>NC_133032.1:18885000-20085000 GCF_048771995.1 Taeniopygia guttata | reverse complement strand
TATGTAGCTTCTGTGGCCATATCAAGGGCTGCATTTAATCTGAGCAGCACATGTTCATTCCAGATAGCTTTAGGAGGCAACCTGGCTCCCACTGGCTGCTTTTGTAGTATCTGCTCTCTAGTAAAACATACTCCAGGCTTAAAGAAACTCCAGTTTACTTTTGAGTCACTCAGTTTCTGGTACCTTAAGGTAAAATTGAGTAATTACTGGATTGTCCTTGGGACAAGAGAGGAAGAGGCTAATTCAGGAAGCTAGACCTCTGTTCTTTCCAGAGTTTCTGATGTCCCCTGTTCTGCCAGAGAGGTCACTTTTCTGAGGATTTCAATGAGTCTTGAAAGATTTTAACTAGGTTAGCATTTTGACTAGTCAAAGAGAAATTGTTATTCTGACAGTTTCTGTAAATCTTTATTTCTAATCTTTTTAAAGCATTCAGTTCAAAAAAACAGTGTTAACTATTTGTTCTTATATTCCATTTCCAGTAGTTACATATGGACTTGAAATTCTTGAATACAGTTTTGAATTGCTTTACAGTTCCATCTTTCACAGATAAAAAAGCCAAAGTACAAACATTACATCTTATTTTAAGGTAGGGATCAGTGGGAGAGGGAAAAAGCAATACCTTCCAGGTCTTTTGACTTCCAGGACTGTGCTTTAATAAAACACCATCTTCTGGATAATTTAGCGGTAGTCTGCTAAGCAAACTCCAATTCAGGAGAACTTATCACTTGAGGCCAAGGTTGAATAAATGGATTTAATTCTTCACATACGGCAGATGAATTCCCAAATCTTTTAAGGCAAAAAGTTAAATGTTTGGATTGGTCAGAATATATGCAATGCTATTTAGTGTAACAGACCAGCAAAAACTCTGAGTGTTTTTTTTTTTTTTCTTTTTAATTACTGTGAAATCTCCTTCTGTAGCTGAATTTTCTTAATGGTGATGCTTTTATCAGGAGTTACATAAGGTATTCCAGCTAAAGTTGTTAACTTTATGATATATTATGTCATACTGGAATAAATGTCAAACAGTTTTCTGTGCCTATGACAAGTAATAATGTGGGGATTTTGACTGGAATTATGGACATTTGTAACGTGCTTAAAGTAGGGTGTCTGTACTGTGACTGGAAGGACATACCCATCTATGGAGTGACCACAGCTGAGGTTTAAATTCAGGTCTAGAGTGGCACCTAGCAAATCCTGATTTCAAAATACTTTTCATTGCCAAAAAGCTACTTTTTTAACTGTCAGGGTAAGGCTGTGTCAAGTGATTACCGTTTCATTAAAGCTAGAGAATAACTCTCAGCCAAGCAGGTTGCTGCAGTCACTCAGGTACAAATCTGGAATGTTTAGACCATGAGAGTGAAGACAAAATCCTTACAGCTCTGTCTGACTTAAGCTATTAGTAAATAAGTAAAACAGGGCTGATGGGCCCTTGACTAACCTTGAACTGTCAGACCCTGAAAAATGATGAGCTTTTTATTTTTAGATGTCAGCTTGAAGCTGATTTATAGTAGCTTTGCAGTCAAAGCAAACTGCTTAGGGCTTCAGGGATTGGATTGGGTGTTATTGACTTTCCAGAATGCACACAGGCAGCGCAGAGAGGCTTTCAGTAGGGAGGAGGTCAAAATAAGGGATTTGAAATTCCCTGTAAATCCACATTCTCAAGTTGCTATTTCTGCTTTCTGAGATTTCTGGTTCTGAAACATGAAGTGCATAATCCCAAAATTTGGCAAGCAACAGAGAAGATGAGTAGCTGTTTCCTTCTCTCTGCCTTCATTTTCCAGTTTTATTGGAACAGTTACAGATTTCTGTAAGGTTACAGATGTCTGTCTTTGCTTACCAGTCTTTAATGAGCTTTTTTGTTTTGGTAGCACATCATCTATTTATATTTAATAGCTAAGAAGTTACCTGCAACATGGCAGACATGACAAAATCTTTTTCATTTCCTGAATTTTTACTCTCTACCTCTTACAGGTGTGTCAAAGTTAAGATGTGAGCCTTGTTTTGATAAGGCCAGTCAACATTCCTTGGTAGCTAAATGGAGATGGAATTTGTATTCTAAACATCTTTCATTTGTGATACACTTTATAGCAGAAGGTGGAGGTATATTGCTTCTGCTTCCATCACTCTATACGCTCCCTGTTTTGTAGCAGGAAGTGAAGCAGACTGGGAATTAGTGGCTCATGATGTTCACTAAGTGGCAGTCCCAAATTTCATATATGCTTGCCTCCCATCTGCTAAGTGGATGAGTCATAAATGTATGACTCAACTTTCTCCACTCATCTTAAGAATAATTCCTAATGACTCACATAGAATGTTTGCAGAGACTCTTGCTGTTGGAGAGCACTTTACCTCTTCTGCTCTTGTCTTGTCATTTCTCCTGTAGTGTGGACTGTGGTTTAACTTCCAGAGCCAAATCCTCTCACCTGGAACTCAGGATTGGTACAGTTGCTGCTTTAGTGAGTAATTTCTGATTTAAGTATGACTTTTAGTTCTGTAATATTGTTACTTAGTGAGGTAGCTAGTGTGAATTAGTGTAGGTAAGGCCCAGTTCTGGAGCCCCTGGAGGTGTTTGTGGTGCACACAATGCTCCTGGAGGACAGAGTGGCACAGGGGCAGGACCTGCCCTTGTGGTGGCTGTGCCCATCAATGCCCGTGGATGAGCAGACTCTGATCTAGAGCCTCATCAGTGTGGGTGCAGGCTTGCCTTCAGCTGCAGGACATGCAGTGGGAAAACCAGGGTCACAGGTTTGTTATTCCTTCTCTTGTGCACAATAGAGCCAACCCAGACTTTGTATTAGATCTGTTTTAATTATAGGCTGATCTTTGTGTATTGCCTCTGTGTGTGAAGTGCAAGTGGAATATGAATCCTTGTCATCAATGACTACTCTAACTCATGTAGCAGCAGCAATCTACATGTGTGCAGAGAGCTTCAGTAACTCGTAAAAGTTACTAGTGATGTCTGTAGGTGACCAGAAGAAGCTAAGGGGTGGCAGAGAATTTTTTCTTGGACTTACCTTCTTAAGTATATTTGCACATCGTTGACATATCACAGCTAAAAATGTAAGCAAATGTACACTTCCCATCGAGAAAAATGCAAATATTACATCTATGAGATGCAAATAGCAACTGGTATCTTACAGTTTTCCCAACCATATGGCCAGTCGTATTGATGTGCCCCTTATGTAAGAGAGACCCTGTTCTGCACTTCAGTACTGTGTGACAGTTTGCTGGAAAGGGAGGTTGAGAATCATTAATTGAAAGAAATGTCCAGTGTTTGCCATATTTGAATATTTAATTTCCAAATCATTCTGTTAATAAGTAATGTTTGTTCACTTAGAAATTAATCTTCATACTATAACTCCTTTTACTTATCTTTCTATTTAATTAGAACTAAATAGCTGTTTCTCTTCAGCTCATTCTTTTGTCCCTAAAGCAATTTCTTACATGTCCTCACTAATTACTAAACTCACATCTCAATGGCATCCATTCCTGATGGCTCTGTGATTGTTACAGGGTTCATGAGAAGGAAGCACTTGCTTCACAATCTGTATCTGAAATGAAATACCTCATAAAAATGTAATTTTACATTTGACTTTATTTTCTGTTAGCAGATATTTTCTAATTGGAGTTTAAAGATAATGTGAATATTGCCCCCAAATGTAAATGAATACTTGGCTTCAGTTTTTAGGAAGAATGTAGACACAAAAAAAGTGTGGTTAGCAGAAACAACTACATGAAATGAGGATTTCTACATCTGAAAGGAAAACTGAAACATTTTAATAGGTCGCCCAAAAGGAATAAAATTATTTCCTCTCCAGATACCTGATAGCCATGGAAGGTGGATGGTTTTTATGTAATTTGATGTTTAATATAACTGAACTTGAAGGAAGGGAGTGAAGCAGACTGCAGATGCTATTGTTATCAAAATAATAACAAAAAATCCTCTTAAACACAGTTTTAAAGAACAGAATAATTAAGCAATATCACCTGGGGACAAGCAGTTATGAAAAACAGAGACACAAATTGGCCAAGAAAAAGTAAAATCTGAAAGAGTGTAGTAAGATTATTAGATACTACTCCCAAACATCAACCTACAGCCTGGTCTCAGACTTTGCTCTTACTAACAGCCATAGCACAAAAGTAGGGATATACTGATTTCAGTTTATTCATGCTACAAAGTCAGGAGATGCAAAATAGTGAGGGTGATCATAAACATATTGCATAGAAGTAATTTTGTGACCTTGTGAAACTAATAGCAAGAGGAAATTTAATATTGGGAAAGATAAGGTTGTGCTTTTATGGGTCAGCATTCTATTAGAAACTGGAGGCCCATCAGCTGGGAGTGGTGAAGATCAAGACTGTTGGTTGGATACAAGGCACAAGAAGGTGTAAAATCCTGAAAAAAGTAAATGTGTTGCCAGGAGTCTATGGTCTGAAATCACTGCAGCAAAGGTGGGGACCCAAAAATGGGTTCTGTGCTGTCAAACAAGGAACTCATTGATCTTTAATCTCCAGCACACTGAAGCCTTGCCTGCCAGAGGAAAAAAAAGTATGCAAAGGATGAGTTTTCAGTTTCACATGCTAAGCTTTGTATATGGATTGCAGGCCTCAATGACTGTCACTCAGTACCTTTGTATACTCGGTGAGTGCACAGGTGTTTTTTAGCACCCCTCATTGCAGATTTTATAGCTTGAATACTAAAACATTCTCTAAAACTTGTTTTTCAAATAGGGACTTTGATTTTCCTACTACTAAGCAGATCTACGTTTCATTACTGACTTCGGTGGAATTGGGAAGGGACCCAAGAATATCCATATTGGTGTCTAGGATTTTGCAGATGCCTTTGGAAAATCTGGTCTGCAGAACTGATCGAGAATAGCTGTTTCCCTTGTGACATGATCAGGGAAAAAGATCTCTGAACTATGTCATAGTGATTTTACTTAAATTGGAAGAAAATGTAAGAGAAAACAGTTAATATCACACACTACATATTATTCTATATTCTTAGCTTATATTTTCAATAGCACAAGCTGCCAAATAAACATACATATGCAAAATAAATGTTTGGAGAGTGTCCAGCAATAGACTATGCCAATAGATTAATTTTTGAACTCTAAATAAAATTCATAGATGTTTAGACTCAGTGTTGGTTTCGTTTGAAAACATGTATTATGTGGATGTTTTTGTTTTGCTGAAATAAATGATGTAATAAAAAAATAGGGCCAAAAATCATCATTTTTACATTTCAGCAGATTGGTTATTTTGTTATCAATGAAACACATATAGATTCATGACTCACATTGTAACTAGTGTAATTAATGAAATATGAAATAAAAAGTAATTACTGAAATATTAACGTATTGGACACCTTTGCAGTCTGTTAGTCCCCCTTGCTTTAAAACAAATCTCTCTTATCATTGATTTAATAACTATGTTACAATTATACTGACCTTCAGCTTTTTTGGAGGATTACAGAAATTTCCACATGGTTCCTCATGGTTTGTTGAAGTCTGAGTTCACAAATCAATTGATATTTATACTTTAGATAATTTTCTAGCTCAAAAGAATTTTTTGAGACATTTTTAAAAGGTGATGTTTTGTTTTGTGTTGATTGAAGGGAAAGGCATCTGAAATTGTTCTCCTTCCACATGAACTCAATGCCAGGAGATATTTTTCCAATGGATAGCCATTGTGAAATGAAGAGGTAATGTCAGGCTGAGCTAGAGTTTGATGAATGCTATCCAGGATCTATAACCTGAAATATTTTTTACCTTAGATAACACTTACTGCATTCATGATTACTTTTTCTGCGTTGGCTGCTGTATTTCAAATGTTACAACAGAAAATCTTCAATAAATTGTCACCTTCCTAAAAGAAATATCTTAATCAGGTGAGATGCTCTAACTCTTCAGGTAGGGACATTTGAGCTTTCCATGGATATTTTGGGTAAAGTTAAAGCAAGTAATGTTGCAGAAGTACTCTAAGTAGTTAAGAGCATTGGAGAGCTCCTTAAGGTGCTGAGGACAGAAAGCCTCTAATATGTGAGAATTCCATGTAGTCTTGGAGATAATTCTGAAAACTGTTGTAACTGATCTTATTTTTACTTGAAGAGTTAAGCAAGTGCATCTGCTGTTGTCTTCATTATTTTGTGTTCACCCCTGCAGGGAGGGTAGTGCTGGATCTTTCCGGGAGTAAACCACTCAGTATTTTTAGGTGCATTAGGTCCACAGAAACCTGTCCATATTTATGAAGTATCAAAACTTGTTTCACTGTGACACTTTTACTTAATGTGTCTTACAGCATTCTAAAATCATTTGTGTGCCTGTGAACTGTAAATGTAACCCCTCTCTTCATTTTGTCTCATTCAGTCTTTTGCACTTGCATATTTAATTCTTTTTCCCAGTTGTCTTTGTGGCATTACTTGTTCTCCATTTTCTTTGACAATTAGCAGTAACCTGGATGTTTTTGTTAGGATTTCCTTTTGGATGTAGAGGAATACTTCTCCAAGGTATTAGCACTGCCTCTGGTCTCCTTCCAGACCTACAAGAATATACTCAGCTCACTCTACAGAAGACAGCTGGAACAGAATATTTGGATAATAATTTGTAGTTCTCTGGTTAGTCCTTGCTTTAAAAGTTGTGTTTGAATGTATTGCTCCATTGCACTAAAAAGAAAGGCTAAAGATTTTTTCCCTCACTTAGCAAGCCCATGGCAGCAGCAGCAGCATGAGCTTGTCCACACTCCTCTGGAAGGGTATTGCACTCTTCTGCAGGAGCCATCCCCTGTGTGAGAGAAAGCACTTCTCTGTAGCCTTCTTAACTTTTGCAATAGCCAAAATGAAGGGCAGTTCTGATGATTTTCCCTCCTCAAGCTATGTGAAGAATTTTCTTAATAAGAAAGTTACTAAGATTTGTTTTATATAGACCACTGCAAGCCAAATTAAAATTATTGCAGGGATAGGAACTGAATGTTCTAAAGTAAAAATACTTCTCAAATTTTTCATTTTACAAAATTTAAAAAAATTTATGTATTACATTTTTCCAACTAATTATATAAGTGTTAGTAAGAATTACATGCCCTGCATTTAAAAAACTACTGAACCAATTTGCTATTCTATATTGGATTTCCAAAAGAGAAAACTGAGGCATTTTTCTGTTTCAATCTTTTTTTTTCCCCACTGCATTGTAATTTGTTAATTTTCTATCACAGCTTGGTTCCACATCACTTTGCTGAAAGCTCTATTTTTGGTGTACCGGATTAGATGACTGTGGACAAGATGAACTGCACTAAACTTGGGCAACATCAGCAGCTGATGGCACTGTGTTGCCTAACACCTTCAGAAGTTTCTGCACTTGTGCTGAGTTGCCATAGCAATATCTGCCCACTGGCGGTGGACTTGCTTCAGAAGTTGCAATAAAAACTTCTGTCAGACTAACATAATGACAGACACATTAGCCACAGCTACACTAAGAAACTGGAAATTATTTCTGTCACAAATGTAAATGAAGCTTCATTGTGCTTGAGATCACAGGTATGTGTCTTTTTTGGGAAGGCCAACATTCTGCTGCTTTATTCACTAAATGTAACCACATAAGTACATGAGAGGGGCCGCAATAGTTCAGTATTTGACGCAACACGAGGATCAATTACTTGGTTCATGAGCACTCCCCAGGGAGAACCACTTTTAATGCTGTGTTTCTGCAACACCTCTCCTTTTGCCTCTTTTTGTTACAAAAGCATGCTTTATTTCATTTCTTCCACTTTCTGCAAATATTTTTGATATCAACTCATTCTCATTCTTAAGCAGTTCAGATATTTGGAGATGACAAAGGAAAGAGAATGCTTGTGGATATGATTAAAAATTATCTTTTTCTTAGTTTTAAAATATCTCTGAGTTCTGAATACTTGAGTCTTACTTCTTATGAGTACTTACTTATAATAAACTTATATATATAATATATAATATATATATATATTATATGTATATTACTATACTTACTTATACATATCACTTATGAGTCCTTTACTTCTTCAGAGTCTTTCAGATGCTTTACATGCTGAGTTGCAAAGCTGAGATTTTGCAGACCAGGTAGCAACTTTAACCCAGCAAAAATTATTAGCCCATCTGTTTTGCTTCAATGGCCTATTGGGACAGGCAGAAAAAAAATCCAAATCACTGTTTCTGCAAAAGATGCTGGAGCCTTTACTTTGGATGCATGTTTCCATATTTGTTTGGCTTAACTCCATAGATGGAGAGCTCTGTTTCCCCTCTGGTATTTGGTTTATCTGTTTAGCTTTCCTGGATTAAAATTCAATTGTAGTCAAATACTTGGATGAAATGATGCTTTAATTTGGTCTCCCTGACAGGGATTTTTCTTCTCTGAAGCAGCAACTGATTGTTTTTCTCAGAATGCTCTGTAAGTGTTAGCATTAAGTGCTAACTGACCCATGTTTCTGTCTTGAACCACAGTATTAAAATCTCCATTTAGAAAATATCATGTTGTCTACTTCCACTCTGCCTTAATTGTCCAAAATTAAATGTGATCAGAGTGGAACCCTGTTTAAACAGAAACAGCTTGGAATATTAACTGCTTTCTGATGATATGTTTGCTTAGCAGGTTGCAGGCTATCATTCTGATTAATAAAAATCCACTGTATCTATGGAAACAAAGTGTGGAAAATAGCTTTTACATCTGAGGAATGTTCAAGGAAAATGATTAGGTGGCCTTAAAAATGATAGCAGCTGTCTTTAGAGCAAAACTCAGGGCATTGCTGGTGTAGAAAGGAATGTAGCAATGTGTGACATATAGTATCCTAAGGTTTCAACTGCATTCCAGTCAAATATTATTTTAGCAAATCATATTTATGCAAATCATTACATCTGTTTCGTTTTTTCTTGATGCTTTTGTGAATTTCCATGTCTTAATTGAGATGTCCCAAGAGATTATTTAAATAATGTTAATTATTAATTGAGTGCCTCTAGATTAACTCTGAAAGAAATTAAAATTTCAACATGAGGATAATAAACAGTATTTGCACCAAATTTGCTAATGCTTTTTCTCTTTTGGAGAGCTTTTACATGGAACTGTCTTCTTGCCTGGCTTCTTACTGTAGAGTTAAGGAACCATGAACATATTCTCTCTCTCTCTTTCCCATTTTATTTTTCCAGCAAAAGGTGCTGGCCAACACATGACAATTGTAGGAGTTCTCCTGGCATTGAAAATCTATTTTTGAAGAGGTCTTTTTCTCTCAGCTTCTTGACTCCTAGAAGTTATTTGATGTGCTCAAAGTATTGGTAGGTCTTGCGCCTTTGTCACAGCAAACACAGGAAATCTCTGCACCCTTTTAATGGCAAATAAAAATGGGTGACTCAGTTTACTCACCTCTGATCCTGCAGATGGACACAGAAGTCATAATCTTCCTTGGCTACCAGGCTTCCATTCGTGTTACGAATGTGTCTTGGAGAACATGAACTTGATCCCATTTGGGTGAAGGTAAAATAAGATTTGCCCCAGGAACACACACTGCTTTCCAGCCACTAAATGGTGGCTGATCCAAGGGATGAGGTCAGTGCTTCTCCGGAGTAAATCCCTCTGACACACATGGAGAGGAAACATACTGCCCTCAGCTCTGTAGACTTACTCCTATTGCAATCCATTGTGTAATTAACTGAGCTGGGAGTTGACTGGAGTAAAAATCCATGTTTCCCAGGAGAATAGCTCTGAACAGGGCACTATTCCTGGAAAAAAAGAAAGGTGCTGAGGCAGCAAGTTGATAGGTAGAACATTCTTTAGCAAGTTGCTGTGAATTATGAAAATAACAGACTATTCAAATTTGCTAGTAATATATTAATATAACATTTGATATTTCATGTCCTTTATTTTATGCAGTTTCTAATGTGGAGTTAGGCCAAAGAGCTTGCCTGGTGGTTTGATGAAAGGAAATACTTAAATTGTAAGAATAGACAAAAACTCACCTAATTATCTTTCTTACCTTGGTCTGCATTAAGTGGGACACAGATCTGAAATTCTGTGTCCATCACATTTTCCAAAGGTTTTGGATAAAAACAAAACAAAGGAGCTATTTAAAATGTGCACTTCATGGCCCAGCCATATCTGGCAGTCTTGGGTGACATTAAATATCAAAAGGGGGAAAGGTTTATTTAGGCTGAGGTGGGAGGGAACCCAAAGCACAGTGGCTAAGTCTTGGTAATGAGAGCAGAAGGGAACAGTTTTTCAATGGTTTTGGAGTTGTTTTGTTTTTGTTTTTTTCCCAGTAAAATACTGTCCTTCAGGGGCCAGTAAAAGCATTTGAGTATGATGCAAGCTGTAATGAGGTGTAAGAGCAGTGCAATTGCAGAACCCCTCGTGCTCCTGGTGAATTCTGCCTTTGCTGATGGCAGGAGAGGCTGCAGCGGCTCTGCTGCAACTCTTTCCCTTTTAGACTCAAACAATTTGATTTTCATTTAAAACTCATACTTGCTCTGCTTCAGGGGAAAAGAAACCTCTTGAAGTAAAATACCTCTTGTGAGAGTTAACCTTGGAAGCTTTTGCTTGGATCCATCTTGTAAACAGAATCTGAATGTTTACATAGAGTTTTGTGGTCCTTAATCTGACCTGGCCTAGACCCGCTTGTAACTGCAGTGGATCAGTTAGTGGGGAACAAAAAGTGGATGAAAAGCAGGAATAAAAAGAAAATGTGATGTAACACAGAAAACTAAAACAGGCATACAAAAATAAACATTTAAGGTATGTCTCAAGATATATTTGAGGTGCATAATATTTAAAGATATAGTGCAATATAATTGCAACATTAATTGTCAAAGTATAAATGCCTGAACCTTTGAATGTTTTGATATTTTTAGAGGCCCATGTAGGGCATAAAACTTTGGATATTTTAAAACTGCTATTGTAGTGATGGACTATGAATATTTATTTACTTGAAAATAAACTGAGCTTAGGGATCCAAGTGTATTGCAATAGTTCTAGCTGGATGTACACCTTTTCACTTATGTCAAAAGAACTGTTTACACACATTAAAATATTTGGTCAGTTAAGTATTGTTTTAGAATTCATGGACAGCTCAGTTTGGAAAACATTATTGCAGAGGCAGTATAAAATGATGGAACATCATCTGCAAAAGCCTTTGTAAAGGACTACACAGTGTTTTAACTAGCCATAAGGAGCAAAGTGCTCTTCAGCTGATGGTACAGCAGAGTTTTCCTTGAGAAAGATTTGTTTTGGTTTGTTTCCATTCACATCCAGCTATGACAAGAGTTTGCAGGAGTGTTTCCAGATCCCCCATGTGAGTTATACCGTGCGTGCAGCTTAGAAAGTCCAATGTCTGCAAATGTGTCTGGATGTTCCAGACAATGTTGGATTGGGTTTGCTGTGGGATTCTCTTGGACGGATGCAGATTGAATTACAATGAGTGAGACAGGAACTTAGAAAAACTTAGGACAATCTGAACAAAAAGTCTTTACATTTCTAGCACTGTAGATTAAAAAAACCCCAGAGAAACCAAGAAACAAACAATCCCTTCTGCATCCCCCCAAAAATTCCCCCCCATCCAAGAAACTGAAAAACAGCAACAAAACCCACTCCAGATGTTATGCATACCAGATAGCTGCAAAAATGCCTTTTCTGGTTGCTTTGGCATCATGCTTTCCCTCTTCCTCTTTAAGAAACTTGCCAAGGAAAGGATAAAAATGTTAAATATTGCACCAGCAAGCCAATGATGGGACACATTCTTCATCTTCGCTTACTTGGAGGTATGGATGGGGAGACTGAATTAGGCAAGTCCTTACAGGCAGTGTAAAAATCCTCCTCCAGATTCTCAGGTTGGTGTGCTAAGGGTGACACTTAATTCCACTGTGCCTATTACTAAATACATTTCTCTAACAACGGTATCACTGGTAACATATAAAAATAAAAGGTTATTTATTTTGGAGGACTCTTAAAAAAACTAATGGTAGGTTAATTTTATTTCTGTAACACTTTGTGTTCATTGACCAGAATATTACTTAGGTTCTAGGAAAAGTTACATCCTCAGTATATAAATAAAACCAACTGCAAATAAAATGGTACTTTTTTCTTTTAAATCTAGCTGATATGACCAACTTACTTTGTATAATATAATATAACATTGTAATATCAATATAATCATTTCAGAAAAAATGAATCACAGCAATTCCAAGTTTAGGCCTCTTTATCAGGGAGTATAAAGGAAATTTTATAAAAAGGTAGCCAGAACATATTCTTAGGATATCACATATATTCAACAAATTATTTCAAAAACTCCTATGTGTATGAATTTGCATCTGAATTAGAATAGTTTATAAATGTGCAGTTAGTGTGACACTGAATTTTCATCTACCAAAGCCATACTTTAAGATACCTTTTCTAAAAAAAAATGAAATGCTGTTTGCTCTTCTTATCTCAACACTTAGTCAGTGTTTCTCCAAGTGTAAGCTCCCCTTGATTAGAACCTTCAGTATATTTCCTTTTGTATCCATGTAATTCAGAACAAACTATATCATGTTTCATGTTATGTCATTAATAAATCCGTGAAGCTAATAAATCCAGTTTGTGTTTTGGAAAGGAGAACATTGCAATTCTTTCACGAAGCATATTTTTGTCAATGGAAGATAGATACAGAAATATCAGGATGGTTAAAGGATAAGAATGGTTAAACTTGTAGTGTTACTTGAATGGCTGATGTCCATGGAGACAAATGGTTACAAAATCAGTTTTCTTACAAAATCACTTGACTTGAATAATAGAAAATTATTAAGAATAGAGGGATAATCTTTCATTTTTTGTCAAGTAGATACACAGAGGAATTATTTTAAATTTTTGTCACAGGCTTAACATTAACACTGTTGTCCTTGCACCCAGTTTTTGTGTGCCAGTGAAGTATGCGTGGCTTGAGTGGATATGTGAAAGAATAAATAATCTAAAGTTAATAAATTTTCTCATTGTATACAGTACATTACAATAAAAAAGTACTTAAAAATAATGGACTTGGGTAGAATATGCCTTTTTGTACAATTTAACAAAAACCAGAAAAATTATATTTTTGAGGATTGCAAGTAGTTTTGGGATGATTGAGTGCAAGCAATTTGTAACAGGGGCTTGAGGTTTGTATTTACCAAAGTCAGGAGTTGGACTTGATCATCCTTTTGGGCCCCTTCCAGCTAAGGAACTCATAGGATTCCAAGGGGACATGTTGCACCAATTTAAATAAATAGGTGATCACGCAGAGACCAATGCACAATTAAACCTTGAAACATTAGTCCCCATTACAACCATGTCCTTTTAAATGCTACATTTTGGTTTGTGTAATACAGGGAGTGCTCTGCAGCTAGAATATACAAGTGACTTTAATATAGGACATGTTTTATTATTTGTGCTACCTTGCTTAAGTCAAGTTTTGCTCTCTGCAGCTGTTTATGATTTTAGACTTCATTTCCTTTGTCAGATTGCCTTTCTTGGACAGTATTAAAATGCTGCCAAATTACTTTTGCTGGTCAAAAAAATATCTAATGGTTTTTTAGGATGAGAAGTTTGTCTCAGCTTTGCTTTGCAGTTAGATTTTCATGGCAGGAACAGGGTGTTAGTTCAAGTCACATTTCCATGTACTATGTACCAAGAAAATAGCACATGGATGATTTCTTGTCCCTGACTGTCATTTCTTACAGTACGCATCGCTGAGTGGTCACTTGGCATCATTAGTTTGTTCCCTTTTAAATTGTCAAATGAGTATTAAATATCTCCTTTCATTAAACCTTAATAGTGTTATGTTAACTAGTAAGAAGTTACAACTTCAGGTGTGCTGGTACTGTTGAGTTCCTGTATATGCTTGGCTGGAACTGCTGTAAAGTCTTCTCGGATTTTGCTCTGCACAGTCATTGAACTTCCATGCTGTCTTTAAAAGAAAAAAGGAGCCTCTTGGAATTTTATCCACTGGAACTTTGTTCTTTTAAAGTTAGAAGACACTTTTATTTTAAGACAAAATGAACAGTGTGCCAACATGTTGATTCTTAAATAGTCTGCTCTGCAATGAAGTGTGAGCAAATGTTATTCTCATCTGTGGTCTTCAATGAAGACCAAATAAGGAACAACTTACATCTGAGAACATTTTGAATATGATGCATTTGCTGTTGAAAAGGCTGAGTTTATGGAACTTCTGTATTGCAGCATTAGTATTTGGAAAACATGGAAAGTGTATTGAATCATGTAAATGAGACTGGAGATAAGGAAAGGCTGACAACATTGGAGTAAAATAAACTTGAATATCAGCGTCCCATTGCTATTCCAGAGTGCATTTCATATAACAGCTTTAAATCCCAAAGATTGTCTTCAGGATAAAGGTGCATTGAATATATTCCATGCTTTACTGTAATTTTGTTCCAAGGATTCTACTCCTCTATGTTCCTTCCAACTTTTAAATTCTATGTGACAAAAAGATGTTCTATTTATTTATATATAGAAAAACAAAAAGGCAGAAGTATAGGGTCTAATTTTAATGGCTCTCAGAAGCATAAAGCATCTTCAGTGATACCTAAAATCAGTGAGATTTTATTAGTAATTCCCATAATCAAAAGTTTAGCTAAGGAGCCAGATTGCTGTGACTTGTACTAACATAAAATGTTTGGTTTTCATATAGGAATTTTAAGAAGCACAATGTATATGCTGCATTTTCCGTATAACAGAATTTTAAGAAATATTTTTTGTTCTTTGCCAACTGAAGAAATGCCCAAGTTAGCTTCAGGTTCACTCTGCCTTACCTTGAACTGGTTTACATCTATGCTTTTCATTATTTGGTAATTCATGCATATTTTCAACACATTTTATCAGCTGATGAAAAATCTGAAATATATTTTCTCAAATTTATTCTCCTGTTTACACTTTTTGTTCAGAAAATGGATTCTTGGCTAGGGACCAAATAAATGGTTTTTATATAATTAAATCCTAAATGGACTTATGTAAGAAGGACAAAAATCAAACGAGTAGGAGGATAAAATGCAAAGATCTAATTTCTTTGAGGTTTCAGTTTGTAAGTTCGTTATTATTCTTGATGTTACTTCTTTTAGAAAATGCCCAGTTTGATTAGAAACTCATTATTTAGAGAGTACAAATTCTTAATTGGAAAGTTCTTTTTAGACTTAAACTCCATGGCGTTTTTCTGGATTTTGAAAACAGGTTTTTTGTTTCCTTTTGGAAGACAGTTTTTGGGTAAAATAGTATCTGTGTTAATGTGAGCAGAGTGATGAATGTTTTGGTTTTGTCTCCTGTTGTTTTTTTTCTTTGTCATAGTCAGTTTATTTTTGCTTTGTTTCTTTTCAATTGGAGCTTCCCAGCATCTCTGTAAATTTTTTGCAACATCCTTTGGGGTGCCATTGGTTTACGGTGATTTTTGGATTATGTCTACTTTTACTTACGCTGAATCTGCAGCACGAATTTTGAACATAACCTTACACGTTATTTTTCCCTTTCAGTTTTAGTGTATTACAAAAGATCTTTTTAAGCTGCTGTCTTCATCCAAGTGGCAGAAATCTTTACACAAAATGAAACAAAAAGCTGCTTTGGAAAGTACATAGAGATTGTGAGAAACTTGAGATACTACATACTTTAATATTTTTTAGCAAAAATATTCAGTTTAATCTACCAGATACTTGCTATTAACAGCGTGTGGAGAATAGGGAAAATCAGAAATTCTGGACTAAATAGATTCCCCAGAACAAAATGCTTGTTTTTCATAAAAGGCACATTTGTTTGAAACTTAGAGCAGCACCAAGCGTAATTTCTTTGGTATAGCCCTTGGTGCCTTGCCTGGTGCTAGGTTATTTTATAGGGCACAGAGTGAAAGTTGGTCTTCATTTCTTATCTTCTGCATAATTTTGTGCCAGAAACACAACCCTTTTATCCCATGCTGTTATCTATTAATTTTTCCTGGGATTGATATAGACTATGTGATACCAAGTATTTTGCATCCATAAAGATTCAGGTTGAAAAAAAACTTTCATCTACAATGGGTGATACAAAACTGTGTTAGAAAATGTTTTAAAAGGATGTACTTATGCTAACTCCCTATCCTGATCTGTGTCTCACCAGATGCACAAAGAAGCAGTGAATTAAAAATAAGCTGAGGTTATCCCTAATGGCCTTTCTTGACTTCTCTCTTTATGGGCTAGCACTGGTCCCCTGTGTGTTGCCCCTGCCTTTCCTCCTGTCAGCCTCCAGCTGCCAAGAAACCTCCACAGGCAAACCCTTAAAGGGTGGCTGCTGTCATCATTCCAAATCCTTACAACTCCAAATCCACAACTTTTAAAGGAGATCGATTGCTTCATGTCTGACATGGCTGGGCTTTGATGTCTGAAAAAGTAATCTGGGAGATGACCTGCTGGTGTTCATTTGAATTCAGTGAAGACTATAACCCACTTTATAAAACAGTTCTGACCAAGCAGATTAGGGTTATTTTTGAAACTCAGTCTCAGTTATCATCTTCCTCAGGAAATCTGAAATTGTGTGTTTTTTCTTCTTTTTATTCTCCTTGTTTTAAGAAATGTCCTCCTCCCCTCCCCCCAAAAAATCCAAACAATCAAAGACAACTTCTCAACCAAAATGCAACCAAAAAAACCCACAGAAAACCCAGAAAACAAACCACACTCACATTATTTTGGCTTTTGGTAAGGTAATATGTAATAAAAAAATGTATCAAGATTGAAGATCCAGGTTTAGGAATTTGTTGTAATGTGGGAAGAATTGCTTTTATCTGGTAGTAATTGTATAGGGCAGTGTTGAGAGATGACATTGATTCTGTTAGGACAAGAAAAAGGTGTTTGCCTTCTCTGTTCTCAGTTTAACTGTGTTCAATGACTTTGGTAACACAGGGCATATTCAGAGTCCACAAAGGGATTGAAGGTATCTCTTTTTGTATCTTTCAGATGTTCCCTTCTAAAATACCATATTGTAATATACAGTCAGCTGTGGTGTTCTTACACACAGAAATTGAATTTGAAGGTATTTATTGATTAACAATGTAAAACTAAGGAAACACTTTTTCACTGATGAGCTCTTCCTTTTTTCACTGATCAGCTTGAAGGCCGTGGGTGTGTTGAAGAACCCGATGCTCTGAGTGAATTAGCAAAGTTTGGGGTTTTTTTGCATGATTCCAAGCTTCTAGTATCTAAGGAGTAGGAAAGAATTTCCAAAAGTTCCTGAAAATAGATTTTATCTTTAAAGTTTTATTTTGGAGTATACTTATTTGTTTAGCAATTATTTCTATGAAGGAAGAAGTTGAGGACCTGAGAAGAAAATGGAAAAGGAGAAGGATTTTATTATTATGTGCTTGGCACTTTTATGGCATGTTTTTACATGCTGTAATTAAAAAAAAAAGAAAATAATAGAGCATGTGTATGTTTCATTACAAGTGAAAAGTAGTTACCCTTTCAGATACTTACAAGTAGATATCATAGGAACTGTACAAATGCATACTAATGAGGATTAATGAGCTGTTATCTCAGTTAGTATTTAATTGATTTGGCTAAATATCAGTTTGTAGGAAGAAATGCAATTTTTTTTCATGCAAGTAGTGATTTTTGCATATGCAAATATGTATGATTGGAACTGTGACAATCTCCAGCAAATTCCACTATGGTCTTTTGTGAGATTATAGAAGCCTCTGCCAAGTATACTTTCAGATAATTTTTCTGAGTGAATTTGGAACCTAAGATTTCCCAAGAAAACTTCAACTCGTGCAATTTCCTGCCAATCTTGTGAAGTCAGTAACAGGGATAAATGAAATCCACTTTGATATCTATCATAAAAAGTAGTAGAATACTTTTTAGTAGTAGTAGAATAGAGAATTTCCTCAGCTTGGATTTTCGTTCTCTATTTATCTGCCTTGCTTATCATGTCATACATCTCTCTTTAGTAGTAAGTAAACTTTCATTCACCTCAGCAATATATCAGAAGTCATCAAATTTTGACACAAAGCAGGTGTCTATCTAAAAAAAAACAAAAAAAAAAGCCTTCAAAAGAACTTTGAACTTTCTGCTGATACTACTTGGAAGGGCACAAACCATGCTCATGGTAAGCAACATCCAATAGAATGTTGTCCCAAGCCAATTTAAGATATATTTTGTCTATCCTTAAAGCTGTTTACAGAAAAACAGAAACCATATTTGGTTAAGTTATTTTTTATTGTCGTCAGTAGATAAGTTCAGTCAGATGGGTCAGAATCTGCAGAAGGCATTACTTTTACTAAAGCTTCATCGAAATTAAATTTGGAGTTTGAATCAATGCCCAGGAATGATGTCAGCTATAGCAGATTAAATTTGCTAACGTCTCTTCATTTTAATTGTGTTTTTAAAACAAAGCAGATAATTCTTCCAGGCTTTTGCCTTTTAATGTTTTCAGCGTTTGTTTGGGCTGAATATTTTGGGTTATTGAATATTAAGTTTTAAATCTATTTTGCAGTGCCTCTGCATACAAAAACATCGATTTAGTAGACACGTTTCAAGAGTAATTTGTAAGTAGTAAAATATTCAATATTTTATCTTTCTTTTGCATACTGTCATAGTTGTTGTTTTATGTTATGAGGAATGAGTAAAGGGAAAAGCAGAGAAATAATTACTGATGTGCAGTATTGTCTGTTACTTATCCTGAAAAATAAGTTACACAAAATATTTCTTGAAATCCTTTAATATTAAAACCACTATATAACCTATAGGAAAATAGTTAAATAATTCAGTTTTCTGCCTCTGATAGTATTGTGTATTATTTTGCATTATTGTAACAAGATAATTTTGCTTTTGTTCTATCTGGTGATATGCTTATGGTCTGACTACAGCCTGAGAATTGCTAGCCTTTTTATTTGTATACTATGTCACATTAATAATGGCTGTAATTATTTTTATACTTAATCTGCTGAAAACCTTAATAACATAATAAAATCAATTGCATCCTGCAGCAATGAATTCTGCAGGTAAATTGTATTGTCTGTATCCTGCTGCTGAAAACAATGTGAAGTGTTCAAATTTCAAGTAATTGGAAATGAAAAGTCTTAATTTCCTGGAGTAAGCTTTCTCCACAGTGGCAATACTTTGCTGTATGCTAGAATCCTAGAGCCCCAGTTTTAAGTGCAAGGGAACTCTGGAGGTCTTGCAGTCAGACATGATAAAGGTACTTGGGGATGTGTCCAGCTGAGCCTTGAACACTCCTAGAATGGCAAATCCACAGCCCCAGTACTAAATGCTCATAATGAAAGTTCTTTTCAAAATATTGCATTTTCCAGTGGTGAATTCTTCCCCCAATGCTGGAATTTCTCATGTTTCTACTTGCCTATTGTCTCTTGTCTTATACATTTGCCTTTGAGGATTATCTGCCTCCATCTCCTCTCTATCCTCTGACCAGGTGCCCATAGCTGTAGCTGGGGAGCAATAAGGACTCCCCTGAGCCTCCTCTGCGATGGGCTCTCCTGTTCCCTCAGTATTTCATAGATGATAGAGAGCAGCCTCACAAGAACCTTGTCAGGCTCTTTCAGCACCCTTGGATGCCTCCAATCTCACGGATTCGCTTATGTCCAAGTTAATTAAGGGATTCCTTCCTTTCATCTCTCTAAAGCAAGTACTACTTCACTGCCACAGTTTGTGCTAGGAGGCTTAGGGGCTTGGAAACCCTCAGGACAAGCCATTACATGGAAAAGTAAAGTGCTCTTTTCTATTATTTTTTAAATGCCTTCCACACAAGATACTTGGGAATCTTTACCATCCCTTCTTTTCCACTTCTCCAGATCATATCTTCACCTGTGTGTGCATTTTTATTTCACCATTGCTAGTAACCATCCCAATACTGTGAGAATTTCTTGCTTAAACCAGACAGCAAAGCAAGGGGAATAGGTTGCCATTCTTGCAGAAACCCTGGTTGACTAGGTTGCACCTATGTACCTCTAGTCTATTTTTTTTTCCTGTGGGATATTGACAGGTGAGGATTTGCTGGTGTATAATGCTGAAATAAAGAAGTACAAAGGTAGCCTTTATCCTACTGTTGCATCCTTCTCTCTGCAGACTTTCCATTATGAAAAGGTCTTTATGTGATATGAACTTTTGTTTTGTAAAAATATTAGACATAATGGTGTTTTCTGGTGCGAAAAATATCAAGCAGTATGTTGCTGATGCCAGAAAAATGTTTGTTAGGTTTCCTAATGTAATTAATCTTTGATCTCAGAAGTGGTACATGAATACTGTTTCACTCTCTTAGAAAAGCAAAAACAATGTTGGTCTGGCATCTGAAGACAAATATAAGATGAAATCTTTTCTTCTTCTGTTCTTATACTTGTGCTGCTATTTTTTTGTCTTGTATACTCGTCATAGCACTTGGATAATCTAGATTTCTTCTTGTTTGTCTATTTTCTTCTGTTTGCCTCATGGTTTAATATAACTTTCCACACCAACACAAGGTATTTATGACATTCCAAACATTAGGTACAAAGTTCTCAGGTAACTTCTAGCTGCTTTTCTATACTCACCTTATACAAGGTGAGTGTATATTAAAACTCTCTTAGAAATTATCCCCTGCTCAATTTCTCTGGTCTTCTTTATCAAAAATTCTAAGAGACAGGGGAAGTTATATTAAAAAAAATGTTCCTGTGTACATAAAAATTGTGTAAACCTCTGCTAATTTTAGCAACTCTCTTGAGCAATCAGCCTCTCTAGCCCCAAAATCTCTTTTTTCTTCAGAACTCGTTAGTCATACAACTTGCTCAAGTTTTAACTGGTTTGGAAAGATGCCATGGCACAGCAAAGTTCATGGTGAGGAAATTTTACTCTGACCACACCATTTGCACAGCACTTGTGCAAGATTTTAGCACTGGACATCTGCAGAGGGGATGTTTCTTTACCTGCTTTATTTTGTGCTCTGCTGCAGCTTACATTTTGACCCCAGATGTGGTATCAGTTTCCCTGAGAGTGATTTGGCACTGTAACCTTTTTATTTCTGACTGTGTGCTCTTCTGTGAGTGAAAAGCAGGGTTTGTGGAGAACTGCTTTACTGGTCAGGTGAATGGGAGAAGGAGTAACACTTTGCCCAACGGGGAGGTGCTGGAAAGCATTGCTGCTCAGGGTCCTGTGTCACCCAGCAGAGCCACGTCAGATACCTGCCTTTTGAAATGTCATGAGGACTCGTAAGCTGCTTGCAGCTGTTCCTGTGACAGTCTAACTCCTGAACTGTGTAATTTTAAAATACCCATACCCTTGACAGAAAAGGATCACTTTGTAATGTGAGAGGTCTAGGCTTCCTCCTAAAAATCCCCATAGCCAATAATTTTTTTTCATAAAACTGCATTGTTTATCTTCAGTTGCATTTGCTAGTATACTTCTATCTTCACATAATGCAATTCAAACTTTTTGAATATATTTAATGTTTTTGCAAAATTATTTTCTCTATGAAATGCAGTCTTTCACTGAAAACTTTGTTGTATGATTATAGGAAGGCATAATTTCTAAAATTCTGTGAATAATGCAGCAATGATTCAGACAGATTTTTAAACTCTGTAATGCCTGATCAATGTTTAGGAATAGACCTATCTTCTAATATGGCAATGATAAGCAGATTTCAGTTTAAGAGGCCACAGGAACCAGTCTATGTTTTCCAAATTTGAGGACCAGTATGTAATATGTAATTTGGATACTGGGAAGGTTTTGGTATGAAAAATGAAAAAAAAATCCTTGTGCTGACAGTTTTCCCCATCAATTTAATACTTCACTCAACATTTAAGGTGTTTAAAAACTAAAACATGGAAAACATCTTGCTGAAATTGAGGCTGAAATTCAGACTATGTTAAGAAAGGGCCTTTTCAGCTGCCCTTAGATTTCAGATTTTGTAGCAACTCCCTGAAGTGTGGAGGTTTGAACAGACTAATTCTGAATCTGGTATTATTGTGCATATTCTAAGATGTACAGAACTGGACCAAAAGTCCAGGCAATACTTGGGGTTATGATATGGCTTTGTCTCCAAGAGGGTGAGACTCCTTGCCATTCTTCCCTGAAAGCTCAGATCTGCAATTAAGGTTTTGAAGCAGTTCTGTGTGGGGTGGGATGATTTGATTCCACCTGCTTGGGGCAGCTACTAGTGGAAATTTTCTGTCCAATAAAAATAGCTATAGTCAGGGTAGATTCCCAAGTTTGTCTCTTTAGTTTGAGATGAAGAGACTTCTCTTTTATGCTGTTGGTTCAAAGAATATGTAGAAAAAGGCTTTGCATAAGCTGCCATCTTGTCTGTGATCTGGATTTTCATGCTTGTTGTTATTTCCCTGTAACTCTTGCTTTTTGGTTGCAATATACAGACAGATAATAAATCCTAAGTCTGCAACCAGTCAGGGTCCCATGCCATTTGTGAGACACGGACTGAACTGGCGGAGGTTCTGATAAAAGGAGCCCAACTGGTCTGAAACATCTGTATTTATATTAGAACTGTTTGTTCTTCACTGTGGGGGCAGTCTTGCCCTTTTGGCATTGTTAGGTATCAATCTCATGTTATTGCGAAGTACATCATCATTCTTGTGATTGTAGCAATTTCAGTCCCTTTTATCTCCATGCTGATGGCAGTTCTAGATCAGTCTCCTCTCTTTGCAAAAATTAGCATATTAGTTTTGTAGCTGTTTCTTAAGAAGTTCTTCAAAGCTACTGTTTGTTTCATGAATTTTACTCCTCAGTTTTAATTGATGCTTTTCAATACCAGCCAATTAATTCCAAATAAAGAAGTTAAAAGTCACTAAAAAAATCTGTAATCTCTATTTTCTTTAGTTGTGCTGATTGCCCTCTGATACTGTATGAGCTATGTGCAATTGCTGTTTCCAGAAAATGTAATCCAATTGTCATGTGTCTCTATAGTAATCTTTTCTTTCCTGAAGTACTGCAATTAAATACTAAAAAGCTTTAAAATAGTCACATTTAAAAAAAAGTAGGACTGAAGAATATTTCAAAACTGTTTTGTACCTACCATTCTTGCTCGTTCTACAGCTGTTTTTTCCCCTGTGTGTGCAAGAGTTATCTTTTAGCTCAAATTACCAGTGAATATCTGCTGACCAGTTTAAACATACCTAGGGAAAGATGTAAATGCCATCTGAGCATCTGTCTTACAAAACAGGTCAAGATGTCTAATCACCCTGCCTGGAACCACTTTTGTTTAATTTCATTCACTGACATGCAATACGCTTTCTGTTGAACGTTTGGTTTCTTCTTGATTGACTGCTATCTGCTTTCAAACTTTGGTTCTAAAGCTTCTTTCCAGGTCCAGCTGCTCAAGACACACTGTGTTTATCTCATTCTGTTTTTTCTACTTATGATGCAGTGGCAAGTTTTCAACTGCAGTTCTTTTTTTTTCAGATTATCCATAACACATCTCTCATGTATTACATATCTTGGCAATTATTCATTTTTTGCTATCTCTCAATCTTTTAGAATTTGTCAGATTGTTTGACTCACTGAATTAAGTGAATGATTCTCTGATTCTAAATTGAGTGCAACATCATATTCAAAGTAAACTTAGAGATAGATGTGCTTAACAGAGTGCCTGGACATCCAAATTTTGTGGACTGCAGCAAGGTCAGGTATGGGTGCAGATTTCAGACATCTCCCTTAATAAACCTGGCTTTACCTGGCACTGAATTGGTCTGTGACCACTCACACACAGTAAAGACAGGCTCTGGTGCTGGTTGCTTCTAATATGGGCCAGTATTGAGCAATCAAATGTGACAAGCTCTTAATGTGTCATAGGTAGGCTTGCAGATATATATCTATTTGTGCCCTGAGCTTTTTAGCTAATTTGCTTCCAAGCCTTTGTGGGTATTTGTTTTCATTTTTAATTGACTAAAAGCTTTGATAAATCTGACACCATCTTCATTACCAATAAGACAGAATGTACACATAGCAAACAAAAGGTTCTTTTTCTCCTTGCTAAACTTAAAGTTGGTACTTGAAGGATGCATAAATGAATATACATATTTTAGTAATTATATAAACAAGCCTGAAATACAGTAAATCAGATGTAGCAAAAAATACTAAAGTAAAAAGAAAGGGGAAAATGTTCCCTGTTTGGTCTCCTTATATAGGTCATCTAAGTAAGCACTGTTAATAAATCAAACCCAGCTCTTTTGCCTACTTAGTTGAGCAAATGCCAATACACTGTGTAGACCATATGTATGATATAGAGTTGCTGTTTCTCAATTATATAACTGTACTGATTTTCTTAATATATTCTGTGGAGAATCTAAAAAACCAAGATTACTGTAACATTGCCATTGACAGATTGCTGGAGACCTATCTATTTAAATAAAGTTCATGAACTTTAATAAGGGCCAAATATTTCTTCTTTCTCTGCTGCGCTTCCTGTTGATTAATAATTCGGATATTTGGACATTGCAAACAAGCTGGAAACTCTGTGCAAAAGAGGATTGCATGTCACAAATGAAAATATAATAGACAATGAAGAGAGCAAAAGGAGGCACAAAGAACACTGACTAGCAAACCATTCCTTTTCTGCAAGGGTGGAATTTGCGTGATGTGATCTGTCTGCTATCTTAGGTTCTGTTCACAAAGCACCATGTAGCACTTGAGTCCACTGGCAGGCAGTTCTTCAGTGGTTTAACTGTGTTATTTACAATGCTGTTGAACCCTGTCTTACCCAGCAAATAAATGCAATGCTTTACCTGCTTAAAATTAAATGTGTAGTAGTGCTTGGCAGAGCAGGGCCAGGACATACAGCATGCAAATCTAGTACCTGCTGCCACTAATTACAAGAAATCTGTCTTATCTTTTTGAGGATTTGTTTTGTTTTGTTTTCCCTTATGTTTTCGGGTTTCTTAATTGGTCTATGGCTCTCCTGTGGTTCCACCTCAGGGAGGTTTATGTTGTCATGTTTGGAAGCAAGGGTATTAGTTTGACAAGTCACCCTGCAGGTCTCTTGATACTTAGTTATTTTCCATGTGTCATGAATTAGTTGTTTTGAAGATTAATTTCAAACAAAACAGTGTATTTAATTTCCCTCCAGGAGCAGAGAATGTCTTTAAAATAAAGCTCTTATTCTCCTCATCAAAACCTGCATGATGCCTTTCCTCTTCTTATAGCTAATTAACTGGTATAGCTGCAGGATTTTCCCAGTTTCAAGGTAAGTTGTTTCCGTTGAAATTGTGTGATTTTAGCATAACTGTAAAGGTCTGTCAGTAGTCAATATTGAAAAGGCAATCTGATTTCTTTATTGGTGCATATATTTTAAAATTATTTCTTTGCATTGATATTACTACTGGAGTGAATTACATCAAGATGAAAGAAAAAGATCTCAGTTGAAATTTTCCTTAAGTGTAGCTTCTTACCTTAGGATTGTGTCACTGGGAGAGTTTTCTTATTACCATAATTAAGGGTGAATAAGTTAATTATTTCTGTTTTAATGTGTCTCCATATTGGCTAACAAGTGTGTGTTGACTTTAGTACAGAAATTTCAAGCTGAAATCTAAAAACAAGAGAAAAAACTGTGGACAAAGTGCAAAAAAGATTTTTTTTTTAGGAGGAAGATGGACTGTAACAACTAGTTTTTGGGACTGTAGCACAAGTGATGAATTAGGTAGGACAAGAATAGAAAGCTGGTTCAAGAACAGGAAGTGGAAAAAAGAAAACTGTGAAGGATAATTTTTCATTTCAGATGCTAGCCCTCTTGATTGGCCTTGCTTTCTAAAGTAGCTGCTCGCAGTTTAGTATTCTGTATCTTCTTTTGACCTGTTTGTTCTTCAGGGACAGAGTGAGTGTGTCTGGGCAGGCCGGGCTGGCTGTAGCTCTCTGCTGTGCCAGCAGCGCGCTCCTGTCCCTGGGGCCCGGCAGCACCTCCTGAGCCAGAGGAAGGATGGAGGCTTGGCTACTTCATTCGCTGAGTCTTATTCACAAAAGCTAAAGGGAGGAAAGGTCTCTTCTTTCCCAGTGCTTCCAAGAGGGCTTTTTGCTCATGTTTTCCAGATAACTTAAAAGTTGTTCTTTTGTTTTAGATGGTTTCTGTTTCCCTAGGGAACTATAGGACATGTTCTGGAAAATTTCTTGGTTTCAAATGCCTTATCTATCTGGTTTTTTGTTTCCTGTGCTGTCTTTAATTTTCAGAGATACAATTTCATCCTTTGGTGTCTTCTCTGTCAATTTGCAGGATAAACTTTTGGAGTAAAGGCCGCTGTGTTTGTCTTTTGCTTAAGCCATGCTGGAAGCTTTTGCTGTTGGAATTTCTATTGTTGTAGTGCCAGAGTCCTTCAGGGAGCAGAGGTTTTACAATTTTCCTTTGTGGAGTTCTGGTGACATTAACAGGTGTATCTCCATTTACAGGGATACAGTTGGGCAGTTTGCGCCTTCCTTCCTGAAGGATATTGCCTTCTCATTGTAGTTTTCTCCAGTAAATCAAAGCAATGTATCTTCAACTACTGAATTCCTTCTGAGAGAGAGAGAACAGCTTGAAAACACCACTTTTTTTTTCATTGTAGAATTGGGCAACAAGAGCTGGAAATACTTTTTGAGGCCCTTAAAATTCCACACCGTCCTTGGAGGTTTATGTGGTTTCTATAAATACTTAATTTCTTTGCTTTGCTTCAGATATTTGGCAGTTAAAAGGCAGGGAAGAGCCCAGATTAGTGTGAGATGTTCTTATTAATTATTCCATGGAAGGACATTTATGCTCTTTCTTACAAACTTTGGTTGGACTCCATGCAAAACAGGAGTGGAAACCTTGGAAGGTTTTAAGTTGCTCAAAGGTTCTACTGCTGAATTTGACTGAATAAATGCCTTACGGTTTTTGAAAATACATATTTGTATGTTTTTATTTTTGTCTTAATATTTGAAAACTGTAAGTGATTTAACTCATTCAGTGACTGTTTTTCAGAAATTATTAGTGAATTTTATGGGACTGACTCTTAATTGTCTGAGTCTGGAAGAATTCAGTGAAAGACTGGAAATTAATAGCAGTTTAAAATTCTGTATATCTTAAATCCACGGAAGCAAATGAAATGGACTGTTTAATTATCCACCTGAAATCAGCATGTAAAAGATGCAACTCAAACTGGTTTATAACTCTCATAGGGTGTAATTTATCTCTATAATATGCATAAAAGTTGCCATAGAGAAACAAAATTGATTAGAAAATTCCAAAATGTTAAGATTATTTCAAAGCTGCGAGTCCCATTTTTATTTTCCTGTGAGAACCTGAGTACTTAGTAGTAATATTCATTTCTGCCAATTGCATCACACAGGAACACTCATTATCTCACTCCACTGCAAAAGTTAATGCAGATAAAGCTGTTTAGTTAAAACCATACTGAAATATTCCTCCCTCACCCTTAGGCTTCTTCCAGTCACCATCTGAGGATGCTCATCCTCACTTTTTCAGTGTGGACCCAAAGCTCCTTTTCCCAACTGGCAGTGACACCAGTAGCTGACAAAGCTGACACATTTACTCCCTCTTGGCACACTCCTCTTGCCTGGCTTCTTGCACCGCTCTTAGTCTGATTGAAACAAACATGATCACTGAGACAAGTCTGGGGTATATTTGATTATTTGGCTGCTGCTTCAGAAATGAAGATTTTTAATCACCAAACAGGACAGGTGCTGTTTTCAGAGTGGAGAAGTGCTCTGCAAACCCAAGTCTGTGACTGAGCAAGCACCAAGGAAATCCCCTCTTCTGCCCTCTCCAAGCCCTGACTTTGTCTGTACAGACAGGTTCTCAGGTTTGCACTTGGAAGGCAGAGCAGGCAATCTGCTGCATGGCTCATGTACTGATTAGTCCTCAACCCTTTTGCTGTTTGTATGCACTTGTTTTTTTGCTGGCAGACACGCAGAGTTCAGCATCAGATTTTGACACACACATGCTGCTGTCCCGGAGGATTCGCAGAGCGGGCTGTCTTGCAGCTGCTGCGTTTTCCACCAGTAAAATTGACAGTTACCTACTGTGTGGAGTTGCTAGGAGAAGGTGAACAGTCATCATTACAGCATATTCCTCCAATAACAACCTGTAGCGCTCACTGTTTTCTCTTCTGCAGGGATTTAGATGTGTCTTTGCTACTGACTTAGCATTTGTGAAGTCATATTTTTATTGACAGGCTGGTAGATATTTATTCAATAAGAAACAACTCAGGATCAGCTAAAGAGAGGAAAGCTCTGGCATTTGAACATACTCTCTTTTTGTAGGGTGATGTGGCTGATACTGGCATCTACCATCTGCTTTCCTATTGCAGCCTGTTTCTCCAACCTGCAAAGCAGAAACCAGCCTTTCTTTCCTTCTGGATTGTTAAAGCCATTCACATTTATTCTGCATGGCAATGAATTATAGTCCATTTTAAGGACTCTTTTGTGCTTCTGTGTGTATTCCTACAGCAGAAAAAGTGCATGAGAAAGGAGCTTGAGCAGTCAGTAGTATAAGTAGCAGGCTCTCCCGTATGGATTAGACTTGTGAGGTCAGAGGAGCTGTGTGTACTTGCTCTGTGCTTGGGGGGGAAGAGTGGATTTGTCTGTCAAAGTGAATAGCGATTCAGGCAGGATCGTCCCTCAGCTGTTGTAATTCTGATGTGTTTTGCTATGACAGCAGCTACTGTCTAACATGCGTGGATCTTCTGAAATTTGTAGTGGACTAAGGACTGCTTTTACTTGCTGCTGAGCCTGACTGTAACTGTATCGCTGTAGGACAATAACGATGGGGGCTCGAGCGACAGAAACAACTCGGGAACTGGAAAGCGCCTCTGTACAGTACCAAATAGGAGGACATGCAGAGAAAATGTGGCAACGACTCAAAGGAATGTGAGTAGTTTGTCTCCTTGGCTTTTGTTCTGTTCCTTGGGAAAGATAATTTTCTTCTGTTTGTTAAAATGTGTAATTAGCAAACGGGAGAGTTATCTTTAAGCTGTGATCAGTATTTGCTCCCACAATACAGTACATCGTTCTGGTTTACGATGGTACTTAAATTAATGTCAGACTCTCCATCAGGTTCAGTCATCTCATTTAAAAATGTATAATAAGTGAGAGCTATTATCCAAATTGAAATGCAGGTAAGTCCTTCCAAGTTAGCACTTCCATATCTCTGATATGATTTTTTAAATGTTATCTTCAGAATCAGCATTTCTGGAGCTGTTTCATCATTGTTGTCAGTATGTATGGGTAAGTATATTATTGCAGTTCTATAGGAAGAATAATATTTTGCATTTAAGATTGAAGGTAAAGAAGTCTATATTAAAAGGTGCTTAGCTATTAGGAAGCTGCTGTGTCTGGTTTTTGTCAATTATTTTGGTGTTCAATAATGCTAGAAACTATTTGAAGGAGTATTTGAGGGGACTGCTGTGTATCTGCTGTGTCTAATTCACTGCTCTCAAATGCAATTTTCATTTCAGTGCAAATGATCGGTAAATAACCATCTGCAACCTGTCAGAGAGAAAGTCTATCAAACTAGTTCATCCTAAACCCCTCAAATGTCAACATCTCCTTTTCAGTATTTGCCAGGTTTTTGATCTGAAAGCTGATGTCAGGATGTTACAAATAAATACATGTTACACTTTTTGAAGCAAAGAAATGGCACTGTTGTTTTTGCTGGGAAGATTTGTAATCCTGTGTTTCTAAAGGTATTCCACAGATGCTATAAACAGTGCCTCAGCTGTTGAAAGTAAACAGGTTATTTAAGTGTGGAGGATTAGATGCGTTGGATATGGCCCTGCCTGTTTCCCCTGTGCATTGGGTAGAGACTGAAACCGGCTGTGGGGAAGGGGATTTCCACCATCTGCTTTCTTTAACGAGAAATTGGTTTGCTTGATTGGAAAGTCACTTCTCAGGTGTGGCCAGGGATTTATCATAACTTCTCTGTGATATGCTTTTGAATATTTGCTCTGAATGCGATCATCACCCTGTTTAAGACACTTTGGGAAAAATGTCCCCATAAAATCTCCAAAGTGTACACAGCAGAGTAAATATTATGATTATTTGATGATGTCCCACATTTTGCCTCTGAGTTTCTGCTACCAAAGTGCTCCATCAATTTGTGCAGTTTTCCATTTGTGTAGGATCTGAGCTGCCGTTTTTGTTCTGTAAGTTCTCTGTTACAACTAGACTCTTGGGTTGAAACGTTTCCTTTCAGCTACTTCTGGAATGGTAACATTAAACAAACTAGTGCAAATAACTAAATATTGATGATACTCAGTACAAGAGCTCCAGGAAATAAGGTTTATGCTTCTTCAGGAGTAGTTAAAATGATATTTGGAATTTGTGGTGTATTGATATAAAATGGAGCTTACCTGTTTGGAAATTACACACCTTTCACAGGTTGGTGCCAACCTCATTATTGTTGTGACAAGATGATGCTAAAATACTTGTATTTTTAAAAAAAACAGGTTATATCATTAGATATGTGCTCAGCTGACTGTTTTTCAGACTTACCAATGGTTTTATTTTAATTATTCACTAGTCAATTAGAAATTGCCGACTAGTCGATGAACATTGTATGGGGAAATTTCAAAGAATTGAAAATTTCGGAGCAGATTTTTGGGCTCACTTTGTAGTATAAGCATCAATCATTAAGGAAAAGGATTCATTTTGTTGGTGGGCAGATATCAAAGTAGAAACATGTTTATATATGGTAGGGTAGAGGGACAGGTAAGTGGAACTGCCAGATAATCTGACTTGGGAAGAATTCTTTTATAAACAGTCAGGAGAATTGTTTCATCTTAGAGATGGGAACCCTTAATGTTACTACATATGATGCCAAATTATTGAGCTTTTAAAGTAGTGTGCAGTATATTACACTGAAGTCAGGACTTCATGGTTTGAATTATGAAGCTGAATCTCTTCTTGCTGACAGAGTCCACAGACCTTCATAATTTTAATGTGATGTCAAGACAGTTTTACGGTATTTTGCCAGTCAAGAGTGCTGATTGTCTTCTTGCAAGCAGGTCACTATTTCTGAAAGAACACTGGATTTAACTTAGGTAACTATCTGAATAGTGTTCAAAAGCTGTATGATAGACCCTTACTTGAAATCAGCTTTAATTTTCTTAGTGTTGCATCTTTTTTCCTAATAGACTTTTAATAAAAAAATTGGCAACAGAAGTCCATGTAACCTCATATGTGTTGGAGGTTTTTTTGTTCTTGGCTTTTTTTTTTCACTTATTTTTATGAAATAGAGACTATTCTAGAAGATAGATGAGCTGAATGCACTTAAAGCTAAACAAAAATCCTTATTTGAATGCCCAATAAGACAAGATGTCTATTGTGGAAGCTTAAATGAAAGGGCCTTTTTATAGGTTTTCTATTCTGTAGGCTTTCATAGATCTTGCCAACCTAAGTGCTGCAACAAAGGCTGGGATGTGTGGAATATAATATGTAACTTTTCTTTGGTTTATGGTGCTTTACAGCCAAGCTCTTACTTTTGTATGGCAAGTAAAAATCCCACTCTGTTTTCCTTACACTGGAATTGCAGCAGTGCTGCAACCAAGGACATTATCTGTCAGAGAAGATATTAATTTGAATTTCATAACTTGATCCTTAGCATTGGTACTGATTTTATTGATGCCTGAATGTGTAAAACACAAGCTCAGTAGAACAAGATGTGTGAAAGAATCATGTAAATTTCTGTCTTGACTGTAAGTTCTGGTTTTTGAATTAAGATATTTTCAGTATGCAGACTGCAAGGTTCTATGTTTTGTAGTTCATGGAGAAAGCAAAAACAAATAACAAGGAAAGCAGCTAAATAACTCATATAATAGTGTGGCTTTTATAATTCTCTGTTATGCAGAAGAATAAAAAACAAAAGCCATTCAAGCCACAGCAGGAACCCCAGCTGCCTGACTGAAGGGGAATGTTGTATACCTTCCACTTCAAAAAACACCTTGTCATAGCCCAGTCAAGGGGCTCCTTGTCAACCTGTTTAAATGCCACCAATTGCCACCTTTTCTTCCACAAACTTTCATTCTCTGTTGGATGGAATCTTTAGACAGTAAATAAGTCTCCAGCTTAAATGTATTGTGGTGTCAATAGATCCAGTTTATTTGCTGCCTAGGAGAGTTTGTCTTCCTCTGCTGATAGACCATGCTAGGGAGCTCAGAAAGAAAAGCTGCTTTTTAAAACCATTTTCATTTGGAATGCAGAGAACCAGTTTTAAAAGCAGAGGTCTTTATGCTTACTGGCCTTGCAGTATTTGGTATTCTCCATAATCTGCACATAGACTTGACTTTGTATTGTTCCTTAGTGTGTGAAATCGTGTACTGTCTGTTAAAGGTCTGTTTTTGTCTTTTTGCCACTTCATTCAGTGACAGTGCAGGACAGCCAGGCATCTCCCCCACGACCTTCTTTTTATTTTGCAAGTAGACATCTTAGACACCTTTGCAAGTAGCTTCTACTATCCTCATCATTGCTGGACACAGTATTAGGGGTAGACTCCCTTTCTGAGCTTTGAATTCATTAGTGAGTAAAAATCTTGATTTTTATAAATATCTGTATTTGCAAGAATTGTCTCTAATTGGCCAGAAAAAATGTCTGAATGGAAAAGTTAAAGGCCAAGGTTCTAGGAATTTGGGGACTTTAAATTCACATGTGGTAGTATAGACTATGACATTTTTGCTGCTTTAAAATAAGAATGTGTTATTGCCAACAATGGTTAAAACTAATTTGTGCCTCCTTGTATGGCAAAAAGGATTTGGAAAACAGTCATAGACGTCTTTCCTTACCTTCTTTCCTTTCTTTTCCTCAACATTCAACATAAGAGACCCTGATTTTCACAGGAAGGAGAGTCTAAACTGTTTTAAGTACTAAAAGGGACAGACATGCACACCCAATTTGCTGATCCTGCAATGCTGCAGTGACAAATTGCATGCACACACAGTTTGTAGAGACAAAAGGGGGCCTTAACCACTGATTTGGGGAAATTTGGCTTGATGTCAAAGAAAGTAGAAGAATGGCTTTCTGCGCACCTGCTGAATTATCAGAAGATAAAATTATTTTAAAGGCATTGAATAGAATCCAGATTAGTAGCCTAGCTAGGTCTAAAACAGACTAGAATGGGTAATTTTAGTTAGAGAACAGTCATTCCTTCACTAGGTCCATGGATACTGGTGGAAGAGCAGTAGAACAGTTTCTAGATATGACAGAGGTCTTTCTTTTCAAGTTGCTTGTTTACATTTTATTTTATACTGTATGTCATGTTCGTTTATTGCCCTTGTTTCTATGGTCTATTTGCCTCAACTATGGTAGTTCAGTAAAGCTTTACTGAAGAGATTATCAAAAGAGAACATATTATGATATAAAGATTTATAAATTTATGAGTACCGAACAAACAAAAACAGAAGAGATGGAATTACAGGTGCATACCTATGGTAAAAAGTATAGATTTTTACTTACTGCTGACTACATCAGGAACAAATGGGTATATAGTTCAAGTAGTTTTTACTTGTAATGTTACCAATTTTTACTTTCTTGTAATGTGAAAACTTTCCTATAAAGTCATAAGCTCTTAAAAGTAATCAAAAAGACAGGTATTTTTAAGAGGACTTTAAGTAAAATAGAAGTTGATTTCAGAATCGCTCTGAACAAAAAATAGTAGGTATATGATAATGTACCTGTTGGTTGATATGCATCTCATTAGTGCTATAATTACAGTAAGAATAGTTTCATTATAAATTGTGAACAGCTTCTTTTGCATATGAAAGCAAAGTCTGTTTCTGCACCTGAGTAGTCAGGTAAACAATTTATAATGATAACTTTGTAGATTATAAATATGTATCTAATTAAACATCATATGACAAATTCCAAATTTTCACTAAGTCTAGATTTTTAGCTACTTAACATTAGCAATTTAAGGAGCTTTTATATCCAGTCATATTATTTTACTGTTAGAAAGGTATTTCAGTTATTATCATATAGACAATAAGCATATAATTAATTTTAAGGTTCATACGAATCTTTTATTTCAGTTGCTGGCTTGTACCAATGCTGTTGATGGTTTAGAATAAACGCTGATCTTCCGGTTTACTATGGGTAGGTGAATTGCTGTGCTTATAGGAAGCTGTACTAGAAATTATTGCAAATTGAAGGAGTGGTGCAAAAACCATAATTTGCTATGATACCAGTAAGAACAGCAGCAGTGTTTTTACAGGTGTCTCAAAATAATACAATAAAATACTGAGATTCCCCATTAGAACATGTTCGTACATCCCTCACATATGTGTCCAATTAAAATTAATTGTTATATAGAAGGACAATGGAAAGGATATTAAGGATAACATTTTATGAAGCTCACTACTAAATTGCAATTAAATCTCTATATTCTGTATTTTTTTTTTTAGCTTAGACATCTGACTCTACTTATGCTACATCTGAGACTTCTAAAATTCCCTAAAAGATACTTTCTGTGGCTATTCACCTTATAAGTGTTCTATTCAGATCTCTGCTTAAAAGAGATTGTATATAGCTGACTACAAAAATAATGACTTTCCTCTTATTTTGAAATCCTGCCAACCCCTTTTCCAAGGGTCCTTGATTGGTGATGAATTTTTATAAACATTTCTTTAAAAACTTCATTCTCTAATTTAGCTGTTGCACACTGAAGCCTGCCACAGTTTCTCACAGCTATGGGTCAAAACCTCAGAGTTCCTATGGCCCTCCCACATGTAACTCCCAGGTTCTGCTCCACCTCCACAACAGAGTGAAGTCAAAATATCTGGATAGGAGGAAAAAAGGCCTTTTGTCTTGCTAATTATATAGAGTTAGAAAAATGCAAATGCCTAAATACTGAAATTACATAGTTACCAGTGGAAGTTATAATAAAAATAGGCATTCACTTCATACATCTGAAAGGGAAACATAACCTCAGGTTTATGAAAATTGTGCCTGACAGAATTTTTCCTGTAAGATGTCAAAATAATCGTTTAGGGGTGAACCCATTTAGTACTGTTCCATTTTGTTTGTGTTTTCTTTCTCATCTGGCTTACTCCTGATATAATCTCTGGAGGAGGGCTAGAACAAAACAGTTGCAATTATTTCTGCTGCCATTTACTGGAGACTATTTGACAAATAAGATGGCAAAAAAGGTGTAAGATCGCCTATGGCAGCAAGTCCTCCAATGCTACTGCATTGTATCTAACATGAAAGGTTTATTTTTGTTAAAACCCTCCTCCAGACATTCAAAGCCTTCCAAAAAGAAAGGCAAACAACCCACTAACCAACCAGCTAAGGACCAAATGGGCTAAGCTGGACCCACAGACTGCACAGTGACAGAGTTCTTTACACCTTCTCAGGCAACAGCAGGTATTTGAATTTTTGATTTTCCTTTACTGCCTTCCCATACAATTTCATGACATGGAGTCACCAATGCAATTGGTGGAACTTTTAAAACAAGGCTTCATAAAGAAGATCTATAGAGGCAATCAGAACTTAATACAAAGTAAATCCTTTCATTTTACTAGGGAGATGGGGAAAACTGTGTTGTGACTAAAAGGAGAGAAAATTGCACTCCACTGTGGCTAAGGGAAGCTAAAGAGAAATTGAGTACATCACTTACAAAGTTACAGCTGACAATGAAATGACTCAGTTTTCACAGTCCATAAAGCTTTGCAATTAGTCAGGCAGCGCTGTAGACTGAAGAAGCCAGCCTCCTCCCTGACCTCTCTTTTCTTTTACAAAACTGTTTAGACTTGTAATAAACTACTGCATTCAGTTTCTGTTAAAGGCTGTTAAAGGTCACAACAGATATATATTTCCTGAATACATATATGCAAGGAATAGTGATTTTAAAGGAGTATGTAACTTGCTCCTAAAAGCTTGTGTGATTCTGACTGTTGGCCAGGATATGTAATTTCATCTGTGAAGTCAAATGCTGTTAACATGATGTTGTATTTATTTCTGCGGATTCTGCTAGAAACATGATTTCCAAAGTGGTTGGTTTTCTGTGAGTGGAATGAGTTTGTCAGATGTATCATCCCTAAAAGGTGACCATTTCCTGCAGGTACCATGGATTAAGTTACCTCCCACAATCCATTCGTGATTCCCAACTCTTGTTGCTTACTCCATGCTCTTTTTTAGCTGTTCTAGTGTGACTGGTTTTGATATCACCCAGGGATTTCTTCTGTGGTAAAAACAGTGATAACTTTTTCCCCCCTTGCTATAAACTTAAATTTTATCAGTTCCTAGGCTGAATTCCCTCTGTATTTTCATACCTAGTTTCATCCTTAAAATGGAAAGAGTTGTCTGAGGCTAGTGCAACCTGAAGTTAGAGATTGTCTCACTTGAGCAGTTCTCTATGAAAACAATCATGGTCTTGCATCTAAGTCCTTGGTTCTATGGTATTGTAAATCCTGTACTAGGTACCTAGTCTTGTATCAAAACATGACAGAAAATGTTGATCCAATATTAATTTCTTCTGAGGGTTCAATTTTGTTCTGGTATTTTTGAAAAGCTAAAATGAACTAGCAGGTTTTATGGACATCAAGTAGGGCCCAAGTCACTACAGAGTTATGATGCACAGATAATATCTGTGCTTTTTTAGCCTACAAATAGCTAGCCTGAAAGAAGGCCAGTATAAACATCCGTGCTGTGTTCTTGGGCTAATTCAGGACAGTTGTAATCATTTATTTGCACCTCAGCTGAATCAGTGAAATACTGCTAGGTAATCTATAACCAGCAGTTATAGATTATATACAGAACTGTATTCTAAACCCCCCTGAGCCTATTGTTTGCCTTGGCTCTATAAAGCCATTTGCCACTGCTGGCTATATCTTGTGGATCCACAAATCAAAAGAAAAGCTGAAAAGTGGTTTATTAGAATTTTTATTCTTGAAGTGAATGATTTGAGAATGAGTGCTCATTAGCTGTAATTGGGCTGTTTATTATCTGTACACGAAGCTGGACTGTAATGAGATTTAGTATGGTTTATTTTGAATGAGTAAGAGAAGTATGTTCATCTGAGTCAGCGTCGTGAAATGACAAAAAGCATTCCTAAGTTGCTTGTCTCTTTGACAATTTATGCAAATATGTCTGATTTTAGATGTTCCAGAAAAGTCAGTTTACCTTTAGGTATCATGTGCTGGAAAACATTAAAATAACATAGATGTTAAAGCTTTGCTTGTTTCAGGATTAGCAGTTCTATAAATATCGCTTGAGTGTTAAAAAATAAAATGGGCTTTTTCTTGTCTTCTTCACTGATCTCATGTTTGTAGTCATTATCATTTAGCATTTTTGCTTGATTTTGTTGCTATGTATTTAATAAGTCTTTCAGAATAAGAGATGGTTGAATTCCAGCCGTTCAACCCTCCAAACATAATGCAGATATTATTTGAAGCGGTGTTATTTAACTGGGAGCAACCTCAAGGAAGATGTTTGTCTATACAAGTGCTTATGCTCCTTTATCTATTGTTTACCATTGGCTGCAGTTTGTTTGACCCAACCGTTCTCCAGACTTTTGGCGCCCCAGGAAAACAAGTAGCCTCCATAAATATTATGGAGACATTTAATTGCTGTGAATTTCTCTGATAAATAATGTTTGAAAGCAGCTACATTTGAATGGTTCACTGTTAGTGTAATTTATGCTAGAGTAAAGAACAAACTGCTGGGTAGAATTTACTTCTTTCTTCAGTTGTTCTACAATACAGAACTGTTCTGCCTAGGAAATTTGAAATTAAATAAGTTTTTTTTTTGTTCTGTGTTGTCTGCAGAATTTATGGAAGAGTTAACATCTAACATCATACTTACCTGCTGTTATATATTTTGTATTTTTATTTACTGTGTTTTGAATAGTTTATTTATTTTTGGTTTTGAATAGTTAATTTTTTTGATTTTGTTTTTTTGCGATACCTTGAACAACTCTTAGTGTAATTCTGTAGCTTTCTTTTGCCATTTTACTAAGGGATTAATGAAGGTTTGCGTATTTTTCTTCTAAACTGAAGATTTTTTATTTATATTACTTTCTTTCCTAATCTCAAATACATACACTTAAGATAACTCAGATACCTGTTTGGCAGAAATGCCAAATATACCAGGCTCAGCTGGAGCTGCAAATTGTTGTCCCTTTTGACAGCTCCTTTATATCTTCAGTGTGTGATTTTCTGATGCACAGGCAACTGCACTGCAAAAAGCATCACAGCACTGGTATTAATTTCCATTAGGGTGGGCTGGAATGCAGAATACCTGCTCTGAAGAATAAATAAAAAAAACCTTGGAAAAGGCCACCAAGATTAAAAGCTCAGAAAAATGACTATTCTGAAATGTATTTAAAAAAATTTAAATGAGTGTCTCTTTCTGACTTTACAACTTCCAAACCCTTAAACTGGAGTGGCAGCAACCTGATTACTTGAAAGCTGCTTGTCCTAGTCCCTGTGCTGCAAAGATGACCTGAGCTCTGAGAGGAATAGTTACCTACAGTCAGGAAATCTCTTAGATAAATATAATTTTATAAGCAAAGTAAATTGTGCATGAAATCTGAAATTTTCCATTGGAAAAGTTAAATTATAAAATTACTGACCAACTCTGATTTACTTATTTTCAGCTTAACTAGAAAGACCTTGGATTTCATAGGCAATTGAAAATTGGATGCTTCTCTTTCACAGAAAATTGCTGAAGTCTCAGAGAAGGTTCTATGTTTTAATAGCTACCAAGACATGCTCACGAGCCATAATTCAGTAAAAATTTACAGACCAGGTTTATCTGTAACTATAAGACAGAGATAACCTTTTCCCTGGCATGTTCTGCTGTGAAAAGAAATCCCTATTTTAGTATTGTATCTTCCTTGAACAGACATTATGGGTCTTCATTCTAAATAATTGGAACAAAGATGAGACCTCAAATTAATTTACTGTGAATATTTGAAATTTGTCTCCATCTCTTAATGCAATACATGCATTTCATGCCTTTAACACATATTATATATATTGCACATTATTATACTATGCTGGAAAGTATTGAGTCCTTGTTTCTGTCCTGAAGACTCCCCAAAACTGCCAAACTATCTTGATTTATTGAGTGAAACAGTACACTTACCTCTGGAAGGAAATGATCGACAGTATGGAATGATAGACAGTATTAGAGTGGTGTGTTAAAAGGAGTGAAAAAAATTATAATCTTCAAAATAAGTCTATTTTTACTGCATCTCATTGGTGTAAATTTTGTTCTTAACTTATAATGTGATAATAGAAAATTTGGCTTATTTTGACCTTTAGATTTTGAAGTTCCTTTCTAAGCAGATTGATTTAATACTGCTTGTTTCTCTAAAATATTCAAAAATATCTGTCAAATACATGTCAAAATGAAGAATGGTAATAATATACGCATGTAAATATTTTAGCAATAATTGTGAGAAAGCTTTGCCTTCAAAAGAGAAATATTTAATTCTATTTTTAGTTATTTTCTTGGGTAGTTCAGTTAGCCATTTTCTACTTTGTGTGAGCTACACAACAAAATGGGATTCCCTCTCCACTTTTTTGATAGAAAACCCCTACTGTTCCAGAAACATTTAGATATGTAATGTTTAGAAGTAACTAGACATGAAAGTGTTAGAATGTTTTGTTTCCATATACTTATAAACCTACATAGGTAATTGTATTCCTGGCTTTGTATTTTAAAAACAAGCTTGATGCGTACCTAGAGACTTCTTGGTAAGAAATAAAAAATTTGCAATATGTTTCCGTGAAAGAGAAATTGCATTTCCAAGAATGTCAAATGGACAAGTCATGAACACTTGGGGCCTAGACCATATGATTCTTAATTTTAGTTTAATATACCAAACCTTTCAATTTTCCTTCAGTACTGATGAAGGTGGTGAATGTGGTTAATATGATGTATGAAAGTGGACACTGTCTAGAGGAAAAATGGTTTGCCTTTATAGCAGGCAGGGACAAAACGTTTTGAATATGATCGTACAAAAACCGCAAATCTGTTTCAAGGTAAACACAGGATGTGAGAATCCCAAATGATTATGCGATTTGTGAGAGTTTATAGCTCAATCCAAATTTGAGTTGCTTCTATCACTGTGGGAGCCCAAACCAAACGTTTTGTTAACACAGTGGAGCCTTTTAGAAGACTAAATTGTGATAGATGAAATTATGTCTACTGATACCAGAAGAGAAAATAAGAATGGTACTAGAATTCTTAAAGAAATTTTGCTTTGATTTAGTGCTTTAACAGCAACAAATGTACCCTAAGATTTTAATATTATCAACTCCTGAAAAAAATAGTTGACTCCAGTGGACATAAGCCATATGGAGCCAGATCTGTAATCTATTTTTCTGTCTTGAATTACAATCAGGTTTGACCAGATAAATTCTGGATACAGGAGAGAGTCAACTTTCTCTTAGAATGAGGTCATATTTAGCCTTCCAGTACTTTGCTCATCTTCTCTGTAAGACAAAGAGCTGCATCCAAAATGCTGTGTTTGTAATCTAAAAGTATCTTTATGCTCCTGTAGAAGTTCAAAGCAAAATGTAGAGTGGAGAATGATTTAATGAAAATATATAATTTCCTATGAGTTTTCGCTAAGAATTTTTAGTTTAAAAGTTCAGAATATTCTTGTCAATTCAATACTAAAATCATCTTGGTTTAAGAGAGAAGGACTCAGAAGTTGCAGAATTCTTGAATTGTGTTACTATTTGGGGAAACACAGTTATTAGCAGAATTTGATTTTTAAATGCTTTTTAATATTTATGTATCAAATGCAATCTCAAATGCATTTTTAGGTTGAATAATCAAGGGCATAGCATGAAATTTTATGCTTCAATTTCTACATCAGCTTTGATAGAGGAAGGGGAAGAATCTCAGGAAAAGGTAGAATTCATAGTGGTTTTAGAAATTAACTGTATTATTTTCATTCCCAGTAATGAAAAATGGTATTGCAGCTTTACATATGGTGACTGAATTGAAATAGACTCAAAAAAACCTGTGTAAAGCTCTGTAATGGCAATGTAAAGTGACAACAGATGTGATTTCTCACACTAAAATGCATTCTTATCATTTGACAATGATTTTCATTATGATGATACTCCTGGCATGGAACTGAAATTTTTCTACATTATACAAGCTATATTATATCTGTTTTTAGCTGGCAACCATACCTTACTAAGTTAGCAGAGTACCACATGTATGGGATAAATTCTAGCTTTCCATATGGGTGTGATTACAAAATCTACATATGATGCTTCACTTCTGAAAATTAGTCGATGATTTTCACAGAAGGGCTGCTGCACAATGTAATTCTGAATCTCAGCAAGAAGTACTTCATGGCCCAGCTATGGCTTTATTTTCTCTGTCATCTGCTTTTATTTAGTCTATTATGATCTAATAATATTTAAATGCACTCCAGTTCCTGGCTGTATTGGGGTTTTGTGGTTCAGTCTGAAAATCTTTTATATTTACAAGACTGCAGTTCAGAGATGTAAGAAAATTTCAAGATCCAACAATCAATTTTTCCTTCAGGTACAATGTATGTTTTACTACAGATTTTTCTGAAATGAACAGCATGAAATATGAAAAAGGTTTGGGGTTTTTGAATGAATAATAGAAAAGATATGTAGGAATTTTTGAGGAATTAAGATAACAATGTTGAAGTTGTGTCTGTGGACTGTAGAAGTTCAGTCTGTGATTTCTCAATCCAGTCAATAATCAAATAAAATTAGTCTGGTTCTGATCTCGCTTAAACCAGCATAATTGGACACTATTGAATTACAACACAATAAATGAGACCTCAAAACAGATTTACTTTATTGTGACAAAAGAGCACAGTATTTCATGGATGCAGTGGAATTTGGCTAAGGTTATTGGTAATTCCTTTTTATGAGCATTGGCCTATATCAAGCATGTTATAGTTTTCAGAGTTAATACTTATTGGATATGATTCTTATTTTCTTAATTGGTAAGTGAACAAATAACCTGATAGAAGGATTCACTGAATTACCTTTTTTTTTTTTTTTCCCTTCTCCCAAGGGAAAGAAACATGTTTACCTCCCTTTGTCTATCACTTGACTGCAGCTATAGTAGTAACACAGAAACAGATTGCACTGAATTTGCTATTTATTGCTCTGATTTTGGATTTTTGCCACTCTCACTAATGAGCTGTGTTTTTGCAGATTGACAAATTAAGGATGGGCTCCTTAGCTCACATGCATTCAATTGTATCCCAGCTTGTCATTAAATTTATTTTTAACAATAAAATCAGCAGATTGTAATTTGTATTACTATTATCACAAATAGATCTCACCACGTTTAATGCAACTGTGAAGCTTTGACAGTGCAGATGAGGGGAGTTAGACCTTGAAAGAAAAAAACATTTGCACAGCTTCATCTAAAATTTTATTTTGGCAGTTTTTCTGTAGTGATTTGGAGAATGGGAACAGCAGAAAGGGAGGGGACAATTTTATCTAATAACACCCCCACTCAAACCAAATAATTACATTGCATTCCTTTCTATGAGCATGACAGGCACAAGATTGGACATTATTTGCTATAGTAGAAGTATCTACCACATTAAGTGATGAAGTCTTAAATGCTGTGCTTGCATTTCTACGGGTAGCTGAAGGATTCTCAGTATACACTCATCACTTCTAAAAGGGTTTCATGAAAGTTAGAAATCTTGTTTCTTCTTTGTTGAGTTGCGTCAGAGGAAAATGTCAGAAGCACAAAAGCCTTTGTTGCTTCACTTCATGATTAAATACAGCCTTCCCTATTGAAAGAACTCTTTTATTTTGCATTATTATCCTGTTACAAAATGTCTATTCCCATCACAAACATTTCAGTTTCCCCATTCTTCGCTTCATAATTAACACTGAAAGCCTAACATTGCGAGGCTAGAAGCTGCCATTTCTTCATGTGCAAAGATTTAAGCTCAGCGGTTATATATGTAAGAGATGTTTTACTCAGTAAACTATCACATTACCAAAAGTAGACTACTAATAAGCAAATGTAGACTTCTATTTTTAATTTAAATTTCATTATCCACAAGGCATCAAGACCTACATAAATAATTGCAACTACCCAGATTGCCTTATCTTTGTAAATGGGTTATGAAACTGAAAATGAGGAAAGGTGTTATCTGGGAAACAATATATTTTTAATTATAGTGAAGTGATTATACAATTGTAACACTTCTATTCAGGCCTTTGTTCTTCATTGGAAAGCAGCTTTTATTCTGTTCACGTTAACACTTTCCTAAAAGATTACTTAATCTTAAAAAGGTCACATTTATACTGTGGGAAAAATTAACACCAGAAATTATCCTACTTGTCTGTGGCAGCTTCAGTTCACAACTTTGAATTCAGTGACATCTGCTTGCTTCAATAGTCAAGCTATTTTCTTCTCCCTTACTTCCTCAATATTTTTTGGAAAGAAGAGTTACCTTTAATCCAGACTGTTTGTAGGAATCCACATAATTTCAAGGATCTGCCTTATTGGCACAGTTAGATGGATAATGGATGTGGCATGGAATAGGAATGAGCTCTCAGAGCTGGGGTGTAAGTATTAATTCACAGTCATAACTGGTGTACTGAGAAATGAAATCCCAAAATTGTATCAGAAAGATTTTCCCTCAGTGAAGCTGAAAAACACAAGGAAATGTTATGCCAGTACTGTTCACGGCAAAGCCAGTGCTGAAGCACTGTTAACAGAACCATGAGATTGCTTTCCTCCCCCAGCACAAGTGGAACAATAGAAAACACATAATCAAAGATGCAGTGCTTTCTATTTGCTTGGCACCAAGCTAACTTAATCAAGAATGAACTTGCTCAAGAATTTTATCCATAGAAATAGGACAACAAGCCATTCTGGTACCACTCCCAGAATGTGACTCACAAAGAGAAAGCAGCAGAGAAATGCAGTTTTTTTCCTTTTACAAAACCACTCACTTTCCTGCAAGGTTATGCACTTGTTTTTGTTTTTAAATGTGTTACTTTGATTCTTTTCCTAATGATGTTTGAAAAATTAGTCTTAAACATAGATGATGTCAGTGTTGATGGAGCAGGCTGTCATCCCCCTCCATTTTTGCTGAAAGATGGATCCTATGTGTTTGGTCACTTCAGTGCAAGGTGAAATCCTGACATGAATGCAAGTTCTTGTGGCTCATTACCAAATGAGTTTGTTCTAGCAAAACAGACCAAATGATACCAATAAATTCCCTCTCATCATTCATTCATTAGCGGTAAGAAGGATTGTGATGTGCAAGGCTTCTTTTGATAGTTAAAGTGCTTCTCACTCAAGATAGACCCAAAAGTCAGATTTTCACTTCAGTTTTTTTAGTCAGCTTCTTAAAAATATACTTAGAAACTCTGAGAAGGATTTTTTGTCCTGCTTGTCACAGATGATTAGGTTGCAAATTCATGAAGTTACAGTAAGTTGAAGTTACTTGGTAAAATTAGGTCATTACTTCACATTCTTGTTACTGACATGTTTCCTACCTGCTGAAATTCATTATCACAGAATCCTGGAATAAGTGAGATTGGAAGGGTCCAACCTCTAGGGGCCCTTCTCAAGCAGGACACATGGCACCAGATTACATCCAGATGATTCTTGAATATCTCCAGTGAGAGACTCCACAACCTGTGGATGATCTCTTCCAGTGCTTGGTCAACTACACAGTAAAGAAATTCTTCCTCATTTTCAGGTAGAACTTCCTGTGCATTAGTTTATGCCCATTGCTCCTTATCCTATTGCTCAGCACCACTGAGAAGAGCCAGGCTCCATCCTCTCAGCACTCTCCCTTCAGATATGGGAAGACATTGATGAGGTCTACTTTTAGTCACCTCTTCTTGAAGCTGAGCAGGCCCAGCTCTCAGCCTTTCCTCAAAACAGAGATGCTCCAGCTCCTTAATCATCCTTGTTGCCCTCCTCTGGACTGGCTCCAGGAGCTCTGTGTCTCTCTTGTGCTGAGGAGCCCAGAACTGGACACAGCACTCCAGATGTGCCTCACCAGGGCTGAGCAGCGGGGCAGGATCCCCTCCCTCCACCTGCTGGCAATGCTCTTCCTAATGCACCCCAGGATCCCATTGGCCTTCTTGGCACAGGGGCTCACTGAAGGCTCAGGAACAGCTCATTGTCCACCAGGACCCCCAGGTCCTTTCCCACAGAGCTGCTCCAGCAGGTCAGTCCCAGCCTGTGCTGCTGTGTGGGGCTGTTCCTCCCCAGATGTGGCACCCTGCACTCACCTTTGGTGAATTTCAGAAGGCTCCTCCCTGCCCACCTCTCCCCCATGCCAGGGTCCCTCTGAAGGGCTGCACAGAACTTGGGGGGATCAGCCGCTCCTCGCAGCGAACCTGCTGAGGAGGCATCTGCCCCTTCATCCAAGGCCCTGATGAATAATGGGCCCAGTATTGAACCCTGGGGGACTCCAAGGCATCCAGCGAGACCCTGTGCCACTCTTCAGCCAGTTCTCAACACACCTCAATGTCCTCTCACCCAGCCCACCCTTCCTGAGCTGGCCTGTGAGGATGTGTGAGAGACAGTGCTGACAGCCTTGCTCAAGTCGAGGTAGACAATGTCCACTTCTCTACCCTTGTCCACCTGGGTGATTTTGGCAGTACTGCTTATACTGCCTACATATATTGCAATCAAACAACTTCTCAAACATTTCACATTGGTTTTCTGAGCTCTACTAGCACAAATACTTTAATGTATTTGGGACTATTAAGAAAACACTTATTATTCTGAAAGGAAGAGTGAACTAGTACCTGCCCTAGAATAAAGGCTTTGTTCTTAGTTTCAGTTAATTCCATTTTGGTCATGTCACTGACCACAACTTGTTTTGCTAACAAGAGTGTTTTTTTAACACTTCATCTCAGAGAAAGACGCTGAAGTAACATAAATGCCTTTTGGCACTGATGGGCTTCTTGAACACCAGAATCTGATAAACTTCATACATTTCAGGTAAACATATGGTAATGGGGCTTTGTGAAATGTGCACTTTTGGGGTGGATGGCTCATAACTATTTCTTTGCAAGAGTAAAAGTATTAAGAAAATATTTCAAAGGAATATTTAAGAAAAAATGGAGAAAGGGAAATGTGTTTCGGAAACATGTGTTTTCTTCATCTCTAGTTCTGCTCATCTCTGCACTTTTTGATTATTCAGTGTTACTCCTGATATGTGCCTGCATGACAATTCATTTATATGGACTAACTTCTGAGGCCTCTGAAATCCAGAGTCACCTGTAGAACTGATTAAATGTTAAAGTCTCCATCCCATTAAAAATGTTACATTTTGTATACCTTTTACCGGATTGTAAATAGTTTCAAGGTTGGAAAGTCCATTAATCTTTTACTTATGTGTTATGCAATCAGTTCATCTGGGAATTCAGTAAGGCAAATAATTATTGATTGGTTCAGGTGATTTATTCTAATGGGACCTGCCCAAGTCCACCCTGCGTAGGAGTGCTGTCTTGTTAAAGATGATGACATGCAGGGGGAGCAAGTTCTGAAACCTCCCCTGGTGCTCTTCGCTCCAGCCTCCAAAAAAAAGATTCTGGATAGTGGCCAGACTTGTAAAGTAAGTCTATAGGGTTCACAAAAATAGTATTTTAGTCTGATATTTCCTGATCTGCTTACAAAGACAGCCTTTGCAGTAGGGAGTTTTTGTAGTTGTTATATGTGGGTGCACCACAACCTTCCACCCTCTGCATACTGCCGTAGACTTACATCTCATTAATGTCTAGCTATTAATTGTATGTGTCTGTGAACAATGATGGCTTCAAGCACTAAGCTGTCAATATGACTTTCCCAGATGAACATCTGAGTAGGTGTAAATGTCATGATAAGCATGCTGCCTTCATGGATCACAGAAAGTTATTACCTCCTTTTTGCTGATTCTTATGTAACTATATTTTATTCTACTAAAGTAGAATAAATAGTTTTTATTTTTCCTAGTCAGCTATATTAAACATACATAAATATATACACACACACACAAGATCTGTCAAAATTCCTCTTACTGATAGTGATATTTGTTTCTTTCAAATACTTGTCAAATCTGACTGATACTCTTTCCTATATTCTTACTTAGATGAACTTAAATGCTTTCAAGAATTTTGGTACGCAAGGGTAATATACACCAATATCAATTCATGTCACCAACACCAATTTGCCCTCAGAAACGATAGAGAAAGAAATTGATTGAATAATTCCATTTACTTTAATACAAAAAATGTAAGAATAATCTTTAAAGGTAGCATCACTGCATGCCCCTGATAAAAAGGTATCTGAGGGTCTGGACTCATCCATGCTTCTGGAAAGTTATAATAAATTTTAAACCTAGTATTTATATTTGTTTTGGTATTTTCTTTTTCTGTGAGTTTTACAAACCGGAATAGTGTTGGAACTATAATAAATAGTAGGAAAATAATATAAAATTATGGTATGAAATTGATACTTTAGCCAAAACTGATGATGCCCTTCAAAAGTAGAGTGATGCAATCTCATCTCCACATTTCAGAGAGGTATTGTTAATGCAAAATAGCACAGAAAGATATTTTGTAGCAAAAAACCCAAACCAAAACTAACATGATCAGTAAGCTCCTGTTAAAGCACATGTTATTTTAAATTACAGTACAGTATGTAAAAAGATTTAGAGTTTCTTGGGCTCTGTCCTCTGGGCTGTTTAGGTTCCAGGCTGTTGGTGTAGCTGATAGGCTGCTCTGTTAGTGGTGCTTCTCCGTATGAGTTCAACTCTGACATATGTGATGAAATGTAGAATACTGATAATCAGAAAAAGAAAACCAAAACCCAGAGCTTAAATGCAGGATATTTGAGGAATTTATATGTGAATATACAGGCTGCCAGAACTCATTTTATTTAGCATTTACTGCTACTCCAAGCAGACACTTTTAAAGTAAGTTCTTTATTGTAATTTTGTCTGGAGTTTTTGTGTCAGGGTCAGGAGTTTGAAATTTCTAATCTCTTGTTAGACCAGTGCATGAAAAAATCAGACAATGCTGCCTGCTACTTTTAATCCTTTCAGAGAGCTTCTTTTCAGTGGCAGTTGCAGAGCATGAATGTGAAAATGTTTAAACCAAATGTTCCCTAGGTATTTCTCAGCGTCTCAGTGCTTAAAGGCTTTCAGAAAAAACATGGAAACAAAAGTATTTCTTATATCCTAATCCTTTGTAAAAGGTAGCACTGATTTTGTCTATTAATGCAATTGAATTAAATAGAAAATACTCCTTTGCTTCCATTTAACTGTTCTAAATCAAAGTTTCTAAACATTCTTTGGTCTACCTCAGTGAACAGCATAGTTGTGTGCAGGGCATAAGAAACTATGCTTGGGAGTGACTGATGGTTGTTGATGAAATCTCAGACAAAATAGAGAAACAAAGGTTGAACTTCTAGGAAGTAATGAGGATGTTTAAGTGCATAGACCTGAACTTTTGATGGCCTTTAATGATGCTTTTAATAAGGCTTTGGGTACTCTTGCCTCATTATGTGGTGCTAATAAATTTCACCATTACATGGTTCTATTTGGATAATGAACACAACACTAATTGTTTTACTGAAAAAATGCGATCTGCTGTTGTCTTCTTACCCATTCTCCTCTTTTTAGGTAATTTTACATGTATCTGTGTTTCTGCAGATCTTTCATCATAACTCATAGCTTAAAACTCCTCAGAGTTCTTGTTCAGCAGTTTTTTCCAAGTGTTTTATTTCAAGTTTTCTCCCCATACCAGTGTGGAAAGTTTAACAGTCTGGCAATTTAAGCAGAGTCTCATTTTTCTGTGTGTCTGTTTTAACCCTTGGTCTGGAAAAAAATACTGCAGCTTTTTGGGCATGTGCCAAAATAAAAAAAGAAAAGTGCCAAGTTCTTAGTTTTAAAATAAGACCAGCAAAAGTGTATGAAATGATTCATCACTTCCTGGCAAGTGTAATTGTCACTGCAGTCACCAATCTCTACTTGCATCCTTGAAAGATGTGCTAAATCTACTGTAAGTTCCAAAAGTTATTGTATCAACTCAATTAAAAAAAAAAATAAATTAAGAGCATCACAGGTGTGTGCTTTAAACAGGAAACAATGCTGATCTCTTGGACTCTCAGAGTCACGTGTATCTTTACTCCTATAGATGCTCCCTAGCCATTACCTGTAACCAAAGAATCTTATTTTACAAGGTATAGTTGTAATTTCTCTGTGTTTTGAACCTCATAAAAATGACTCAGAGCATAATTGATTCTGCCTATAAGTAAATTCGGATGTGGGATGCATTCTCACCAGTCACTGCCTAAAATCTAAAACAAAAATCAGACTTGGTAACATATAAGTGTACTCATTTCTCACATAACATATGTTGTGAGATCTTTGGGGTAGCAATGAGCTTTTTTGTTCTGTTTGTATAGCAACTACACAGATGGTCTTTATCTACCACTGGCAAATTTGGGTAGTATCACAGCAAACAAATGTTTAAAATACATTGTTTTAAAGTTTTACAGTACATGAAAATCTTTTCCAAGTTGTTGTGAATGACTTCTGTGTCAGTGAAAAGGCTTTGCCTAACAAATTAATGCTGTTATTTAGTACTTCAGCATTTATTTTTTGCATGTGGCCTAACCTCTGCTCATAACCAGGGGATCGGTACAAAGAGCTGCCTTTATTCTCCAGATCCTGTGGCATTCAACTCTAGCTGAGGGTCTCTCCTGTGACCTTGTGTTGTTGTATGTTAGAATCAAAGCCTTCCCATTCTGAAATGCTACTAAAAATGGAGGAATTCAATGGTGTGTAACAAAAGAAATATTAAGAGCAGCAGAAAGGGAGAAGGAAAATACTTCAGTGGAAGTAGTAAGGGAGGGAAAAGACCTACAAATCTCCAGAAGTGATAGCTGTGGAATGGCCACAACTCATACTATCTAAATTCCTCCCATCACTTTGCCCAGCTGTTGGTTAGTTATGTTAGGACAAAACAGAATTTCAAAGTAGGTTTCAGCTTTAAAATGACTGAATGTATTGTCTGTCCAGAAGGACTGTGTCAAAGTGTATATGCTTTTCAATACTTTTACATTGGGAGAATACTTTGTGTATTGTGATGTTCTATTTAGAATCTTGGATTTACCTTTTAAAATTTCGTAGTATCAGAAATTGCTGGAGATGGAAGTAGATTTCATTTCTAGATTTACATTAGAGTAATTAGGTAGCTGGGAAGGGTGCCAAACACCTCCTGTGTATCAACATATTCTTTAGAGTCCAAATTTGTTATCTTTGAGTGCTTCAGGAAACCTGTATGAAGCTGACGTGGGAAATTCCAGTACTCTTTCTTCTTACTCTTCCCTCAGTCAAAGATGCCAGTGAAGAGTCCTTTAAGAAGCTGAAACAGGATACCCTGCTTTAGTTCTGTGTTTGCAGCTTAAGGGGAGTTATTCACATAAGCATTCTTGCATTATAATGTTGCTTTACCTGAAAGATTGCATTGTGCTGATGAGAAAGGGTAAGTAGGTTTGCTGAACTCCAGATTGCACTGAAGATGTTTTTTTGTTAAAACTAAGATTATGTGTGTGCAACAAATTACATGTATCCTTATGGTTTAGTCAGTCAGAGTGGACAAGTATAGTGGCCTTTTCCAAGGTTCTTTAGTATTTCTCACTGTGAGTTGAAGGTTTATTTGCATTCCTGACTGACTGAGCAAGTGTCTGATATCGTCAATAGGGTTTGTCAGCAAGTTGGCAGAATGTAAGTTTTCCTTTCTTGGCACAGAAAACATTAAGAAGTTTATCAGGGAATATTATGCAGTCTCAAAATCTGTCAAAAGTATGAATGACAGTGTGACAGAAACCACCTGCACAGCCCATGATATTCTTGGATCAAAGTGCCAGCAGGAAATCACTGCAGTATTCCAAATAGTAAGTATGGTTTTGTAACAAGGCAGAATTCTTGAGAGCAAGTAGATATTTACTTTTTGTCACTTTAAAGTAGTTCCTTAAAGCTTGTACGAAAGGACATGCTTGACTGTGTGGCAAGTGCTAGTAAAAAATAGTGAGTTACATAGCCACAAATTAACAAGATCTGTCTGAAACTAGAGCACCTGCTACATAACAGGGACAAAAAAAGATACTACTAGGTTTGACTGCATAGGAAAGGGGTTTTAGAAGAAGCTGTTGCTACTGAGTCACTGAAATGAAAGTTTGCTTCATACAGGAAAAGAAACAAAGGTAGAAATAATATCTAGTGTTTGCAAGCACTTTAGGTCCATAAAGTAAAACAGCTTTTGGAGGGAAGAAATTTTACCAGCTCTCAATACTGAGTTTAGGCTGTCTGAGTTGAAAGTGACCTGTCCAAGATCATATTCATGGACTCATGAAAAGCTCAGGGCTCTTAGATCCCAGCCCAGAGTCTTATCTGTCAGTACATGCTCTTTATGTTAGTATAAAAAGGAAAAAAAGTCATTCTTGCCATTAATCTACTTAAAATGCATCTCATATCACTTTAGAAAGGACATTCTGTAAAGTTGATCACTTCACCATCACTTCCACCATTGATACAGCATAAGTGTGCAAGGCTTTATATAGTATTAGCAATAACAAGCTAAATTTCTGTAAGTTAAAATTGAAACTGCCTAGTATGCATTCAGATGTCACTTCAATGTCACAACTTTAGATTAATGTGAGAAAAATTGTGAAGATTATTTACTTACCACTTATGATGCCCGTAAGTAACCCAAGTGGCTTCGTATTGGGAAATATCCAATTTATATTTAAATTTTAGTTGTCAACATCACTTTAGATAGAGTCTAAGGAAGGATCATTCCTTAAAATAGTTGCCAATAGAAGGATATTTTCCTGCATATTTGATTTTGATACTAGTTGGTTGAAATTAGAGTGCAAAGGTGATATGTTTGCTATGTTCTGCCTTTGCCTTTCAGACATAGTTTATCCACAACTGTGGTCACTGTGAATTAATACAGTGACTTCATCACCTCTTTTGTTCTCTGATTCTTTGAGAAACATATCCATATAATTGGTTTTAGGGTGCAGAGAAACTTTCTAAGAATCATACACTGGCTGTAAAGTACATTTGGCAAAGAATTATCAAAGGTTTTTTTGTCAGAATAGAAAGGTGTATCCATGGCTCTGAAGACCTCTGACATGGATGCATATTTGTTCTTTAATTTGGAATAATATTAACTTATAGAAAGACCTGTAAATACAGTGAGAGACAAATTAGAATTCAAATTATCCTGAAATGTGATGAAATTATCATCCCTTTGCCATGTTCATGTGGCAGTAATCAGCTGTACCAATATATGATGGGGTTAAACTAGCTGCACTGCAATACCATGGAAAAGGATCTGCGAGGCAATCACAAACTTGAACAATAGTAAAGTGTCCTGCTGTTATGAAAACAAGTAAAATATCATGCTGGGAGATATAATCTCTGCTAGACTTGTGAAAACTGACACAGTCCTCTGCCTTGTGCAGTTCATGCACCTCTTTCCAAACAGTGATCATTGTCTTGGCTTGTATTATTTCTCTTGGTTGCAAAACACTATTTATGTATCCCATTTTGAGCTCCACATTTCCAGCAAAGTCCTGTTCTTGAAAGGTTTCGTATCCTTTTTAGTGTTTCCAATATCAACCTGAAATGCAAAGTGTTCTTTATTTTAAGTGTTCAAATCAAACTTCTGAAGAGCAAATGCAGTATTTCAGTCATATAATTCTATTTGTCCCAGATCATCATAGTATTTTGTTGTGTTGTGGGTTTTTTTTGTTTGTTTGGTTTTCTTGTTTTGTTTTTCAGGGAACCAGGATGCATGTTTGTGTTAATGAGTGATTGGGTCTTCCCCTTTTTTCGTATTTTCAAGAATAGGTGTTTGTAGTTTTAAAATTTCTAATTTTAGATGGAGTGCAATTTTTTTCAGCATATGCAAATACAGTTTCATAGTGTCATTATTTGATCTAACAGGAACATGCTGAGATGTGAAGTGTATCAGAGCCAGTTATTCTAAGAATTAAACTTACTTTCTGTCTTATTTCCTCATGGCTGACAACCATTGCTGGAAGAGTCTAATGAAGCATTATTTAAATATGCAATTATTCCTGGTGTTTCTAAAAAGCTGCAGGTCTCTGTGAGCTTTCAGTGGCTCCTTTCTTGCAGTCATGTTTCTTGCTTTTGATACTCTGAGTCACCTGGAAGCTCATTACCCTGATCGCTGTTCCTCCGTGGCTGTGTAACGTGAGCTTCTGCATGGCACAATCACTGAATTTCTTGTGAATCCCTCCTTGAAGATATGGTTCCCCAAACCAGAAAAATCCAAATCACAAAAACAATGATTTCCACAGGGAATACTAAAGACAGATATTATCAGAAATAGAAAGAAATATGGTTTTATATAGAGATGTTACTGGCATTTCCTTGGTCTTCCCTGTGTTTTCTTTTCTCAAAATGGTCACACCAAACAGCCTTAGCAGAATTGACCTGAGTAGCCCATGACATTTTCCTTAGGCTACATAATTTTGTGATATATTTTTCTTAACTGTGGTTTATGAGCTGGTCTGTATAATAACACTAAAAGAATAATTTCCTAAAGGTTGAAGAGTGTAATGGGAGAATTCATATAACTAATCTGGATAAAGGGATAATTAAATTGCATTGATCCAAGTGAAAAGAATTTGTAGTTGTAATGGAAATTTTACTGACAAATATCCTGTGCACACAGATGCACAGCTGTATAGAGGCAGAATAAAAGCCAAACTCATAAATGCCTCATGCTTTAAGAAAGGCTGCTAAATGGACAATTATATTTTAGCACCTGTCATACAGTCGTTATTTATAACAAGCTCATTTCATTTTACATGCTACTTAAGTGCTCACCATTGTTAAATACTTTCTTGTTTATATGTATCTTTAGGGTAAAGTCACTTCACTGAACCAAACCAGAATCATTCTATATAGTTTAATTTAAAGACTTTAATGTACTATAGTGGCCTTGAAATAAATATTGTGGGTTACTTCAAATAAAACTGAGGAAAGAGAGCATTTGTATCAATCTGAACACACTAATTAATGGAACACAAGAAGTTCAAGCAATGAGCATCAAGAAATTGAAGAGCAGTATCAGGGAAAAGGGGCGAGCTCAGTCTGCGCTGTTTGCAGTGAAGCACAGGGCACTGGCAGGGGAGCATTGGCCACTAAAATGTTGCTTTGACCTGTGCCTGGTTATCTGAGTCTAAGGCTTGCAGAAGATACTCTGCTAAGGGCCCTGCTCAGGGCTCTTCTCTAACATTTGGGTTTCTGAGCAGTACTAGTGCTGTCAGGCTATATGGAGAGATGTTTAGTGTCATCATGGCTGATATTGCTGTTACTTAAAAGGGTGTAATTCCCCACTTGGAAAATTGAAATGCGCTTTGATAATATATCTGGAAGAGTATCTGACAGGTAATACCCAAATTAGGGGCTCTTCGACATGAAAAGTTTTAAAGTTCAGTGGAAAGTATGTTTTCCCATAACTTCAAGAGCCCCAAAACCTGTTTCTTTAAAGAAATAGGTTCTTCCTAAGTCTGTCTCAAAGTGAACATTTTATTTTTTACTGTAGTTGTCCTGATTAGTTAAGACCTATCATAACTTGATAGGTCTGTTCATTGGGAGCATGATTTACCACATAAAACAAATTTAATAAATATTGTTCTGTCTGCTCCTTGAGGATTACACTGACAGTGAGTTAGTAATAGTGAATGCTACTGACATCAGTGGGACCAATGTTGTAACAACTTCTCTCCATAGTGAATAAAAGATGATCTGTTTTTCAAAATGTTCAAGATGAGACTTTTGCAACTCATGGTGGGAAATACTGAAGTAATTAAATTTTGTTTAACTGTGTCAATTATTCTTAATGAATTACAACTCCAGGCACTGCTACAGGCTGGGAGTACAGTGGCTGGAAATCTGCCCAGCAGCAAAGAACCTGGGGATGCTGGTTGACAGCAGATGAACATGAGCCAGTGTGTGCCCAGGTGGCTGAGAAGGCCAGTGCCATCCTGGCATGCATCAGGAATACTGTGACCAGTAGGACCAGGGCAGTGATTGTCCCTCTGTAACCAGCACTGGTGGTGCCACACCTTGAGTCCTGAGTTCAGTTTTGGGCCCCTCGCTACAAGGAAGACATGGAGGTGTGGGAGCCAGTCCAGCGAAGGGCAACAGAACTGGTGAAGGGTCTGGAGATTATCTGGTGAAGAACAGCTGAGGGAGGTGGGGCTGTTTAGCCAGGGCAAAAGGATGGTCAAGTGAGACTCTATCACTCTCTACGATTGCTTGAAATGTGGTGGGGTGGGTTTTGGTCTCTCCTCCCAAGTAACAAGCCTAGTACTCGATAAGATGAAATGACCCCAAGTTGTGTCACGGGTGGTTTAGATTGAATATTAGGAGAAGTTTCTTCACTGAAAGGGTTATCAAGGTTTGGAATAGGCTGCCCAGGGAAGTGGTGGAATCACCATCCCTGGAGGAATTTAAAAGACATGGAGATGCAGTGTTTATTGATATTGTTTAATGCTGGACTTAGCAGCGTTAAGTTTACAGGTGGACTCAATGACCTTAAAGGTCTTTTCCCACCTAAACTGTTCTATGATGATTCCATGAATTCATGGTGTTACTTGTGCTCAGCTGCAGCCATTGTGACCAGTATGTCTTATATTGTTTTTTCTATATGCATAAGTTTGCTTCTTTTGCCAAGTGGTCTGCTCTGAATATTCAAACGCATAGAGCAGTGGAAAAAATAAGAGTCTGATAATAGCAGAGCTGCTAAATTCTTGACATTCCCTAAGGCACCCTACTGGGCTTCAGAGAAAAGGTCAGTTTGGGATACAATACACATGGTAATATCTGTTACACACTGTTTAACTGGATAGGGTGTTGTTATCTTGGACAAAATGAACCCAGTTCTACCCTGTCTTGTCAGGATAGAGGCAGAAAACTTTAATCAATGTATGGATCTTCCTGCTAATTTATGAGTTCTGCAACAAGATAATTAAAAATCTGCTGCTTGGCAATTTATATAATTAATTTAAAATTAGTCTCATTATACTTTACTGCTTGACAATAATCTGCATAACAAAGGAGACTTACTATGCTCATGGCAGTGGTATTCAAAAGCTGTTGAGAATATGTATTTTATATTTACAGGAAAATATTAAATATTAGGGGAGAGCTGATTTTATTACTCATAAGAGTTAATTACTGTGGTCAAAAATTTGATAGAAGAAAGTAGAAGAAAGCAAACACATACTGCTGGGAAATGTGCTTGCCAAAGAAGAAATTAATGTCAAAATGACCACTGTATTAGACAGTGCAATGGCAACTTTTTATTTTGTCATGAGAATTTGTTAAAAGTAAATCATGGAAGTGCACAATATTTCAGTATGCTTACAGGGGAACCTTGAATCTCCTGGGACACAACAAAAGAATCGTGCGCTTTAGCATTAATGATATTAATCTGATTTGTGGTTCAGTGGTTTCGTTCAAATTACTGCTTGATGGTATATGATTGTAGTCAGAAGGTACACACACAACATATCCCAGAATCAGAACAAATAAAACAACTTAGCATGTTTTTTGATAGGTTTCAAGAAAAAACTGAGATGGAGTGTGAAGAAAATCAGTTTATCTTTCCATTAGGGAGTGAGAGGAACTGAATGATAAAATTCTAAAAAGAGTTACAGAACTGACACCTTTTGGAAGGACAAAAATACACCCAGTTATCTGTCTTCAGATAACATAAAACATTATATAGCAGTCATTTTTAATCTACATCTTATTAAAACTTATTTTTCAGCTGTTGCCAAGATGTGATTAAGCACTGGAAAACCTTTTTCTTACTGAATATTGTGGTTTAGCTTGCCATTCAGGAGTAACTCACAAGAAGTGTAATAGTTCTACAAAAGACATTCTTGCACAAATTATATTAGAAATTATGTTCTTTGTTGCTTTTAGTTCAATTTTAAGATTTAGTATGAAAAGTTGTAACTCATTATTTGGTCTAGGTAGACACTGACGATACACAAGGAGTTTAACAATGCCCTGGTGAGTACCTTGTCTTTTTAGTAGATAATCACAACAGCTCATTCTCTGGGGCTGGGAGCATAGCCCATTACATGTACACCAAATTAATATGGAAAATAATTGCACTGGTAATGAAGTCAGCTACATTGTACCCACATTCAAACATCTCAGAGAATTTAAGCAGTAAAATTAGTCTGCCTCAGCCTTGAATTCAGACAGAGTAGGGTATAAAATGAATGCGTATTCAAGTTTTGGTGAGGCTTGCAGCTCTAGCAAAGTTTTGAGATTAATTTTTCTGAAATGGGATTTTAAATGTATGAATAAAACCCATGTATTTCCATGAAGAGGGGAAAGTGAAAAAAATCTAGGCAGACATAGGAAATCATGAATCATTTCTTGTTTATAAACTTTTATGTTTGGTGTGTTTCACATTCTCTCAGGTTCTTTTTGCTTTATATTTCTGACTAACTTTTGACCCTTGATGAAAACTGTGAACATTGAACTACTTTTAAGCACCATTTTTATTTTTAAAATTTGTTGACTAAATAAGTGATATACTGACAAATTCACTGTATATTATCTGACTGTCAAAATTTATCCTAAAGAGTCCTGAATATAAACACACTAGGGAAACCTTCTTGAGGTTCATTGCCAGTTCATTTGAAATAGTTTCAGAGTTTTCTCATGCCTAGACTGCAATTAGCAGCAGAGCCTTGTTTTACATAATTTGGTGATCCTAAGAATTAAATTTAGGAGGTAGGAGAGAGAAAACTATTTGATATATACAATTCTACATTTCTCCTTTGCTTGTTGCTTTTCTTCTCTGGAAATGCTGTTGCCAAATAACAGAGTGAGTTTTCTTCTTAGTCTCTGGAAAGTTTTGCTAGAAAAGATAAACTTCCTGATAATCTTCTCTCATGAGTACACATATACTTGGCATGTTTGGAAGAACATCATCATAGTGAATAGACTTGGAAAGAAGTGTGTGAGGTGCTGGGGGGGGGGGGGAGGTGAGCTGGGATAAGAAGGAAAATAATATAGGTAATATAGTAGAAGGAGAATAAAAAGTTGTGTGTGTCTTTCTATCTTAGGAAGAAAGTCCTGTGTATTGCAAAGGCCATAATAGAATCTAGATAGGAAGAAAAAAACTTAGATCATTACTGTATGCATTAAATTTTGTGAATATCTTTGTAATAGAAAGTTAAGAATGATCAAGATGTTATTGTCTTAGAATAATAGATTTCTGAGTCATATACGAGATGTTTTTTGTCTATGGCCATGTTAGATATCTGAGGATAGAGCTGAACTCAGAAATTAATTTACCACTATTTGTAAGACTTAAAAATGATGAATATCAGATTTCAAGACAACTATGGGGAAACTGTTACTTAAAAGCAATTTTTCACAATCCGAATGCAAAGAGAAATAGTTTTATAAGATTATTTGTAATCAACTGTAGTGTTTTGGCTGTGTCATCTTTTTTTGTACCTACCCAATGGCAATGGGAGCAAAGAACAATTAGCTGATAAAAGAAATACTGCAAGAAGTCCCAGATACTGCTAATCCCCTAGGGAAGTGCAAGGGTTTATACTTGCAGGTAGTTTCGGTGTCAGTCAAACTGGATGCCAGTTATCTGATGATGAAAACTGAAAAGTCTCAATAAATGTGCATAGACCAGGGTGTTTTAACCAATTTTGATGAAGTAAGTTTCAGAAAGCTTTGAAATACATAATCTTGGAGACCATGATGAAAGGTAGAGCAAAATATTTTCAAAACCTACAATTAAAAAAAATTAAGGTTTTCAAACTCTGCCACCTACACAGATTTGAATGTGACTTACAATGAAAAAACTGTGTAGTGAAGAGGTAGCTAATGATAGATTCTTGCCTCTTTGTTCCAGACAATCAGATGAGAACTGTTGTATACAGAGACAATTGATGCAGTCTATCATATATCTTCTAATTCCATTTAGAATAGCCTCTTCCTATTAAGTGCCCATATATTTTCCATGAGGAACCTCAATTTATCAGAAATTCTTTTGGTCATGATTTTGACATTGTCCAATAACCATGCTTAACATATGACACAGTTAGTCATGTCTTCCTTTCTGGACAATCTTGGATTTCTAAACTTCTTTTTTCAATCTTTAAATATTGTAACAAACAGTTATCCTGACATATATTTTAATCATTACCTTTAAAGTGTTTAGGAATTATGTTTTTGCTTGATTTTGTGCAGCCCATCTGTACTAAGTTCTAAAGATTTAATTACTCTTTTCCACCATAAAGAGCAACAGTATGCTTAGTCAGTGGTTGCTCAATTGTCAGTGTATAGTTGCCATTATATATGTACATTTAGAAAACACATGGCACATCAGTTACAGTGTTTTCTGATACAGACTGAAATTTCATCAACTGTGGCCAATAATAATATTGCACTGGCTCAAAACCAAAGAATGCCATGTTTTGACAGTGCTAGTTTAGCATCATATATCCCAAAGGAATTTCTTTCTTCTCATTTCCCTTCCCTTGCTGTCCTTCTCATCCCCCACTTTCCCTTAACTGGAGAGGCAGCTTATAAAGTCCTAGAAGGTAGAATCCAATCAAACACAGCTGTGAAACTGATCAGATTCTTCAGAAGAATTTTATTAATCATAAAAAGTAATGTTCCCATAAGCTGCTTTTTTTTGTTGTTGTTGTTGTTATTTGCTTGAGTTTTACTAGGACTTTTACGATGCAGTAAAATATAAAAGCACAAATAATGCACTGGGAAGCTTCTTAAGCCAAGTTCCTATGTTCCAGTCTGAGCAGGAAAGTCTTAGCAGGGAAATTAATCTCCTGCATGACGGCATTGACGTAAGTATCTGCTCAGTTTGTGTGTGCATATAAACAGGGAAAGTAAGAGAGAATACAAGTATTTTATTTTAGAATTTCATTTACAATTCATTTTACTTAGGAAAGGTAAAAAGGGAAAGCAGAACTTAAAGGCCTACACAACTCTTTTCACAGAGCTTTAGCATGCATACTACAATAGATCCAGTGACATTTGCAAACTCTTCTATGTGCATTCCAAACGAGTCACAATTCTCTTTAGTTCTGTCTGGTTTCTCAAGCTTGGAGAAGTCATTAGGTGAAGTTTTAGAGTGGGTTTTGCTGATGTCGATGTGAGGAAACCAATTGAGATTGTTGTACACTGCTCAGAGTGTAGCGAGATTAATGCAAACCTGGTATAAGAGTTGGGTGAAAAACCACTCAGCCTGATCCCTAACAGGAGGAATTGTGCCAAGGAATATGAAGAATGGGGGTAACTATAATTCAGCTCCTAAACCATTACACAAACACAGTTCTAGTAGGTAGTGTTATTTATCAAGCATGACATGCTTGTGATAAAATTACTTTTTGCATGGCAAGCAATCACAGCATCTCCTTTAGCAATTAACCTGTTTCTGAGGACATCAGACACCTGGACAATTTTATTAGATTGCTATAGACAGATTTGGAGACTGTCCATGGAGACTGGAAGCTGGTAAAAGGCATGCTGAGATGCTTATCCCGCTCAGTAGAAGGGAAGGGAAGGTTCTGGAAGCTATTCTGTCTTGTAAAGAGCCTTGGAAGACCTTCTTGCTGAACTGACACTGATGGTATAGAGATATTTCACATAATCCCCTCTGGTTTCTTATGCACCAAGTTTGAACTTTTAGTCTGTACACAGCCTTTATTCCAACAAGCAAAGAAATACTTGAATAAAAATCTTGTTAGGGATTGGTTGAACAAGATATGTTGCCTTTTTGCTATAAAATGTTTTCTTTTCATGCTTTACTTAGTCATTTAATTACAAGTTTCCTAACCAGTAAACTGGTGCAAGGTATTGTACTGAAAAGTAAGATAGCATTCTTTTCATAAATTCTGTTCTAGATGTTTATGTTTCAAACCTGTAAGGAGAGAAACATGTAGAAATATGCTGTCATTTTTTTTTGAGCCGCTTCATTAGTGCAGAAAATGGATGTACAAAACTTAGCTCTCCACTTGTTCTCTTGTTGGTTGTGACCGATATGGGGAAACATCTGACCCCATACTTACAGAAGCAAAACAGAAATGGTGTTTAATGGATTAAAGCTTTAAGTGTCACTCTGTTGACAGAATTAAGGACCAAAGTTCAAAATTTGGATTAAGAGGCAAACAGGTTTGCGAAGTGGCAAACAAGATTGAAAAGCCCAAGTGATACAGCTAACTGATAAATGGTTTAATGCACATTAAAATCCCAAACTAATTAGAAGGTTCAGTTAGAAGCTGATAATAGCAGTTGGTTACCAAAGAATTTTGGAACTATGAGGTTGGATGATGTATTTAGAGATTATTTGATCTATATTCTCATCCAAGTCAAGGCTAATAATTTCTGACACATACTTATATAGCTTTTTAAAAATCTATGCTTGGAAAGCTACTCATGTTTTCAAGAACAGATTCCCTTAGCAATTAATGTCCTTATTACTTTCCTTTAAAAAGGAATCTTTATTACCACAACTTTATTACCACACTGAATCTTTATTACCACAATTTACAACCCCATGAGATATTTTGTTATTTCTTGACCACAGGGGTAGGGAAAATAGTCTGTTTTCATAAATTACACAGCTATATTTATGTTCTGAAATATTTTTAATTAGGTTTTCTTTTCCTTTTCCTTAGGCTATGTTGTGTGACCTTCTGTCTTTACTCATGAGATGCTTTCTAAATTTCTGCTTTGTCAAGGTTTAGTCCTGTATGTGTCTGCTGAACTGTGTTGCCTCAAAGCAAGAAACAATGCTCCAGGTGAGCCTTGGGTACACAGAGAGTGGCAGGTTGCTCTTCTGGACAGTACTCCTTTTTATATCTCCCAGAGTCATGCTTAGTTTTGCTTAAAAGTGTGATTGTTTAGTGTACTGTTCTCTGCTGCTTCCAAGGCATTTTCTGAAGAAATGCTGCTGAGGCAATGGCCCCTTGTCCTGCAGATTATTCCCATGTGTATGTACGGCTTGGTATTTTTTATAGCCTCTTTTTTTTTTTTTTTTCTCTGAACATTTCTGCAGTTTGCCAAGGACATTCAGAAAATATTACTGGCTTAATATAATTTTGGAATATCTCCTTTCTCCATCCAAACCATTGAAGAAAATATTGAATAGTGCTGGCCTTGAGACAGCAAGCTGCTTAGATAGATTATCTTTTTACTTTGACAGAATTACTACTCTTACAGACAGTTTGCCAGTTACTTTTCTCCCTGATATTCCAGCATTTTTATACAGGTAATTTCTTTTTCATATATGGGGTTGATCATGCCTTCATAATTTCTTTGTCTCCCTTTTCTGTTGATTCTCCAACCTATGTGTCTTTCTACCGAAGTAGAAGAGGCCTTAACCCCAACCAGCAATGTTTACATATATCTTCATAGCCAGAAGGCATTTTAGCTAGAAAGAAGAAAGCATCAAGTGCCTGACACATACAGATTACTGGTTCTTAATTTTGCCATCTTAATTGCCCATAGCTTTGAAATCAAAGTAGGAGAAATAATTGCATTTCTACACTTCTGGCAAAGAGATACAGGTTAATAAGAAATATGTGGCATTAGAACAGGCCATGAGACATAGTATTAAATATCAAATTACTTAACTATCACTATATATATTGAAGCTTGGAAAGCTCAGGTTCTGTGTGTGTATTACAAGGTTTTGGTCCAAAAAGTCTTTGCACACATTAACATATGCATGGGACATGAAATACAATAACTTGTATCATGTAGAACAGTGGCCATTAGTTGTGATGGGCAAACAATAACAGCAATAATTGGAAAATAAATTGAGAAAAAATAATTTAGATGTTTTCTACTTGATGTTTGATTTTGATGTTTTCCAGTGTTGGAAAATTAAATAAGATATCTCTAGAGCATAATTTAAATAGATTTTTACCATTCTAATTAATCCTAAAAAGATTAGCTTGAAGTAAGAAATATAATGAAGCTTGTCTAAAGAGGACTTTTAAAAATTAGAATAATGCTTTCAAGGAAAAGCTCATTATAATTACACTTCCTCATTATGATTAAAGTGTGCCTCTTCAGCACATTCTGTGTATCAGGTCCAGCACAGCCTACAATTTGGAGTACATATAGCCTACAGATTGGAGTAATATTACTCCAATATGCTCCAATTCTGCTATCTGCAAAGAGTGGTGAAATTTATACATGTTATTTTCTCAGGGGGACTCAGGCTTCAGGTCTGAGTCTAGTTAAACTACCACATGTTTCTGAAATGCCCTTTGTCAAAGGGCTTGTGTATATACTTATTTAACATGTCGAAATGATTTCTGAATACTATAAACAAATCAGTGGGTAGTTGCTGTGTTGAATGAAAAAAATGGTCAAAAATGGCTCTTTGCAAGATGAAAACCAGTGCAATTAAAGTCAAGTTACATTACCATTTCCTATTAATAGTACTTTTTTTTTAACCATTCTTGAATGAAAGTCCCATGAGGTACAATGTACGTAGAAGTTGGCCCAGAAAAATTTACTTTTAAGATGTTTGCTACTTTCAAGACCAACAAAACTGCTAGATAAAACATTTGGGAGTTCAGTGGAAACGTATTTGGTACAACTTTCATTGAGAATTTGGAAAATTTTTTTCTTTTTTGTAACTTTGTGGATTTTTACCCTGAGCTACAGAAAATCTCTCTAAATAGCAGAAGTATAGCAATATATGTACATAATGTGAAACAGAAAGAAAAGGGAAATTTCTTTGTGATCTTTAGCTTTGTGAATGAGCACACTGCAAAAAGTAGCAAATTATTTTGAAATGCTGAAACCCAGAGTAAGAAAACTGTATGAAGGAAGTAGTAAATCTTGGCAGACAAGAACGAATGAGATGATGACTAGATGAAGGTCCTTAAAAATATGACAACACTCTGAACACTGCATATTGTTGAATAAAGATCTTCAGATCCTTCAAGGTCTTGCAGTCTGACACAGGCAGTTGTTTTCCTGATGAAGATGTATTTCTCACTACTTCTCAGAGGAATAGAAATAGTCAGGGAAGTGAAACTGAACTACATAAAATAACTGCTGATGACAGTCTAATAATTTTTTGTTTAGATAGTTGCTCCATGGCTGTGTTAAGAAGATATGGTTTTATACGGTGTGGAGATCACTTATGGCGTCCTTTCAGGCTGACAAAACTTGATACTATGACTCTATTGTAAAACTCTGTATATTTTACCTCTAGGAAAAGACTTTACTTTTTTCAATAAAACCCACCTAACTCCTGGGTTTTCGTTTGTGAAAATACATGTTAATAGAGTATGTGTTATCTCTCTGCTATATAGAGTTATTTCATGAAAATACTGTTAATTGAATAATAATTTCAGCATAAAGTAACAGGACCTTTCATGGTCATATACAGCCTAAGACACATCTTAGTTCCTTATCTAGCCTCAAACTTTGATATTGTCAGTGAGATGCACTTAACTGTATAAATCTGCCCCTTTTCTCCTCTCTCCCCAACTACTAATGCAATTGCAGAAGGATTCCAACCATCCTGGTCCTACTTGACCCGTGTCAGGAGCTCCACCTTGTACACACCGAGTGCTTTGTAGGAATGGAGCTCCAGTGCTGGGTGTCGGGCAGAACCTGTGGCAGGACCTTCCCTCCCTCAGCAGGAAGGGGGCACAAGGTTCCAGGGTGTGCAGCTGCCTTGCTGCTGGTTTGCTGCTCCTCTGGCTGGGTTCCATGTTTCCCAACAAGACCTGTGCCAGCACAGGTTTGTTATGAGCCCTCTGACGTGCGTGGGCAATTGTGTCTCACCTGAAGCCCGCATGACTTCAGTTCACTGAGAACCACGGTCAGCCACTTCTGCTTTATGGCTTTGTTTACAGCCTGTGCTCGCTGCGGTTGAATTCTTCCTGATTTATGTCAGCGTGATGTCAGAGCAAGATTTTCAGTTTGGATCTATGTTGAAATATTATCTTGCAAACAGTAACAGTTTGCTACTGACACTATCTGAACTTGGTCATTTTGTTTTCCTCACTGAGGTAGCTTTGGTTTGTTTCATGTAGTTGTGGTCCTACCAGCTGCAAACACCATATTCTGCTTCAGCCAATTCTAGGTCATTAGGTTATGTATGCTAAAAATTACGAGCAGTGCTTTAATTTGCATAGTTATATCCACACATCATCCAGAGTGAATAAAAGCCAGATTGTAAAATAATTACAATCTCTTGAAGTAGAGCCAGCCTTACAGACTAGATCCATCCGTCTTCATTAATTTGTATACAGTTTTTTTTACCAGAGCAAATTTTCTGAAGGTACTCGCATGGGAATGCTGAAACAGCTGCACAACTTTTATTTTGAAGAAAAAAAAGTTGAGCCTCGGAACAGTGTGTTTTAGAGAGAGAGAGAGAGAGAGTGACTCTGCATTTAAGACTTTGACCAGTATGTGTAAAAAGTGCTCTCATGGCTGGGATAATCTAACAAATTTTTACCTGGGTAGCACTTGTCAGAGCTCCCCCCTTTTTTTGCACGGTTGAAAGGAATCCAGTGCAGTTCTTCGCTTTGACCAACTTGACTCCTGTTGTGCTCAGCCTGCCCGGTTTGGTAGCGCACAGCCGTGCCTGGCTAATGTGGCCTCTATGGCCCTTTTCTGCTCCACTGTCAGAAAGAGGGAGGGAGGCTTCCCCCAGCACCAAAATACCATTCTGTGTGCTCTCTGCAGCACAGTAGCTAAGAACAAATTTCCCGATTACTCCCTGGATTTTTTTGGAGTTATTTGCTGGAAGAAGTCTTTTTCCCCACTTTAAATGGATGATTGTGTTACAATCAAGAAAAAGCATCTCCAAAGACCAATCTTTAGGTAAGTGATGCTATTATTACTTTGAACTGAAAATATTATCAACTTTACTCTCTAGTCCTATTTGTTAACTTAAAGTTTGTATGCAAGCGCACAAAAAGTTGTTGAAGATAAAGGGTTTAATACTGCATAGCCTTGTAACATATAAGGTGATTTTGGTCCTCAGAATTTAATTTTTTCCACTTATACTGAAACTTTATAAAAGTTATGTCTCTTCTTCTCTCTGTCTTCTGCATTCTCTTAAGTTTTGTGTGGGATTGTCTTTATTATGAAAGAGAGGCAGAGTCGCTTTTGAAAACTTTTTTGTGTGTTCTGTTTTCCTACAGTTCCAAAGCCCCTCAGTGTATTCTGGAATTACAAAACTTTAAAAGTGGATCATGGTTCTTGACTGGTTTAGCTGGTTTTGTCTGGATGGCAGAGTTTTAATACTTGAAATGATACACCTTTCAGAGTAAAATAGCCTGCTTGCTGGGAAGTGCTTAAAGTCTAAATGATCTGTAAGACACTTCTAATAGTATAGGTACAAGTTTAAAGAGTGAGAAGTTGGAATTTTAGTGAGGTGATTCTTCAAAGCATCCTCTGTATAGTAGTTTGATCTCTGAAAAATCTTTCTGATTATTTTATATTTCAAAGTAAATTGTAGAGTTCCTTTACAGATCCAGATTAGATCGAGTTTACTTGTGCAGGGGATTCCTTTCTTTCTTTTGTGAGCTCCTAGCTTCAGGCCAAATGACCTTGAGTGGGAAATAACATTTCTCAAGCTGCTAGGAATAAGGATGCAGTGGCTGGAAGATTAAATACATCTTCAATAGTTCACACTTCTGTTTATGGCTGGTGACAACTTCAACAAAACCCAACTCTTACTGGGTGACATCAGTAGGGTATTGTAACCACAATGTTGATATGACAAATAAATATAAGATTATACATGGTCCCAGAGTAAATACAGGAATTTTTTTTTTATTGGCTCACCATTACTGATGTCATATATGATGGGAGTGCAGTAACATTGCAGCTCCAGAGTAAGTTCAGACAGGTAGTCATGCCAGGATTATGTCCCACTAAGCTTAGATGTGGAGAAATGTGTCAGTACTATTGCAGTTGCAGGGCAGAAGGAGAATCTGGACACTAAAAGGTTACTATGGAAGTGAAATGACATAACTGTTAACCTTAAATTTGAATCTCCTATGCGTATCTGCTATGCAATTTATATAATAATTTAAGCATTTTACACTTGAATAAAAAGGAGCTTAAAAGTTCTTTCACAGAAAGCTTTTGATTGACAATTAAGAGACATTTGATATTTTCCTCAAATTATATATTTTAATTTAAGTTAATAGTTTAATGGAATATAATAGTTTAAATATCAGTAACTATTTTCAAGGATCTGTAATAATTATCCTATAAGATGTAATTTAAAAAAAAAATGAAATACACATTCTTCGCAGTCTTTTGGGGCCATTAGAATTGTGGGTGAATAAATGCATATTTCCTGACATTTGGTTATATGCTATAGAAATCAGCTCTAGCTGGTGTAATACTGGATAGTTTGCAACAGCTTTCTTAATGGATGTTTCCCTAAATAATCTTGTGGGAGTGAACCTAAGTCAATGAAATACAAGAAGCTTCAACATTTCTTACCAAAATCCATTCCATCAAATCAGTTCTAAATACAGAACGGCAACTAAATACTGTTGGCATGCTTAATCCAGAGTGAGAAAACCCCTAATATGGAAAGCCCCCAAAGAGTCCGTGGCTCTGCAGTGACTCTTCTGGCAAAAGATCTCTGCAATACTACAGTAAATGCTTAAGAAATGTTTCCAAGGTCGAGACCAGCATAATATTTTAGGTGACTCAAACAGAAAAACAATCTCCGTATGTCATAAAGATTGTATCATGTACAGTAAATACAGATGCTATCCTATACTAAAGAGCTGGTGTTTTTAGTGCATGTTCTTTTTCCTTATAACTTTGGAAAATATTTCCCTAGTGAAAAAAGTGTTCTCATGCAAGAACTGTGAAGATTTAATCTCAGTCCTTTGAATCCTGTGATTTTTTTGCCCATATAAGCAAAATGGCTCTACTGGGTACAAATCTTACATTAAGGTAACTGCATCAGTAGTCTATCCAATTTTTTCCTTGAAAATAGGAGAAAAAAAATCCAAAATTTGATATATATTTCTATTTAGCAATGTTTTCATGACAGCCAACACTAATTATAGTTACTCTTTAAAAATACATCTTTCTTGGGAATTAAGCTAGAATTCATTAACTACCTATAAGTATCTACCTACTTAGCAAAGTTGCATTTACAGTGGATCTGTACTTTCACTTGTTGCTTTTTCAGTAATATAAAAATTAAAGTATTTATTCCAAATAATCCTTCCAATTTTAGCAATACTCTACATAAGAGTGGGATGGGTATTATGTGTCAAGATTGGAAACTCAATGACAAAAGGATATTTCTGACTCTTTTACAAATTTTTTGCAAGTTCTGAATTCATGAAGAAATAAAAATATAAAAATAGTAGGAACTGAGTGTAATGTTAGATACTTGGTACCCAGCAGCGCGTGGAAATAATGAAATTAATTCAGAAATAGAACGGTGTAAAAAAACCCCAAGCTTATGAATCCCATTGAAATGATTACTAAAGTACTAAAGGACATAAATTAGGATAAAAATTTTTAATTGCATCAGAAAAGACTGCCAAATACTTACAGATTCCTGCATTTATTAATATCAAAGGAAGAATCTGCTATCTGCAAAGATATATTTCAACAGAACATGTAGCTTGGATATTCACTGGCTATTTTAATGCTAACAGAAATTACTGAGGACATTCCATATTTTTATTAAGAACAGCATCTTGAGCATATTTGATGTGACTGGATATGATGAAATTAATTCAAACAGTAAACAAATCAGCTATGTCAAAGAAAGCAATATGAGCCTCATGGCTCCTACATTTAAAATTGAATGTAAAGCCATGAATAAAGACTGAATAAAGCCATATGAAATACACTTTAGGGAACAAATCCTTCTCTGTCCCCTGCATAGATTAGATGACATAATAGATGTTCCAGTGCTCAAATTTCTATGAATACTGTTAAAATATGAATCTACATGGTCATTAATCAAAATTTATACTGAAACTAACATTTTTCTCCATTCTGTTTCAGTCTTTAGGGAATGGGTTGGGTTGTATGACTTTGGCCTTCCTGGTCTTGTCTGTAAATGGAAGCAAAAGGATCAGAATGTCACAAGATAGTTGTTCTCTGGATTTGCCTTGGTAGGGTCCACAAAAGCCAGGAAATAGTTCAAGAAAGCCATGGGCTTTGATATTTCCAAATCAGTAACAGCTGGATAATAACAAAGAATTTGTTTTTGCTGTGTAATGTCTTTGATTTAAGGCTCTTAGTGTGTTTAAGAAGTATTAATGCATTGGCTTCAAAATTTTGTTCCACACATTTTCTCTTTTGTTCTGCACATTTTCTGTGGTTTCATGCAATATTGGATCAAGGGTTATCCCTTTGAGCAAGAGAAACAGGAAGATAGGGGCTGATGGTGCTGAAAGCCAGAGAGAGAATAAGGTGAAACCCATCAGTTTACCTGCTCCTCAGGGAGCTCTGATGTCACCTTCTCTCTGGTGTCTGCATGCGAGAAGAGCTCCTCGTAAGGTTGCTGCTGTTCCAGTACCTTCGCTCATCTGCGCTTACAAATGTTGTATTAATTGCAATTAACTAGGTTGGGTCTCTCCGGACTCTGAATTCTCCTTCACTAAGAAATGCCCCAGTCCAGTCCTTTGGTCTCTAGTCACACAAAATATATATAGCTGATTCATTATTTTATTTTACACTAAGATTGATTGTAAATGCTAAATGCTGTTGTCTACTGTAATCAACTGGCAGAAACTATTCCAGCACTATTTCTACACCACTATAGAGCACATAGGTGATTATGTACTGTACAGAATATTGTTTACAGACACCTGATTTCCAGAAAATGTTTATGCTGCTGTAATTTGTGGAGTAAGAAAAATCCATAACAATAACCTTTGAGTTTTAATTATAAATAGAGTAAATAATAAGAAAATATTCTGCAACATCTGGGCATTTAAAGGTTTTGTCTGAGAGTCTCTTCTTCTTGAAAAAATATACTAACATGTCATTCCTAGCAAAAAATAACCATCAGAGTAATGCCCTTACTTGGCTTCTCCTTCTTTCCTTTTTAAAAATTCCTTTCCTCTCCTGAGTGCTTGAAATATTCAAGAGTTTTACCAAGTACAAGACATGTATCTTTATACTGTGGTAACAGATTTTTTTTTCTTTTTTGGGAGTTTTATCTTGCTCTCTCCATGCTCTGGTGTCAATATATTATGTACTGAACATGCATATTTTTTTGCATGGGTATAGCTGCTGTTGGCACCTTTTCAATTTGTGTCTGTTGGAAGGTTCCAATTCAGAATAACAAATGAAGAAGAAGCAACTTAATAAACAAATACCTGCAGGCAGCATAGAAAGTTGTACACTGTAGCTGTTTAGAAGCTTATTTTAAAAAGGTATATTTTGTCCCTTTATTTTTAGCAGCCTTCAAGTTCCAAATTATTATCTTTATACTTTGTGTAGGGAATAAACATTTATAGGAAACTTTGAGAGGCTTTTATCAAATTGTGCACTGCAGTTATGGTGCATATACCTTATACATAATTATTCCTGGTGATAGCTTAATTGTAAATTAATTTAGCATATTAGTTTAATGAATGGCAGTTTATTCCTGTTGTGTAGGAGGAAGGTGGGCAGGGAAGAAAAGATGAAGTTGTCCTTTACTTCATGCTCTAAGGAAAGGCTGGAATATAAAAACACAGGAAGACCCTGATATCATAGTCTGTTTCTTGATTGTCCCTTGCCCTAATGACCAAATTTGCTGCAGCTTTTCAGACATTCACATAGTTCAAAGCCACGGCCATCCTGCTAGTGATGGTGTATTTTCTGCACATGTGCTCCTTTCTATTTCTTCCTGTGTAGCTTTAATGGCTACACTGATGGGTAAATACCCCAAAATATGATATAGTTGTGTTGATTTAAACTGTCAATATTTTTTTTTCAATGGCAGTACTTTAGAACAGCTGAGTTATAAATTCCAATGAGAAAGAGGTTGGTGTAAAAAAGTAATTCTATTGAGATCTGAGGCTGAATAAAATTTCTTCCTTGGTGAGGAAGTTTTTTTATACTTTTCTTTTAGAAATCTGTTTAGTCAGACCTAAAAGCCATAAAACAACTCTGTTATGCTGTGTTTTTCACTTCCTTGGGACAAGGCCCATGCATGAAGAAGATAAACTGTAAATAAATATGATGAAAAATAATGGCCCACTGCAGAGTCACAGTGATTAGTATTTTCAAGCTGATAGGAAAAGGAGCTGTAGCAAAAGGTTAGAGACACTCCTATTTCACAGACCTTGTAGCCTTCAGTTTGGTGGGAGAGATTTATTTTCACTCCTTGCTTGCATTATTCTTTTCTGGAAAGTCATAGGTTTAAATCACCTGGTAAGAGTACCCAGTTCTGCTTTCCCAAAGCATCAGTTTCTGCAGTAGGTGGTAGCACATAGCTGGTGCTGAAGGTGAAATGAATGAAGGTTACAAATGAAAGAGCTGGCTTTAAAGAGACATGATCAATGCATCCTGGAAGTGGGAGGGGGAGAGACGTGGGTCTTGGGAAAGGCTGAAGAAATAGCTGGTGATTGTAAATAGGAAAGGACATGGAAATGGACACAGGAAAGAGGACAAGTCAGAAGACGGGGCATGACATCAAAAAGTCAAGTCTGAAAAATCTAATTTCCTTACCTCCACAAATCTTGCAATGGAGACATGGTTTTGTCAGTGCTGGCATGCCCACTGCTGCCTTGGGAGCCCCTGGGGTGCCCCAGAAGCTTGCACCAATGCAGGGCGCATAATGACTGCAGGGTAATTTCTGCGGGCGTCAGACCAGGTTCTGAGTGCTGCTGTTTCCACTCCAAGGTCTCTTCCTGCTGCTTCACATTTCTGTACGTCATCTATATTGTTTTTCCAAGTCAGAAATCTCTTTATAATTCATAATGTTTAGTGTGGCTGACATTGTATTTTTCTCTTCAAAGTAGGGTGTTTGTGAAAACTCTCTTTCACAGAGATTTGTGTATCCCATTTTCACATGTGTTTACACTCATGCTTCTGATTTAACAACTGCTGTTATCTGGCCCTTTCACTCTAGATGGACCTTGCAGACACTCCCAGATCTGCAGATAAAAGTCAGAATTTTAAATATAGGATGGCAGCATCAGAATTGAACTTGATGACTGTGGTGAATATGTAAATATGAAAATCAGTGACTTTAGTGGCAGAGTAACACTGAGAAGTTGGGTTGGAATTTTTGGAATTGAGAAAGGGAGAATGATGAGAAACTCTATAGAAACAATGTCAGGCCAAAAAAAAAAAAAGAGGTGAGAAAAAAGAAAAAGAGAAAATAAAATTAAAGGAAAATTAAAATAAGAAGGGAATGAGTAACAAAATATAATGAGTAATGTGGAAATGTACAGAAAAGCAGGGGGTGAGCTGACAAAGAAATTAATGAGAATGTGGTCATTTTCAGTTTTACATTCTTACTCATCCCATAATACACTAAAGCATAAATTGTGATAATTACTCCATATTATTTGTAGGTAGAGTACAGAGAGTAACACTGTTGAAATGTATTGAATATTTAATGTTGGCCTGATGGTCTGTTTGGGACACTGCTGGTGTGCTGTTTTGTAATATTTCTAAGCAAACTTTTCTAGATAATGATGAATTCAAGAGGTTTTACAAGATCAGTTGCTGAGTAATTTTTCAATTGGCATGAGTGAGCTTTGTAATAATTCTTGTTGTCAAAAATGTCTGATTTTCAGGGTAGTTTAAGGGATCTGAAAAATCCATTCACTAAGTGGATTCTGGGAGATTTTGGTTTTTTTTCAGCTTGCAAAAATTAGGTAAAGCAATTTCCTGATCACCGGAAATGGTGATAGATGGCTTTCATCCAGATCTTCATCTAGTGTTTGACATATTGCCCAACACAGAAATTAAGCCTGAATCTGAAAATGTGGCGCTTGGGACATGGTGTAGTGGGACTTGGCAGTGTTATGCTTACAATTAGACTCAGTGATCTCAAAGGTCTTTTCTAACCTAAATGATTATTTTATTCCATGATTCTGTTCTTGAGTCCTGCCATTCTGCTTGCTGGAGCTCAAACGCTTTCAGCCAATGTTCACACCTTAAAGAATGTTCCTCTTGATATGTCATGGTGATTGTTATGGGATTTATGTGCAAATGTTTGTACTTTTGGAGAAAATTAATTTGATTTCCTGGTGGCATTAACTGAGAAACATTTTGTGCTGAGCTCATCTTTGTTGAATTATGTATCCCCTAATTTTAGAAAATTTACCTTTCACCACTAGAACAGGTCCTGTTAACATCTCATTTGTAAACTAGAAGTGTTTTCTTGTGGCTTTGCATAGACACAGACTAGAATTTTGTTTTATGCAAAACAGGTAAAATGAATTGGTGTAAAACTAAGGTATTGCAGTAACTTTATTGATAATGGACAATTACAAGGAATTTTTAAAATGTTGTTGTGAAACAAATTAATGGCTTCCTTAATAATGGAGAAAGGATTTTAGTGTTATAACATGCTTCATTAAAGTTAAAATTAAACTAATATTATACCTCAATAACTGAGTTATTGTTTCCAAATAATTAACAGTATTTCGGTGTTGTTTTGAGCAGAAACAAATTACCGAGTTCCCATAAAAATGTATATAGATTTTAAACTATTTTCAACAAGACTGATCCAGCCAGAATGATTGTCCCTTCAGGGCCTAAATTAAAATGTGCTGTTTTGTTGCTGGGTTTCCCTTTTTACATTCCATCCTCCTGGAATGTGAAAAATGGTTTTAATGATTCTATTACCTGATGTAAAACCAGACTACATAAAAGTTTCCTTAGGAATCCTGAAGTCTGTCTTGGCCCAGGCTGAACTCTATTCTGCTTCTGACTGCTTCTACCTCCTGACTCAGATTCTCTGCGTATTCTCTCGCTATCCGTGCACTACGGTGAGACAGACTGAAAAACATGCCCAGTGTGAAATGTTTGTTTCCTCAGCGCATGAAGGAGTGGTTTATCATCAACTTCATAATAAGAACTTTTTCCATGTGTACCTCTCTGCTTTCAGTCATCTCTTTGCTTGAGAAAATGAATCCAGTTCTTCAGTACACTTCAGCAGGGCCAGGGCAGCCCTGGCTGTAGGGACAGGCAGAGAAGTGAGAGACTGGAGAGCAGGACATGGAAAGGGACCTGGGGGTCCTGGTCAGTGGTGAGCATGAGCCAGCAGTGCCCTGGCAGCCAGAAGAGCCAGGTGTGTCCTGGGGGCATCAGGCACAGCATCTCCGGCCAGGCAAGGGAGGGGATTGCTCTGCTCTGCTCTGCTCTGCTCTGTACTGGGGCAGCCTCACCTCCAGTGCTGGGAGCAATTATAGGACCCACAATATAAAATAGGTACAAAGTTGTCAGACAGTGTCCAAAGGAGGGCCATGAGGGTGGGGAAGGGTCCAGAGCAGGAGCTGTATGAGCAGTGACTGAGGTCACTCGGTGTGTTTCGCCTCGGGAAGGGGAGTCTGAGGGGTGACTTCTCTGCAGCTACAACTTCCTTGTGAGGGGAAGAGGAGGGGCAGACACTGATATCTGCTCTGTGATGACAGTGACAGGACCTGAGAGAATGGCCTGAAGTTGTGGTGGACTTTGGAAGGTTTAGGATGGATTTTAGAAGAAGGTACTTCACCCAGAGAGTGGTTGGGCAAACAAACTAGGGCATAGATAGTAGAAAAATAGTATGTGCTATTTTATGCACAGCTCTTTGTTAAATCACCTTGCTAAGAATTTCATTTTTGCATTATCATAATTTCTTACTCATGTAATCATTCTCAATATGCTTTCCACATTGTTTTCGGCATTGTTGCTGCCTCATCCATTGCTTCCATCTTCTTAATAAAAGATTTTTTAATTGTCTATATTAAATGTTATGCTGTGTGATGAAGAATATTACTCCAAATGAAATATTTACCTAACCTCCTATATTCTTGCAACTTTATCCATTTTTGTAGCTTCCATAATCTCTTACCACTGAGCTTTATTTCTTTATTTAATAGAATATGCAATGGATCTGAGCTGGGTCTTATGAAAGCTTCTTCTTAGGCAGTGAACCATTGCTAATTATTTATTCAGCCAGAGACATATCCTTATCTTAGGTAGCTTCATCAAGTACTATTTCCTTTCTTTCTTTATGAGAGTGTCTCATGAGGACAACAGGAAAGACTTTATTGAAATCAGTATATTAGATGAACACTTCCTCCTTACACATTAGACCAGTTAGTCTAGCAAAGACGAAAATAGAAGCATTTTGACATTATTCGCTTTGGGAAAATTACTTTTGGCTGTATTTTATTATGTTTTAAACATGTATGTCTTATAAATGGATTTATTAGCTATGAGATTTTTTTCTTTCAGTGAATCACAGGTAAAGAGACAGATATCTTTCCCATGTACTTCTTTACCTCCCCAAATATATGTGCCTTTCCTCAGCCTTCTAATACAGTCTCCCTATTAGTTTGTGAAGCTCTAACTAGTGACGGAGCAATTCAGCTAATTCCTTACTTATGTCATAGTGAATTTCATCAGGCTTTGTCTATGGGAGTCCATGTTAGTTTCATTCATTTTATGCCTCATCTTTTCTGATTCAATTCCTATTCTCACTCTGTTTCTTCTGCTCCCTCCTTTCTCCTTCCTTTTTCTATAACTTTAGGCTCCAAGATTTCATCATTTTAAGCAGAATTTGTTTGCACTGTCCTATCGTATTTTTATTATTGTGCATAAAACTGAAATAATGGCCCATCATTTCTCTCCCTCTATAAGTATCTCTACTTCTTGAAACAGCTAGTTGTGTCAAAAAATGTGCTCTGCCACATTATTTTATTAAAAAAAAACCTCAGAGCTCTGATCTCATTATCTTTCTGTGCTTTTGGCTTTTTCTGTACTTCCTCATCTTGGCAATGCCTTGTAAATTTGCTTCATTATTTGGTTTCTGTGGTAGTGGCTCTATATATTTCCATTCTCTTTGTCTGACACCATTTGTCTGCATATTTATCTATCCCTTGTGGGGCTTTATAGGAGACAGAATGTTTGCTGTGCTCTGTTTGCTTCATGGCTTTGAGGATTGTGTCTGGCAGGGCCAGCAGCAGCACCAAGTGAGAATGGACCACGTGCCTCAGGCAGAAGAACATTTTGACCACTGCCTTGCAATAACTCCTCCTAGCAGAAGTGTGAGGTGTGAATTTTCTCACCAGCAGGAATCACTCCTCTTACTAGAAGATTTGGGATCTTGGGTGTTCTGACTTGCAGTGAAAGCAGAACACTGACACGAGTAGGCAGTCTTATGCGGATGCTGATCCAACTGCAGTCTTCATTAGTTAGCTAATTTCCTCAATCCATGCTTTATATTCATCTTGATGAAGTCCATAGTTCTGGGAAATGTCACCCTGAAACATGCCCTCCTGCTGCTCTCCTGAACTGTGGAGGGACTTCCTTGGCAGACATTTCCTAGACTAGTGGTAGTTCTGGCCAGCTTTCTTTGGCAGGAGCACAGGTTCTGGGTGTTAGCATCAGGGTGGATGTCCGCAGCGTCAAGGTGGTTTTATGGGCTAAGACTTAGCAGATGCAAACTGAAGGGATAGTGGTGGTGTTGGCATCATCTCGCTTTCCACCCACTGTGATTTGTTTCATCTGTAGCATCTGAAATAGCGATGGAAAGACCTGCTTCTGTGACTATTATCAATAGGTGAATTCAGCAGGCCATTTCAGTTTGTCTCTCAGATTCGTTAGGTTTCTCCTGCATGTCAGATTACTGTGACCTGAAGACAACAGTAATGTCTAAGCATACCTTATATCACGCATTATGTATGTACTAAATCTCACCAACCAGATGGAGAAAATAAATCAGGGCTGCATACTGAGCATAAGCTAAAATGTAGAACCAATTCTTCAGTCAAAAGACTGGGAAGACAATATGGTGGTTACTGTGTCTTTGCTGTTAGGAATTATCTCCCAGAGGAAACCCAGTAGCACCAGTAAGTTCTCCTTCATTATAGTGCAGTCAAAAAAATTGCTTTAAATACTTGCCAAAGGAGGTTGAAATTAATACTTGACTTGGCACTGGAAGAACTGCTCACATGGGCAATGAAGCCAGGAGTTACCACCTCTCATTTAAAGATAGAATGTGACTACAGCTAAACTTAGTGTGGGCTAATTGCAAATTTGCATCTATTCTGCTGGTAAATAAGCTGTGATTAAATGTAGAAGTGAAAGCAAAATTAATTGACCATGCTGAACACAGTCTGGAGAAGTGTCTTATGAAATTAAGTGAAATACAAACTACATTGCAAATTCTTTTTGTTTAGATGTTTGAAAGCACACCTGCTGTTCTACAAGGGCTGGTTTAAAACAAGAGGAGGGGAGGTATTAATACATGAAACTCTCCTTATTTTGTGAAGTGAATATTCACAGATTATAGAGCAACTGGATTAACTAGATTGCTATCATCACTATATGAAGATGTTGTGCAGGTCCTGAATAGATCCATTAATGTATTTTGTAGGCTGCAGCACAGATGTCTGAAACTTCTATGTGAAGTGGCCTTCAGAGGTTGCCAAATAAGCTCTTACAGAAACTTGCAAACTGGTTTGGTAAAGGGATTTGATTTCTCTATAATCATATTTTTCCCTTTAAGATGTTTCTTTACTTAAATAAAAATGTGATTCTGCAAATACTGTGCCCATTAGAAATCATCGTAAGTCTAATGAAATTGAGGAAACTGTGCATAAGAAAACACTGTCTCTTAGGGTTGAAAACTCTTGATACAGGGTTTCAGGGTATCAGTTCATGCAAGGTAAATAAACATTTTGTCCAACACTAATTTGTATTGAACACAGAGTTATTTCTACTTTGATTCTCCTACCAGTGAAAAAAAAAACCCAAAAACCCAACACTAAGATGTCTGCAGTACATGGAATGATAATCCAATTGCATTTAAATATAAAAAAGTGTAGTGGTTTTGGTTCTACAATTTGAGTTTTCTCGGCCAATGCACTAATTAATGCCATAATTGTAAAGAAGTTAGAGGTAAGTTAGTTAGCAACCTGGACATATTCATAAACTATTCTTTTTAAGAGCATGTAATCAGAAGTTTGAGTAAGTATGGTATATGCAACAGTTGTTGAATCAGTTTGCAAAATAACTTTTCCTTAATGTGAATAGTTTAATTTTAAAGCTCTACCATGTATCTCTGCAGAAGCTTTAGCCCAGCTTCTGGGACAGGTGCTGCATAATTCTCGAGACTGGTGCTGCTCTGTGTGAAGACCAATTCAGAAATAGTGCACTATTGTTACTATTACCTTTGTCATATATGTGGTGCAGTACTTCAATATCAGGTAATATACTGCAGAAGGAATCTGAATGTTACAATGTCACAGTGTGCAGTAATTTTAAAAAATGAAAAATGACTTTAGAGATTTTTCACTGTTCTAAGAGAAATAATCACTTCTTAATGTATTTTTATGTAGAAATTTACAACTGAACAAAGCAGGCAAATGACAATTAGGAATGGTTGAATGATTGTAGAGTAATTTACTTATAAGCAAATACTTGTTTGATTTAATCTATGCATTGATGCATAATATTTTTAATAATGCATTTATAAACAAAAGGGATAACTCAGTTATAACAGGTAAAATAGATAGCAGGTAAAAGAGATTTACCTGTCTTGACTTCATGCTAATAGAGTGCATATAGTCACTCAGAATAAATTTCTATTTCAGATCCAGTAACAATTACTAGGTAAATAATATCCTCTAGGAGGGGAAAAAAGGTAAAATGATTAGCAATAAAGATTCTACCATAATTTTTGTAAACTATTTTGATGCTTAATTATTTTTGTTACAAAGACAACTCTAGTTGTCTTTTGTTTTCTGCATTTTTGCTGCATTCTCTGATTTAAGCTTGATTCATCAACTTTTATAACTTTGCTAGATGGAAATACATCTCCTTCTGAGCTTTTGCCCCTTACCTAGATACTGCAGACTTCTCTATTTTATATATGTGTGTGTAGATATATATGTATATATAAGAAGAAATTTTACTCTAAGGCATTCAGTCCCTTATATTAATGGATTTTCTCTGTAGTTGTGTGGCCAGTTTTCAAAATCTTCCTTGAATTCTGAACACCTGGTTGGATATCATTGTACCAGTTTTGATCCCCCCAGGATCAGATGCAGAGGTATATCACTTCTACATATACTTAAAATTCCCTTATTATATGTCCAAATTAGTACTTTAATCCCTTTAAGTACAATATTCAGATGATTAATTTTTGCATGGCATCCCTCATGATACTTATGGAAGACTACATGGGAATATTTATCTGTTTAACTGAAAGCTTAAAAAAATAGGGCTATTAAATTTATTCAATTAAACAAAATTACTTAGTTCAAATGGTCTGACCTGATATAACATGGCTGCCATGCTGATGTCTCAATCACTGGGCTAAATAACTATTTTCAAACTTAGCTTTGTGATTCTTTCAGGAGTCAGCAACAGATGACTTTGTGATTGTCTTATGCTATGACAATTAAGGCACTTCCATAACGTATAAGAAACCTCTTCCATAAATCAGACAGAGGGAAGATTTGAGCAATTGCAAACTTTAATAAGGCATGGTTTAAACTGTGTTGATTGTTCAAAGTAATTTATGAAATCTCCTGTCATTTTAATGATGTGATTTTTGGATCACATTTTAGTAATTAAAATAGCAATTAAATTTAATTTATTAGTTAAAAGCAAATATGTACTTATCAGTAAATAGTTTTAATTGAATTTATTATCCAGCCTTCTAACACTATGTGACAGTCAAGACAGCTTTGTAAGACAAAGTGACATTGGACTCCCTTCTGCAGTTCCTTGGTGTCTACCTTGGTGCCTTCCGAAAGAACTAGGTTTACTGCAATACTCATCAGATTCGCAAGGCAACAGAGAGACTCTACACTTCAAACCACATGGGTCCTGTCTCTCTGAAGTTCCCTGCCACAGACATTCTTAATTTCCTGCTTACAGGGAACTTTCTGTCTGGGCCTCAGCTCTTCAAGTGGGATATCTCAAAACTCCATAAGGTTTCACCACAAAGACCATGAAAGACATATTTATTCCCCCTATTGCTCAGTCTGTTACTGATCTGGTTCCCTTGGAAAAGAATTTTCAGGAGGTGGTACAGCAGATGCCAGTATATTTGTCAGCACCAGCTGAGCCAGCCATCCTTTAATCATACTCTTTTATCCCAGATGATTAAAAATCCTTTCAAAATCTCATGAGAAAAGTTGCTTGACATCTATGTGGAAGCTGTCCAGGAAAATCCTTACAATGCTGGATGTATTGCACACAGCTGTGCCTCGATGGATAGCTTTACCCATCGGTGAAGAATTCTTGAACACAGAGAAACTCAGTTGGCAAGCAACAGATTCCTTCCCAGCAATCTCCAAGAGAGCAGCTTGCCATTAGTGTGGGCCTTCATGTGAGCAGTTCTTATATTTTCCCTCTTCTGGAGTATCTGGTGGAAGAAGCAATAAGCAAGAAGTCTAAACAAAAGTAGTTTAAATCCCATTCATATGTAAAAGTCCAAATGTAATTGTTCTATAAACTCCAAAACTGAATTCACAGACTAATTTCATGATGGCCTGAGGGAGTTTTAAGTACTTTATAAATAATGCTCAGCTTGCAAACAGAACATCACTGAAGACCCTTTGTGCTGATTCAGTAGATTGTCACATCCATTGCAACACATATCTGACATTTTTCAGCATTTGAGACAGTTCCTTAAGGATTGCAGTTTACTGAAAATAATACAAACGTTTATGATGAATGTTAAAGATTCCAAAGTGATGGCAAGGATATTGAAAGTTCGATATTCATCATTAGAGGGAGCATGATGTCAAAAATGCTTAGGCAGGCTCTGCAGTTGTCCTTGTGTGAGAGGTACTTTGATCCACAATCATCTCTGGCCCTTCACTGGAGCAGTCTTACTGCATTGGTGTGGAAGTACCAAGCACCTTCTGGGCTCAGTAACGTGGGTACCAATTCCTGTCATTTGCAGATATTAACTGTATCTAATACAAATCCATATTAAATACTTCTGGCAAAGTAACAAAAGACCTCCTACAAGGACTACCACTCTATCAGTTTCATAACAGCTTTATGAAAATCCAGAATGTTCCCATATTGCCAAACCTGAAATTTAACCAGACAGACACAAATTGCATCAGGAAATACCATATGTGCCATATCAGGTCCAAATAGAAACACGTTTTGTTTTACTTAGTTTTTTTTGCAAATATGCAAACAATGGTTTGTGGTAAGTAAAACTGTCTTTGGTCCCAAACTTCTGTCTGACAGCATAAAGCAGGTCATTGCAGCTTAAAAAAAATATTTATTTTTTTTTTATCTCTAGCTAGATAAACATACTATCAATTGTAGAAAGATTGATTTGTGTTCTGTTTGTTTATTTGTTTTCAATTTCTTCAATGTTCAAGATGTGAATTAAGACTGGGGAGTGTTGTGTCAATCTTTCTTTTCTGTAAAGTGATTGTTTAAGATGACTAGCGGCTTGCAGTTTCAGAAGCAAGATGTTTGCCTCCTTGAAATCTTATAAAAGTGGTCCATTTTTTTGTAATTTAAAATATGTCGGTGAAGTTTTGACATATAAGACTTGCAGTTAAAAGTGTTCCTTAATTTGAACAGAAACCAACAAAATTATAGATGTTGGAAAGTAAAGTTGCCTTTTTGGATAAAAGAAAGTTATAAATTTGCAAGACTAAATGTTAAAAGCTAAGTTAGGAATTGATAAATCAGGCTTGCAAGTGTGTGCTTCACTTTGTGTAAAATGCATTTTCTAAGTTTTTGAAGTTCTTTCCATTTTCTGCTTTGAGACTATTTGGCTTATTTCAAACATCTAGTACGAATATTTCTACTGAGCATACTGGAGTCATAAACTCTAAGAATACCAGAGGAAGCTGACAGGTGATTTCTGTGAGGACGTTCTGACTATTGAATATATTTCACATTTCCTTCCATAACAAGCCCCTCAGCAACTCCTACAAAAAATTTGTGTCCCTGGCAGTAAATAAAAGCAGTAAAGTAGCCTTGCAAAGAAAGTGTAGAGGCATTTAGAGCATGTTCAGAACGTGAAGTTTTTATAACTATATGTATTATTGGGAGTCATAGTTTTTTTTCACTATACTTTAAAATGTGCCAAGTCATAATTAAAATGTGTAATCTCTCTCTGGAGAACATACAGACTTAGTTAGGGATGTCTTTAGTCTATCTCATGAGAACTTTTTTCTTTTTAATACCTCTCAATACAAATAAATAATATCCCATTTTATTGCCCTTTTGAAGAAGGGCATCTCAAAATACTTTTGTTATTTAAGATGGAGTGACAATATGGAAATTTTTGATAGTATCTGACCTTGAGTAAAGTGGGGTTTATTTTGATGTAGTAAGTGAATATATTAAAAATAGTTTCTTATATGTAAAGTATTGTAAGTTTCTCTTTTCCTGGGAAGTATTTTATCCATGAGTTCTAGGTACATAATAGATATAGAAAGGTTGAGGTTTGTTTCCCAATATTTATGGAACCTTATGTGCATAGTAGAGTGATTGCTAGCTATTATAAATGGATTGAAGTAGAGAGAAAAACTTTGCCTCATTTCAAGTGTATACAGTCTATTGCTTTTGATCTGCTTTAGAGATTAGATGCTCGATCTCTTACTCAAAATATTTCACAATAAAAATTCAACAAACTGGAGAGAATTTGCAGAAACAAGATGCTAATGTGAATATGAATTGAAATAGCACAGGACAACTACCTGCAAGAAAATGGTATTTAAAAGGAAAAGAAAAAATTCTTAATTAGAAACAAATTTATATCCTTTGAATGGCATTTCTCAAATGGGAGGTCATGATCTGCTAAAACAATGATACCTGATCTGCAGCCCTAATAGGAGCCAAATACTCTGGCTGTGCTGTGTTCAGTGCTGCTGCAGTATTGTTAACATCTGCTGCTGTAGGTTGCTGCAGGAGATGGGGGGACTGAGCATTTCTGAAAGAAAAACAACTTTGCATGCAGACATACCTCTGGACAATAATGAAATTCAAGTGGAAAATGAAGCCAATAAAGATATAAATATCATAGAAGTAATAGAAATTGCAAAATGCAGTTGGGTTAAAGTTGCCCAACATTTTGCACTTTGGTGAGAAAGACCTGTTTCCTTCATTTATAAACTTGCCTAACCCACTTTGAAATCCTGGTGATTTTACTTTAAAGTGGCTTTTAGTTTTCCTGGTACTTGAAATGTGACAAAGAGGTCATTTTGTTATCTTTTTTGTATCTTTTATTGGCTTCACGAAATTTTAGTTCTATTAGATAGTGAAAACCTTCTACAAAATTTTCTGTTAATAGACTGGGTTTTTTGCTTGGTAGGGTTGTTGAGCACAGTCCCCAGGGAATCCTGTCCAGCTCAGAGAGAGATTCTGTCTTCACAGCTCCTCTGTGCCAACTGGGTTGGATTTGAAATTTCAAAGCAGCTATGCTAAGGGACTTTCCAAGCCAGTCCTATTGTACTTCAAAGCGCTTTTCTTAGCAATTTTGCTATGAGATTCCCAAATCCTGCAGACCTGAAGCTCAGGGCAAAAATTCAAGGTTGTCAAAATAATTAAAACTACAACTGCTCTATAAAGCTGAGTAAGAATCTGCTCAGTAAAGCATATCAAAAGCCCGCACAGATTCTGGGTTTTATTTACTTTAAAAAGTAAAAAGAAAAACATCTTAATTTTGATGCCAATACAATATCAGCATATGTTCTGGTTGCTTTCTTCCTGACAGCTCCATGTACAATGTAATACAGTTAGACCAGAAAGCTGAAATGCTGGCTCATTTTTTGTGCCAGATTTTTCTTTGTTGATACTCTCAAGCTGAAGTCCTGCCATACACAGCTTTCATAAAAGAGTAGTTACCCAATTACTTTTGCTGCATAAGAAAACATCCCCTTTCGTCCCCCTCTCTCCCCAGAAACCTTTGTAGAAATAGAACAAAGTGGAACATAAACCAGTGCTATTAAATATTTCCACAATCTGTTCTGGCCATGACAAAAAAGGTACTTAAAAATTTGGTTTTTTTACTTAAATAGGACATAACATTTAACTATGGATTTCTGCTAAACAATGAAAATATCATACATTCTCAGGAAATACATGAATCAGAAATACACAAGAGATACTTGATTCTGCTTTCAGTATTTGTTTTAGTTATGCTTCTCTCAGTACTAGTTCATTAAGTTCTTTCTCCTCTGTCAATAGTTACTGCAGAGAAAATCTCTAAAATCTGCTTTACTATGAGAATGTAGTAGTGTCATCAAGACAACGAGAGAGCATAAACAGAGTCATTGCTTGGCAAAGTCCCTTACTGTCCTACTCCCAGCTCACTTGGTAGTTTTTGGTATGATGTGACCATCTGAGTTTTTTCAGATGAGAAGGTTTATAGCATGCAGAGAGCAAAAAGCTCATGGGAAAATTCCTTTTGTAGCATTTTCTCTGTTATTCTTCTTGACTGTTATTGCTCTATTCTCATCTGTGTAAAATGTATCTGCCATAGTACAACTTTTTTTTATTTAGTTGCTGTGAAAGTAGAGTAGAATTCTCCATGAAATTACTTCAGTAATGTTTCTATTTGATGAAAAAGGGGAACTTGAATTTCTGTAAAAAATCTAATCGGAAAGGGATATGATCTTAAGATATTTTAGCCTTGTAATTTGGGAACTAATTTCTGTCAGACACAGAACAGGTGATCACTCTACAGTTTATTTAGATGATCTTACTTTTCTGATATATAAAAAATACTTAATTTTATTTCCTTCCAATAAAAGAATCTTAAACCACATTCTATAAAAAGGGTCTGACTGGCTGATGTATACAATTCTGTGAAACTGCATATTTTAAATAGCAGTCAAAAAACTTCTGAATTCTTGGCTTGTTCCTCACCATCTTTATACTGTATTTATTTTTGAGTGTGTCCACAGTCTCTTAGGATTCTAGTGTATTTAGAAAAAGGAGAGAAAGACTTTCATTTTGTGGGTTCAAAATCAGTAGGATTATAATTTTATTTAAAGCTGATGATTGCTCAGGTCCCATTCAAGGAAGACTCAAAACCCAGTGATGAACAGTTGTGGAATGTGGGCTTTCTGTTAAGTCTTACCTTGTCTTGTCTAAGGTTATGACCTAAAAATTGGTTATCCTGAAAAAAAGCCTGAAACTTTCTCCTTTGCTTCTTCTTCTGCATTAAACATGGACGTGCATGCTCCGTGAACACTGACGTCTTCAAGTGTTGATTGTATCTTCAAATATGCTTTCCGAAATAAATAAGGGCTACCATTCGCTACATTATGAACAATTATGATAAACAATGTAAAAAATAGATATTCTTTGGCTTAAAATAATTTTTTGCAGAGTTTTCATGTTTTCTGGAGAGTTTCTTCTTTTTATATTTAAACTAATACTTGGTCATCAAGGGTGAAAGATTACAAATAGTTTCTATAATGTTACCAAGTTGCCTCTAGTGTTATGCAACCCTCTTCAAACAGATATGGGCAAGATCTGTGTTTGATCATTAGTGCATGCACAGGTAAGAAAACAGTTACATGGGAAACTATACTAAGCAATGGATTTCCATGCTGTCAGCAGTTTTGAAATTTTCCCAGGATAAAGGAGAAAGGTACAAAATGGATAAAGAAGCAGATTCACTTGTAGATTTACCAGTGTTTCAAAATACATTCACCTCATGCTGTTTGGTTTGGAGAGTCCATGTATTAAACATGACTAATGGAAAAATTTGTGCTACAGCCTACCTCTGCTGTTTTTCACATGATTTATACAAAATTTGTTGAAGGTGTCCTTTTGATCTCATTGATTTTAACCAGTTTTCTTGTTAATATTTTAAGCCCTTGTTGCTCTGCTTAATTAAAGTTATGTAGATTCTCTCAATATCGAGTTTTTTCCCTTACAGCTTATTTATTTACCAAATTCTCTTTTGCCACAACTTTGTCAATCTATTTATATTTCTCAGTCTTACTTTTTTTTTTCCAGGCAGAATTGGTTTAGTAGCTAATCTAAGCAACAATATACAAGAGACAGTCCTGCATGTGAGCATATCTCAAGGCTCTAATGTTTAGTTAAACAATCTTTCTACAAATATAGGTACAGAAAAGAAATATTTCAAGACTAGCACTGCAAACATTCACTGCAAGGTTTTCCTCTGCTGGGATCAGAAAAATTACTCTGCTAATGCAATGTTTTCTCATTCTGACGTTAGGTGTGACCTTGTGCAAAGGCCTTTCCAAACTGTTGATTTCCTTTCAAAATACAGTTTCTGGCTACATCTAAACTTACTGGTGTCTCTTGACTGAGTCCTTGTGTAAAGACCAGCTGAACAAAAAAAAAATAGTAATTTGGACCTGTTGCTGGAAGTAAACAGAGTTCTGAGAGTTTATACAGAGTTGCTCTAATGTGTAAAAGTGAAGGTGATGAGGTATCAAACTGGGTGGCCTGTAAGCCAGAAACACCTCTCCATTTCTTAGTGTGTTGGTTTGTACTGTCATATGAATTCAGAAGGTACATAATTCCCCAAAAGAAAACAACTATTTGGTTGCAACAGCTGTGGGACCTTCATTGTACGATACACACTAAGGATGCCAAGTGAGCTTCTTACCTGTGATGTAGTTAAAGGTCACGCTGTGCTCAGAAAAACACAGCCTGTGTGCTCTTATAGGCATAGCTTTGGTAAGGAGCAGCCTATTTTATGCTCCACTGAGACTGGAATAACACCCTGCAGTGTCATTAAGAGTAAAGCCTTGGACTACACCTACTCTACACTGAGGTGCTCTTGGCTGCATGTTTCCTTCCCCTCCCTGCCACAGCAGGATGCAGCAGTAGCCAAGAGTGAGTCAGTGCAGGCAGGTGAGCTGGGGAGAGCCCTGTCCTGTTTCTTGTTTACTCATATTTTGAAGAGTGGTTTCATTTCCCTGAGGCTGCTGAAGTGACTCAGCTTGTGGCCACCCCAGCGAGCCCCTTCTGGAGAAACTGAAAGCAGCATGTGGCTGATGGGAGAATGTGCTACGGTCACTGCACTGGGTGTATGTCACTTTTACCCTCAGTCGATGGAACATGAGGTTAGGTCTGTCTGAATGGATGGAGAGCAGTTCTGTGTAAAATAATTAGGCAAAAGTTTGCCCTGATATACCAGATTCATCACTGTAATCAATAATTCACATAGATGCACTGTATTCTTAATAGTGAAGGCCAGGAAATTATCTCAAGGATGGGTGCTTGTAGATCTGTTTAATCACTTCTGTGTCACTGATTTAATTTCCCTTGTATATTTAATTATGCTGAGAACTCTGAAATTCCAATTTGCAGTGAAATTAAGGTCAGTAGTAGACCTATTATTATTTAAATTCTACTTTCACCCCTAAACAACAGGCTAAGTTTATTTTGTCTTGTGCAGAGAGGTGCATGTCTCTTTTACAGCAAAAGAAATCTGGACAATGGATTTCACATCTCTTGGCCATTCTGGGGACACGACCCTGTAATGGCCATGTCACAGAATCATTTTTCACAATATAGCCTGTTCCTCTCTGCTTCCACTACTACATGTTTTTTTTAGCTGAAGCAAGTTTGCATAGTGTATTGGAAATATAAACAGTGCTCTAAAAGCCACAAGGCATCCTTAACTACAGAGCCATCAAACCTTCTGCTTCACAAATAAGTATCATGTTTTCTTTGGACTTATTAGCACTTTCTCACTATTACTTTTTCCACCAGTGATGCTATTTTAGTACGTCAGAGTTAATTTCAACAGTTTTAAAAGGTACAAAATCAGTGTATTGCAGCAATACTCTTCCTCCTAATTGTCCTCAGAATGAAAAGCTCTTTCTTACTTAATAACTTTTTTAAAAGGAATATTTCTTCCTGTTGTGTGCTTTTTCTCTGTAGTCCTGTTTCATGATAGTTGCTGAACACTGCTTTAAATATTTTGCCAGTTCAGATTTGTTTCTCAAACAAACAGGAGGTTTTTATAACTCACCCTGAATCAACCACCTAATTTTAGAAAGCAAAACGTTTCCATGTTACAAAGATTAGCCAGTAAATGAATACTAACTTTTGTTTCTCTGTGACATAAATAACAGGCAGAACAACTTTGTTCTGGGCATCTTTTTTTTTTTCGTATAAAGGGTAAGCTTTTTTCTTAGTGGTTAAAAAATTAAATTAGGAAAGTATCTGCAAAGACTTATTGATAAACTATGCAACTTGTTAAGATATTCTGAATTGGGACAATCATGATATTTAATGGCATGTTATTGCACAGTATAGTTCTTAACTCACTGTGCCTGACTGGTTTCTGCTCTGTGGAAGTTTCGCCTGTGCATTCGTGTTGACATCAGCCAGGTTTATATAGAAGCTAAGCAAGATCAGTAATTGGCACTAAACATAAAATGTTCTGTTTGAAAAGAAAATAATGGGTGCAGGAAAGAATGAGTATCAAGAGGGTTTGAAAAGTTTTGGCATATTATTAAGAGGAAATATTTAACAAGAGTATTAAACTTTAAACTAAAAATGTTTTCCCATTGACTTTATTAAAATATCTTTTTAGATTTTAAATGAGAAAAATAAGCCTATAGAGCAACTGTAGTCACCATGACAACAACTTAAACTCACAAAACACATAGCAGAATTATTTGGCAGCATAGTTACTTACAAGCTAATACAGCAAATCAGCAGAACATAGGCTATCACTTCAACTACAATAATTTCTTTTTTTCTCTTTCTGTCTTAATACAGGAACAAACTATAGAGCACAACAAACGAACTCAGGCTCTGCCTTGTCTTTGGAATGATTTTTGGGAATTTCTTTTGAATAAATGAAGTATTTTCTTAAAACACAGTGGATATTTTTTTGTTGTTTTGGGTTTTTTTTTAAATTATTATTATTATTTTTTATCTGTGATCATCTGCAGGGGGGGGGGTTATGTATTTCAACCAGAGATAGCGTTATCAAATAATATATCTTTTGCCAATACAAAAATATTTCTGTACACTGATTGTTATTGTCTAGTCTAGTTTTGAAAGTTTAAAGCTATTTGGATTCCATTGTTTCCCCTGGGAGCCCAGTTTGTTTCACTGCCAGGAAGCTTTCCTGATACTCAGCCTCAATTTTTCCATGTTTAATTTCAGGCTATTAATATGAGAGTCTTATACTGAATAACTGTTCTACTTTTTGTTATGATCTTAAAATATTTGTAGATGCTGTTAGTGTAGTCAAATGTGAACCAATATATACTTAATTATTTTTAACTTTCCTCAACTGAGTATTTAAAGGTCCCAGTTAATGCTCTCCCTGAGCAATTTCTACTTTCCATGGATTGGTTTTGTTATAGGAAAATTTAATTCCATTTATTTTCTTATTCCAAAATATGAGAAATAATGCCCTTTTTCTTTTCCAAGATGTAGTTAAATATATCCAGATTACAGAATTATTTTTAATTACATGCTAGCATGAATATTGGTCTCCTGAAGTCTATCTCTATTAATTTTCATCTCTCCCCTTAAAATGCATATTGAAACATATTCTTTCACCTTTTTGTTTGCCTCCAGTGCTATGAGATTATTTTCTTAACATTGTTTTTGGTGCATTTGTAATAGCTTTAAAATCATCTTTGTTACCACCTGACTTGAAAACCTGAAAATTCCATTAATGTTTTTCCATTATTGAAAAATAAGTACAAGAAAAAAGTTTTAGTCTTGGATATTACTGAAGACACAAAACCTCACCCTGATGTTACTGTGTTTATGATCTTCATGCCAATTTGTAATTCTCAAAAATACCTCGCTTTGTGAGCCAATTTGAATTACATTTCCAGGTATTCAAGTGTCTAAATCTTTCTGGAAAATTGGTGATATAATTTCTTCTCTACTTAATCAATCTACTTGTTTTACTGTTCCATCAAGAAGGCACTTGAGATTACTTGGTTCAGTCCTTATAAAAAGCAGAAAGTTAAATTGCTCACAATTCCATAATTCCCCAGCTAATCAGCATGTCATTATCTTACTCTATGTTCTGAATTACTAGGGACGTGCAAATTGAAATTACTTATTGACAGCCACCAATGTTACCGTTTACTTCCTTCAGCTACCATTTTGTTTTTGTTGCTAGGTTTTTTTCTTTTTTTTTTTTTTTTTTTTCTTTTTTTTGGTTGAGACTCATTGGTATGTATGAAACTTTCCTGTGTAAACCTGTTCATGATGATTATTTTGATTAACAAGAAAAATCTCAGGACCTTGCTTTTAGCAAGTGCTTATATGAGAGTGACTTCAATTATCAGCATAGTTTAAAAGTAGGGCTGGGTTTGCAGGAATATTTGGATATATCTGTTTGTATCCTGGCAGATTCATAGCAATCAGTTAGATAGGACTGTGCCTTTGTAAGCTACATTTCGACCACCTCAATACCTAGAAAACCTTTGTAAATCTTCCCTTCAGAGCACACAGAGAAGTTAATTACCTCAATACTGGAGTAATTCAAGGAGCTGTGCTGTGGGATTTGCTGTCTAGTATAGTATAGAACAGGGAGCTTTATACTCTGAAAGCTAGATGTTAAACCAAAGAGCTACTTTCTCAAATGCATTGCACACAGTTTTGTATTCTGTAGACAAAACCTTCTGGTGATTTGCACAGGTGGCTGTGGGTTGAAGTGGACTAGTATTTTGCTACTGCATATAGTGCCAGCAGGGTTTGAAATAATAAATATGTTTGAATAATAAATAAGTTCAGAATAATTTGGAGCAAGAAACAAAATTACCATGAAACAAAAAAAGATATCATCATGACATTTTATGAATAAATCCTAAATGGTTCTCTGCACACCATTACAATATACTGAGGGACTCCTTGACAAAGGACATTGTGGATGCCAGTAATGTACAAGGGTGCTGAAAGAGACTGAGTAACTTCATAGAAGAGTTACTTATTTCTAGACACACAGAAACTCCCTTTGTATCAGGGGGTCCTTTACCTCTACATGGCCAGAGGCTGGTAGAGTATCCAATATCACTGTATACTACTTATGCTCTTTTTCTCTTCCCTGGACATCTGCTTTTGACATTTTCAAAACTGTATATGAATGAGATGGACTTTAATTGTGACCCAGCGTAGATGTGCTTATGTTACCCGAAAAATAATAAAAGTGTGTGGGATCAGGTTTTGCTGCTAAGTTCATAATTGAATAATATTTCATTAGAAAAGCTCAAGAAAGGAAAATGGAAAGGGAAAAGACCAATATTGCTTGAATTAGGAAAATACATTTGATCTTTCATGTCTCATAAAAACTCAAGGTATTTACCCAGCAGCATAATCAGCTGAGCAAAATTCATACATCTTTTTCAAGTGTGCAGAAGCCACTAAGAACTACAGGGTGATTAAAGGAGCTCCACTGTGATTAATAACTAAAGTTAACCCATGTGATAAGTTATGAGTAGTTATCACATCTTTAACTTCATTGAATTAAGTGGATAAATAGCTGTTCCATATTTTCTTTTTCAAGATCTCAAGCTTGCTCTAGTTATTGTAGCTTATTGTAATGATTTTTCTTCAGTAAAGGTAGCTTTACAGTGTGAGAAAGGAAAATTTAGTCACTGATTTGATAATCAGGAAGAACGAGTTTTGCAATGGCCTTTATTAAATCATAAGAGTGTAGAATAATTCAGGTTGGACAGAACCTGCCCACTCTGATTAGATTTTTGCAGGATATTTTTCAGCTGGGTCTATTCTTGGAGTCCAAGGATGTAGATAATGTAATCTAGGGTTATTCTTTTTAAAATATCTGTCAATAGCTAAAGAACTCTGACTTTATCACCTGTTTCACAGTTAATGCATGTACTTCAGCTGAGATGTTGCCATGAAACATGCTTATCAAAGAGAAGACATCATGCACTGAATTCTGGGCCATGAACTTCTGGGACAAGTACTCAGTTTCTCTTTATGGAGAATAATGTAACATTGTGTTGAGAAAGCTTGGCTATTTCTTGTGTAGTAATAAAAACCACAATCGGACAAAAGCAATTGCACCACAAAGCATAAATCAATGAAGTTTAAATAAAACTTTCTGACATTTTTGACATTTTTGAAATAAATCCTTCAGAAGTTTATGTAGTCCCAAAAACCCCTTGAAATAAATATTTCACAATCTGCATATAGTTCCTCTATTATATTCTGAATAATCCATTCTAATATTGTGTAGCTATAGCATGATATTTAAAGTTCATAAAGGGGTGTAAAACAACAATCACCACTGGGTTTTTTTTTGTAATTCTCAAAATGAAGACACTTGTGTCACACTTCTTGGTTCTGTAAGTTCTTTTATATGGAGATCTCATGAGAGGACACTGAGGCACAGTTCTGATATGCAAATGAAAAACAGACAGACATGTTTTTTTCTGTGAACTTCTCCTGATGTGACACCAGGTATGTGTGTGCCTGTGGTCAGCAGCTGATGGGGCTCTGTGCTCTGCCTGCCAGGGCTCTGTAGAAAGTCATCAAGAAAATCCAAGGCATATCCCTGCTTGGAAAAAATGCTGGGGGGAAGGAAGCAGGCTGGAAAGGGCTGGTGATCATTGTTAACTTTGAGCAAGAGCAGCCGCGAAACCTTGTGCAAGTTGTCAGAGTAGGTGGGTTCAGCTATATGTTCTGACACTCAGATCTGTGAAGTTTAAACACGGAAATAGGCTGTGGACTGAAATGGGCTGGGCAGGACCTTACAGCCACACGTGTGCTTAAGTAGCCTGTGGGTGGAAGGACTAATTCTGTCTTTTGCTTGCTGATAGCTGCCCTGATCTACAGGTCAGAAAAAGCTATGAATTTAAGTTGAAGATTTCGTAATCAAGCACTTGAACTCTGTCAAGCAATATGCATCTCTGAAATAGCAGGAAAAATGTGTTTAGCATCTGGGAAGACTGGATTAGAGACAAGGCAAGAGACATCTGCTTGAAAGTGCCGTGCCTGCTCCTCCCCAGGCATGTGGGAGACTTCTGATCATTTCAGGAAACTACTTCTTCCACTAGCATCTTCATATGCCTTCACCATTGCTTGTGGGTGGAGTTCCCCCATCTGTATAGCAGATGAGGATTTTGAACAAGCAGTCGTCACAGGAGGTCTTAACTGACCTGAAAAATATCTTATTTTGCAGTAAAAAAACCTTTCAAGAGCATAGTGAAATAAGGTATATATTTCAGTTTGGTTCTGAAGAGTTTCTTTGTAGATGGGAACAAAATTTGAGACAAATTGTAGAGTCTTTTCAAAACAAAATTGTAGCTAAATAATCTGAGTTTCTTCATCAGTACCTTTCAGTGGGGTTCCTATCATAGGTGTGTAAATGCTAAAAGGAAATTAAATGTTTTTAAAAGTATGTCTTGAGAATGCTCCTGGGGTTAGTAGTAAACAATTTAAAATATATTGCACATGAGAAACACCATCCATCCATTCCTTGCAGTAGAATTGTTTGTCCAGTAAACTGGCTCTTTCTGCCTCAGAAATGTTGTCATTTAAATGTGCTCTCTCTCCCAGTGGCTTACAAAGCAGTTTTGTTTCTACATAGCAAAATTGTTTTTTATGTTATGAAATCTTGCCATCAATACATCTCTGAATATCTACCCCAAAATATGGCAACTGGTTTAAGCACTTCATAAATAATAGGCAGTAATAGTCCCCTAGAATTGCTGTTTACTAAGAAGCAATAGAACTGGCAATGGGGAATTCAATCACTGTGTAACAGAGACAAATTTAGAAAAGATGAAACAAAATTAGGATATGTGTAATTTAATGATACTGGAGTATGTATCTCAGTCTGTGGAAGAACTTTGGAAGCATTAAGCAACTATTCTCATGCGGTTTGAGCAAAATGAAATGTTATGTATTATTGTGTTTTTGAGCATAAGACTTACAAAATGATTTGTAGATGAAGAAAACCTCATTATTCTTGCTTATTTTAAAAGCAAAAAGTAGTCGCTTTGATAACAAATTGCAGCACTGTGTTTCACAGCTAAAGGTCACATGGAAACAAGGATGTTTTCCAAATGGGCTTCAAATGAACCCAGCTTCAATGTAATTTGAATTTTACAATATTGGAGAGTTATCATTAGTTCCACAAATTTATCAAGAACTGAAGCACCACTTCATGATCATTTTGAATATGATGCAGCTGAAAATCAATACTTTTTTGATCTGACTGATTATGGGTTTTGGCACTCTAGAATCCTCTTTCTTTCATTTAAGATTTAGGAAAAATAATGAAGGTGTTTTCCTTACAGTGTGAGATTGACTCCATCGATTTATGACAGGTTATTTTTTTCATAACTGATATTAGTATTGTGGTTTGTTCAACAAATCACTTAGTTACCTGCAAATACAGATCCATTGTATGGTAAGAGTTATTTTGTCATTTACCTGAGCTATGAGGCAAGGAAAGAAATGAGGTAAAATATGTGACTTTCCAAAGTAATGGAATGCTTGCATTTAGCAATGACTCAAGACATATTAAGTGATCTTGTTATTCCCATTTGACCATCTCATAGATTTGGAGCAATTAACTAACCTGAAACCATTATCTATGGTCTTCAAGCTAGAAAGTTTTATGACCATGTTAAATAAAAAGGAGTTCAGCAGAATGATGAATGCAAACATCAGGACTGGAACCTGTAGGAAAAGCCTTGACCTTGGTTTAAAAGTTAGATTTGGCCAGGCAGGTAGTTTCCAGTCACTGTGGTGCCTTGAGGCTGGAGTTTTGGGCAATGGAACTGACTGCTGGACTTTCAGCATGCAGGAGAAACACCAGGCACAGAGTGGCAGGAATAGATCTGTGAGCCAAGAGAGTCACGTCCCATTTCCCATGACCCCTGGTACCTATCTGCTCATGTTCCTCAGTATCCCTATTTGTAGCACAGAGATAAACTTTGGTGTGTAAGTCTCAGCTTGTTTATAAAATGTCACAATACCCTTGGATAGAAAGTGCTATGAAAATGTAATCTATTCTACTAAATACAACCCCACATTACCAGGCTCTTTTGCTTTGTCTTAACATTTTAGCCCAGCTATTTTTTAATGCAGATATAGCATGTTAGCAAAAATGAAGACATTAATTCACAAGACATTCAGTACATTGTAATAATTATGGAAATTCATGTGTCTGACAAACAGGTTTGTTTGTAAGTTTACTCCTAGCTTTGAGTGCATGCTTTGGCATTAAAACACATTTAGTGGATTAATTTTTACTTTTAAATTTTCAGCAATTAAAGGAAAACACATTAGGAATGCCTAGGTAACCTACTGCTTGCATTTCTTCAACATAGAAAGTCTTAATCATGTATTCATTATAAAATATGAAGAACCATTTATTACTGCATTTATTTATATGCATTGCTGTCTTTTGCTCAAGACTGAGTATAGAAGCAAGGTAGATATAGAAGCTTGAAATTGCAGGAAGATAACAAAACCTCCTTCTTTACCCAAGGATAAGAAATTGTTAGGAATCCATTAAATTTATAATAGATTATTAATGGAGTCAGCTTTTCACATTGCATTGACAATAAAGCAGCCCTTTCCAAAGTGGCATATTTAGGGTGAGGACAGAGTAGAGTACACAGGTTATAAAATAAAATCAAATAGCTTGATTCTGTAGAGCTTTTTAACTTGTAATTCTAAATGATGAAATGTGACAAATTACAGATTACTTCTAAATGTATTTCTTTCAAGCCATTTGATGTTTGATAGATTTCTATTTTTATGATTGTTTTCAAGGAAATGGTTTCTTTTGCATAGCATATGCTTCTTATGGAAGAATGTGTTTGCATTTTTTTTAATCCCCTCTTTTTATTCAAAACTTCCTTTTGATTTTGGAAAATTCAAAAATGAGATTTGGCATTTTCCATAAAATTATAAACTATTTCTGAAAGTGCTAAGTAACCTAAAATTACCATATTTTTATATCTGTTTTTCATATTAGCACAAATACTTTCTAAATTAAAACCAAGCATAAAGCAGGTTTATGTATTTTTATTTGAAAGTTATCAGGTCAGATTCATAGTTTTAATATCAAACCTCTCCTTTTCAAATCAATGAATATTGCAAGATGTGGAGACAAAACGGATAAAAATTTCCCTTGCACTGAACGTCCTTGCTTAGTAACTACAAAATATCAACGTTAGAGTTTTTTCACTTGTTCCCAACATTATATTTTGTATTTTACCTTCCTGTTACAAAACTCTTCTTGCTGGGGAATGTGCAGGGTATGACTGTCCCTGACCTGGAAGAGAATTCCTGTCAGGACTCATGAGACTTCAGCACTTCAAGGCTTTGCAGCTGCCCTGTCCCAGCTGAATTGAAGCATTTTCTGGGCAACCCAACAGGCTCAGTCACAGTAAATAAATAAATGCATCTTTCAGCAGAAAGTGTGTAAGAAGTGGCAGGGCAGTTAACAATTAAATGGTGATGGTTATTCCTGTCTCAGGAAACAGCTGGATGAGACTTTGATCTTTTAAAGTTTTTCTTTGAAAATAGGAAAAGTCATGGGAATTTTCATACATTTTTACCACTATTATACTCCTCTGCTGATGCACCTGTTCTTTTTCTTTCTGTTTTTTTTGGTACGTGTTATTATGACAAAATTTCAGTAATGCCAGTAGTATCTGGTACATAGGCACAACTGTAATAACATGACTATGCCATGGTGGCTGAGCCCTGAATGAGCCCTTTGGTCTTATCTGACTAACAAGTGACTTTTTAACCTCTAGAAGGACACTCAGAGATATATTGCTGTGGAGAATCTTTTCAGAGGTCACTGAAAAGTAAAAAGTGGTAAAAAGGATTTGTACAGCTATTGAGAGTTTGGTGACAAAGCAGAATCACAAGTGAAAAAAGAATATCCTCTTAACCTTTAGGTCTCTTGTTCAGCTGACACTCGTGATGCACAGAGAAAGCATGGTGTTCTATGTTGTTTCTTATGTTTATCCCAAACATGCAACCTTTTCCAAATTCAGTTTGACTATAGGGGCTAATAGCCAAATTTAGATAAAAACATTTGCTTGAAATAACTTTGGAATCTCTTAAAATTAGTATTATAGGGCACTTGGGTTTCTGGGAAGGTTTTATTTTGGGCTCTGGTGATGTGATATGGTGTGCTGTGCAATTCTACAGACAAAATAACTGGCATTATTTGAAAGGTTTAGTAGTATTTTCCATTGTTCACAAATGTGGCTTCCTGATTTGACAAATAGGGTTTCCTTCCTTTGCAAAACTGCAAATATTACAATTACAGATTTGCACCAGAGAAAAGTGTTCTCAGGCTGAACATTTTGTCTTGGTGCTATGACACCTGTGGTCAGGTGTCTCCTGTGCAGCTGGCTCACTGTGTGGGGCCAGGGGCTCTTCTGTTGTCTTTGGTGGGTGAGAAATCCCAGAAAGTCATTGGGATTTTAAAAGAGATGACACAGATGCCTCAGTTATTGACAGGCCAATTTTTTGCTCTGTTTTACAGGCTCTTTATATGTTTTGATTGTTTCCTGAAAAATAAAGCGAGTAGTCTAATTTTAGTAGAACAGACTGTATAAAGATAGAAGGATGTGTTTATTTATAGTACTTTTATAATGACCTTTTAGGAGAAAACTTCTACATGGCAACAGTCATGCCATAGGCCAGAACCAAGTCAAATAACTTCTAGTAGCTGGATTCTTTCTAAAGCAGCCTAAGAGTTGTATCTCACTTTTGACAGTGTTGAGTGAATAGAGCTAAAAGAACAGAATTGCCACCTTCTTTGATGAGAACCTCAAAAACAGCTTTGTGTGAACATATAAAGCTGCTACATTAAATACTTTCATAGATATCACAGATATTTTCAACAGCCTGAACACATTTGTTTTCTAGTTTGTAAAGGATGAATTGAAATTGTGTTGATAAATGCTGTTTTCTTTAAAAAAGGAAATGATACTATACTTTATGTATTGGGATGTTGTATGCAATGGTTCTGGGTCTGTTCATACCTGCATAATGGCATTCATACCTTTATAATTATTTTTAGAACATTGGGAAATGGAGAAGTCATAAGCATTATTGATCATCCCTTAAAGAATGGTACTTGTACCATGGTCATGGCAAGAATGAATGGTCAAGGGAGAATGCCGAGGTGGCTGTAAATTCTACATATGGAAAGATCTTAGGAAAGTTTCTGTGATTGGTTTAGTAAGTTCCTCTTATTGTTCTGTGGTACAAAGTGTCCTACATAAATTATTGTCCGTAATTTTTTATAAATGAAACTGGAGATAAAGAAAGCTAAGACATGTACCTCCTGTCAGATAGACTTTTGAAATTCCTGTAGTCCTAGTTAGAATAGGAATTCAGACACAGTGTCATCAAGTGCAGGCAGAATTTTGATAATTAGCCATTTAAATGACTTAAGTTGGTTTTTTTATCAGATGGTGGTTTTTTTTCTCCAACTATAAGTGTTAGCTCAACATAAAAATATATGTCTCAAAGTCCAGTACACAAACTGGACTCTCTAAAAATATTCTTGTTTTGCAAATTAAATGTTTTGGACTTCACATAAAATCATAGACCTAAAATTTTTGGTTGTTCATGATAAACCATTTTTCCATTATATTTTTGGATTATTTCAATATATAGTATTTTGATAAACTATCTTTTAAGATACTCTCATTTTATGTAGCTTTTTATTATTAGCTCATTTCTGAAAACTGGCTTTGAGATAACCATCACATTTAAACAAGTTGGTCCTTTTGTTCCTTTTCTGTCCTCACATGAAAATAGATGGATATTATTTTGAGGCATTTTAAGGTCAAATGAACTGCTACCAAGAGAAAGACAGGTGAAAGGCTGAACTCCAGCTTTGTTTGTGATAAGCAGAGATATCAGTCATGTTGGAGGGGTCAGGTACCATCTCTCACAGCTGATTGTGAAAAAAATCTCAGCTGGTTTCTCCCCAGGGAACCACAGTGTGTGTCCTGGTTTGGAAGGGAGAGAAAAGCAGCTGGGAAGATTTAGTAGTGGGAGACAGGAAAGAGGAGGTGGGAGCTCTTACACTGGAGCACTCACATGTTCCCTGGGTAACCTGGTAGTCAGACCTGCTAACTTATAAACTGGATTACAAAATAGAGTCCAAGATAGGAGATCAGAGCTGATTTGAGAAGAAAAAACAAAAACATCACCATAGATTTTATCTGATTGCTTTGTATCCCATTTATGTTATAGCCAGTATGTTATTTGCCCAGCAGGGAAGGTGGACTAAATCTCTGCTGCTTTAGTACCATTCTGGTGATGTAAAAATGTATGTGGTGTTAAGAATGTATGTTACTTTCCTATTCGTAATACTTAAGCATCACACTTGACTGAGAAGTGGGATAAAACCTGGGTGCAGTAGACATGGTTAGAAGTCCTTTGCTAAATCAGGTTATAATCAGTCACAAAAGGTGAGGAATCATACAAAGAAGGGGTGACTGTGCCCCTGACATATCAGATAACTGCAGTATATATGTGCTTACTCTGTCTCTGGCTTTCTCTCTTTTTTCTGTTCTCCTCACGACACATGTATGAGACCAGGCTTTTTATGTCATACTGCAGCAGTAGCACCATCCCACACACTCTCTGTCTCCAAGAAATGTAACCCTTCTCTCGCTTGTCTTCAAGTAGATTTCAGTGATTTCTGAACTGAGTATCTTCTGCCTGAAGGAGCGTGTGTCTGCTTACCTGTAAAGACCTGACAGCCTAGGCTTGCATCAGTGCTCAGATACAGTATCTAGTGCCATTTGAGACACCCAAGGGTGCCTGAGACATCCACCCAGGGCTGGCAGATATGACCCAGGACCAGCAGGACACCTGCGCTCTTCTGGAGCAGCAGCTGGCGACCAGGTGAGACACTCCAAGGCATCTCCACTGCAGCAAGATGCCTGTCTTAGAGAGCTGATTTGAGCCTCCTGTTTCTGGGCATGCTGTATGATTAATATATAAAATGACTAATTAAGCTCCTGATTTTGTTTTTGTTTTGTTCTGAGGCCAAGTTGCACAAATCTGTAATTACATCGTCTTCCTCTGGCTGCTAATGGAACTGCTTGCACACGTAATTGCTGTGGGTAAAATGTACAGAACTGAGCTCTCCCTCTCTGAGTGCTCTGGCTAGGCAGCTGCTCTTCTTGACAGGAACTTTAATAAATGACAGACCATTCCAAATTTGTCTTGTTCACAATATTACAGAAACAAAGCCATACAATTTTTTAAGCTGATAACTAAAAATGAACGTGTATATTTTTGCACAGAAGGCTTTGCACTTCAGGGATTGTAAAATCTTCTGTCAATTCTGGCAGCATACAATTTGTGAAGGAGGCAAAAGACTAGATTGTACAGCATCTCTTTCTGAGACCAGATTTATATTTTTTGTGCCAGAACTACATTAAGCAAATCCTCTTCTTCCTTCTAAAGGAGCTAGCCAGCTTGTAGCTCTCAAGAATTTTCTTTTTTCAGGGATAAACATTACTTTGAAAACTTTTCCATGAACCTGGGTGGTGACCAAAGAAAACAAATAATGGAACAGGAAACCATAATTCAATTCTTTACTATATAGAAAGCCTTGCAGATGACCTAACCAGCTTTTTAGAGGTTGATTTGGTTTTTTGGCTGCTGGAAATGGAAAATCTGTCTCTTTTGTGTTGTATTCTGTGTGCATTTAATCAGTTTGTAATCCTCTCCTTAGTTCTGTGCCTACACTGTTTTTCCTTTTAGTTCAGAGAACAAGACAGAAAACCAGACTAGAGCATTCCCAGTGAAATGGCTTTTGAACATACAAAAGTTGCAGACTGAACTGGTGGCATGGCTTAAGATGCTTAGTATTTAGCGCAAAATCAGTATAAGAGGGACATTTTCTGTTATTCCTTAAGCATTTCCTGGCTTGAGATGGCTATTTGTAGCAGTTAGGTATATAATAGCTTTATTATGAATGCTGCTTCCCCCCCATATCTACAATTAAGTATCTATTTTGTTAATACTTTTTCAAGTCTCATTTAAGGTTTTGTTTCAATGTAATACCAAGAGCTGAAATGTGTGCCAAGCCTCAAAGCTGAAGGCAGACTGGATTGCCCTGTAGGTTGGCTCCCTTCATTTGACCTCACTTGAGAAAGCACACAGGTAGCAAAGTAAATTCTGGCACTGTTTGTTGGGTCATGGGAGGAAGCCAATTCCTCCAGTACACCAGGTATAGGCAATTCCTTGGAAGTGTATCCTGTGCAGTAATACATAGAAACATGTCTCAAAGGAAAGATATGAAAAGAAAATTGGTGGTTTACTGTGGCAGTGGGTTTTATTCTTGGTCTTTTGGTTTGGTTTGGTTTTGGTTTTGTCCCAATTATTTCCATCTTTGTGATCTCTGCAGCTGCCAATGGCCAGCTCTCTGTATCAATGGGTTAATGCTCAAGGGACCTTTTGGCACCATGCCAGTTATGATTCTTCAAGCAGTTTAACACAGTGTTTCTTTCTTTCTGATATTTATAGATATTTTCACTTGATGTGTGCCTCTCTAGAGAGAAAGAAATGAACTGAGATTTTCTGTCATTCTGTCAAAAATTACTGAGCCTGACAGGAACAAAAACCTGCATTCTACTTTCAGGAATCTTTACAATTTCCACATAGTAAATACATCATGGTCCAGTTCTCCAGAACCTTTACCTTTTTTAACACATCCAATAATCCCATCTAGAATATTTGTCTTTTTAACATACACCGGTAATATATAAAAAATATTTGCTGAATATAATAATTAATATTTATTGTATTTCTGTGAAAGAGGTATAAAAGGCAGAAATCTGAATCTGTTGGGTTGAGGAGATCTTTAGATCAGGTACTTCTGTGCACGACAAAAGTTTCCAGCATAAGACAGCTGTCCTGAGATGGCAATTTTGTGTCCAGTATACTTGGCTCCATAGAGTCAAGTGCAGCACTAGATCAAACTTTGAAGGGGATAATTATTCTTTTCTCTTAGAAATTGAACTAGCTGAGGTATTATAGTTATAATGAATATATATTCTTTTGCAAATAGCTCTTTTTTGAGGTGGCCTGAACTTAAAAAATATGGAATTTTTCATCCTTTTTTGGAGCTGAAAACATGTTCACAGTGGTTTAAAATAATGTTGATAATAATTTATTGCTTAGATGTAAGAGGAAATTTAATTTTGTTAAAAGGAACATAAATGGGAACTTTATATGTTCATTTGTTTTCCTTGTGAATTTTTACTTATATGATTTCTGTTCCTCCTGCTCTGTCAGTGCTTTACTACCTACTCCTCCATGAAAAGATGAGTCAATTGCCTTAATTATGTGCATGAAGAAACTACAGAATTGTGAATTATTATGCTTATTTTCATAGCTGGACATCCTGGCTCTTATTCCATTCTGGTGTCCTGGTCTGAGAGTCCATGGGGCAGATGATCAAATCAGTAAGGCAGGGAATGAGGAACAGACTGGGGGCTGTTGTTGGGCTGCTGAGAGTTCTCCTGATAAAGCAGAATTGGCTGATCTGTATTACTCAGCTAAGCAGAGGTCTCGTATACTCAGTGATGTGGAGCAACAGAACAGTCCTTATCAGATGGTCCTTATCAGATGATGCGTGTGAGAATCAGCTGCTGAAGGCATAAAGTGGTTCTTCTGTCATGTACCACTCTGGACATTCAGAAAAAAAGTAAAGTGACTGCAAAAGGCTTCCACTTTCTGTGCTCTACTGATAAGAGGTTTTTGGCAATATACAGGCATACTTTTCATAAGGAAATGCCAATTACTCAAACCCAAAAGCTTTTCTGATACTGTGCAATTTTCAGTGAAATTTTGTTTGAGAAGAACATTCATGCTCATAGCCTACTTGATGAAATCTATTTTATTTGGAAATAGCTGTTTTGTTTTCTTCCAGTGATATATTGAATGGTCTGCAAAGCTTTTGTGCTTTTGTTTTCTGTATTAAGTTATATGAATGCCCATAGCCTTAATTGTAAACATAAATGTAAAATACTACAATTTTGTCAAATCTGAATGTGACATGAAACAGGTAACTTTAGGAGAACCACTGTAACATTAGTACAAAATTAGGCATTCTCATTTTAAATTTTAGGAGGATAACAAAATCCAGTAGCTAAATAAAAGTAGTCCTGTTCTATAGGAGGCTGCTGTAGATGGTCTTACAGATCACATAATTACAGTGTGTAATCCAACAGTAGAGTAACTACTGAGACTTTTTGTTATTATTAGAGAAAGCACAATGCCATTAGTCCATCTTAAAGCAGTGTTTATATTTCTAATGATTATGAGCAGCTAGTCAAATGTAATGACAAGTCCAATAAATAGAAAATCCGTAACCATAATGAATAGGATTATCATGATATATTTATCTTATCTTCTTTTTAAAATTCAAAACGTATAAAAGGTCTGAAAATTCTCTTAACTGACTTTTATGGAGTTCCTATAATCCTATTTATAAAAGAAAAGATTCCAAGTTAATTCACTAATGTAGGTCTGCAAAATACTGTTTAAAGATTTTTCTGTTTAAATAAGATTTAGGAGACAATATGTTTTGGAAAAGTGCCACACTTGTGCAAATGTGGGATTGGGAAGTGCTGACAAGATTCAGAAAGGCAACTCAAAACTAACCTTATTTATCACAAGAAGACATTGGAGTAAATCTAAAGAAAAAGTAATTATAATTTCCAAAGCAGATCTAGGCCTAACATGTATTACATTTACACTGTTATAAGGGATGCTACTGAAAAACACAGTGAGGCTTAAGGTAGCATTTTTTTTACCACCAATTAAAGGAAAATTTGATTGCTTTATGGGACACCTGAAACTGTTAGTTTAAGACATATTTTTTAAACCTTCTGCTAGTAGATACCTGTTGGAGTTAAATGGTGCCTGCATTAAAAGATTATAAAATCAAATAATTATTTTGTTAAAGGTTATGTGTTTTCCTCCAAGGATATTTCATGTAATTTCAAAATCATTCTGGCATGTATCAAATTTAGAACTTGGAGGCTGTAAGAGGCTCTCCAGCATTTCAACAGAGACCAACTATCCTCATCAAATTGATTCTTGCTATATAACAAGACTGGGGCAAGGAAAGGGAAGGTTCTTCCCAGTGAAGTTTAGTGCTAAGTCACAAGTTCCAACAGTCTGGATATGTAGATGTGGGTATAGTAAGAGACAGCTTGGTACTCATGTTGTTTGAGAAATACTTGTATAATGAATCTCTCCTCTGTGCGTGGGAGAGCTGTTGTGTCTTGCAAGTCCCAGAGTCCTGCCTTACTGGCACCAGTCACTTGGCTCAGCTGCTTTAGGTAGTTTCAGGACTGAAATGTTTCTGAAGAGCACTGCAAATTAATTTAGTGCATTTGAAGCACGAACTGTGCGTCACTGGTGACAGCAGTAAAATATCCTTCATGAGCTGTTAATCCATGCATCTTTATCATATGCATGGAGTATTAATGAATTCTCTCTCTGATGACTCTTGCCTGTCTTCATAACTGAAGTTGTTAATGGCTTTGTAATGAAACTTATATATAAAATAAAAGTGCAGATAGTCTTCACTTAGAAAACATTCATTTTGTTGTTTTCATGCCATTATACCAAAATGTGATAGAAAGCACGTGTGCTCATGTAAACTAATGGAACTCCTCTGTGTTCTGTGAGATTCATGCCAGGTAAAATTCTGACCTGTGATGCCTGACAGAAAATCCTCCATCATTGCTAGAGCTGGACTCAGAAGACTGATCTGTAGCAAGCTGCCCTGCCTTGTGACTTGACTGCTATATACTTTCAAGGGTGTTTCTTTCATATTGTAGATAAATATGGGGGAAAAATTATCAACCAGTACTTATAAACATAAAGTGAAGCTGTGTATTAATAAAATTCCCCACTATAGGAGCTATGCAGCTATGTGTAGTTTATTTTGTAGGTGAAAGGCAAGGTGAATGAAAATGCCCACCTAATGATGTTACTATTCAGTTCACCACTTTGGCATGACTGTGTGACTGCAGGGAGTTGAATGGCAGGAAAAAAACGTCAAGGAATGTAAATGAGGAAGGCCTATAGGGTAAGGTCAATATATAGACCCCTGCACAGGAGATGGCCAGGCCCTGCCCTGCGGGTCCAAGCCAAACAAGCCCAGCAGCCACTGCCATTGGCTGACCTAGGAAAGTGTGGCAGCTGACCAGAATGGTGATATCCATCTGATTCATTGTCATTTTCACATTGTCTTTCCAGAGTGAAATTGAGGACAGGCTGTAAACACTCTCACTAACACCTCTTACTTTTGAGGTGTACTTGGCTAAGGCATACATGAGCGCCCACACTGACCAGAGCTTAGCTGTTCATCAGCATTGCACTTGGGTCCCCTTTCTCCATCCTCCATCCAAGAACATCCTGTCTTGCATATTCATGGCATCATGTAGATATCTGCAGGTGAAACCAATGTGTTGGTGGGAGACTATTGAACAAGGCACTTTCTCATTTGGATTAATTTTAGGAAATTTAACTGCTGTAGAATTTTCTGTATTATCTCTCTGTGGTCTTTCTTCAAGCACTCCCTTGTGATCAATGCCTGGACTGTTTGCTACTGTATTAAAACTGGCCTATTCTCCTTGACGCAGGCTTTCTTTACTGAGTAATTGTATTTTAGATTGAAGTGATTAACTTGATTTAGAAACTGAGAATTCAAATTAAAAATATGCTGCAGTAAAGGATCTGAAAAGTAATGGAAAATGAAAAAAGGTATTGTTTGAGAATATGACAGGAAAATCATAGTATGTAGTTGCACTTTCTAAGAAACTGTTTTATTACCTCTTTTGCTTTTGTACACACAGACTTCTTCCTTAGTAAATGTGTAAACAAACATTATAATATTAAGTCAAGAACTGACTAATTTTCTATTTTAAAATTAAAATATAACCAAGCTTTTAACTTGAAAGGAATGGCAATGCTTTGTAGAGAAACTGAAGGATAGTGATTCATTCAGTTAGAGCTATGAAAAATGAAGTAAAATTTGGGAATGTTGTTAGTCATGACTGTAAGTGACTTGAACCTTTCAGGTTAGATTTCACACCCCTAGAGAAGAACATTTAGGGATGTTGTACTGTCATCACTTTTAAGAAGTCACATTTTAATTTCTGCATCCTCAAAAGAGACAGACATTAAGGATAGAAGGTGGGTTCATTAAAAGGTGGGTTTGAAATTTTCTTATAAACAACTTCTAGCTAGAAGCCCAGTAATTTTCCAGCTGAAAGTTCTTTCTGGTAAACAGAACATTTTCAAGCCATTTCACAAGTAATTACACCTTGGTGGATGTATTAGTTCTGTGGTTAATTTTGAGACCAGTTTAGGACTTCTTATAGAAAGAAATGGGGCAGTGTATAATTTAGCAACTAATATGATCCATGTTGTTTTGATCATGAATATTCTATAGATATTGTCATGATCAATTTGAGAACTAGTTTTTAAATTTTCAATTTAATCTGCTTATAATATATGTAAAGTGAATATAAACAGGCAAATTTAAGTTGTCCATGATTGCTAGATTTTCTCATTTTAAACAAAACGAGAAAAATGATAGATTCTGGACTACACCTTCTGAGGGATGCTTTATTTCAATCCTGGAACATCAACAAATTGGAAACTGTGAAAATATAGTCCCTATTTAGTCAAGAGGTTGTTAATCAGGTTGGTCTAAAAGAATGTTTTCATACCAAGAAAGCCACTGTGATTATCAGGTGAGATAATCTGTTGAAGTAGAGGAGTTAAAGTGCTTTGTGGGGTGTGTAAGAACACAATCTCACCAAAGTTCTGAGCACAATATGGAAAACAAAGGTAGTTCTGGTAGAGATAGCAGCTTGTTTCTTTTTGGAGTCCTCTAGATTACAGCCATGTAGGAGAAACTCATATTTTGTGTGATTTAAGAAAAAAAAAAAAGCCCTGCAGGAGCTAAGGAATGGCCTCTAATCCAATCTGCCTTTCAGGCCTACAAACCTGAACCCTTTACACTGAAGTGCCAGCCACTCTGCAGGCTGAGGAGAATGGCAGCTGTATACCAGCTTTGGCTACAAATGATATTTCATTTGGTTTGCTATACTGCCTTCACAACTGTGTCCAGAACAAAAAACCAGTGGGCATATAGACCATATATGTTCTCTGCTTGATAATGATTTAGTGTGATATTGTTCAGGAATTACTTTTTTGGAAATATTTTTTTCTGATGAGGTCCAGGGTCTTCTATCTGATTAAGGCAACTAATCCTGAAGTATTCAAAGATGCAGCTATTCAAGAACAGTGAATTTCAATTTCTTATCTCACCCTAATTCAAATTTAGTATCCCATGTACAAACTATAAATCCAGGTCTCATGTGTAAATAAGAATGGCCATGTTACATTTCATCCTAATTATGACCATTCTTACAGAATGTAGGGAAAAGGTTCACCCGCTTGATTCTCTCCTCTTTAAAACATTTACATAGCTCTCAAGTGTTTAAGCTAATCTGATGTTCTACTTCTCATTACCAAGACCTGCTTTGAAGTACTTTATTTGGCAATTCTTCAGCAGAACATTTATTTTAACGATTCCAAATGCCAGAAGTTAGTTTCACACATAACATAGAGTGCTGAATTCTAGCATCTCCTATTTTTTCCCTACATTTAATTGCAGTATTGCAGTTTTAAATAAGAACCCTATTCATATTTTTACGTTGCCATATACATTACATGTACTTTCTTCTTTCTTCAGAACGACTGAGATGGTAATGATTTTACAGCAAAATTGTACTGTAATTACTACAGCTGTTGTGCTAAAGCATTTATGTCTTGCTCTGTCTTTTGAATGAATTTTTTTTTAGTGAAAATAGATTTGTTGAAGCTGTTAATTATTCAGTAGAAAAGACATCTCAATTGAGGTGGTGGTATTTTTTATACAATAGTTTAGGCAGACTAAGATAACTCTTAAATGAGTTTCTGCAATAGTCTGTAATAGTTCATAGTGAAAATATTTGGGATTTTTACATTTTACAATTTTATTCCAGAAATACAGATCTGTACTTGGCTCCTCAGAACCCGTGATACACATTAAAAATAAAATTCAAGATAAATTGGCTCTGTCATCCCATCTGGAAGGTGTGATTATATATTAAAAGTAAAATTTTTATACTTTAGTACTTCAAGTCTTTAATTATAAGTGGGAAAGGAGTACTTCCAAATCCACTGAAAAGTGAGAGTTTGGATCAAAGTAGGATTACCTTGGTGATTGTGTTTATCTGTTAGTTCAGCTGAACCAACTACCCTGATTCATCTGACAGCACAGCTGTACATACACAGGATCATCTGATTGTGTGAAAAGACTTCAGTAGAACTGATGTAAAGTGCCTTGAAGGGAAACTAGATTGTTTTGACAGCATCAGGTTGGGGAGATGTTGTTACCCATACTCTTGTGCTATCAGGTATGGGAGCAGGTGGGGCAACTTTTCCCAGAAAAAGGAGATGGAATGGATCACACAGCAATAGCTGGGGCACCACATCTGACAATATTCTTAGACAGAATATGGGGGACTGCCATTTCAAAAAACTCTTTTTATCTACTGCATTTTTATACAGGCCTTTAGGTAACCACTGTTCACTTAATATAGTATAACTCTAGCTGTGTGTGTGTTGAGAGAAATGCAAGTTGGCAAGAAACAGCTGGACAAGGCACTTGGTGCTGTGGTTTAGTTGGCAGTGTGGTGTTTGGCCAAAGGTTGGACTTGATGAACTTGGAGGTCTTTTCCAGCCTTAATAATTCTGTGATTCTATTGCAGATTAAGCAACAAAATGCAGCAACAAAATACTTCATGCTCTGTCCAAGGAAGTCAGCAGGTCAGAAACAAATATAAAGTAATTTATAAATAGGCACAGAGTCCCCAGATTACTTATCAGGATAAAGATTCTACATTTGTAGGTGTTTGATGTCTCAAAAAATCTGTAACTATTAAGCAACAAATTTAAGAATTACCACAAGTGTTAGCTGTTAGGATTTAGCCACATTTATAAAAGTTGACCTCTTATTTGCAGGAAGGACATTCTGTCCTGGTTCTAATTTCTGTTTCAGAAAAATGAAAATGTTAATTATATACCAATTATATAGTATTTACTGTAGTTTGATTCCACATAGAAATCATAGAACAAGCTGTCATTTTAATATTCCTGTATTATTTGCTCATATGTTATTTTATCAAGTAGAGGAAAGGATACTTGTGCTGTCACAGCTGAAGATCCTTTGATCATAGTTGAAGATTTAATCATTGGGCAATGACATTATTTTAGTGCTGAACACTTACCAATCTTGTCTCCTTAATGGCTGCAAAAATTGCACCAAAAAGGCTTTCAAAAGCAGTGACAGCAATATGTTTTCTAAGTATTAGCATACAAAATATTTTCAGTGCAAAGTTACCAGTTCTGGTTAATGCAGTTTTAAATCAAAGAATTTCAGTTGGATTCTATATGGTAGCTTGTTATCAATATTTCTAGAAGACTTTTTTACTTCTTTGTATGCCCTTTTAAAAGGATGAGTATCAACATATATCAACCCACATTTTCTGGTCCTGTGGACTGAAGGAGATAATCTGCCTTTTAGCAGCTTTGATCACTGTGCTCAAAGCCGCTGTCTGTAGGAAAAATAAAGCTTTTTAAAGCATTATTGGAAATAAGGGCTTTGTGCCTTTTCTGTGTGCTTATCACAATAGTCCCAACAAGTTAAGCATATCAAAGGTCAGCCATCATCTTCAAGCACGATTTTTGATAGATGATGAGTTTACATTTGATTTCCCAGCTTGTTGATAGTGAAATCAGCAAGTACATGATGAAGACATTGAGACATCTTGTAGTGTTTGGCAACTTCAAGATGAAATATTTTTGGCTAGGACCCTATATAATGTATAGAGAATCCAGGAAAACCTTGTGGGTTAAATTTCAATCTTCAGATTGATATAGATATTCAGCAAAAGCCATTAAAAGAATAATTTGCAATTTCCAAATCACTCCTATGTATATTTGTTTGTCTTTGATTTCATGGATTGATTGTGAAATGGGAATGTCAAATAATGGAAATAGACATTGAGACAGTACAAAGAGTTAGAGTGTTTAGGGTAAGGAGACTAGTTGATTACTTATTGGACCTAACAATAGACAGAGAAAATATTTATACATACTAAGTAATTTGAAGTTTGAAGATTTTTGATTAAGCTTCAACCTGGAAAGGAATTGGATAGAACCAAATAAGTAACAATGATGGTTCTTTAGTAAATGTGAGAAAAAAAGTTTGAAAGACACTTCAAGCTTGGCTAAGTTCATTCTGTAGCTTGGGTGTGCACAAAGGATGGTCAGAGAAATTCAAATGTGTGAGAATTCATGATCATGACATATAATGAATGTAATGGTGAAAGTGACTTTTGGGAGAGGTTGAGTAACTTGGGAAGATGTGAGGGACAGCAGGGAAGAGCAGCAGTACCAGGGACCCAGATGAGCCTCCTCCTCTGGGGTGTCTCTCCAGTGTAGCTGGAGAAGATTATGGAGGATGGTGAAAAGTTACAGTGCTGCAAATAGCAGACCTTTAGTATCACTGGGGTCATGACACTGGTGGCTTCTCAGGCAGTTTAAGTTTGTTTTATTAGGCTTGTTGAGAATTATGCAAAAGTTAAAAAAATGCATTTGAGACCTTAAATTGGTTTTTGGTTTCAGGTGGAAAACCTGTAAAACTCCATGGTGTTCTGTGATTTCAGCTGGGTGCTAAAGCAAATGTAGGAATTTTGACTAAATTTTTAAACACACTTGTTTAACCTGTTACTAAATGAGACACAATAATTGTGTAGTATTAGAGTGATAAATATTAAATTTATAGGCTAAGGTAAAATGAATTGAAGCCTAACAGAGAATGCCTATCTGAAGGAAAACCATTTCATCTTGCATAAAAATAATATTTGAACATCCAAGGCAATTACATCACCATGAAAAAGAGTATTATCATTAAGAGAATGTAAAATTTGTTGTTGCTATATAGCTGCACAGCTTCCATTTCAATTCTTCAATATGGGATTGAAGTTTTGATATATCAAAAAGTTGTCTGAATTACCAGCATGGTCAATATTTTCTAATAACTGAATCATAATTACAGATCAGCGTGTACCACTTAAATGCTTAAAATAATCATGAAATACATGTGATTCATGAAACCCTTAGCAACCACACGACTTCCTGTGCATAAGCTCAGACACAGCAGTGGCTGAGAAGTACGTTCATAAGACACATTTGCAGCACTTTCTTGTATTTCTCCATGTAAGGGTTTATTGAGAACCCCTCTAATCAGAATAAATATTAGGTAACTGCATTTGGAGATGCATTTTTTATAATTTAAAGAAAGTGAAACACACATTAAGGTCTGTGTCGAGAGCTGCTGGTTCTAACCCTTGATATGCTGGCCTTGCCTTGCTGGGCAAAATATTTCCATATCAGCTTGATTTTCCCTGACACAAAGTAAAATACCTTGAAATAAAGGTTAGCCATCTTGAAGTTGGAATAATTGGCCATTTCATTACTGCAGGTAGGAGCAGGGGAACAGGAGTGGCAAGCCAAAGGGATCATTTCTGAATCTTTGCTATCATACTACGTATATTTCTTCAGAATCTCATCTGTTTGAATTTGTTGGATGGAATGGTGTATTTATACAATGCTTTATTTTATACATGTATGTTCTTAATACAAGCATGTAGAATTCCTATTATACCAATTCACATAACAATAATTTGAATTTGGACCATTCATATAGGGAATTTTAGAATTCAAGTGAAATAGTGATATTTTTAATTTGCTGTGATTTTCCAAGATGTGGTTTTGCTGTTTTTGTTTTGTATTCCTCTTTATTCAAATACTTTCTTGAATCTCAAATAGGTATGTAAAGCAACTTGGACTGTGGGATGGGGCTATTTTTAATAGATTAGCTGAACTACTTATTGTTCATGACTTGGACTTCTTGGATATTGACCCTTTTTAAGAGCATTCATGTTTGGGTGAGGATGTAACTTCTGCTTTGGAAAGCTAAGGAACTCCTGAGTGAGCAATGCTTTCTACAAATGAAAATTATTCAACTGATTCTTACAAGAATCACTACAGGTAGCAAAGCTGGTTTGTGGCTTTAATTACAGATAGCTTTAGAGGAAAATGTCCCCCTTCCCCAAAGTTTTCAAAAACTAGTGATGTTTAAACTAACAATCCATATTTCCAGGATATTGTTACCTTCTTCCTCTTTAATTTTAATTTCACATTAAATATCAATGCATTTTTACTTCGTGATGTTCATTTAGAGGGTCAAATCTCTTTTATAATAATGTTTACAATAATCCACTTAATTTTATTGTTCAATACTAAATAGCTCAAACAGAACATGAAACACTTGTTTCCAGAAAAAAATATCTTTTTTATGTCCTTAAACTTTTTCACACATTGTCACAATTGTCACAGCTAGGCTTTTCTTAATTAGTTCATGGGAAGATAATTATTTACAACTTGGAGTTGATCTAACCAACACAGATAATTTTTTAACAGCACTGTGAATATTAATATTAATAATTATTTCTCTTTAATTGACAATAGCATGTGTTTATTATTTTCAAATAATTACCTATGTGTTCATTGCCCATCTTCAAGTGACTTTTACTAATTTCAAAATTTAGAAGGAAGCAAGGTTAGTCTACAGTTTACTTTTTATACTTTCCCTTAACAGGAAAAGGATTTATTTCACTTCCCCTTTAATAGGATCTGTGGCAAAAGACAGCTTTTTTTTTTTTTTTTTTTGTTCAAAGTTTCCAAAACAATTTTAAGTGAAGTCCAGATGTGTAAGTTAGAAAGCTGTTTACAAGGCAAATAAAGGCAGTTCAGAGAAAGCAGGCAGAGGGCCTATTTCTCAGTTTCAGAAGTTAACTCCAGGCTGAATTTTCCTCTTCTGGTTCTTAAAGACTCCTAAGCTGGACCTTTAACACTAATGTATTTTCAGGGATTACTAGTAATTTATTTTATTTTATCTTGGAAATAGGAGTGGCAATTGAAAAATTTAATCTGAAATTGAAATTTTCCAGCTTGTCTGCCTCTCTACTTTAAAATCTCCCTTCTTAAGTAATGCCATCCTTGCACCTTTCTTTGTTAGCACTTTGGCCTGTGTTTAGGACAGTAATTCAGTTATTCAAACATACTCCTCTCATTGCACTTTCCTTGGTTCCATAGAAGAGAAGACTTTCTCATGAGGACATTGCAAAAAGTCATATTTGATCACTGATTCCTTACCTTTTTAAAATTTTTTCTTCTTTTTCCTCTTTTTAGTTACCAAAACTGTCATAGGAAGCTTTTTGAAACGTCATAACATCACAAAATCTATCCTCAGTTAATTTGATATAACCCCAGAAAGCTACGGTAGATTTAACAAAACTTTAGCTGAAACATAGGAGAATTTTAGTGGGGAAGTTTGAAACAAGTGAGTTGTGGTTATGATATTGTTAATCAAGAAATGCTTCTTCATCTCCCAGTAAAATCCTTTCTTCCTCTGATTTTCCTGTGTTGCTGGGTGGGCCTCAAGGATTTTTGCCCACAGCTTGACAGTGGCATCAGCTGCACAGAGAGGTGAGGACTGGGGAAACATGGACCCCAGTAAGATCACAGACATGTTATTGAAGAGAGATGAGAGCAGAGTGCATTTGGATTGTCCACAAGAGCCTTAAATCCCACAGCACTGTTAGTGATGTTTACCCAAGATGACAGAAGATGGTTCTCCACCCACTCCCTTTATTAATTGCAGATGTCTCTTTCTCCCTTACAAACTGGGGCTGCTAGTTTTATAATGCAGTTTTCAGGTGTCCTGAGATACATAATCTTTTTTTTAATGTTTTTTTGTCTCATTAGTTCTGCATAAAATTTTCTTTGCATCTTAAACCAGTTCAAATAGTAATTTTTTTCTCTTTTACAAAATAGCTCCTCCAGTTTTTTCTCTTTGCAGTCTATTATTTCTTAGTAGCACAGTTCATAGGCTGGGTAATACAATTACTTCCAGTTTTAAGTAACGCTTCAGGTTTTAAAATAGTATTTCTAATGTTAATTTTCAATTTATGACAATTAAAAGAAAACAAACAAAAATCCTCCCGGTACAGCTGGAGAAATAATTATTCTTAAATTAACATTCCTTGTTCTTTTCCCAAGTTTCTTTGTCTTGTGGAATGGGGGACTATGGGTGTGTCAACACTTGTTGCTTAGTCTTATAAATTGATGTTTATTCTTTGCTAAATTATTAGTTTCATTACTGAAATGTCAGTTCCTAAGCCCTGTGGCTATTCACTTTAATGCAGAAGACACTGAGTATGTTCAGACCATTCATATACTGCTATAACCCACTTAATTTTGCTGTGTTGGAAGTCAGTTTTTCTAACATCTGGGGTAGACTTCATTAGTGTCACATGACAAGTGTCTGATCTGTGACAAAAGGGAAGGATTTTATTGCTGTGTCCAGCTTCCTAGTGGGGAGCTGTGCCATAGACAGAGACAGTTTTTTTCTTGGAACTGCACAGCAAAGTTTTGGCATGCAGGTTGCCACAAAGGGCATTCCACTTTGATGTTGTGAAAACATAATGCACCAGGGTTCATCAATGAGGCTGATTAACCCTTTAAACTGTTTTTTCCAAGAGTTTTTGAAATCTCCATGCATTCAAGGTTGGAGCAGAAATACCTGTGAGTAATTTTATCTAAATTTGAAGTTATACCTATCTTTGAGGTTAGCTCTGTCTAGAACAAGAGCTTCTGGAGGTCCCTTCCAACCAAATTATCCCTTGATTCTATGATAGATCTGCACTAGGTCAGCTGAGGACTCCTGAGGACATCTTCACAAAGAGTGATGCATGAGAGAAGGTCACTTGTATCCTTCTGTGAATTTGCAATATCTTCTGAATCACTTTACATTTGCCTGTGCAGTGTTTCCAAATCATCTGGTCTGTTACTGTGCTCTGCATTTGTCCTAGAATTTGATCTATACCCACAGGGCTAGTTACATCTGTTGACTGTTACATCTGTTGACTATGCAGTGAGATATTGCAAGATCATTGTGGCTTAAAGGCTCCCCCAGGGACTCATTTCCATCTACAAGCATAAAAAAATATTCCAAATACCTGTCATCTGATCTATTGCCCCAGATAATGAGGAACCGCTGGAAATGGGAGGATTTTAATCTGTTTTAAGCTGATGTTGTTCTAGCAGAGCCTGGTCCCCTGCTGTGCAGTGTAACAAATTTATTTTTGTGTCTTTGAAAACAAGTTTTCAATTTTATTTATGCTCCCACTTTGGAAAGTGTGATTCAGAGATGTGCTCAGTAAAATATGGAGGGAGCAGTGGAAGTGACAGAAACACCCTACAGCTATTTGCAAGCAGTGGCACTGATGCTGTCAGACCCACCTGGGCATTTTGGCACTGGTGCTTAGGAGGGGCTGTGTGTGTGTTTGTGTGCAGTAGCGAGCAGCACACACCCCAGGAGATGCACGTGTTGGGTTCTGGGAGATGTCTGTGAACAGCCTTCTTCAGCCTACAGGTACCTCTGAAGTGGATGAAGTTATGTATGGTTATTTCTGTGTAGGAGATGAGCTCCCGGAGTATTTCGTCTGCTCACTTAATTTCTCTGAGAAAATATTTTAATGCTACGCTTTCTACTCCATTGATATGCAATGCATTGTGTAAAATGCCAGGTAAATATGGTTGCTAAGAGCCTTATTTGTTGCATGTGCTAGGCTAATTTGAATTGAATTAAGGCTTTAGAGAACTGAGGAGGTTGGTCTTAAAAGCCCATTTGCTAAAATTATCTTTACACACTTGAACATAATAGTACTTAGGCCAAAGAAATATGTAGAAAAACATGAAAATGGTTTTATGATAGAACAGTACTTTCCAAGTTTATGAATTTTTTTCAAATATCACTGTAATTTTGTTATTTATAAATTTTAATTAGGTCCAATCAAATATTGTATGCACACAATTGAAATAATATCTAGTATATATATGTATTGAATATGTTATTATCACAGAATCACAGAGTTAAGTGTGTTGGAAGGGACACACAAGGGATATTGAGTCCAACTCATGACCCTGCACAGGATATCCCCGAGAGTCATGCCATGTGCCTGAGAGTGTTGTCCATACACTTGAACTCTACCAGGCTTGGTGCTGGGACTATTTCCCAGGGCCATTCCCATTCCAGTGCCCAAACACTCTCTGGTTTAAGGATCTTTATCTGATATTCAACCTAAACCTCCCCTGACACAACTTCAGGCCATTCCCTTGGGTCCTGATGCTGTCATCACGGAAGAGATCAGTGCCTGCCCCTCCTCTTTCTCTCATGAGGAAGTTGTAACTGCAGCGAGGTGTCCCTTCAGGCTTCTCTTCATGTAATATTTGCGTATTTTGTGTATGCTGGTGCATGTCATACATATGATCTTTTTCTGAAAGTAGTTGTCTTAATGCTGAATCAGTTTCACTGCACTTTTTATCTAAATGCTCATTTCACAATTTTTGCTGCACATAAAGAAAATTATTTAATGGAAGTTATGTAAAAATTATGATATAGCCTTAGTTACATAAATCTTTATCTTACATGATACAAAACTGTAGACTATTTCTACTCAGAGATAGAGCACAGAAGGAAGGAAAATACCTATACTTTAAGCATCCATTTAGTCACACCTCTGCATTTTTACTGATAAGGTTTTAATTTTACTCCAGTGCTTTATCTACTCTGTATGGTTAAATTGAGCAGTGTCAGAAGTGTTCTTGTCAGCAGAGTTTAGGAAAAATCTAGTATTCAAGGAGTGTATCTGTGGAAGTGTATTGCTGCCGAGACATGAGTTGATGCATTACAAAATCCCCTTTGGGCGTATCCATGTTTGTACTGTAAAACAAAGTCCTCAAAACTAAAAGTTTAAAACACGCTTGGGAATATTTGGATTTTTCTACTACCATGGGCACTACCTTTCCTCTGGTATAATGATGAATTTATTATAAACACAGACACAACAGACTTTCATATTATCTTACACTACTAAGGATGCAAATTCTGCAGCAAAAACATACTGGAGGCCTAAATAAAAATTAAAGACATTTAAGTGAAGCAAAATCAGTACACCGTGGTTATAAAAATATAATTAACCACCTAAAAATGGAAAAAATATAGTAAGACAACACACAAAAGTAATTTTTATTAATTTTTTTAAAATTAGAGACTGAGGCATAATGGTTATGTTGCAAATCAATAGGAAATTGCTTTGATGATGGTTAAAATGTCCTCTCTGACTTTCTGGAATGTATAAGCCATTTTTTAGTACACCTTATGAATTTAGCAAGCTATCAAAACATAAAACCAGTCTGTGTTAAATGCATTCTAAATCTAGATTTTGTTAAACCATGACAAGAGATGGAGTGATGGTCCTTGGCTCTACATTGTTTTGTTTGTTCCAATGTTTCAATTAGAAAATGAAGTCACTAAATTTGCTAGAATTATCACACTGATGTTTTAATATTTTTTTTACAGATTAAGATGCTTGGTAAAGCAGCTGGAAAAGGGTGACATTAATGTGGTGGACTTAAAAAAGAATATTGAATATGCAGCATCTGTGCTGGAGGCAGTTTATATCGATGAAACCAGGTAAGTCTGAGGGGGAAACAAAATGGAAAGAATGTTGCAAATTGTATTTTAGAAATTGGGTCTTTGCATGCAATTGTCGCTGACAGGAGCTGAAGGTCTGTGCACATCAGAAGAACTGTTTGTGACTCTTGGGTCTTTTATGACAAAGTTAAGGCAAGTAAGATTCCAAAGGTCAGATGTAACTGTTGTCTGAAAAGAAAAGCTCTCAGAAATGAGTCAGAATAGCTGGTCAATAAATACACAAAGGAATGAAAAGCTGTGATTTATTTTATAATGTTTGATGCTTAATATCTTTTTATTGTTGGCAGTATGACTAGCAATCGTGTGTTAATTCCAAATAAAATAGAAGTTTTAAGTATTTGGCTTCGTAAAAGAGTTTTAAGATATGGACTGTATTGAAATTAGCTAGCTGATTTGCTGGTTTTCTTTCTGCATGATGGCCTTTCTAAGTTTTTTCTAGCTGAATGGTCTTGGAAAGATGTCTTCCCAGACTTCCTCGGTAGCACTGGAGCGTGCAGTGTTCGTCTCAGTTTTGCATTTTAGAATTATTTCATGGACCACCTTTCTCTCCATGGTGTGTGCCCTCCCCTTGCAAATCTGACACAGTGTTTGATACAGTCCTTGAAGTCCTGCTTCAGAGAAAAACCACTGGCTATTCCTCCATACACTTCCCAGACACTGGGATTAAATGGGTGTAGTATTCATGGCTCTTTCTGAGCAGTAGTGCCAGGACCGAGACAATAAATTGAGGTTTACTTAATTTCTAAACTGAGGCAGCTTCTGTGGAAATGAACAATAGTGTCACAATGAGGAATACAGTCTTTCTGGCTCTGTTTGGGAATATCAAGACAAATAGCAGGAATTTTATGCACAGAGAAAACAGCTACCACTGAAAATACATAGGCTCTGGCAGCAACAGGTGCATTGCTTTTGCTGTAAGCAAATCTTTAAATTAGCTAATTGCCTTCATAGGACTTGACATCAAGATAATTAAAATACCCAAAAGAAAACAAACACATGTAATTTTATAATGACTGGCAAGATTTTCATAGTCCTCAGGTTATTTTCTTAATTCTAGGGCCACTATGTCATCATAAGGGTGACTACTTTCAAAAATTCTACTTCACAGTATATGTAAAGTTTTTTCTTCCGGAGCTCACTGCACAACAATGTTTAATTACATTTATTTATTGCATCCTGTATTTTACAGAAAATTCTGACTTTCCACTATACTAAGTCAGGAAATACTTGAGACAGGTATCTTGTTTTGCTCTTATTTATTGAATACTTGTGTTCACCAAAGAAACTTGAGAGTTTGTGGACCTACCAAAATTTTGTAGCATTCCTTATATAGATGTGCATTAGGCATACATTTTATGTATATCTTTCGATACCTATATCTGTATTTATGAAGTATATATGTAAACATATAAATCAAATTCTACTATAAATAGTAGTTAAAAGTGAGACTATAATGAAACCTAATTTTCTACTTTTATTATTTTAATTTTAGTGGTTTCTACTTCACAATTATGCCTCTGTATTGTTCCTTTTGGTTTGCAGTATTTGATTTTGGTTTTAATTTCTCGTCCTTGGACTTTTGTAGTCCCCATGAAATTCAGAATCAGTATGATGAGTTTTTTAACCTAGTGTTCTTTGTGTTAATTTTATCTTGGAAATGTACACTAACCCTCCACATTTTAGTTGGACAATGTTATGTATGGGTCTATTTTAAATTTTGATAATTCCCCATTAAAAACAATTGTAAATGATAATCTGTAAAATTTGTAATTTACCGACAATTGCAAATTGTAAATTTATTGTGAGGCTGGGAAACACCATAGTTGCCATTGGTACTTTCATGGTACATTCTTTTCCATGGCAAGCTGCAAAGATAATTATGTTTTAAATAGCATGGCCATTATTCTGTAATCTAAGTCTACTCAAAAATGTAAGCACACAAAGAGGGTCTCTAGAGCTCCTGGGAAGCCAATCCTTAAGGAACAAAGCAGTGGATCACTGAGTCAAATGGAGGCTGAGTTAGCTTGTGTCGTTGCATTTGTCCTTATTCCCACCAAAGAATACAGGTTCTTTGATTTGTACGGAGCTACTTCTGTAGGAGTCTGGAACTGAGTTAATTGCACTCATTAGTAGATTGGAAATAATAGTTTAGATAATCAGCAAGAGGGTCTGTTCCTGTTGAGCCTGAACATGAAATTTTGTACATCAAATAACTTCAGTAAGTTTCTTACTTATTAATTGCTTTCAGTCAATGTCTGCACCTCATGTGAAAATACCCATGGCTTTCTGTTTTAAGACCAGTATTGATCTCTGGATTTTGTCCTGATGAATTTACTGACCCAATGCTGAAGTATCCCAACAGACAAAGACCTCAGCTTCCACCAGCAATGTAAAATTACATCCTGTTTGTGGTGTTCTCTTCTTCCCCACTTTTCTGGGCAGCAGACCTCAATATCAACCTGAGGAAAAGGTCATTTAAATATCTCTATAGACAGGAAAAGCCATAAGCAGAGAGTTTGTTGCTTGAATCCTCTTAACTTGTCTTTCTGTTCTGATATATTTTCTATGAAACAGGATGATGAAATGCTCATGATAGTGGTCCCTCATGTATTGCTGTGTCTGTGCAATTCTTCACAGACACAGAGAAGAAAAAAGCAAAAAGAAAAGTTAGAACTAAGGTCAATAAGGAGATCCAAGCATGAGATATCTCACAGAACTTGGTCAGTAATGTAGCCAAAGGTCACAGAAGAACCTTGTCTGTTCCACAGCTCCAGGAAACCACCACTACTTAAAAAATAAATCTCTGGCATTATTCTGGCAAAACCGCTTTTCTCTTTATAAGCCTGAGGGTTTTTTCAGTGAAAAGTTCCAATTTCTTCCAGTAGAAGATACCCATCCCCCCCCCCCCCCCCAAATGCTGTTACTTCATTTGAGTTTCTTGAAAAGCCTGTATCATATTTTAAGGTTGTGTGTGCACATGGAAGAACATTCAAACATGTATGTTGATGGCATATTGAATCTTTATTTAAAGTGCAACAATCAGATGCAAATAGCTGTAGAATTCACAGAATTTGGCAGAGGATGAACTATTTTTTTCAGGTCCTCTGACTTTCCTTTTGTCTGCTCCTGTGTTTCTCTACACAATAGCCATTTATCTGAGAATTTTTTGTAACTATTTGCCAATACTCGTTTCCATTCTTGACCTTTCTAAAACTCTGTGGAGCTGGGTTAGGGCAAAAGCAGAGAAACAACACAACAGATTTTATTTATGAAGTTCTGAGAGTAGTCTTCTTTGAAACAGGGATAGGCACTAGGGATAACCTTCCAAAATGAGGAAAAATTGGTTTGGAGCAGTGACTGTCAATATCTCTATAAAAGGTTCTGAGCTGATGGGGAGTTGGAAAGCCCAGACATCAGGCATTAAGTAAGTGCTGCTTTCCTATGATCTCCATTATCTGTGGCCCCAAGTCACTCAATTAGCTTGTTTAACAAGATCCTTTTCCAACTGCTGCATCTGTCATTGCTGTACCAAATTCTTGAAAGAGATCAAACACTCTGGCGACTGAAGCTGAGGTTCATCATCAGCTGAAAATAACCAGGAGACTCTCACAGTTCCAGCCCCTCAGCAGATTTGCTCTGTGGAAGAAGTTCAAACTTAATAGATATTATAAATAATTCTGACAAATCTTGCAGAATTTTCTCCATTAGTACCTGCCACTTGGCTCAAGGCAATGGAAGAAAGATATTTAGAGTCAAACAGGAAATAAATACAGCCTGATAATTCAGTCATGACAGCTGTTCCATTTCTTGTAAATGCAGCTCTTCATTCATGCTAACTGAAAAGAAAATATGTCAAATAAAATCTAGATAATAATTACAAGATGAAAGGAAAAAAATGTATTCCAAAGCTAAATAATAATAATAATATTAATAGTAATAATAATAAATCCTTATTGTGGAGACTGCTTTTATGCTGTTCTGCATAAAATCAGGATAGTTTATTCCAATTATGTTTTATTTTTATAGGCCTTAGTATGTTAGAAAATACACTTGATTTCAGGAGGATATTTATCTGTATAGTTGCAGTTCCATACAGGGTTTATGTTTGTTTCAGACTGTATAATGCCCTTTTAATAAGGCTTTAACTACTTGAGAACTTTTGACCTAGAAAAGACTGCATTTCTGTAATGCATGAGATAGCTCTGTATTATATAGCTGGCAGGATTTTTTATCATCTCTGATTCAACAGGGCATAATAACAAATACAGGTTCATGAAGAAAAAGGTAACATCATTAAGGGTGACATTATAGCAATATAAATTCGCCTGAGAGGTCTGGAAATAATGTTTCAATGACACTACAATGGCAGACACAGTTTTTGATAAAAAGCTCTTATTTAGGGAAAAAAGTACACATTGTGATGATGTGTATAGTGTTAGCTAAAAAGGAGGTAATTTAACCTGGGCTTTGTGGCTGCTGTTGTAATAAACACCTTGGACTAAGCCGAATTTCCAGCGTATTACTCCAGCAACGCTCCAAGTATTTCTGTGGTTTTGGAACTTAGACAGGGAAAAACACATCCTCAAATTTTGGGCAAAAAGGAAATACGTTTAAATTAGAAGACAAAGAGTTTTGTTATTTTGTCTCACCAAAAGTCTGTGGTACCCTTCAATAGAGAAATACCCTTCACACCACAGAAATATCTGTGACAGGAAGATGTGTGTGTGTATCTTTGCCTGTGGGGTCCAAGGAAGCAAAAAGGAACCAAATGCTCAACTGGATCCTGGTGCTCCCAGAGCTCTGTGTTGTGGAAGTGGGAATGGAGCTTAGCAACACCCAACAACTAAATGAAACTTCTCTTTCCTGGAAATTTTGAGGTGAAGAATGGTCAGTATAGCTTGTCCTTGGGCAGCTTTCAGCACACAGTTTGCAAGCTGGAGAAGGCTGTTCCCTTGTATTTTCAAGTTTTTCAGTGCTGCAACAGAACTCAGGTCCATGGCAGCTGCTATATCTTGGGCTAGTAATTAATAACTCAAAAAATAATAAACTGGGATGATACTTGGCAAATCTGTGCTTTCTTTCACACTCTTCCAGCTGTCAATATATGTTTAGGAGCTTCCTGTTTTAAATGAGAGCCAAAGTCAGTGAAGGACCCACCTTTGATGTTTTTTATAATATAGAATTCTCACAAGCTGTATTTTAATGTCATCATTGTAAGGCTCTGATCTAGCACTTCATAAGTTGCTGCTGAGCATCTCACAGCAGGAAACTGTTCCTTGACATTGCAGGACCACTGGCACTCTGTTCTCACCTGTAGCACACCAGATGGAGCTGACTGTGAGTCACAGGGTTTCACTGGCTGTAAGGTTCTGCTTATGGAAGGAATTGTGCCAATTCAGACACCAATAGCTATTCAGTGACACCAGCAGAGGCGGTCACACCAGCAAAATGCCTTTGGTAGTGCAAGGTTGAGAAACTTAAATTTTCTTACATCAAAGAGGTGTACATATTTTTAAAAGCTATTAAAAACATTTATCCTCAATCTTTCAATCTGAAAAGACAGATTAATTTGCTCATTTATACATGAAGGTGAATGTTTTGTTCACAGAAGAGTAGGGAATTCAGTCAATGATGTAATTTATTTTGAACATGTTTCTCCTGAAAATTACCTTTTTGGGAAAAATCTATGAATATTAAAGAACATAATCTGCCAAGGATAGAACAGGTGGAATAGGCTGCTCTATTTGGTAATTATTTACCAGATGAAAAATATGGTCTGTGATTCCTCTCTCATCTGGCCTGGCTGGGAAGATATTTGAAGAGGCAATTATTTAAGCATGAAGTTAAATTTTAATCTTGAATATTCAGTCAGTTTGCCGAGCGTGTATTGCTGTCCTCCATAGCCAACCCATGGTTAAATGTATTTTGCCTGAACAAAGAAATGGTACATTTGAAGTAAATCATTCAGTTTATCCACTGAGGGAATCTACAATTGATACTTTTGCAAAAGCTGCTATTGAGAAAAAGCTTATTGTGTTGAGATTAATTCAGTATGTTCCACCCTTATAAAAGCTTAAAATAAGCCTTTGAAACCTTTTGTACTAAGCTGGTTTGCTTTTGGGTTTTTTTTTTTTTGTCGGGTTTGTTGTTTTTTTTTTCTGAGAAGAAAGCTTATAAGATCATTCAAGTTGTATTAAAAAAAAAAAGCATTTAAAATAACTGAAAATCTTCTAAATTCTAACTTCTCAGTTCAGTTAGGGTATTTTAAAAATGGCCAGCATCTCTTTTCCAAAGTTACTGAATTTTTCTGTTTCAAAGTTTTTGCTGTTACTTCATCTTCAAATCATGCCCTGAATTAGTCCTTGCCCTATAGAACTCCCATAACTATATCAAAGTGAAAGGAAAGGAAAGAGAAAAGACACTGGCTCATATCTGCACTCTGAAAAATGGTATTTTTTAATCATGAGCATCTTGAGCCAAACCTTAATATTGTTGTTGGCCTTTGGTATATACCTCTGCATTTCTGAGTAGGCAGTACATACCAACAAGTGAAAATTTCAGTAACAGTGGTCCTTCCTACATTGCCTCTCTTCTGTTGTAATTACTGCATGTATTTAAAATTATTTTCTGTTTATTTTAATTAATTGGTAATCCTTCATATGTGGACAATTTTTCTAAGAATGTGCTAATTTTATGAGTACAACGTGTTAGTAAAACCATGATTTCCTTTGGAAAGACCTTTATGTACCAAAAATGCTCCTCATTCATTTTTGCAGTTTGTCTCCTTTTTGGGAGACAAGAGAGCCTTTTAGTGGATGTAAGTGGAAGTTGTAATGGACTATAGAGGATGGAAATATTGATTGAACATATTGATTCATGCTTATTCAGTAAGATAGGGAGATAATAGAACTAAATAATTGATTAAATGTGAACTGACTATTTAGACTGTAAATTCTTCTGCATTCTAAACCTAGGTGAGGATTTTAATTCACTCTTAAAGGCTTGACTAATTCACTAATTGGCAAAGAGCTAGTACCACCTTCTCAACCTCTTCTCTGGAAATCTTCCACTACACCTGTAAGGCAGCATGACTGATCAACAAAGATGGAAATTTTTTCCTCATAGCCATTATCTAATTTTAATTTTTTTCATTTTCTTTTCTTTCTTCTCCTCCATAGTACATCTGATATATTCCTAAGGGAAAAGAAATACACTTCTGAATAGTGCATTACTATATTTAAAATTCTGATTAAATGAAAAGAGAGCTAGAAATTATCACTACTTGAATTTTGAAAAATTATTCTTGGCAAAAAACACAGTACTGTGACAAGAAGATCAGGTTATTAGTTACTATGACTGCAGCATTAATTGATTGCTAAGCTGAAATGCCAAGGGCCATGTCTTACTTATTCCCACAACTGTCAATGAAAGTTCTACTCATGGAATGAATAGAATTAAATAACCCAAGCCTCCCCCTCTCCTTCCCACGCATATCTCTTCCTCGTATTGCATCTACTTAACAGGCTGATGATATATGAGCAAAATAAGTGTATGTAACCCTGAAATTCTGATTATGTGTTGAAAAAAAAAATGTATTTTCAGTGGCACATTTTGGTAGAGCTCTTTTTGTTGTTTTGTTTTTTAGCATTTTTGGGTGTTCCTTTGCTTTATGGAAGAAAAATTAAAGTGTGTGCCTTGGCATCTATTGGTATATTTTTGTAATTCAATTGGGATATTTGAGTTCATGCCTCCTGATTGAATGAAATTTATCTCAGCAGTGTTTTACTTGAGACTGATTGTGGAACAACTACCTAGCTTTAAAATGCTCACAATCTCTGATCTTCAGGTTGGTTGATTTGGAGACTGAGGCTCTGGGCCTTGTGGTCACTCCATTCCAAATACTTGCTAAGTTGAAGGCTGTAGCCTTGTGTTTGACAGCTATAGTCATGTGTCCATTAATTTTTCCAATGACAGTTTTGAACCTGTGTGGCAGTTTACATGTTTTGAAATGTCACAAATTTATATTACAGTTTACAAATTACATTTTGAAATTTATAATTACAACTTAGATTTCAAAATCTTGCAAAAACCCGTGCAATGTTTCATAGGAAGTTCAGTGGTTTGAACGTGTACCTTTGTTTTGAACTTGTCATTTGATTTTATTTGATCTTCATCCTTTTTTTTTGTTTTGTTTTGTTTTAAAGGCATACAATTCTAGAATGGGTTAGAGTGAGATGAATGACTAGCCTTTGTTTCCTCTCCTTAAATGTTGTTGCAATTAGGAACCTGAAAGAAACTAACCCTTTTTGAGAAGTTATTGATTTTATGTGATGAGGGATCTGTAAGATTGTGGTCTTGCAAATTCTGTGTTGCAGTTTCTTTTCTAGATATTTAAGTTAGAAGCAGAGCCACTGAAACTCTCTCCTCCCTAGCAAATTGTTCAGCTATCTCTCATCAGAGAGCAATGGCCTCATGAAAATTCCAGATAAATGAACACTTATTTCAAATACTACTTTCTCTGTTCCCTCTTCATGAAGTAACTCCTGTTTACTGTCATTTACAGTCTGAATAGTCCCCCTGCTTTACAAATGAATGGTTAAAAAGATTAGAGAGACTGCAGTGTGTCTTGCTAGTCTTAATTTGTACTCCAGTGGCTCATATCTGCAGAGCTCAGGGCTTGATCCCAGATTTAGATCTGCATCTGATCACAGCAAACTGATGTAGAACCCTGATTCCTGCTGCACAGGTGGTGTGGAATATCCTGGTTGCAAGCTCTGAGGTAGCCTAATGCCCATGGTCCTCTAATTGCAGGAATATTTGCATCTCATTTGAATAAAAGTTGGAATAGTTACAAAAATATGTTTTAGGGTTCATAAGTTTTTTTTTCCTTGTTATACTAAAAACATATCAAATGTCAAATATTCCTCAGAAATATAAAGTACTGATTTCTCCAGGAATATTTAATGACAATGTTAGACTAGTATGGATTTAAGTGGACTACAACGTACATTTTAGTTTAAGCAATAAAGCAAATTTGTAGCCTTTGACCTTTGGCTAGTCTCAGCCTTGTTTCAGCTTTGTAAGATAATTTACTCAAATCCTTTCATCTACAGAAGTCCTGCTCTTCCAAATTAAGTTTCTGATTTTTGGCTGTTGTCCCACTGTCAGAAAATGTCATAATTCTTGCTCATTCTGCTCTTCTTGTACTCCATGTTAAAGAGCCTTCCTAGTGTGATGATTCTATGCCTCTGTAAATTAAGAATTTTTCTACTGTTCTTTCAGTAAACTGGGGAAGGATGAGGCGTTTATAATTTAATTTATAAATTTAAAAAATTATATTCTTTAAACCCCAGTTGAAGAATCTCACAAAATATACTGTCAGCCATTCGGGCTGCTGAAATTGAGCACAAGTATGCTATGCTCATTGTTCACCAATAATTTTTATGATTCTTCTGACATGCTTCCTATTACTATAATCCCTCAGATAGCATTACATTTATGTGGAGATTCTTTTGAACTATACCAGACAGGCTTTCCTTACTCATCCATGTTTCAGAAAGGCAGCACTAGAGAAATAGACTTATGTAATCAAATAATACCTGCATTTCAATTGGTACCAATTGGTATCAAAAAGAAAATATTTTGAAAGGGTGCCATGATTTGCATATATTCAGGTGACCCTAACTCTGGGGCTTTTTGCATAACAATTTTCCCTTCATTCAGAGGGAAAATTGATATCAGAATAAATAAGGGATTTGTTCCCTGGAAACCCCAGCACTCAGTGATAAGGGCAAATAACTGCAAGAAAAAGATTTATAGAAGAGTGGAATGGAGGTATTGAGTCTGTTTAAAGAGAGTATTTAGTTAAATGTTTCTTCTAAGTAAACTGATGACCTCTAATTCATTTTAGTTGAAGTTTCTTTTTAATACTTCTATTTTGCAAGTGATATATATAACTTTTCTAGCTTTTTGAACTGTTAACAATTGTGAAAGCTGACTTGCAATCCAATGTTGTAGAATTTCTTTACTGCTATGGCTTTGTTATCCTGCCTTCAATAGGAATACAGATCTCTACATAGAAGGAATTAATTCTCTTCAATAAAGGAATTAATTCTCTTTAATGCTTTTGTTGTGCTGCAGTAGCAGGATGAGCATGTGTACAGGGCGTTCACTGACATGCCCGCACCACATCGTTGCTATGTAGCATCATTTACTTTGCATGTAAGTATCGAAACACTTGTACTGTTTGAGGCCAGATCAATAGACCAATGGTGCTCTTGCTTATAGCAGCAGCCCTGCGGACAATTCTGTCTGTTACTGTTTTAGAGGTCTTCTTGGGATTTTACAGCTCATTGATTGCACTTCAATCCACCACTGCTCTGACAACTTGCTAGAGCCATCTTTTCTTGTCTTCAGTTGAAAAAGTTGCATTTTATTGTCTTTTACCTTCTGGAGCATGAGCAGTGGGAGAGAGAGATGATATCTGCTGTGCACGGAGGAGCCTTGGTCTCAGTCCATCTGCCAGAGAAGACATTTAGTGATGTGCTGGGTTGGTCCTACAGTCAACCTCAGCTCCTCTTAAATCAAGTTTTTTTAGCTGTTGACCTGTGAGTACTCCTCTTGTTAGGTCTGCAGTCTTGTTGGTTACCTTTATTATTTTTTTGTAGGAAACTTTTGGACACTGAAGATGAACTCTCTGACATCCAGTCGGATTCGGTCCCGCTGGAAGTGCGGGACTGGTTAGCTTCTACATTCACAAGAGAAATGGGAATAGTGAAGAGGAGACCTGAGGAAAAGCCCAAATTCAGAAGCATTGTGCACGCTGTACAGGCTGGGATTTTTGTGGAAAGGTGAGAGCTTTGTTTTCTTGTTACAGCAAGCCTTGCATTTAGTCATAGTGTCTGCCATCCTTTAAATGGTGGGATGAACCTGAGGCAAATCTTTGAGCCAGAATTTATGCTTCATTTTCTGCTGTTACTCCATTTTTCTATACAGAAGTCCAGATGAAACCTCTAAATTTGTAAAATTTTCTAAGCCTTGGAAAATTCTGGGGATGGACTCAATGTCCTTGTAACTTCTACACTAAATTGTACCAAAGACTGTTCTAATATTAAAGGGTAATATACTTGCAAAGAGGTTTGTCTCATAACTTCATAAAAGATTACATAAATCTTCGGGGTCAGACCCTTAAATAGATTCATGTTATTTCAGAAACTCTGAAAGCAAAAATAAAAAAGGATAAAGTGTTCCAGTATGTTTTTAAAGAAGTTCTATTTCTTAATATTTTATTTGTTCTTTTAGGATGTACCGAAAAACTTCAAGCATGGTTGGTTTGGCTTATCCAGCAGAAGTGATAGTCACGTTTAAGGTGAAAGAAGTTTAATTATTGTGAAAATTGAATGTATTTGCACTTACTTTTAGTGATTTTAGGGTCAAATGAATATTTTTCTACTGAACGTACCCTAGCCATAGTTAGTACTACAGAACTGAGCATGAAGTACAGAGAAACTAATAGTTAAAAATTCAAAACTAACGTATGATTCTGATTAATTCTGATTTCATTTAGATCCTATGAGAGTAATAGAATGAAATTTGTATAGAAGTTCTTATAGAAATGTGAGACAGTTTTATCAGCTCTCAGTGGTATTGTAATCAGCATCTCGGACAGCAGCATTTGCTTCCTTTTTAGGAGAGAAAAGAAGATAGTATTGGGATAGAGCTAACAAAAGATACTGAAGCTTATGGAACGAGTACAGTATTTGCTGTATATTTAAAGTATTACTTTAGTTCAGCCAAAAGATGATTTTATAGTAAGCTGAGTTCCTGTGTCTATGAATGGAATTACAAACTAGTATTTCTTGAGAATTAAGTACCTCAACTTTTCGCCTGAAAGCCAAACAATTGTATTTTTCTCAAATTGCTTTATGTTTAATGACATCAGTGTTAATGACATTGCATAATGGCCTATTTGAAGGGTGTTATTCAGAGTAGCTCCATGAGGTTGTATAGACAATTTATACTGAGAAAGTTAAACTTGGAAGTTTAAGACCTTTGATTTGGCATGCAAAGTGGCCTCAGTCATGTTTCAAGTATTTTATTCATAACTGAGATCATTGTTTAATTGTTTTCATCATTAATATTGCCGTTAATGTGTTATCTACATTAGGAATTTGAAAGATTTGGGTAAAAAAACCACCAAACTCTCCCTCTTCCCTCTAGATACTAGCCAAATGGATGGAAATTTAATGATTTTTTGTTTTTTGTTGTTTTCCTTTTCCCTTGTCTACAGGATGTTGATAAGTGGTCTTTTGACGTATTTGCCCTTAATGAAGCAAGTGGAGAGCACAGTCTGAAATTTATGATGTATGAGCTGCTAACCCGATATGACCTTTTGAGCCGTTTCAAGGTCAGGAACTAACCACAAATAAAAAGATGTATGCAAAAATACATGTGTCAAGTTTAAAATACAAGAAAACCAGCATTGAAATGCTTTTTATTGTACAATGCAGTGTAGAATGTCAAAGAATATGGCAAATGAAATATTGTAAAATGCCAATAGTTCTGCCAAAGTGAAATTCACTCAGAACATGCAAAGTTTTCTGCAACCCAAAAAATGAAAAGCTAGGTAGACCTTTGTAATGTCATTTGTATTACATAAATTGATTATGTATGTAGACTATTAACTCAGCAAGTCTGAAACAGTGTCTCAGCCTTATAGACCAAAAATTACTAAAAAGGCAGAAAACTGTAATTAGTCCTAAATACTTTTTTCATTATCTGGATCATGCTGTATTGATCACTACTGTGCAAGGGCTTTGGCTGAACCTTCCTCTCCTAAACCTGGGGGGATATGTAAAGAGAAAAATTGCTTTTCCAAGGTGTAGGGCTTTTTCCATACAATATGGAGTCCTTGTAGTGAACTTTGAAAGGCTGAGATAAAAAAAAGATTCAAAATGATAAATTTATTGTTACAGTACCAAATGAAAGTTTTCTTTATAGTTTCAAAATCTCTTTGCTGCAAAAACTCTGTGTTCCTTTTGAAGAGGCTGGCTCATCCTGAAGTTTCTTGAATATTTTAACTTTTTCCAACAGGCTTTATTTGCTTGAAGTCAGAACAACAACAGGACCACCATTATAAAAGAGACATGAAGTACAACATGCTACTGGTAGAGTGGGTTTAAGCCCATTCTCATTCCCATTATTTATGTTGCAGGGTTTTTAAATAAATAAGAAATTATTAAGGGATATGCAATTTCATGAAATGGGTGAAGTGGTTTATCCCTAGGCAGCAAATAAGCACCACACTGCCACGCGCTCACTCCTCTCCCCAGAAGGATGGGGGAAAGACAATTGGAGGCGTAAAAGTGAGAAAACTTGTGGGTTGCAATATGTACAGTTTAATAATGATGGTGATAATAATATAGAAAATTAATATTTAAGAGGGAGATCAAACCTGAGAAGAAAGGCTGCCAATGAAGCAGTTGCTCGGCAGCAGCAGCAGCTGAGGGCTGCCCAGGCAGTCCCCAGGCAGCAGTGCCCAGCCAGACTCCCCCAGCCTGGGGCTGCTGCCCATGAGGCCATGTGGAGCAGCATCCCCTGGGTCAGCAGGGCCAGCTGTCCCAGCTGTGTCCCTTCCCACTTCTTGTGCACCCCAGGCTACCCACTGGTGGGTGGGATAGGGAGCAGAAAAGGCCTTGACTCTGTGCAGTTGCTGATCAGCAGTAACTAAAACATCCTGCAGTTATCAGCTCTGTTTACACTCAAATCCAAAACACTGAGCCATACCAGCTACTATGAAGGAAATTAACTCTGTCCCTGCCAAAACCAGCACAATGCAAAAATAAGTGGGACAAGATAGTACCTGTACTTCACACGATGTCTGGAGGAAGGAAAGTTGTACTATGACATTAAAGCAAATCTTGTCTCAAGTAAGGTAAAAAGTGGTGAAGAAAAGAAGATAATCCTATTGTTAGACTCCTATCTCTCATGCCTGTGTTATACATGCAACCTCTGCAACCCTGGTGCAGACAGACATGCCTTGAAAGCCATTTGGTTGATAGATCTGCAGTGTCTTGTACATGGTGTATGTAGAGAGATACAACATCTACAGAAATTGTGTGAGACTCACTGGTGTATGTATGATACCAGACATTTGCATTTTAAATTTTCTTTTATTGTTTGCCCACTAGATCCCATGGTATATTATTTGTGATTGATTTATTGCGTGCTTGACTTCGCAGCTGTTGCAGGAAAAGAACCAATTATTTTACTGTTTTCTTGTCTATAGATCCCTGTTCCAAATCTTATTTCTTTTGCTGAAGCTCTTGAAGTTGGCTACAGCAAATACAAGAATCCCTATCACAATTTGATCCATGCAGCTGATGTTACTCAAACTGTGCATTACATAATGATTCACACTGGCATCATGGTAAGAAGTATTGTGAAATTCAATTTCTTTTCTCAGACTCTGCTGTTTTGAATAAATGTGTACATGTTTTTTTTCTAACAGAAAAAGCTCAGTTGCAAATTTTGCAGAGATTCAAGAACTACTGTTCAGGCTGTGAACTTTATTTCATTTTAACAGTTCTTACAGGCTGAACTTCTCTCAATGCAGAGGGAAAGAGGAAGAAAAAATAATAATCCTTAAATTCTTTTTGCTTTTCATCGCCTGGATTTAGGTATTTTATATCATTTAACGAGCTAGATTTGCAGGAGTGGGCAGGTGAGAATTTTTTACTTTCACATCACAGTATGGGAGGTGTTATCAGGCAAGGAAGCTTTAGTAACTGCAGAGGTCCTGGCTGTTGAAAGATGTACTGAATCAGTGCAGGCTTAGAATTATATCATCATGGAGTGGCTTGGGTTGGAAGGGACTTCAAAAATAACTCAGTTCCAGCTATCTTGCCATAGGCAAGGACACCTTCCTCTAGACCAGGCTGCTCAAGGCCCCATCCAGCCCTGCCTTAAACTCTGAAACTGCTCTTTCTTTCAGTTTTTAACCTTCTTTAGCAGTGCTCTTGCATACTCTATCTGCCTATAGTAGGCAGGCATTTGCCTTGAAACAGCACAATATTTTAAATTAATTATTTGGAAACTGAAATTAATCTGTGCAAGCATTTTTATTTCTTAAAATTGATCTTAAATTTAATACCAGAAGTGGAATTCTCCTCACTATTAGCTTACTAGGCAAAAGTAAATACTGACTGAAAGAAAATGGAAATTGCTGTCAATGGTTTTTGATAATTTGTCTTCCCTATGAATACAGTTCTTTAAAAAACCCAATGAACCAAAAAACAAACAACAAATGAAACAGCTGGGAAGAAATAGTGTCTGATTTCTGTTTGCAGAGCTGTGAAACAATTCCAGAAGACTTTGGAAAGGAAAGGTTTAGAGCTGACTCTGGATTTTTTTCCCTCCTATAAATGCACAATAAATGACAGTCAATCACTTATGTTAAGCCTTTTCTCACTTAAAATGCCCTTGGCTTCAGGGTGGGCAAGGAAAAGTCCCCAGGCATTGCATGTTTTTATTCTACTGTTTGAAGGGAGTATGTTGCTTGTAAGTGTTTAAAGCTATATTTTAACTCTAATACCACTTCTTAAGTGAAGCCTGGAGTCTTCACCAGACAAGATTCCTTTTTAGATTGAGAAGTTTTCTTGAGAAAGCACTTCTATATCAGACTGAAGCAGGGGCTAGACAGCTCTTGCCAAGAGGAGTCCAAACCAAAGTTGTTTTGTATAATATTTAACTATCAAAATAATATTTTAGTGAATGAAAATTCTTGAAGATATTAGATAAACTGGAAGAGTTAAGTAATATGAGCCATGTCATTGTTGCAAGTATATACCTAGATCAGGAACTTACCAGGAGGAAAATCCTTTTGTTTTATTATAAACATCCCTCTGGCCCATTGTATCTACCCCTCTGCCCTTCAAAAAGAAAACAAAAAAAAACAGCATTCAGATTTTCCTTGTGATGCCAGGACATAGTTCCAACTTCCAGAGCTGTACTAGTAATTTTGGGACATTTAGCCATTGCTTAAGCCACTTTGAAAGACACTTTGTGTATCTCTGAACACTAAATAAAGAAATCTGTTTTGTATTTGAATATCTGATATTTCACTGCATGCACGTGAGTGTGAGACAGGCCTTTCCAGCATGAGTATTACAGTATTAGCATCTTAACCTTCTAACTACCTTAGTATTAGCATCTTAACCTTCTAACTGCCGTAATCATGTGTCCAAATCAAGTCTAAAAAAGTTTAGACTTTACTATTGCAAAATCTCATTAATCTTGCAACACTGCTACAAAATATTTCTCCTAAATTAGTCCAGGTTTAATTCATTAGCCATTCTATGATTATTTGGTGCTATGATACTGGAAAGTTCTTGGAAAGAAATCTAACTAGGACACCGCTTAGTCAAGAGTGCCTTCAAACAGATGTACTTGCCAGGCAGAAGGAACATTTATGGAAATCAGTGTTTGAAAGAGGGCCTAGTGATTCTGCAGCTTGCAAAGTATTTCTTTCCTAAATGTCACTTGCAATTTGAGAAAGCATCAGTATCATGAAAATGTTCTATTTAACTTGATGGATTTTTTCTCCTGTTGCCTGGTTAACGCTCCAGTAGCCTACTCAATAACAATTTGAAGTTTGCTTCTCAAGCCAACAGTTTTCAGACATGTTCACTGTAATCCTTTTTTAAAACTCTGCTCTATTTCTAATACCTGGATTAGACTAAATATGATGCAATTCTAGATCAAATTCCTGTGATTTTTTTTGTTTGTTTGTGTTTTTATTTTTTCCAGATTTGTTTGCAATTTGAGGTTTTTCTGCTTTCATTTTCTCTTAAGGACTTGGTACTAACTCCAAGTCTTGCAGAGTTGCTAGTTTCCTTGTTTATTTCTGAAACACATATTGAAGCAAAGATTTCCAAAAGCTGGGGTTTAGGAAATCTTTTGCATGATTCCTGTTGTTGAGGCCATATGTTTTGTACCTTTTATAGGAATCTAGAAAACAGTCGTATTTCCACATTTGCCAAAAAAATTTGGCTAATCAGAGCTTATGCTTCTCCACAAGCCTCTAGAGAGATTCTGGTGAGCAGTAAGACATATTCAGAGCTGCTGTTAAAGAAATAAAATAATAGTTATATTTTTCAAAAGTTGCTGTCTGTCTTAAGAAAGAAGATCCAGCCACCTCAGATCAATGTGTTAGAATGTTAAATATCACAGATGGCAGACAGTCTATTAACCTTCCCAAGAGACTAAATCCCAGATGATGCAACTGAAATGTATAACTCAAGCTTGCGTTTATGAAGTTCTCATCTTTATAAATGTTTAAGAATCTAAGTCCCAGGGAATACATCTTGTAAAGAACTTTTGAGTCATCGATCATCTTCCCACCATCCCTTTTCTCTTCCCACGTACCTGTATTGCTCTAAGTAGAGGAAAAAATGTCTTTACTGCCAATAAGTGCATTGAGAGTCCATTTCTTACTCAGTTTTAATCTATCACTGTAAAAAAAAATTCAAACAGAACTCATAAGTTGAAATGTATCTATTTACATATCAGCAATACATAATACTTCCATAGAAGACATAATCTATATTATCTATGACACCCACAAGACATAGTATCTTTTCAAGAGGGAAGTATGTTTCAGCTCTTCTCAGCCTTGCAGACCCCAGATACTTGTTTTCCCCTCTCCCTTTTATAACACACTTATTAACTGCCTCTGTAAGAGTATTTTTCTACTTCCTTAGAAATCGTTTAGCTAAAGTAGTTCTCTGATTTGATTACTGATCTCAATTTTGACTATACTAGTGTGTGTAGAGTACTTGCTCTTCTCTACTACTGTATGAAGTCTCTGTGTAGCCCATAGATATTGTCTGTGAGGAATGTTCTTCTGTTTATGAATGCATTGACTAGCAACTACTTTATTTGCTACAAAAGCTGACCTTTGAAAAGGCATCTTAGAGAAAAGTTTATGTTTAGCTTTCGTTACACTTTCTGTGTTTCTCTTCTGTTTGGTATGTTAAAAACATTGTGAGAGCCAGGACTGGTCATGGCCTGGTTTCTTGTGACACACAATATGATGAAGGTCATTGTTTCCATTTTTAGAACTGCTTACAGTACATTCTCATTCCTCTGTCTGTGACCTTTCTAATCCTATACTGCTTCACCAACAGCCAGTACTTGTTCCTCAGCAGCACTATTGTGTCACTGAATGACCTATTTAGTTATTCTCACGTGGCTAATGAATCTTGACTCTTTCCTTTCTTCTTCTTTAAAATAAGAAGAAGGCAACTTTTACTACATTTCACAACTTACGCATTTCATATCCATTCATACACACATATGCACATTCATACGTACACGTTTGGGTGCATGAAGTTGAGATCATTCTTTCATCCTTTTGTACAGAAACTTACTTGTACACCAAAACCATCTGAAATATGTGTGGAAATGCTTGACTAGCATTTGACTTAATCAGTCCTATGACTGTGGGGGTTAATTATCATATGATTTTTCTGCCCCCATCTTTAGATGGAGTAAGTTTTCTTCTCAAGGACTTCTTGTCATTCAAGAAATAGGACTTAAAAGAAGATAACATGAAGTTATTTTCCTAACTGAGCAATACAGAACAGCCTCATTTAGCAAGAGTTATAAAAGGGCTCAAACTCCAGAGTCTGCATTATTTTGTATACATGACCTACATTACCTTTTGTTCTGTGTAACTGTATGCTAGCCTTCTGTACTTTTTTAAATTTTTTTTTTCATCAGTACAAAGTATGATAAAATTTAGAACAGAAAAATCTCCCATGGGCCTAATTTTAGTGCCATGTACACTGCTAAAATATAGATAATGCTAATTTTGTACCTTCAATTTATAATTAACTGTATATATAGTTTACTAAAAGACAAATTATAACCTAAAATTCGTATAAGGTTTTTTTAGATTAATATACTGTAATTTGGCAAATGCCACATGTGAACTAACAGAGTAGATACTTGAAGGACTTGCAAAGTGAACTGTGTAATTATTTTGATAACTTCTTACATTTTTGGCTGCCAATATTTACTTTGCTAGTGACCATAAGTATGTTAACTTGGTCTCAGAGAAATCATAAATACAAGGACTTCTTTTATCATACAGTATTGAAGTGTTATGGATATATGGTTATCTGGAGTAAGAGGAAAGTTTATTTAAGTTGAAGGTAATGCAAAACATTTTCAGTACTGTAGGGTTTAATCTGAGTTAGGCTATTATTGAAAGTGTGACTATGATTTGTTTTCATTTACCAGCACTGGCTCACAGAACTGGAAATTTTAGCAATGATCTTTGCAGCTGCCGTCCATGACTATGAACATACTGGGACCACAAACAATTTTCATATTCAGACAAGGTAAGTGATGTGGTCTCCTAAGAGTCATATCTGGAGTTTGCAGTTCATTTGGTTCACTGCTGAACTGTTTCATGACTCTTACCAATAAAGCCAGGAAGCAGCCAGGTCAGTCCTGGTTTTACAAATTGCTTCATCAACTTCGGTCCAGTTAATGGGATCAGTCACATGGTCAAAAACTGTGGAAAAGTAATAAGATAGCTCCATACTGTCTGAAATAATTCCATTTTTGGAGCAGAGATGTCAAGAGGAAATTTGAAAAGATTCAGAACGTTCATAACATGCGCTTGAAACCCCCTCACCCATCTATTGTTCATTAAATTTCTGATACTACTGACTCAAAAAACTTCTTCTACTGTATCCTCATAAAAATGCCTCATCCCTTACAGCAATGTGCTTACATTTTGTTTCACTATATGTATTAAACTTAGAGGGTCCTGGTGCAGAAGGGGAAACTTTCAAGTGCAGCTTTAGAAATACCTACCATGAGCCATCTCCTAGCACGTTTTGAAAGCAACTGCAGTAGATATGAAAAAGAAATCTAGAAAGGAATCCAGCTTGAAATTTAGGCTAGCTGTGTTCTCCTGCAGGTGCAGCATGTTGTTCTAGCTGCTGCTCCTATACAACAGCATGTAGTTCTCTCCCTTAAAATATTTTCATCTTATCAAAGGAAAATCCCTGACCAATCCATTACTGGGTGAAAAATAGTACATCTGATACTTAACCTAGTAAAAACTATCTTATTTTTCTCTTACATTGAGCTATACATTGTTTTTAGTATCCTCAGTTGAGGAGTTTGCTTTAGCTGCTCTTTAAAAAAAATCAGCATGGCACTGGCATAATCTAACAATCTCCTTATTAGAAATTTATTGCTTTGGACACAAACATCCTCACACTCTCTTATATGGATCAGTTGTCCAATTATTGCATTTAAATGAAATCTATAACACAGTTTTTCTCCAAGATGTGGCTTTCAATTATGATAAATGCTAGATTTGCAGCCAAAATAAGGACACAATTCTTTTCTCCTTCAGCACAGTCTGGCTAAAAATAAACTTCAGTTTGTACTTCCAAGTTTATATTTATTTTCTATTTTTGTCCTTAATATTTTGCTATGAAGTACTGCAAGAGTGGAAAACTAATTAAGCTGATAGCCTTTGAATTTTACTCAGGCATACTTGCAAACAGGTATTTGTTATGTGATATAGCTCATTCTTCACTCCTTGTGTAACTTGCCCCTGATGTGGCATCCCAGACTGTGATTCCAAGCATCTTTTGCCTGAGGAAAATGGATGGAATGGCTGCCAAAATTGCAGCAAATCTTAGCGCTGCTTAAACATAGTCATAAGTAGTTATGTTGATTTAAGTGTGCTTCATAAACATATGTGATTGGCATAACACAGATTTTCCCATGATTTTAGTTAGATTATGGATGTAAACATATTGATTATTTAGGCTGGCTATGGTTTGTTTCCTCTAAATAACATTTCCAATCCTATTTTACTTATTTAAATTCCTTGGTACCATACATGGCAATATATACTGTTGCTCAACAGAACAAGAGGTTGAATTTAGCTTATTAATATCAGAGTAAGCTGCATTGCTAAATCAACACACCTTTCTTCTAGTACAGACTTGTTGCTGGACCAAATTGAAATATTCTGGAATAGTTTTATGAGAACAGAATTGCAGCAGACAGGTGACTTCTGAGATTGATTGTCTAGCAAGTCAGATCAAGTCTCAGAGGAACAAATTCCCCAAGAATTAATGATGTTTGAAGCTAAGTATGATCAATCCACACCACATAAAAACTTGTGAATGTCTCAGTGTAATTTTGGAATTGTACATTAGTCTTTGATTATGAAGGAAGGGATACTGTTAAGTGTGCTCACATTATGGTATGAGTCTGTCTTTAGGAAGCACCTGAGGGCTTCCAAATTGCAGCTTAGCATCTCTGCCATCCCACTGTGATGTGGTCAAGGTTTCTTTGTTTTTCTGAGAAAAGATGGTGGCTGTATAAAACATATGAAATGGAAACTTTTTAATACCTTATTATTTCCAGCATCTTCTGATAATGAGTAGCATGGGCCAAAGCACATCTCTCAGAGCAGGGAGAGTATCTTCTAATACCCATGCTATGTGTGGAGCCCCAGTGTTGGTGAACATGTTGCTTTTTTAATGATGGTATTGTGTAAGTGTACTCTTGTAGCCTAATTAGAACATTTCTGATGCTCTGTGAGCCTATCTGCAGTCAAGAAGCTGCAGTGAACCAGATAATCAAGAGATTATCTCCCGAGTTTTTACCAGTTAGGTCATATCAATAAAACATCACACATTTTAAAATATGACTTTCCCACAAACAGTGTATACAGTGGTATAATGATAATTTTTAATGCATCTAAGATGGGAGATTTATCAGTAATGGATACAGTAGGAACAAATAAACATTACTATATCTTTCTCTATATATGTACATATAGTCAATATTTCTCATAGAGAACACATATAACACCGTTCCCAGTGCCATCACCAGAACACCATTAGAAAATCTGCCTCTTTTCCCCCACACTAGGTCAGATGTTGCTATATTGTACAACGATCGTTCTGTTCTTGAAAATCATCATGTAAGTGCTGCTTACAGACTCATGCAGGAAGAAGAGATGAACATCCTGGCTAATCTAAACAAAGATGACTGGAGGTAAGATTCGCTGTGACATTCAAAACTACTCCCAGTATTTAAAAATAATAAAAACCACCAGGCCTTCCCTGTGGAGTCTATTTTAAGAGTTCAAATTACAGGAAGTTGACAGTGGAAAGAGTGATGGATGTTTAGAGCTTAGGGAAGGCTGCTGTGGTGTTAAGAAGTGTTTGGGAGACTATAATTTTCCAAGTGAGGCTGTGCATTTATGAGAAGCAGTGCTGGAGTGTGTGGACAGACTCTCAGGTGAAATAGCTCTTTAGGAAAACCACAATGCTACCTGAGCTGGGTTGCCTTTGTCCAGCATAACCAGTGGGTTGAAATCACAGAGCAGTCACACTCTGCTGCCAGCTTGAGCACTGGTGCTCCTGGGATTTCAGCATAGTCACGTCTTAGTTAAGCATTAAAAAATTAGTTGTTTGGACAGTCCAAAAATAATAAAGGCCCAGAAGTGCTACAGAGAATTTTTCTTTTTCTTTTTAATTTTAGTGTAATTCCTGAAGAAAATTTGGCCAGCTGAAAGAATAAGTATCATAATTGATATATAACAAGTAACAAGACCCGTACGGCTAAAATTCAAATGTTAGAGTAAGACTCTCTGTTATTAAAAAGGAAGTGTTATCTTTGTACATTGTTGATGGATACATATTGCATTTAAAATATGAGTCTTCTGTGCATTTCTGTAAACACAAATATTATTAAGCGGCTCTAAAAAAACCCTTGCAGACAGGTGAACAGTGAAGTTCAGAGAAATATGTTCTTCTAGGGAAAAGCCTCCCACTGTGAGTGATGCTACCATGAATAACAAAGCTAAACTCTGCTTTTTTTGTATTTTCACAAAATTATACATTTATGAAGGTATATATGAACATCAGATCATATTTTGTTGAGGTGTATATTTACAGATTGACAGTTTTACATGGTAGATTTACATTATTTTACTTATTTACATGATGAGAAAACCCCTAAATAAAGCATTTATTGAATGTGAGTCTGCTGGGCCTTCTGGGTTTCAATTGATTATTATTCTGTATCTTTTTTAAAAAATATTTTAAAAATATGTAATTTTTTAAATTTAATACAAAGTGAGAGAAGAAGTATACAATTTTTAGTTCCCTTAAAAGAATTCTTCTCAGGGGATACACATTTAGATTAGTTATCAGAAGGTTTGTGTTGTACATTTAGTTCTGGAGAAATTTCTTCAGAAGTAAATTGTAAACTTCATTGATAACTGTCTACACACCTAGATTTTCAATGCCAACAAGAGCCAGCCTTGTTCCTCTTGAAACTATCTTGGGCCTGATGGTTTTGGAGCTGATAGGTCTCTGTGACCCTATTTTTGCTTGTCCTAGCTATTGAGTATGGAGAAGATTATTGTGCCAGCATGCAGCCATCAGAAACTCATATTCTGTCTTTTACAACTGTAATTTTGGAGAGTTTAAAAAAATTATTTTCAAATCTTCAGACATGTTGCCTTGAGTATGTTTTTTTGAAGTGGTGTTGTTTAATATTGCATCCTACCAGAGGATGCTTCTGAGTAGGAAGAGGCTGACATTCTTCAGCTGAATTTCAATCCAGGAGTGTTCCAAGGATGGCTTGAAGACACTTATGTTCATCCCTAGTCCTGGCTTCTTCATCACTGGAGACCACCATAAATCAGTGTAGTCTGGGAATCCCTGCAGCAACATACAGTGGCTCCAGCTGATAGAAATCTGTAGTACAGTTTATCCTTGTCATTCCCTTTTGTTATGCCACTGAGGAAAAGAGTAGTAGGATGAAACCCAAATATTTGTGAGTGGAAAGAAGAAAGGGGGGAATGTGATAGGCTCTCTTCACGTTTCTGAAGAACACTCTTCTCTGCATAGATTGTTTGGCCAGGTCTTCCCACAGCTTTTTGTCCAGTTCCGTTGTGGACCATTTTATCTAACTTTTGTTGCATTTCATTTCTCTGTGGTTTTTGAACCAGTGATAAGCTACTACATTCTTTTGGAACTTGCACATTCACACACTGGCTTGTTTACACTTACCTTTCAATCTCTTCTCACTATAACCTGATTATGTTTTCCTAGAATATCTTGCTTTAGTTTTGCAACTTTTGTTTTTATAGAGTACACAGATGCTACTATATGCAGCTGGTTTGGAGCTGGTGAGATTTGGCAACCATAGAAAAGTAGAATTTGTCATCTCTTTTTGGATATACTCAGTAAAATGTAGAAGAAATGTATGAATTGACTAATAAGCTCAAGAATCTAACTAGGACATTCAGTTCCGTGTTTTGTCATTTAGCTCAGCAATTACATTCTGTTCTTTGAAGCAAGCAGTAAATTCCAAAGTGCCTGTCTGTGCCAACCTGCACAACCTGTTGCAGTGTGATACTTCAATTTAGAGGGTCAGTCATGGAAATGACAGTTTCCTGGTATTCACTGCTAATATCCAGAAATTCCTGTTACTCTTTATTTCATTGGTGCAATGATGGATCTGGTAGCCACTTAACAGAGACTCTCAAATTTTCTTATTATTACTGGAGTGAGCTTCTTGGATCTATACTGAAATTCATGCTGTTAAACAAACAGTTTGAAAGGTTGCACTGAATCAAGTTGGCAGTAAATTGAAATGATTATGTTTTCAACTTTTCAGTGTACTTCCTGGCACTGATTAATTTCTCTACTTCTATCATATCTATTTTCTTTAGTTGCAGCAATTTCATTTTTCAAGAATTTAACATTGCTGACTATTTAAACTGAGGTTCTGCTAATTATTCTAGCAAAATGAAGCAAAATGACTGAAATTACTTTATAGTATTCAATTTTCTCTTCTACATGTTAACTTTAAGAAGATAAATGTGCTAATAAACTGCCAGTTTAAAACTTAGACTTCTGGTCTAAGCTGGGGAACACTGCCAGCATTATGAGGATGATGTCCTTTGTGGATAATGCATGTGACATTCATAACAATTTTTCATTCTTTTCTTGACTCTGAAAATTTGTTCCAGTCTTTGATACTGTTTTGATTCTTTCACTTAGTACTCTTAAATAACTAAAGAGGGATGCTTGTTTGTTGCCCTTTCTCCTTTGATTTAGCAGGTTCCCAGTGTTCCAGCACTCCATGCATAATGACATTGTAGGTGGTGGGGCAGTATTAATGTCTCAAACAATCCCAGTCATAAGGCATACAGTGATATATTGCCTGATTATCAAAAAAAAAAAAAAAAAAAAAAAAAAAAAAAAAAAAAAGAGACAAATAAAGCAGTATGTGTTATGTATAATGCAGAATGAACAACATTCTTTCACAACGTCCCTTGAGACTCTTCTGTCTAAGGATTCCTATAACTTGAAGATGAGGCTTCAGTTCTCACCTTGCTTTTGCTCATCTTAGTCTGTTCCTGCATTTTTTGATTAGTTTCCAGCTGAGTAAATTGTCTTTGTCATGGACAAATCCAGGTAAAGCTAGTTTCTATTTATTGGCTAACTTCTTTTTCAAGAAGTTCATGTGTCACTCCTTGTCTCTTTATTACAGCATTGTTGATGTAATTTTTTCACATAATCTTGCATCTATGTTTTTTTACAGTATCCTATCTGTAGGACTTGTGGCTGTGGGAGGGTTGAGAAAGGATGCCAGCAGAGAACATGACAATTTACTTAAGTAAGGTGGAGATGGTAGACTCAAACCCAGTAATCTTCTGATTCTGGGCCTGAAAGATTGCCATGTGCTGTACATGAATATTGTTACCACTTCCCTTCATAGTATGACAACATCTATGTGTCTTTTTGGGTGGTAGCAGGTACGTGTGTTATCCTGAGGCTTGTAGCTGGGGACTGCCTAATGAGGACTGGGAGAGATTTCTGTCCAGGAGATACCTCTGAGACCAGCTGAGGCCTCCCACGATGTGGAAGTTGAGACAGTCTTTTTTCCCTGGGAAGCAATTTGGTAATGGGATCAGTCCAAGATTAACCCTCTGTGCAATGATAGCAGATGAAGTATTTGTAGCTCTACTAGAGCTACTACCTACCATTTCCCCATCAGGTTTCAGTTTTCTATCCTCTTATTATGGTGGATATGGACACAGGCAGTTAACAACTTCGGGAGTCTCTCTTTTGCAGTAAAGCAGATTTTTAGTGGGCTGAAATCTTCAGGAGTGTGTGACAGGACAGTGCTATACAGTTTGATCCTTATCCAGATGTTGTAGGTAAGAATTAGGGTTTTTTTTTTTCCACTGCCATAGCAATATAAATAAACTGAAAGTGTGGTTTTGCTTCACTGTGTGTGTCTTGCCTAGTAGGGGTGAGGTATCTTGTGAGTAGGGGTGAACTTATTTCAGATTACTCTGAAAAGTTCAGACATTGAATGTTCCTAAGAAAATCTCCCATGGAAAGGAGAAGTGATAATTATCTCTATAATTATCTTAAAAAACAGGGTTTAACAATGCAGAGCCCTCATTCCTCTTGTAGTGTTAGCTGGAATTTTTTTTTTTTGGTTGGTTTGTTTTTTTGTTTTGCTTTTATTTTTTAAATGGTTCTGACTGTTTTTGAAGGGTACACTTTGAAAGCAATGTGGAGGAGGAACAGTTGGGATGTAAAATAATTAGTATCTTATTATGAGGTCAGATAAGGCATTTTCTAAACACAAGTTGCTATGAGTGCATATTATTGAGTAGAAGTGAGAACATTGAGTCTTTATCCAGTTACATTAAAGCAAATAAGGAATATATACATAAAAATCAGCAACAAATATCTGCTTAAATATGTAATTAATTTGGATCAAAAAAAGTCTTGATAGTCTTTATAACAAAGTATTCTAATAGCCCAAAAGAAAAACACAAATTACCTCTTGAAAGCATAGTCCTTTGAAAAGACCTGCATGTTTTTTGATTTACTTAAATCAAATATATGAATACAATATGAAAGATCAGTGAGAATGACTAAAGTAGGATTTTACTGTTGTATTTGATACTTGGACATCCTTAAGATTGGGGGTGTGCTCATGAAGATATACGATCCGTAATGAAAGGTTTAATGTGGTAAATTCCCCATATACATATAAGCACTGGTCCTCCTAGGCCATTTAAAAAGCATATAAAGAAGGACCCACTGGACTCCTACATGGTCTATATATGATCATCAAGGAGACAGAATTTTCTAAGTCAATAATTATTGTTGACAAAATTAATTAAATTTTCTATTTACAATCAGAATAAAGTTTCTTATATTATTCATGTTTTATTAGTTTCATATTGATTAAATAGAAAGCTGGACAAGCCAACATCTCTAATCATATACCAAGACAGAGATAAATTATTAATCCCAAACCTGTTCTGATTCATTAAATAGGTATTACAATATTTTTGGAATGAGAGGTAGTTTGTCATAATGATCATATCTTGGTTGATAGTATTTCAGATGTAATACCTCTTCCTCTTCTGAGAGCAAGCCACCACAGCCTTCCTCCTAGGCTTGGTGTAATACACACTCTTCACTAATATGAGGGCAGTAAAAATGTATCCTGTTGCTTGGTGGTAAACCCAGAGAACAACTTGTTTTTTGAATATTCTACTGCTGGAAAAAATGAGGAATGACTTATAATGGGTGAGAGAATTGCATGTAATATTAGTTTATGCACTAGGAAATAGGATTTACAAAATAGTGTGACTCTGAAATAATGACTGCAGAGTACATTTTCTGAGGTACATTGCTTTCACAGAATCCCTTTAGGATACAGTGTTCAAGTTGTTAATAATTTATTTAAATGCTTTTTAAAACGTAATAAAACCCATGATGTTGTTTTGAAAGTTATAAATTAACAAATATTGCTTAAACAAATGTACCATACATAGAATAAATGAATTTTAATCAGTCATTTTGCTTTTAATTATTCTTAGGGAGTTGCGTAGCTTGGTCATTGAGATGGTCTTGTCTACAGACATGTCGGGTCATTTCCAACAAATTAAAACAATGCGACACACTCTACAGCAGGCACAGGGGTAGGTTATTTTCCATTCTGTTAATTATCTGCAGTCTTTCAATGATCTCATATTCAAGAAAAGAATTTAAATAGTTGCTTTTGTTTTGAGATAATTGGAGCATGTCCTTGAATTGACAGGGTAGACAAAGCCAAAGCCATGTCTTTGATTCTACATGCAGCAGACATAAGCCATCCAGCAAAATCCTGGGAACTGCACTACCGGTGGACCATGGCCCTGATGGAAGAATTTTTTCGACAGGTGCCATTTTTAAAATCCTTTAATAAATCTAGTTCAAGAAGCAATGGTTACACGATTGAATATTTTAGTCTACCAGCAAGGTTGGTTGTGATTGACAAGCATATTCTTCATACATATCACTGACATTGATTCAACTTCTATGTGTGTGAATAAGACAAAATGGTTATAGCTCTCTATTTCAGCTGGTATCAGTATTCTGAGTGTTGTAGTGGGTTTTTTTTCCTTTCAATTATAATATAACTTGTCAAGCTGTTTTCATTCTGTAGACAGAGATTTATATATGCTTTGAATTATAAAGAAGCACCATAAGGGTAGGATGAGAGAAAATAGGAAGAATTGATGTTCAGCAAAGAAGGCAAAAAGTTGTCTCCATTGCGCATTTCAGAAAGCCCTTCTATTTCTTTTCCTTGTTAGTATTTGCCATGCCTATGCCACATAGATCTGAAGGTGTTGCTCTCATAACAGCCTGATCCAAAGCCAAAGATTAGACAGTATCATCCTGTTAATGCTGTGACCATATACCCTAAACCAAAAATGAAGACACACCATTGTGAAAGCCTTTTTATTTCTGCGAGGTACTGAATTCCAAGAGAAAACCCCATAGATGTTTGTGTCACTGCTGTCATTTTTTTACTCACCTCAGCAGGCAAAAGAAAAAACATTTCTCCAGAGGAAAATACTCTCCCCATGATCAGTATTTGTGACCATGCACATTGTCAGCATAACAGTTACTGAAGTACAACTGATAATCCAAGTCCAGTTTAGGTATGACTGTTTCCAGAGTTATGCACAGATTTTAAAAAGAGTTAATACAGATCAGGGAACAGTGTATGTCTTGCTCAGCTTGATTGTCTTAGTTTTGCTATATGTTGACATTTTCAAATCAGAAGGGTCACCCTGGAAAAAGGGACCAGAGAATAAAAAAGAAAGTATGTTAAACCATGAGGCTGTTAGACCCATCTGCCATATAAGGTTCCTACTTAGGTCCTGGAGATTCTTCGTATGAATTCTCAGTAAGGGAGCATCGGGGCATCCTTGACTCTAGACTTTGCAGTGGGAGGCAGACTGGAGAGTTGGTGCCTTAATATAAATAATGAATGGATTGAGTTTTGTGGAAAAAATGAGCAGTCATGAGTTTGTGTGCTTCTGTCAAGGCAAATTTTGAGGGTTTTGAACTTTTTGAGAGAAAGAAGGAGGAGCAGATTGCCCATGAAAAAAGGTCATAAAATGACCAGCTGTAATAACATTTTAGACACATATAAACAGACTAGACAGGGCCCTTGGGACAGTGAGGCAATGTGTCCAGCTAAGTGGAGGTAGCATTAGCAGTAAACAATACCACACCGATCACTGAATGCACAGGACCAGCTGATGTTTTAGTTATTCCATTATCCATTTATTAGAAGGAAAATCTGGATCCCAAAGAAGCTGCTCAAACACTCGAGAAGGCATTTAACAATAGCAAGTAAAAATAATTATGTGTATGCAACTCAGCAGTATAAAAGACCAAATACTTCCAGGCTGCAGGGGAGTGTGTCAGAAACAGAATTCTTTCCATGTACTGCTAAGGACAATGTTTGTGGAGTAGTTTCAGCACTTTTAAAGTGTGATGAAGTACCAGCACATATATAAATGCACTGAGCAGTGCAGACACAGTAGGTCTCCTACTTCCTGCATGCGCTGGCTTGTTGTGCATCCTCTGCTCTGTCATCTGAGCCTGTGTGATAGAAATCGCTGGGATTTCCAAATCCATGCCAGCCAGGATGAAGTAGTCCAAATGTATATGAAACCCCTTAATTCCTCCTCTTCGTTTCTTTAAAGATTCAACTACTTCTGTGCCTTATGAGAATAGCAGTAGATTCTGAAAGAAGCCAATGCAAATCCAATGCTTTCACAGACAGCTTTCAAAGTAGTGAGCACCGGCAAAAATATGAACATCCACCTTGACAAAAACTTTGTTAACTACAGCTAATGGTTAAAATATATGCCAGTGTTAACTTCAGGAAAAAAAGCCCAACAACACTTTCAGTTTAATAGCAACAGCTACAGAAAGTATATTGTAATATCAAGGAAAATCTGAGTTACTTGTTTAAAATAGAAATACAACCACCCATCTCAAATCCTTAAAAGTAAAGAAATACATAGTTCCAGTAACTCAAAGAAGTTCCACGGTGCCTATAACACTCTAGTCTCAGTCTGAATAGATCCAGAGACATTAAAAGAAAGTTAAAAAGAGAGTCTAGGGCCTGGACAAAGAATTTTTTTACTGTTTGATTTGTATCTTGTTTTTAAATCCTGTTAAATTCTAACGACTAGTTTAAATATCAGTGATGTGTCCATTATTACAATTTACAGGAGTCTTAGATTTAAATGACACTTAAGTATTAATTAATATTATGTTTATTGCAAAGTAATTAATAATTAGGGTAAAGAGCTACTTGAAAACAAAACCAAAAAAATCCAAACTCATCCATTATTAGTGTGGAATTTTCTTTTTTTTTTTTTTTAATACCTTTAGATGAGAAGATTGCAATTTTAGTACTACTTTAGAAATCCTGTATTCAACCATGGCTGAAATAGTTAGAACTACCCCAGTTTATATGATATTACAATCTGGCCCTTGTATTTACATCGAGATGCCACTCCCACTGCTCCTAGTAGCAAGTGCTCATGTGTTCTTCCACACTCTGAGTTCAAATTATTAACACTTCAATATAAAATTTAATGGCCTTAGTGATAAAGCTCTCCACTTTCACATGAAATGCAATCTGTGAATTGCATCTGTTCCTGTGGCTGGATTGGTTTTACTGCTTTTATGGTTCTAAGCCTTTTCCAAATATACTTCAGAGAGACATGATAAAAAGACTAAGGAAGGTTAATACTGCCCCCTTCATCCATCAGTTTATGTTTTCCCAGTTTTCCTTGGGAGAATGGTATGTTCATGCAGTTCTCCCCTCTGAATGATAATCTAACAGCACTCTCCATTACAAATATATAAGTTTATTATAGGTTTTTAGGTTTTCCTATATCTATAATGTCAGTGCTTCTGGCAGCCAGGTTTGTCCAGCAACACCAATTATAACATCCTTTGAAAGATGTCTCTTTTGGGTTTTTGGGTTTGGTTTTTTTTTTTTTTTTTGTGCCATGGGACTTTTCTTTTGAGGTTTTGCAAATCAGTTGGTCTACCGTGCTGAAAATGGAGATACACCTTCCTGTCTGTTAAGACTGTTGCAACAAAAAAGACTCTTCTAATCTGCTAAGTGCTGAAAATATTTCAGTGCTAGGTTGTACAAATCTTCCTTGTAATGAAACTGAATTTGTATTTTTTGTGGTTTCAGCAGCAGAGAGACATGCCTGCTAGTGAGAATAAGTTCAAGTCAGTTCATACACTTGACATGAGTAAATACATTGAAGTATTTTTACATGCTGGATGAACCAGTGTAATAGAAGGAAACACTCAGCATTTGGCATACTATTACTAACATGTCTAAGTATCTCTAATCCCATTACATCTGGATCAGCAGAACTAAATTGTGAATACAAGGACTTCATATATTTTAAATCTCATTAGCAGATGCCTTGCTTTTGAGGAGAACTTGCAGTAAGCTTCTTTACATAAAAGTTGCCAAAAGTAAGTCAGAATTTAGACTCTTAATCAAAATATGAAGATTTGAAGATTTGTCTGACTTGTTTTTATTTAAGAATATAAATTAATGAAGAAATCTTTAATAAATACTAAGAATATTCATATGCCTTTGTCGTTCTGTCCCACCATCAAATATATGCTTATAATATTAAACATTGTTGTTTACAGGGAGACAAGGAGGCTGCTTTAGGTCTTCAATTTTCCCCACTTTGTGACCGCAAGTCCACTTTGGTAGCTCAGTCTCAAATAGGTAACAACAAAATGTACTTTTCTCATTTTTTCTGTCTGTGTAGGAGCATGTAAATTCACAAGGACATTTCATTTACCCATTTTGAATATTAAATGTTCAAAATTCCATCATATGGAAGGTATTTCTTTGCACCTATCTGTTCACCAAACTCCTGTGCTTTTGCAGAAGAATGGTGCTGGTCTCAAAAGAACATGATGTAATTTCACCATATATGAGGGAGGGGTAGGAGAGGGATTAACCAAGATAACTGGACATGAGTCCAGCTTCTACTGTACACACTTTAGAGTCTGGCAGATCATGTCCTCAACTGCTTATCTCTTGCTTAAGAACTCACAGGTCTATCTCTATTATAACCCGAAAGTACCAATTTGTAGATGCATCTCAAAGCTAATTAATAAATCAGCCCCCTGGACTGTAAGTAAGCCTGTCAGTGTCTCAGGGTCAAGCTACAGAGGGTCAAGCCTCCCGGGGGTGACAAGGACCACTGCACTCAGTCACTTTTCATATTCTTTATTCCATTTCACTGGGAGGTTGAAGCCAATATGTTTAAGCATCATATCTACTGCAGGAGAGAAGTTGGATTCTAGACTGTTGCTCACTTTCACGCTGTGTTTCATGGTTAGAGCATGAAGACATCTGGAAATCCATTGCTAGCTCATGTTTTAACATATTTTTTTCTGTTAAGTGCTCAGTAGAGAATAATACTTCATTCTCTCACTGTGTCATTCCATACCGTGATGAGCACTTTAGAATGTAAAAGACATTGTTCAGAGCTGACATCTCAGAACTGTGGGATGAATGCTGTCTCCTAAGGATATTACTTGTTCTCTTCACTGATTTGACAGAGCCCTCCTACACACTGTGAAATAACACTTTACCTCCACAGAATAATAAACAGCAATTTGAAATATTAACTCCTTGGGAAGAAGCTCCAAATGGTAAAAGAGACAGCATGCCTTGTAGCACTCTGGCTCAACAGTAGCTTCCCTTCTAGTCAATAATTAATACTCATTTCAAATGGTAGGTGTGTTCAGCAGTGCATAAAATTTACAAGAAAAAAGAATGAAAAACTGTAATTATTAATATCTACTTATATCTATACAGCTTCAGGTGTCTCTTGTTTCAATTGTGGTTTTTTCTTCAAGATTATACTAGTGGTATCTAGTATATTGAATTGGGACTGCAGTTAGAAAATCAGCCTAATAGCGAGTATTCATGTTTAGATTTGAGACTTGTGGAAATAGAAAACCTGATTTTCTCTCTTTTTCTTTAGGTTTCATTGATTTCATAGTAGAACCCACATTTTCTCTTCTTACTGATTCAATGGAGAAAATTGTTATGCCTCTTATAGAGGAAGCGACAAAATCTGAAAGTCCTGCATTTGGGACCCCCAGGTATGAATGCACTGCTTTGTTATTGAACTAACATAAGCTCACGTAATAATTATAATAATGTGATTCACAGAATTATCTTGGTTATATGAAGCTGGGGAGGTAACAAACAGCTGTGCAGTATTGCCACCCTGTGGGGCTGCGTTGTATTTGCAGTGTGATGGTTTGCCCCATTCACAGAACAATTGTACATATAAAAAGGCAAAGTCCCAGTAATGATCAGAATAAACATATACAAACCATGAAATTTATTTCTACAGTTTTTAAAGATCATCTTTCCAATAGGATATTGAAATTCCTGTACCTATAAGGCAAAGTAGGTACAGCAGTGTAATTTGAGTGGCTTCTTGCTGAAAGCATTGTTGAATATTCAGATACTGCCTTTACAAATACTGCTTCTGTTATTATATTTGTATTTCATTTTAAAACTGCAATTTGAGCTTTCACTGAGGTTACTAAATGATAGGTCTGCAATAGCTTTCCTATATTTTGCTTACTAGAAGCAAGTAGGAGTTACTAGAAGTAGGTGTTTATGATGGTGTTCTAAGTGTTTTGGGGAACAGGGCTAAACTAACGTATTACTGATAACAAATTTGTTTACATACTCCTTCACAAATGAGTGATTAGCAGCTGCAAATGATTAGCAACTTCAGGCTTCATTTTTGGTTGATGTTCATGACTGAATGGCAAATGAAAAAAGGCTTATGATCCAGCAAAACTTCCTCATGTGATGGAGGATAAAGGGATTTTTTCTTTGTATGGAATCAAGTGCCACACTTCTGAGGAGAGTGGAGAACCTGTAGTATGATGGAGAAAATCTGAGCCAGAGAATTGCACACACACTACTGTGTGGACACCACGAGATGGTGTCTGGAAAACATTAGAATTATGGCCTATTCTTTCCATTCTATCCCATTCAACATCTCTGGGCCACATAGAAATTACAGTCAATTCTTCTTGTTAAGTTCTTTTTCATATGTTCACTGCAATTATTTTGTGATTAATGGAAACCAATTTGTATGCATATTAACATCTGTCTGTGGTACCAATGAAATAAGCCATGCAGCAAAGTTGAGTAAAGAAAACCTATTAAGACCTGAGTACCTGCACAAGGCTGGAAATAGGTCTTAGTTTTTAATTCTAAGGAAAAAAGAGCATTCATTATTTTTTTTCCTGCCATATACACATATGGATAATTTCACTTCTGCTTACCTGTAGATGTAAAGTAGCTGCAGTCTCTATTTAGTGGATTTTAAAGCCACTCAAATCTTGTTTTGCCTACACCTGAATCTTTGTACCTTGAAGAGAATTTCCAGCTCAAGCAAGACTTACCCGTCATATACGTCATGTCTTTGTTTTTTTAAATGGGTCAAAAAATAATGATCAGATGTCTTTCCTGTGAGACCCAAAGATAACATTCACCATTCAAAAACACAGTTAAGAAGCTGCTCCAAAATGGCTGCGTAAACATTCTTTTTAGAGTTGGATTACGAGTAATGTATTTTCAGCTGTCACATTTTTTTTCAAAAATTCCCTGGAAAATGGACAGCAAGACATCTTTTAATTTAGGCACACTCTGGTAATAAAAAAAAGTTAGTTTCTAAGCAACTTGATTGGCATGAACTGTTTGTGTATTATTAAAATTGCCTGTGTTTATAATTTGGGTTTTTTTCCCTTGTCCAGCCAAAATAGCTTGGGAGCAGTAAGCAATGCTGAAGCACAAAGACGACCAGGGTTTAAAAGTACAGGTGATGGAGGGACTCACACAGAAAATTCTCTAGCAACTGTAGACCTAAGGGGCTTCAAGGACAACTTGATGAAGATCATTCAAGCAAACAAAGAAAGATGGAAAGAATTAGCAGCAGAAGGTATGATATGTTAAGGTATAATGTTTTATAGGTTACTCCCTAAGATCTCACCTACATTCATTTTTTAATTTCTCTCAACCTGTGAAAAGGCATAGTTGTCTTGTATTCATATATTTTATGTCTTAATATTTGTTTTAGATGCTCCTGTTTTGCTCTCCCAGGAGGTCTAAGGAGGTGCAGGTGGTTAGGGGATGAGAATAAATAATATAGCCTGTGCAAGAAGGCTCTGTGCTGCACAGCTTATCTTTAGAGGTCTGGTTTAGAAATATGCATTCTTTCGCTTTTAATTGTAACTGATGCTGACATCTGTTTTAAATGCCAAAATCAACAATTCAAAGTGGTGTGTGCTGCTGCATTTCTTCAGAAACATAAAAGTTGTACTTTGCTATTAGAAATGCTATTTGTTCCCCACTGTATGGAACAAAATTCTGTATTGCAGGCTTCTTGGGACTATGCTGTAGGCAATTATATAAATGACCCAGTGGATCTAAAGATTTGGGCAATCACTGCATGCATTAGGCCCAAGCAAACCAAAAGTGACTCTTCATTTGCCAGTTGATAGTTAATAAAGCCAAACCTGCACCGAGTATTGCAGTTCCTAAGCCATACCTGAAAATTACCTGAAATCACAGTTACCTGTATGAAATATTTTTCAGTCACCTGAGTGATATTTGTTGAGAAAAGTTTATAGCTTCAATCTAGGTTAAGTGAATTTGGGAATATTTTGTCTGTGGTCTGTGTAATTTCTTAGTAAGTACCTGAAATATTTCAGCATAGCATTTCACTGCTGAGACTGGTCTTACTGTACATGACCTGATACTGACAGCTGGGAATGATATCCAGAAACCCAGTGCCAGCTTTGTTTTTCATGCCATCATCCAAATCAATGTCTTTTTTCCCAAAGAGGTGTCAGACAAGACAGAAAAAGAGAGCTAAACAGTGATAAAATCCAATTTAGTGCTGAATTGCAAATGAATATTCTCATTAGGAGGCTATTAAAAGTAAGCTTCCGTATATCTTTTGTGACAAAGGTTTGAAAGAGTCAGGTGGGAAGGGGCATCTGAGGAGAGGATTCCATTAATATTATTTCTTCTTCCTGAGAAGCTTTATATAGCCAATTGTTTCCTTTGGTGTTGCCCAACCAATAATGGCTGGTCAAAAGGGAAAAACTACTAATTTGGAGTGGTCAGTAAGAACAGAAGACCATCAGAGTGCCCAAGGCCACTTAGCTACAGCCTGCAGAAATCAAGCAACCCTGAGCTGGTGAAATGAAAGGTCCTTCAATGTGGTGTAATGAATAATTTGTTGTCTGGAAGTTTGCCATTTCCAGTTACACACAACTAACCAGTTTGATTCTGGTGCATAAAGTTTTTGGTATATTGTTCTGGAGGGGTACAGTGCTATCAAGGGGCACTGTTTCTACTTCATTCCCAGTGCTTTGCTGTCCTTTATAAATTACTGATATATTTAGCCCAGTTTTACTGGACTGTTGACAGGCATAGAAAACACAAAGCTACTTGCAGCAAGAGATTTTAAAATTACTTCAGGTAAGGTTGCTGTCAATATCAATGTGAGGCCCAGCAAAATCCAGGAAACTCTGGGCATGCTTTGTACTCTGGCAACCAGAGATGTTACTGTTCAAGGCTCGATGGATTTTGTTGAGATTGTGGTTGTCCTAACCTCCTTTCTTCCATCAACTTGAGTAATGAAACATGTCCACGTACTTCCTGAACAGAATTATGGATTTGCAGTAAAACATACATTAGGGAAGCTGCTGGGTAAGTAAGAAAATAAGAAAATAGCTGGTGTTGGGGCCAGCACCTGATGAACAATTTTGTCTCTGTGTTATTGTGGCTGAATCTAGTTTTTGAACTACTCTATGAGGAAAAGATTTATAGAAATCTGCTGCCACAAAGAGGCATCTTGCAGCAACATCTGCAGTTGACTGGAGCATGACATAAAGAACTTCAGGGTGCCAATTTAGCCTGTAGAGCAAACTTTGTGAATAATGCAAATACTTTTGAGTACACATTTATATTTTGTTAGTAAACAGATAGTAAGGTGTTCTTATTAATTAACAGCTGTGAGGTGGATTATATAGGTTTTATGGAAGTTATATTTTCCATTCATTGGGAATGGAATGTCTGCATCCACAGTCCATAGGTCAGCCCTGAGACTTTTTTGTTAAGTAACAATAGTTTTCTGTAGAGGACTTTCTGAGGTAGCATGTAATCCTTGCCACTAAATGGAAAAGAGAGTTCAACCAGTTCTTCAGTGGTCCAATGTAACTTCTCTGAAGCTGTACCCTGCAAAGGCTGAAAATCCTTAATCAGGCTGTTCAAAACGAACATCTAATAAAGAATAAAAAATATTGCAATACATCCCCCTTCCACTTGAAATTCTTTTCAGATTAACCAAATTTGACTAAGCTTGTAACTCAGGTTATTACCTGAGGCCTTGAACTTTAGATAATTATTCCCATTTTGTCTAGATCTCATGCTACCTTCTCTGACTCCATGCTTGATGGAAAAGCTTTAGGCTGCTTTGAGCATATGTATGAAGTTGGGTTTTATTCATATGTTACAAGAGCATGTACTGAGAGAAAGCAGTACTATTATTGTTCCTAGCTAGATAATTTATGACAAGTCAAATTTCTGAATGCACTGAGGAGGTCACATGTATGTGGATGTGTTGTGGTAGTAAACAGGCTGGTTCCCAGTGTAGATCTTCAAACACACTTCCTGAGCTGACTATGACAAACAGAGCTTGTGCTGTTAAAGGAACCATCTGTATTCTTGTCAATGGTCTCTGCAAACACCAGACATTGCTCCCAGTTTAGTTCACAGGCTCAGGAGAAGTTGTCTCTATAAAATGTAGTACTACAGAGCACAAGGAGTACAGAAAGGAAACTAGCAACATTCCATATAATTTCCTGAGGATGACCTGAACTCAAGGCAGCTTTTCAGGATAAGGTTCCGCATGTAGCGCTGGCGGGAGGCGGTTCAGCTGGAGCAGGGACCAGAGAGGATGGTCTGACTCCTGTGCCAGGCAGTGCAGGGAAAAAGACCAATTCTCACTGCCAGTGTTGTTGACAGAAAAGCTCTCCTGGAGATGCTGGTGCTACCTCTCCCTGAAAAGACAGTTGCTGTTGAGGCTTGATTCAGAGCAAGTAGCTTGTGCAAGGAATAGTGTGCTTTTTGGAAAGGCCTGTGTTAGTAAGGAAGTTTTTATCTACCTAGGCAGCTGTCTGAAAGCCTCCTTAACAGAAGGCTCAGTAAACAGGATAGCTCCACTTTGCTAAAAAGGCCATGGCTTGTGTAATTGATGCCAAGTAGCTCAGTGCTCTGTAGCCTAAGGGTCTTCAACCTTTCACCACTGGAGAATTGGAGGAATATTTCTCAGGCCTTTCAGGGAGTGCTGTTAACAGGGAATTATCATAATGATCAAACATCTGGGATTTTAATTTGGAAGCCTTGATGTTTAATTAATATTCCAAGACCCAATCACCAGATAATCTGTTTCTGTTCAACTCAACACAGTGATGAAGATAGTATTTCATCCTGTGCTTTTTCCAACACATATTGTTGATGGCTGCTGCTGTTTGCAATTATTGTATTGTAACAAATGGACGGTAAATGTGCTTAGATGTATCTGGGAGGTTCTTTCATTAGAGAATATGTGTTCTAAGTGGATTTTAGGGTGTGAAAGTTATTGACCTACTGAGAAGCCTGTAAAAAGCACAAAATTTATTGGGAAAGATTTAACTACCATATAAGATCCTTCTCAGTGCCCTTCTTAGAACACAATTGTAACACAGTTATTTAATATTTTTTAAATACAATTTATTCATTTTTTCATACTTCGTTTGTTCTATAAAAATGTTCCAAAGATTTACTAATAAAATTGGTCTGTGCTTGGCAAGCTCAAGTACTCTTAACAAAATGTAAGGGTACAGACTAATACTCATGCTTGTTGATTTACAGGCTTTAATCTCTTCAGTAGTTTTCATTGTAAGTAAAGTTGCGGGGATACAAAATATAATTAATTTCTGTTTATAATGAACTTTATTAGCTCAGGACATTCACCTGAGGTCATATAGCAACACAAGGGTATGCAGAACAGCACACCAAAAGTCCAGCTGCCAATCAAATGGGCCCATCTTCAGGATAATACAAGAGCAGTTGTATTACAAACTTACTGTTTTCATCTTATGCTTATGTAACTCTTCTAAAGAATTAAATGTTACAGGACCTGACCCAAGTTTGCATTATCTGTATGGAAAGACATCAGTGACAAATGTTTTCATCAACAATTCTGTCAGTACACTGGGCTGCATGGCTTGAAAGTGTATGTCTGGAATGACTGACCTCATCAAGGTGGGATGAAAAATATGTGAGGCTGAACAAGTCTCTCACACTGTCCTCTGTTTAATTTTGATGCTAAAAATGTGACAAAATAACAACTATTGCATCTTCGGAGTAGAGATAAGCTTTTTTCCCCCCCACGGGCAGCAATTTTGAATAACAAATGTCTCTTCTGAAAGACCTGTGCATGGTACCTGCAGGCTCCCCTCGGGCACTTTCAGTTCTGCATACTTCCAGTCACAATAACCACAGGGTTCAGTTCCATTTTGTCTGAAAGATTTGCTCTGCAGACTCACTAACAAGAAGAGAATAGCAGCTGCTGAAATGTGAAAATCTGAGAGTGATGATCTGATAGCATGTTAATGTGACTTAGCAGCCTCTAGGAAGGGTGGGCCGTGGGAGGATGTGTGTGACAGTCACAGAAACTGACTGACAGTTTGGCACATGAAATCTTCCCTAATGGGCGGTTTTATTCTGTTGGAAAGTAATCAACTCAGGAGGCTAAAGGAGTCCCATCTAGTATCAGTGACAGTGATTTTAATTGCAGTGCTAAAATGCTTAGGTCATAAGCAGTTTCTGAACTAATTCAGAAACGTGTTAGGTGGGAAAAGAAGAATTTTTCAGCATGGTCTGAGTAAGTGCAAGGAGTGGGTTGAGCTAAGAGTTGGAAGAAATATTTGGTATTGGCAATATCTGGTAAATCACAGACTAAGGAATGGTAACTCACCTAATAATGGAACCTGTTTTATATCTCCCTAGAGTACACATCAGAGAGCTGGCCCATCCCTGCACATGACAGTCTACATCACTTAAAGCACCTTTTCCCTATAACAGGATCACAGCAGCATGTCCCTTCCATTCCTTGTCCCAAAACTTCCAGCGTTCAATCCCTTGTGCTTACAGCTTAACAGCAAAAGAGAAGTAGAAGGTGGAGGTAGCAACCCTAGGAAACCATAAACTCACAAATTATTTTTAACCAAGTCCTTTAGTGAAAAGTTTTGATTTAATTAGCTAATTTGGTCTTTGCTACTTTTTCTATATGACATAATGCTATAACATTAAGTGCCACTGGATTAAGTGGTTGGCAGTGGTTTTATACACTCCTAGAGCTGTGATGAAATTTTTGTGATGAGTTGAAAGTGGAAGGAATCAGTATCTAAAGAACTCTGTGGGTTACTGCAATATTTTCTTGGGTTTGAAAATGGCAGGTTTGTTGGGGATAATCATGGTTGTTTGGGAACTTTTGGATGCATCTTTAGACTTGTAGTTCCAGAGACACCAGGATCAGTCCTCTCCTTCTCTGCAGAATTTTGATGCTATGTCCTGGTCTTTTAATTTTCTCTTTAAAATAGCTGATGTGAGAACATGTTTTCTAGAAAGGTACATTTCCTTCCCATGTTGTCCTGGTTTCGGTGTTTTGTCACCGCTTTCTGGAATTTTGTTTTATCATAAAAGAAGGCAGACAAACCTAGAAATCAAATTTTGTCATAGTATACACAGAGATTCCATAACATCCAGCAGCATTCTTCATTACAGAGTTCTCAAATAATTTAATTCTTCGTGGAAATAAACAGCTTTCCTCTCTAATTCAGTGTTTTTCTAATTGTTAAAACTTTTATGTCATCACATCTTTCCATAAGGATTAAGAATTGTAGCTTATTTTCAACACAGCCAATGAAAATAGCAGTGTGATTGAGCAGATATTTGTTTTACTGGGATTTACAGTCACTGCCATTAGCTGGTTTGAGATGTCCTGTGGCTTTAGTGTTTTTCCTCTCTATTCCCGTTAAATCAAGACTTGCTCAAGTGATGCAGTTGCTGTAAACAGGAAGGTAATTTACAAGCCATGTGCTGTGCAGGTCACAGCAGTTGAATTCTCTTCTGTGTACTACAGAAAGGTAAGGAAAAGAAAGTTGGACACGTACAGAAGAGAAAGTTCCAAAATGTAGCAAAACTTCCTCAGCACTTGGACCATGTCCTGAAAGTGTTGCTGCACACACGGGCAGTAGCAAACAGGGCTGCTGGAAAGCAGTGCTGTAGCTGATAGTACAGAACCTCCAGGGCCTCTGGGGTACTTTGGGGACACCACAGACTCCTAAAGCCAGGGGATAGAGATTGAGTCTTGTGACAGTTTTAGTCTTTCTTGGACATGGTAATCTTTCATTGGACTGATAGGGATTCAATGCTCCCACTCACTCCAGCAAAAAATAAAAAAAAAAGAACTTAAAGAAATCAATTAAATGTTCTGACACCTATTAAGTGAAAAACAAAACAAAAAACATAGTAACTTAATGAAAAAATAGTATAATAATAATAAAAATATTTTAAAGAGAGGAAAGAAGTTGCCTTCACTAATTAATACATTTTCTGCAAATACAAAATTTCTGAGTACCAGAATTTTTCAGCTGTTCTGAAATTTGGAAATTGCCTTACAAGTCCTGCCAGTTTTCCAAACCAAATATTATACTACAGTTATTTTTCCAACAGCCTGAACACAGTGGAAGAAGGGTACCTTTTCTATCATGTTTGTGTAAAATGCCATTATTGCTTCTCATAAAGAACTATTCTGCATTTCTGTGCTCTTTCTGAAATCCTGCCTTAAAGCACAGTTTTCCATAAACAGGATTAGTAGAAACCATTTATTTTATAGAGGAATTCACACAAATTTTGCTGAATAACACTTGGATTCTTGTAAAGAAAACAAACCCAACAGCTGAAAAATACATAAACAGGCCTGGCTCCTGGCACTTTTGCCAAGTTAAAGCAGAGAGAGGAAAATCAGAAGCAGCAAGAGCAACACATACCCTGAGTTGACTGCACTGCACAACATTCTCCTGCCTGCCTTTATCTGAATGGCTGTGACAGTCCCTGATCTCTTCAGTGCCTAATAGACATAGGCACTGAAACAAACCAAAACATAAATTTTTTTTTCTGAGAGCCAAGATGGATGGTTGTTTAATGTTTTATATCTTATTAATCTATTTATCCATATTGAATATTGAGACTGGCATATTGCAAATACCAGATTACCTGGTTCATATAGCATGCTCCATTTCCATCTCTGGCTGGCCATGGTAATGTGCCCATCAGAAGGGAGAGCTTGCTCTTCCCAGAAGCCCAGTGCAGGGTGAAGGGCAGCAGCCTGGCCTGCTGCCCTCAGAGGGTCCTGGCATTTTGTGGCTGGCTGGAGGCAGAGACTGCCACAGCCTTTATTACAATTCTTCCTGCACAGCAGTGGGGGCCAGACATCATGCCGGCTCCATTTCTCTTACACTAGTAGGATTAATTTAGCATTGCCCTGCTTGAATTCTATTTATTTGATCCCTGTCCCAATCTCAGCCTCATTTAGACTGCTAGATAATTCTGTTTCATCAAAGTGATGTGGGACAGCAGAAATTATAGGGAATTCCAAGTATTATATGCAATATAAAGGTCCCATGTAATATAGGGTACGATTATTAGCTGTTATAGAAAGCAGAAATCTCTATTTTCCCATCACATTTAGCATATTCCACAGGTGGCTGACACACCACAAGAGCCCAGTATTTTTCATCTTTCTAGCAGTGGATTAAAGCTGAATGGAGCAAAGCAAGTCAGAACATAGAGTTAGATGTCCAGCAAGTGACAGATTTAATACTAAGAAAACAGAGGAGGTTCTTAATGACACTTGTGACATCATCATAGAGAATTTTGTACTTGAGGCTTCTCAGTCTGTCACTCCCTCCAGCCACTCCTGGTGGTGGTCCTGTAGTCTCATACCAGTTTAAATGCAAAAGGCATAACTTTTACTTGGTATATATTAAGATTAACAGCTTACACCAAGTGTATCTTGGTTGCAGAGATACTTCATTTCAAAGTTCCATCCATCAGTTAGTCCCGAGTTAGAGTGTGGCTCTGGTTTAGGTATCCTTAGACAAATTTGAGATCAACTCAAGGACAGCCATAGAAATTGGAGACCATCATGACATAAATCAGGAACAAGCCATTGGAGTTGTTATGATTAAACACTTAACCTTCATTTGCCAGTTTAAGTTTGGTAGGTAGTGAATAAGAACAATTTTTAATTTGGATATTCAGCTTTATGAACAAAAAATAATGTGGATTTTGCATGTATGAATATTCTGAGCTTTCTTATATAAGAATAAAATTGTCAGCCAACCAGGTACACCAAGACACACCAGAGTTCTGTCTGGAATAGTCCTAAACCAACTTTCAGGGAGAAAAATACTTTCTTCTTACTAGCTTTTTCGTTAAAAATATCTCACCAGTGTGAGCTACACTAATGTTAGTTTTATGTGTGCTCATTGTTCAGCTTTTCTTTTTTAATTTACTGATGCAGCTGAACAGCATGTGAATACTTTATTTTTGAATTTTCTTGGGTTTTTTTATGAAACTAAGGAAAAATGCTGTAGTTGTGCCATTTGGAGGCAAATATGGCACATAAATCACTTTCTTAAGAAAAAAACTTTATGTAGGTAGGTTATATCATGAGTGACAAGTGCTTTAAATAATGTCTCTAGATTGAACATAACTTGCATTAACTTCCATGTACATATTTCTCAATGGCTTTAACCCCACCTCTTCATAAGAGCTATATTGAAGTCTGTAGAAAAAGACTACCTGTCCAAGTTTCAGAAGATTTGGAATCTAAACTAAACATGACTCTAAAGTTTTGGAAAACATGGTTTAACAATGTAGAAATTGCTCAAATTTTAAAGTTCTTGATTTTTAAAAAAAGTGTACGAGAAAATATAAATTACAAAAAAGGAAATTAATAATTCCATGCTTCTGTAAATCAGTTCAGGTTTGAAGATGTTCCCTTCCATCCCATTTCACAGACCAAATTGTACTTCAGGGGGAACTTTTCTCTGGATCTAGAAAAGTGAGGTGGTGCCAAATGCTGACAGCATTAAAAATATGCTTACAGTCTGGGTTATCTTTCAGTTGTCATGCACAACCACTTGTGGCCTGGATTTGGACTGGTCACTCAAAATCAGAGTTTCTGGGAGTTGCCAGTTGAACTCAATAGGTATCTCAATGTTTGGCTTCCTTCCTTAGTAATTTCTAACATCCAAATTAGAAATTTTTTGCAATATCATGCAGCTATTTTATGCCCATGTTGTTCAAACTGCAATGCTAACTTTTAAAATTGACAGTATTTGGTATCTTCTGTACTAGTGTACAGATTCTAAAATCTAAATTTATGAAATGCAGATTATAATAGCAAGAGAATAGGCCCTCTGTGAAGATGGTACATTTATTTTTTTTGTTGGACTCTTCACCTGCCATCACAAGTTTTTAATTCACTGTTTCTTTTTCACCTAGTTACTCCTGGTGTCACCTCTGTGCTGTTATGTTCTTTCTCCTTTTACTCTGGGCCATTTCATTTGTACTGTTCTCCAGGTCTCTGCAATAAAGTAAGGAGTAGAGCCTTCCAAAACCATTATTTTTTCCTGTTGCTACTGTCCCCTGAAGTGCAGTTTCCCCCACATCTGTTCCTTCCCATTCTAGAAGTGCCTTTAGCCAAAATGGCAGCAGTACTGGACAGTACATGCATAACCTCCTATAGCTTATTCCAGCTTGTTCCCAACTTGATGGTTTGGACTTTTCCAGGTTAATAGGCCAATTTCCTTCAGGGCTTCCCCTCAGCTCTGATGCCCCATCCCTAGCGAGTTGTTCCCCTCCATGCCCTCTCTTGCAGACCTGATGAGCTCTGCTCTTCCTAGTCCTGTGTCAGTAATCACCATTGCAGAGGGGCGTGCTTGCAGCAAGGGGTCCTCCTGCTCCCCATCCTTCAGGTTACTGCTGTCTGATGATGCTCCCTCCTGCTCCCATCCTTCAGGTTACTGCCATCTGATGATGCTCCTTTCTCTGTCTTATGGCCAAAACCAGGTACACATTAGACATCAAACCAGAAAGAGGACCACTACAGTTCAGCTGCAGTTGTGCAATCAGGAGCAGGAGCTGACCCATATTTGCCACAGTGCCCATGGCCTCATACAGAAACTGATATTCACAGTGTTCCTGTGTGCAGCTCTATATGTCACTAGGCTGAAATCAAAAACTTGTGGCATATCCTTCTTATCTAATTCACCTATTTTGTTCCCTCTTTGTAGAAGAACTTGTGAGAAATGTTGTCGAACAGGAAAAAGACCAAAGCAGAAATTCCACAGATGCACGGTTACAGGAAGAGGCAACAAAGACACAAAGTGAGAGTAGTCAGGGGAGTGATGGTACAAGCTGTCCTCTCAGATCCATCGTCCTACAAGTAGTCTCTTTTGAAACTCCTCTGAGTGGTGAATCCAGCTCAGAAAAATGCACTAACTGATCCGAACCCGAAAGATCTCAGTGATGCCCAGCAAGAGACTCAGAATACAGACCCACTGAATGGTAATGCTTCACAAGCCAGTCTAATCAAACTGTCCAGGGTGAAGCTGCAGCAGTGTCTGGTATCTCCCCGTCAAACATCAACAGCAACATAAAATATTGAAATAAGGTGTTGTACAAACCACCAGCATAGGACAGTTCCTTCAGGCCTGTGTAAAATATACCCTAAAGCATCAAAGAGAAGCATATAAATAAATAACAACTTCTTGATATCAGCTATTTGGGATCTACTAGGAAATTCATTAGAGACTATACTTTAATTGAACTTGAAAAATGGTTTTAGAATTATTTAAAGATATCTATTTACAATTAAATAGCCTTTTGTTACTGGAGAATAAGGTAAACTTTCAGAACAGAACTTTCTAACATTTTCTTTTTGAATAAGTAATTACACTATTAATATTTGTTCCCCTTAGTTTAGGCACCTAATATGATTGTTATTTTGTAAACCACATCCTTTGTCCCAAACATAGTGTGAATCTAATAGTTAAGCTTAAGTAGATGTAATTTGGCAACTGTAGTTGTCATGGGACTGTGTCATTCACTTAAGCAGGAAGATCAGTCTCTTGACTGTAGCTGCTAGACAAGGGGAGCAGCCAGAAAATCACTAAACTGTCAGAATATGTTTTTAGAGTGTAAGTATTTTATCACAAAATGACCATGTCTAGTATCTGGACATTGCAACACAGTATCAAGGGCAACATGCCCAAGCAATGAAGAATAGATGCAATCAAGGGAAGAGGAAGACACTGTACATCTTCATTATATTTTATGAGTTTGTTTGTACTTAGAGTAAGCTTTGAGGTGTTAGGGCAATATGAATAATCAAGGATATAATGACACTTATTTTCCTCACTTTTATTTAAAATATGAAACTCATTAATGCTCTAATGACAGTAAGCCTTGCAATATTGTGCCAGAAGTATGGCATTGTCTGAGCAGCAACATTGAAGTGCTTATAATGCTTAGCTTAGGCATGAGTATATCACTTGGCATATTTCTCAAAAAACCTTTTTATGGAGAACTCCCACTTACTCTAGATTTCCACGTTCCATGGCTCCATGCTTTTATTGTTGACAGGTTTTTCTCCATCAGAAATAACAGATGGTTAATTTAGGGCCCTAAATCAAAATATTTACACTAAAACTACTTTCACAACATTTGAAGTTGTCTAATAACTGACATTTTATCTTTTGACATGTAATTTTTACAACAGATTTGTATTAAATCTCAACTTAAAATTTAAGTGCCTTAGAGAAGTTCCCCATCTCCTGGATGAGGAATGCTGAAGGAAAAGCTATATCTGTCATCCTTCAGGCTTGGCAGAAGGCAGTTGTGGTGTAGCTGTACTTGTGGGTCTTCAGATGGCTGACCAACAAAAATGATGTTTGAGAGATCAGATAGAACTCAGCATACAGTTAGTTCACGCTGTTGCCATGTCAATCTTTACATTCCACATTCCCAATGAGAACAGAGATTTCTTATCTTATAAAGTGTTAATCTCATTTGTTTACTAAGGCAGGAGAATTTTTAGGGAATGCATTGTACTTTAAATCTTCAAAATGCAAAATTTATTAAATGAGTAAGAAGCCATTAGGTTTTTAATAGTGCTTTTGCACGTCTATTGATGTCCAGTGGATCCAGACAGGACTCTTTCAACTAAGGTCATGTCAATGGAATGCTGCTTCAAGCAAGCAGAAGGTAGCAAACACATGATCTTTCCCTGTTTCACAAATTAGACTTTTTGAGTATTCTAAGAGACACCATACATCTGTCAGGATGCTCTCCATGTTTCTTTCAAGAAGAAGACTTCTATACTTTTGTAGTTTCTGAGCTGAGAATGGCGGGGCAGAAGGTTAAGGGCATGTCCAGAATGCTTGCTGACTTCTGGGGTGGAGAAGTGAGCACGTGCAGGTGATAGGGCTGGGAGGGTGAGATAGAAAAGAAAAAGCAACATGGTTATTTAAGTTGAAGTTTCATATGTTAGCTGTCATTGTTCTGTCTTTTATAAAAAGCAGAAAATCCAATTAAGTGTTCTGTGATTCAGTTATACAAGTTGGGGACCATGGGAAAATGATGTATGTGCATTCTTGGGAGCTGTCAATTAATGTTTAGATGTGGTATGATGAGGGGGTTTCCCATTTAAAAAACTTTAAAAGGGGCTGTTTTCTGCTTTTTGTGTCACATCTCATTCTAGGTGTAGTTCTTGTAGGCCATCATATTTTAGTGGCAGGAGTAGCTCTGGCCTGGGTCCAGGTTGGTGCGAAGGGAAGACTGGAGGGTCACTTTTACAACCACTGCAGTTGAGACTGAATGTTGTTTTTCTCCACAATACCTCTTTTCCTTTCCATCATCTCACTTTAATTTAATTGAATGGTACAAGATGAAATTAAACTATTATAAGGTGATTTTTTAAAGTGATGATTTTCCTTTTCTCCTGAGTGATTTATTAATTAGAACATTAATTTTAAAAACTGCTTACATTTAATTAAACAACTCCACATTTCAATGATTTATAAATGCTAATTGGCAAACTTAACTTCTCACTGGTAATGATAGCCACATTAATCCTTGATATCAAAATGCAAGGGAGATAATGAATCTGTGATAAAACAGACTGCCAGTAGCTTTACTGTGTGTGGCAGGAGAGGACTGCCCAGTCCCACTGAGCGTGTGGCACATTCAACACCACCAGCAGTCAGTCAGTGAGAGCCTCTGGAGAGCAGCCAGGTTAAACTGCAGTGGGCAGATCCACACCACAAGATGCCAGTTTGATTTATGGTGCTGCAGGTGGCCTCAGGGGATCATCTGTGCCAGGCAAACACTTGGTGACCGCCCAGTGCAGTGGTGGCCCCGTGGAGCTCAGTGGGTGTGGAGCCCTCTGTGTCCAAGCTGGGGAGGAGCAGATTGCTGTGCTGCTGCTTCCTCAGTGCTCCTTGGGTAAACCAGGATCCTGGGACTAAGGGAAGGTATCCATGTTCATGCATGGGATAAGGATGGAGGGAAGGTTAGATTTATAAATAATATAAGGTTTATAAGATAACAGCCATTAGCAACCACATTTTTTTATCATATTTAAAAACTGGATGCACAAACAGAAAACTATATATGCCATAGAAGTTACTGTTAAGTTTTTTGAAATTTATACCGCAATATAAGAAAGATATTAAGCTATTAGGGACCTTCTAGAGGAGGACAAAGGATGGGAAGGGTCTGGAGTAGAAGCCATATGTGAAGCAGCTGAGGTTACTTGGTCTGTTCAGCCTGGAGAAGAAGAGACTGAGGGGAGACCTCATTGCAGTTACAACTTCCTCATAAGGGGAAAAGAAGGGGCAGGCACTGATCTCTTCTGTGCTGACAATGACAGAACTTGAGAAAATGGCCTCCTTATGTTGAAGAGGTTTATGTTGGCTATTAGCAAAAGGTTCTTCACCCAGAGGGTGGCTGACCACCAGAACAGGTTCTCCAGGGCAGTGGTCACAGCACCAAGGCTGACAGAGTTCAAGAAGCATTTGGATAAGGCTTTCAGGCACAGATTGTGGTTCTTGGCAGTGGTGCTGAGCGAGACCATGAGCTGGTTGGGATGATCTTTGGAGGTTCCTTTTAAACTCAACATATTCTGTGATTCTGTGAACTGTTTTATTTTAAGGCTTCCACAAACTCAAGTGCCAGGTTTAAAATCTAAATATTTAAATAAATAGCATTTGCTGTCATAGTTTTTCTCACCTTTTTTCTGTTTGTTTGGTTTTTTGTTTGTTTGTTTTTGTTTGTTTGTTTTTATGGATAATAATGCTAATATAGTTTTGCTAAATCCCTCCAAAAAGATCCACAGGCTGAAAGATCTGTAGACATCCTTGTTCTAATTAATGTTATTCCAGTTTTGAGACTTTAAAAACCTTTGAAGTATTGCTTTTCTATTCCACCTACATTAAATTGATTGGAAATAAGGGGTGGTGTTGGATGCTGCTTGTGGGAATATGGCCCATCTGCTTGTGTCTGCATTGCAGTGAGCAGTACACACTCTGCCCCCATTCAAAGTAGTGAAACAAAGGTGAAATCAGTAGCAATTCTTATTCGTTTACAGTGAAGCCGTGGCAGATTCACTAATTTTCTCCTTTCTTCATGCTTGTTCTCTTCTGTTTGCTTTCTTCTACTCCAATTCTCTTTCCTGAACTGTCAGTCTCTTCTTCAACTTGCCATCATAATTCAATTTACATTTCAGATCATGCATAATCTTCTTTCCCTTTCAGTTTCTTCTGCCTTTGTTTTCTAACTTTCAAAAATATTCCCTTCACTATTTTTATAACTTTTAAGCTTCTCCCAGGTAATCTTTTTCACTTTTGAGACTTCTATGCTTTTTCTTTCTGACATTTTCCATTCAGTGTTCTTACTGGCGGGATCTCTCTATCAAGTGGGTAAAACTGAGAAGTTACTATACGTAGTTAGTAAATAACGCTGTGAGTTTGCTACATTGTACCTTGCCTACCATCTCAGTGTATTTATTCCTCAGCTGTACTCATTCAAAGCAGCAGACGGAATGTTTAAGTAACAGTTTAACGCTATGAGTATCTGTTTGAGATTCACGTTGTATCACTTAGTTTGAAAGCTGCTTGTGTTACTCTGTGTCATTTCTCCTATCTGATTGAAATTAGTTCTTAGAACCTGACGCCGGCATCTTTCATTATCTGGGAGGAAATTAGACTCTGATTCGAAAGACTACGGTAAAGAAGATTTAAACAGCACTTTGCAGAGGGTGAATTTTGACTTTCAATAAGCTAAAACAAAAAACAATTGAAACAAACTCAAACGCATTTTATTCACACTCATGTAAAAGTCTTCATAGTTTTGTTTTATGCTGTGATCTATTGCTTTCATTCTATCTTTTGCCTTGTGGATAAACCATGATGATTATTTAATTCGAGGTGATGATTCTGGTAAGAAAGCAATTAAAGGAAGCAGTCACTGAATCCTCATTTTATCCTTAAAATATCTTGAGGAACCAGATTCTGTCTGTCTATGGCTGTGGAGATTCTCTTGACTTGGTTAACTTCCTCATTCAGGTTGCCAATCATGTTTGTTTGTCTTCCAGGTGAGCCTAAACACTGTAAGTCAGAAGATATTGTAAAAGCCGCGGAGCAGACAGAAGCACTGGTACAGAACTAGATTTGCTATTTCTTATAAGCTTCTGACATTTCAGGCAGGACAGGTAATTTGGTCATTTCTTTCATTTAATGGGGAGTGTTTTATACCACAAAGGCTTACTTAGTGCTATTCTTAACCTCTTTGTTTCATCCCAGTTGTGCTTATATTACAAAATGTTGAAATGGGTACCCCACTTTCAATGTCACCTTAAAAAAATTCAATATAAAGAAGGAAAAAACAGTACTTTTAAATTGCTGAATCCTTAGTGTTAGACTAAATGATCATGTGCTAAATCATCCTTAATTCAAGTATATAGAATATTGGAAGTAGTAGTATCAGAAATCTCTTGTTTATGAATTTCATTTGACCTCTGTTGCAGGAGAAAAGAACTTTAGCTGTTCCTACCTCATGATCTCAGAGGCTGTTATCTGTCAACTTGTTCTTGGATCATCCTACTTCTGTGGAGAGTGATTGAACAAAATGTTCAAAAATGTAAAATATAAAACCCTGAGCTGGTAACTCAAGGCACTTAAAAATTTGCAAGTTTTCAGTTGTTTTTGTGTTGCTATTTCCTCTTCTATTCTGCTTTCTTAAACTAGCCAAAATAATCTTTTCGGCCAAAGTTGGACCTTGCTTTGTTGCATCACTGGTACCAGACATTTCCAGTTAATCATGAGACATGTGAAAACATGATGTTTGTCATCTGCCTGGGATTGCTGTTACATGTCACTGCTGCTGGTGTCCAATGAAAATGGAAAATCAAAATGAAATGTGTTTCTAGATACTTGTTCATGCAATCATGCTGCATGCACCATAAAAGTCCTACTTGTTAGCTTCCTTAAAATATCTGGAATTAAATGTTTGTAGACTGTACAGGGAAGTTGCAAAGTTACGCTGACCAGCCTGCATGAATGAAGATTCTTCCCAACTGAAGTGGCTGCCATAGGGAAAGAACTGGTGTTGAACAAATTTGAAAGCATTTGAAATATCTCTTTAAAATTAATTGAATAGCATCTGGTGTTAAAGATTAAAACATTCTGAATCCTGTAATATTTTGAAAGACAACAGCACTGGTGTCAGCCCTACCGTGAAGCTGGTATTTATTGTTTTGTAGGTGGAAGAGACAGCAACAGAAATACATGAAAATTGTTTCACTTCAGCAAAATGTTTTGTTGCCTCTCAGAATTGGAAGGTGACACAGAGGCCTTATGGCATGGTTTATCTCAAATGCAAAGGTGACAATATGCTCAACATCTTTGCTAGAGTTTGTTCTTTTTGAGGGGCAGCAAAAACAGCAGCACACAGGCAGTTACCTCTGCAAGAAGCCTCAGAATGAGCCCTCCGGCCCAAACTGTGCCCGTAAAGAAACTCCATTTTCATCTCTTCTTCCCTCGAGCTGCACATGACCCCTCCTGATTTGTCTGGGTGTCTTACACAGCTGCAGCCAACCTCATTTCCCTCTGCTGGAACCTGCTAGGAAAATTCTAGGCTCCCGTTCAGGTTGTAGGCACTCAGGTGGCTCCAGACGCTGCACTCCCTGTTCTCCTTTTCGGACCCTGTGGTCATTACCTCACTGAACAAAAAGTCTTTCTAATCAGCCATGGTCCACTCTGAAGGGGACCTGTGGGGCAGTGGCACTCTCCTCTGTGCCAAGGGTGATTGACACCTGTGTGCTGGTCATCTGCTGCTTCAGGGATCCAACCAGAGCTCAGCAGGATCAGGTTCCACCTCGTCAAGGGCACGCTTTGTCTGACTGAAGAAGGAATCACGAACCAATCCCCTTTGCTGACCCTTGCATGTCCCTACCTGTTGACTGTCTCTTTTCTGACAGCAGAGCAGTCAAAGTTTAGCTGGGAACAGTGTAAGCTCTGAGCCCTAGGACAAGGGCATGCCAAAAGGTGGAATTCCTGTCATTGAATATGTAAGCCATATATGTGCTATGCATAAGTAGTATGCATAGTTTTAACTTAAGAAATGTTTGTGCATATAGGATGTAAAAAATACATTTAAATTGTTTTGTGTATCTGGTCCAAGGCTTGTATTTAGCATGGACAAATTTCTGTACAGTGATGTTAACGAATGAAATGTTAACAGATGAAATTGTATCATAGATGTTATAATGCAATCAATATTTTTTTGCTAAGAGTTAAGAATTTATATATTCTCTGCTGGTGTTTGAGCAAATTCTTAGTAGTCTGGATCGCTCTGTGCACCTTTGCATCCTTTTTTGGGAATGTTGGACTCTTTTTTTTTCCTTTGTAATAAAATGTAAACCATCTTATGGCTTCTTTTTGTCCTTATGACAAGAGAAGAAATTTAATGGTCATATCAGACTTTTTTTAATTGTAAGTTGCCATATGCTGTGGCAGTGGAAAATCTTTTTGATTAAGATCTGAGAAGTCAGAAACTTATTTTAGATAAGTAGATCATCTATAGTTCCCACCAAATTTGAAAAGAACAAAAGACAACTACTCTTTAAAAACTGGGCCAGTTATATTCTTGCTACTGACTGTTTTTCAACATGGTAATCTTTGTTTCACTGAGACTGAAAGTCTGAAGCAACAGAATTTAATCTTTATATTGTATTTTCACTTTCAGACTTTTACCATAGTTGAACTTAAAAGTTTTTTTCTGTGTCTCTATCCCATTGAGATTTATTACTCTGCAAAATTTTTCACCTGAAAATACAAGCAGAAAGTATAACAGATTCTGCAGAGAACTTGAAGCACCCTGTGGGGCTCCCACTGCAGAAGCCAGAAGGAGCTCCTGGGCTCACAGGAGGTGCTCATTGCCTGCAGATCTCATTCATTAGGATAGAAGAGTGATTTTTATATAAGTAATCCTATTTGCTCATTTGCATTCAGATTTTATCACTGTGGTAGATGTTCCTGAAATACAAGAAGAGTCTTTAGTTTTTTTGTTAATGCCAGCTGATTCTCTTTCTTTCTTCCTTCCGTTATTCTTAGCAAGATTTTGCCTGGACATGACCCAAAGCTTGGTGTGTTGTTTGGATGAGGAGAAATTTTCTTTGATGGAAAAGACCAATAGAGCCAACACATGCTGGTTAAGGCTTTGGGCTGGGTGAAATTTGGGTTCATATGGGAGAAAGGCCTCTTGAGAGAACCTCTCCCTGAACAGTGGTTTTATCTCTGAAACCTGTAAGGCTGCGCTACCAAAACACTGCATGGGGCCCTAAGAAATGGTGTTTGTATCTGCATCTCTCCCACAGCATTCTGGGCATGTACCCTGCATTGAGCACACTGACGAGCTGTAGCTATAAATGAGCCCTCAAGAGTTTTATTTTGTACTTTTATCTTGAGATATATGACAGATATATTATGTAATATTGTTATGGGTTATGATCTAGCCAGTATTTTTTAAATTTAATTTTCAAAAAGGCAATCTACAACTGTGTGTTTTTATTCTGCTGTATTTGTCCATATTTCCTATGATGATATTCCCAAATAAATCTGATTTGAGGGCAAGGATTGTGAAGCTCCTGAGTATTAGTTACAAATTTGTTTTCCTGGAGCATTTTTGCTCCTTTGTGGATGACTGACTTTGACAAGTGACAGCGTGTATATATGGTCATTTCCAACCCTTTCACCCATTTGGGACTCCAAAATTTTTCCATTACTGTCCCAGTTTGCCACACCAACTCACTCACATCCTCATAGCATGTTTGAAAACAATTTCTTTAAGTGGGTCTTGCCTTCTTAGCCTTTATGGCTAAAATATCCCTCACATGAAGAAAAACATAACCAATAAAATATTTTTTACATAAAAAATTCATACTGTGATTGAAATTGAAGGGATTGTACTTGTTAGCAACAATTCTTCAGGAAGGGTATGACATTGAGAGATACCTCCATGGCATCGTGTAAGTTTTATAATCCAAGTTCAGTGCACATGGAATTAAACAGGGCCCCTTTCTACTTGGGTTGAAAATGAACAGAAAGAATCCCATTAGCTCAAACATGCATCATATCCTAACTAGGTACATGATGAAAATAAATCAAGATAACTACTTTATATCACATTCTTTGCAGTTCCTCTTTTCCAGGTGCCATCTGAGTTACAAGCACAAGTAGAGATGCCAGAAGTTAAACAAGCCACTACTGTGATGAAAATACTTTCATATTAACAAATCAAGATCACTAGTGGTAAGTGTCTAAAATGTGTATTTTAACAGACTACATAGTTATTGTATGAGAAAGAAGAAAAATGTAAGTATGACTAACATTCTCCAGAAGCAGGTTCAAGATTTCTGTGTACAGTAATTTAGCAGAAAAAGTTTGTCTGAAAGGGGAGTACATCCTTTTAGCATTTTTTTTAAAAATCACATCCTTGAAAAACAGTATGGAAAAATGAGTGGAATTGAATTTAATGCTATGAGTAAAAGAAATTGTCCCCTGTCAAACACTATGCAAACATTCTACTTTCCTGGAATAATTCTACTTTCCTGGTCATTTAAGTATTTAATGGGTCTCCAGAGATTCCTTTTCCATGTCCCAGGGCAAACATTCAGAAGTTTTATCAAACTGTGAATATCTAAGATTTCCCCTGGGAACAAAGAAGAAAGTCATAACCATGGAGTTATAAATGGAAAAAATGTCTTATAAAAATTGGAAAAAGTCTCTTATAAAACTTTTAGGATGAACTTCCCTGCAAAATACTTTCTTTGTGCCTAGGCTAGTCCTTTGCTTATGGCCTTTGAGTGGAGAATTGTTGGGGAACTTTACATTCATTAGCTGAACTTGGACAGATAATATTTTACCAAAATCAGCTATTCTGACAGGTTGCATAGTATATGAACTTTAAAGCTGTTGAGTTTCAAGCATTTGCAACATCCTGTATAGGTCATTACTACAAACCAGAAGTAACAAAGTTGTAGCCAAATAAGGGGGTAAAAATCAAAATGGTAAGTGCAGTCTTGGCTTTAATGTGGAACACTTAAGCAGAATAGAAGTTTCTTCATTTTTATTTGTACTGTAGTTTTAAAGCTGTCTCATCATCACAGAGGACCAAATGCTGGTGCACCTACAAGCAATGCTCCTGAACCTGCAAGAAAGACTGTGGGACTCGTATCATAACACCATGAATAAACATCAAGTTACATGAAAGTATTGGCTAATTATTTGTATAAAGCCTGATATGATTATCTCAATCAAAATTAAATGAGCCAAAGGGTCAAATTCACCTATGATGCATTTCTATGGAAGCTAAGAGAGATGGTGTCATTATACCAGAAATTAATTTGTTAATTGGATAGTAATTGGTTGTCTCTTGCTTTCTCTGCATTCAGCTGGCTCACTGATTTTTTTTCTGCAGTGCAGGGTACTCTGAGCAAAGCACATGTTTAACTTTAGGCCATCTTGAATTCTTTTATTGAAATTGTGCTTCCTTATCTTTGAGACTGCTCGACTTTGAGTGAGCTGTATTTTTCTTACTTGTCAGAAATGAACATTCACCTTTATTGTATGGGGTTCAGCAGTAGTTCACAACTGGAATTAATGGCAGACTATTTGGGTCAAAAATTTTAATACCGTGCATGATGCATCTTAATTTTAGTGTTCCCATCTAGGGAAGACTCCTATTCTGCTAGGCACAAGGTGGTTTGGGGTAGGGCAGAACTGTGGCTGCAGCCAGAGTAGCTCTGGAGGACATGTGTGTGGTTTCAAGTAAATAGTAGATACAGGACCATGACTACAGAGTTGATATTTCCAGTAAATTAGAGAATAAAAATGTCATGAGCAATTTAAATATTATTTATAGTTGACCTTCATGTCTGCTTTTAATATTCAATCTGCTGAGTGTTTAAAAAAGCAATTAAAAGTCCCATATAATGTTAAAACCCTTGATAAATGTAATAAACAAATGACATATTCAAAAGAGAGAATCTATGTCCCATTAGGAGAGAAAAAGAAAGATGAGAGCAACATATGGCAGTATAATTAGAATGATTAGGGAAGCACATCAACAGAATTTATGCTGCAGGGAAAATGTAATAAGAAACCAACACACTTTCCTCACTGCCTTGAAAACTGCAAATATCGCTCTCTGAAAAGGAGGAGATGCAGAAAGGGTCCCTGGCATTTAAAGCTGTAACTTGTGTTCTTCTGTCATTATTAAAGATGCACACAGCCATCTGCAAACCATTTATTTTTTGCAGAGTTCACATTGTCCCATTGCTTTGATTAATAAGGAGCAATATTACACCTCAGCTGCTTTTCAGAAAGATGCTATTTTGGAAACCTAATTAATACTCATTCCACAGTTAGCTTGAGGTGTTCGTTAGTGCCAGATACTGAGTTCTTATTTGTTTCTCATTATGTGGAGAGTATTGCTTCTCAATGCCAGCGTTTTTGTTTTGCATTTTGGAATAACCTTTCGACACTCCTGCTTCCCACAACCCTCCCTTCAGAAGAGTTAATAACACCTGTCATCATTATTTTCACATGCCTGTTAATGTCTGTTGAAGACATTGTGGGCTATTTACATAGATAGACTATCCTGCTGCACAGCAAATAATCCTGCTATTTTCTGAACAGTTGGGCCAAAGAGAAATGCAAAATTTAGAAACTTGGAAATGCAATTAAAATCTCAGTTTACCACTAAGGGTCAGTATATACTAGGCAAATGAAATGTTAAAAAATTGAAAGAGTGTGTATGGCCTATCAGAAATACCAAATCATTTTTCTGTCTTAACCCCCGAGGTTATTTAATAAAAACCACAGAAAATCTATAGCAGAATATAGACACTGAACTTGTATAAACTCCATCAGCCCACTTGATGAAACAGCCTGAGGTTTAGCAGAGGGTGCACAAACATCTTGCTTGAGGTTTGCTCCAAGTGCTGCTATCCTCACTGGAGGATAAAGGAGAGAACACGGCAAAGCAGAAGGCATTTAGCATCCACTCAGTTGCCAAGTATAATGCTGCGCATGAAAAGGTTAAATGTAATTGCACATGTCAGGAATCAACAGAACAACTGAGCCTCTTTCTGGAGCTCACTCTTGCACTGAACTGCTATAGAAAAAATAATAAAAAGAAGGAAAAAAGAACATCTGTGGGCCTGGGTACTAACATGGATGAAATAGGAGAGGAAGAAAAGGGAGTTTGAGGGACAGCATGTTTTAAATGTGCCCTTACATTGTCCCCCCAGGGTTAGTGGACAGACAATGACTTATTTTCTGCAGGAATAAGGTCCCTCATGAAAAAAATAGAAAACTTGTCTCAAGAGAAAAGAAATGAGGAGGGGAGCCCTGCAACAAGCAGGACATATTGTTGTATAGTGCCAGCTGTACAAAAGCAGACCTGCAGGCTGCAGGAGCCCTGTTGGGTTCTCCCCCAAGCACCACAGCCTACCAGGCCATCTCTGGAGAGAGCCACCCAATGCTTCACCTTCTATGGTGAAAGAAATGCTTTTTTTTTTTAAGAGTGAAAACCACCACCAGCCTGGCCCTTGATTTTACAGGAAGTGCAGATGAACTGGAAGTTCCTTCCTTACTGACTGCCTGGACCTTGGACACCATGAATGGCCCTCACCCAAGCACAGGCAATACAATCTCTCCTGCAGCCCTGCCTCAGAGTCAGTGTTGGATGTTACACTTTTGGTAAAATAACACCAACAGTGCAAGAACTAATGGTGATTTTTCAGTTTACATTACTGGGGAGAAATAATGGTGCTATGAGAAGACAGTGGGTAATCCCTTGAAGATGTCAACAGAATTTATAGCAATCTTAAAAAACAAAGACACAAGAAATCCAGTAATTAAATTGATAGCAGGATAATAGAAGCTTTCCTGTACACTCCACATCATATTTCCCCAAAGGAAAGTATGTTTCAGCCAAAACCTATGGTCTTTCTCAAGTAAAATTCCTCTGACTTCAGTGGAAAGGATGCTTTAGAAAGCATACTTTAGAATGCTTTAGAAGGAGTTTTAAATCTTGACTCTTAATATCTACTTAAGTATTATCTGATTTTGCACCTGGAGAATAAACAACATATACCATATTGGAAGTCAAATACAGTCTACACTAAATCTGAGTGGGGTTTTTTTCCCCTATTATTTATGAAGTGTAATTACACTCAAGCCAACAGTCAGCCTGAAACAGCATGTTCAGTGATGGATTCTCCAAGCTCCTATCAGGTGCTTTGTGTGTTGCCTTTGAAATACTGAGATTCCACAGTGTTCAATACCTTGTCCTGGTATCCAGTGTTGTAAATCATGTCCACGCTTTCATTTGCTCACAGGTCCTAGACAGTTCTCATTGCAGCCTGTGGGTACTAATAACCAGCAAAAAGCCATTAATATCCAAAGTGCTTTATTAGCTAGCAACTCAGAGAGATGGTGTGAGGTTAAACACCAAAGGCTGATACACAGCTTAGGAGTACTCTGGCAACGAGCAATTTTGTGAAGAGCCTGGTGCGGTGTGAAAGCAAAGCCAAAAGCCATGGCAAAGCTGGGACCAGAGCCCAGCTCTTCTTGCTGCCATTCCAGATCTGACCTGGGCCATTCAGACAGTGTCTGAAGGGTCATTTCCTTCTTTTTGTTGTTTGAGACATAAAAGGCTCTCAGTCCTGTAAGTCCTGTAGCAGGTCCTGTATAATTGCAGACTCCTTCTTTAGTTCTTCTTGCACAGCCTTATTGAGCTGGAGTCATGCACCCTGTCTGCAGTGTTTCTACAGAAAATGGAACCAAAGAGGACAGGATATAGGGATACAGGTGGAGGAAAAAAATGGCTCTTAATTATAAAGAAACACTAGTCAACAGATTCTGTTCTCAGTAGGTCGTCGTGGAAGACCTCAGATTGACATTGAAATCACCATGCAAGGCATAGACAAAAGGCTCTGTGTTTTCCTACATTTAATATTTTTTTTTTCTTTTTTGGTTTTTTGTTTGGTTGGGTTTTTTTGCTAGCTCAACACTTTAAAAAAGACTTGCACCAGTGTAATGTTAAAGTGAGTGTAAAACTTTTGTATCAAACAGTTAATACAAAATGACAGTGAATTCATTTAATAATCTGCCATTGATTGAAAAATCAAAATAATCTCTTAAGTGTCACTTTGAAGAAACATAGTTTTCCTTCTCCACCTTATTCTGTTTTATGCCATAGAGTTTGCATGGTCTGAAAAATAAAAAGGATAGTCTGAACCATGCTGATTTCAGCCAAAACCCTGGGAGTTATTCACAAGGTGGATTTGTGCAGCTTGCAGTGCTGTTGCTCACTGGCTCAGACGGAGCCAAGTGCAGGGCAGGTAGGCTGTGACCTGTCCTGTCTGCAGGTGACAAAGGGGGATGTGGCACTTCCCATGGCTCAGCTGGGGCTGGGACCCTGCTCCCAGGCCTTGCACATGCCTGTGCTCCTCACTCCCACACTGAAATATGTTTTAATGCCTCCAGATAGCAATGATCTTGTGTAGAGAGAAATTGTTCTGGCTGCTGTGACAAGGCAACCTCAGACCAAAAACAAGGCAATATTTGAGTGTCACATATCCAGAGAACACAGGGAAGAATGTCTTTGTATAGTTCTTTAGGCAGAGTCACCTCTGCTTGCTTCACTACCTTTTTTCTATCCACACACTGCATGTAACTCTACCAACAAGGGTTAAAACTGTCCTTAACCAAAAGGATCATTTTATATGAGCATCTCTCTGTAGCAAGACAAACCCTCTGTACAATAGACAATCTTGTCTAAATTAGTGTATTATTTATTTTGTACTTTTTAAATCACTTTTATTTACAACAAGCCTTAGATACAGCTCACACGCAGTAGTAAAGCTCTGGCAGTACTGACGTCAGGGAGCTAACACATTTGCAAATTACATTTCTAAGTCATAGAAAATAAAAGAAAAAAAAGACTTTCAAAGAACAGTTTTGTCTCCGGGAAGAAGGGTGGCTGGACAGGAGTGCAGTGCCTGCAGAGCTCCGAGGGCAGGGCGGTGATCCAGGGCGGGCTGGGGCAGCTCTGCGCGGGCTAATGGCCCCACTCCTCTTCCCGCTCACCAAGTCCCTCTTCTTCCTCTGGAAACACTGAGTCGCTCTGACTCTTCAGATGCTTAATCCCTGAAAATACAGAAGTCATGGTTAAGGTTGCGTTTTTCATGCATCAGGTATTTTTTTGTGGAGGAAGAAACAGAAAACCAAAGTAAGGGCAAGTTTAATGCCCATAGTTGCTCCTTTTTTCACAAACCTCTTTGTTCAAGTCATGTGGTGGTGTATTTACAACAGAGATATTCTCTTCCTTGAATAAAGGTTCTGAACAGTATTTGCTTCTTTTTTCTCCCTGGTAAGCCTTGCTGAAGTTTGTGTTGAACACGATTGCAAAGCTGTCCTGAGGCAAAGAGAGCCTGGCAGAGCCTCTGTCCTGACAGAGAGGATACTGCTGGCACCAAAGCTGTGACAACACTGGATAATTTCTTACATGGAGAATGTGTTCTTTTGGCCTCCAAATACCATGAGGGGCTGGATGAAAAGGGTGAATACCTATCACAGGATATTTGGAAGTTGAAATATCCTGGTTTTGGTTATATCAAGTGTTTGGTTTGAGGAAAGCTATGAAGTATCTACTGCTGGCTGGTTTCAGCCAACAAGTGAAGTAGACTTTATGAACATGAATCAAATTACAGTTATTTCCCTGTCTCATGTTCAGTACAAGGAAGCAGACTTCAATGAAAGGGCCTGATCCCATCTTCTCAGCTCTGCCTTGGTGTGATAGAATTCAAACTAGAAAAGGAAACAACATCAAGATAAAAAGATGACAGAAAGACCAGAGAGGAAGAGTTGTTATTTTCAAAGAACCTAAAGAGCAAATGTGCAAGATTAGTCTTGGGGTCCCCCAGTTTATTACAAAAAATGTGGGAACATAACTATTGATCAAAAATGCATGATTTGAACAAAATGTAGGCCTGAATTAGTCTATTTTCTGATGCCATTACTGCCACTGCATAAAAATATTTTTTATTTCATTAAAGATCATACATAGCTCTGATAACTATTTCTAACTGTCAGGAAAAAGAGTTCCCTTTTATATCACTTCCTCTCTGTGATGAGGAGACATGACACCCCAGCTGCTTTACATAATCACTGCTAGATAATCAAACACCCCAATGTGCACCCTGCAAGCCATAACACTTGTACGGGGACAGCTTTCAAAAAGGAAATCCAGATTACTGCTAATTGTGAATAAGAAGAATTGATGATGGTGTAAGTCCAAGAGTTTTGGGCCTAGTGTCTCTTCATCCAGAAGTTTCTACACCTCACTGTCAATGTCCACACCATACCTATCCAAAATACAGGATAGATTTTTTTTTCCAAATACATAGTTTGAAAAAAATCTCAACATAAATTATTCCAGTTGCACAAAGTAACAAATAGCTGACAACAGTATCTTACAATGTCTGTACAACAACCAGCTCCACTTCTAACAAGAACTCATCACTCTCTGCTGGGCTCTGGGCTCCTCTCTCTCTTTCTTCCACACAAATGACAGCACACAGTCTCCTGGGAAACTGTTGTTCTGACATAAACCAAGGAAATACATTAATGCTCCAAAGCCACAGTTCCTGCATGTGTGCCCTACAATAATCCAGCCATTTCCAATTAAGAATGTGATACATGAAGGTGCTCAGCTACTACCAAGCTCTTAGCAGCTCCTCTTTAGGAGCACCCTTAAGTAAAACAAACACTTTAAATATTATTTCACCTAACTGCACGTGAATGCACATTTGTTTCTAAATTATGTTGTGTTTTTAAGGTAGATTTGTCTCCTGTTGTTTCTTCTGCGCTTACAGAGCCATTTCTTGCACAATTCACAGCACTCCTCTAAGAGCTGCTGTTCAGTACTTCAGACAGGAATTGCTAGGAGCTAGAGTGAATTATTTTTTTAGGGGAGCTTTTGAAATATGAGAAAGGGAAAGTTATGGACAGAAAAGAAGGCATACATGGTATGATGAAACCATGGAACTGTATTTTTTGTAGGAGTGAAGACTTTTGGCCATGTGGTTTAATTGCTATATTAAATATGAAAATTGTAGGAGATGGAGAGGGATTACATCAGTGAGCATTACCCATTGATTTTTGTGTGGCAAGTAGCTATTGACCTTATTTAATGATTTTTTCATAAACTCCATTCTGCAGCCTGCCTTCACCTCTGCCAGACATTTTATGCTACAGTGTCCCTTGGAAGTGTCCTCCGACCAGTAAGTGCACAAGACGTCATGTACATATATATAATCCTCAAGATGTTCTCACGGCATCAGGTTGTCTGAATGAACTGACCCTTGGCGTGGCATTATGAAATAAGATGCTCATCTACACGATGGAATCAATTAGTGTAAATTGACATTGAGGTAATGAAATTCCTGGCAGTAACATATGAACATGTATGCAGGAAATGCTGGTAACTGCCCTGAAAATATAAATTTCCTGCACAAAGTCTTTTACAGTGTAAAAAATGGCCTTGAGTAATAAAAATACTTAGTTAAATCACAGCAATCATAGTCTTGGATTAAAAGCATATCTAGCCACATAACATTGCAGTAGCCCACAGTGGCTGCCAAGGGTGGTCAGAAGGTATCGGGGCTGGGCAGGTTCTCACTGGCACATTCAGCCACAGCTCCAGGGCACAGGCTGGGACAGCGGCTCCCCAGTGTGGCTCCAGGGGGTTATTCGGGCTGTGCCCTACCCTTTGGCAATACGAGCCATGTGACAAGCAGGCAGTGAGGTGAAGCTCTACCCAAAGAGTGTATTGCTGGATCAGTTCAGCATCTCTGCTTAGCAATATCTGAATTGCTTGCTGAAAGGTTACACTCTGTTAGAGACTGAGTAAAAATTTATTATTCAGGTCACCTTAGCCATCTTTACAACCACAACTATGGCAAGGCTAATTTATCTGAAAGGCTATTTCCTTCTCACATTTCCAATCTTTGTACCAGTAACACAGCCCATGCCCTCAGCTTTCTCAGATAGTAACCAAGAAGGACCAAAATGCTGTAGTTTGGGGATTATTTCTGTTCACTGAGCACAGTGTAAAGATGACCATGAAATACAGAAAGTAAGATTTTACTTGTAGCAAGAAAGCAAAACAAAGCCAAGATATTTTAGAAGAAATTGTATGTAAGAGCACAACTAAGTTAGAAACATCAAGTTATTGATTCCACATAAACTGCACAAGATTTACAGTATCAGTAGCAAATAGGGAGGACTGCAAATGCTGATCCATGGAGTCACCCTGTCCCATCAATGTCCCTCTTTCCAGGCAGTGGATTTGTGGGCACCCAGTTTCCTGAAGAGCTGTGCCTGCACTGTCCTGATGCTGCTGTTTCTCTCGCTGGGTGCCCTGCCCTGCTCTGCCCTTTCCTGGGGACGGGGCTCGCAGGGTGCCACCCACCCTGCTGTCCCCACGGGTTCCAAATCCCCTCTGCACCTGACCCAGCCCCTGCTCCACAGTGTCACGCTCTGCCTGGGGCTCTGCTCTTCACCTGGGATGTCTGGCAGCAAAATTCCCCTTCCAGACCAAACACTGCCCCTTCTCAGCACTCCCTGGAAATGTTTCATATTCACAATGTGTTTACACTTACCTTTATGCTACTTTAAAGCAAAGTCTGTCTGAACACTGCTAAAGCCAGCAGGACAAGAATAGTTTTTTCTCAAAGGGCTTATATCTCACTGCAGGCAATTTAATACAATTAATGTTGATAAATAAACCCATAATTCCAAACCAGTTGAGGAGCCATTCACAAATATAATTTGAACTGTCAATTCTTTTTAGATTAAGTCACTATCTCAAAAAATATTTGTAGAATTCTAGATTCTTATAAATTATGAATGACAATGGGACAATTATGTGTCATTTTTGTAGTCACATCACATCCATGCTGCTTCATCAGCAGCTGTCTTTTAGCTTCTCTCCATCTAATCAAAGCACCAGCTTAGAAAGCTAAGTAGGGTCACAAGATTTGAAATAACCAAGTGCTCCTGAATTAAATATCTCCTGGAAAAAAAAATAAAAAAATATTCATGTAATTAAGGCAGCTCCCCATCCTATTTAACACTTCTTCCTTCACTCTGCTTCACTGCCCAAGGAAGGGTGTTGACATTTACCAAACTCACGATTGAAGTCTGGTTGGCAGCTTGAATTCCCTAAAGTTTGAAGGGTTATTTAGTTTTACGATTTGGAGCTGATCCTCTCCCTATCAAAAACACATTTCCAGATTTGCAGAAAGCAGTGAAAGGCACAGATAAAACAGGCTCATTTTCAATGTTTCAGAACTCAAATCACTTTGAAATAATCATGCAAACAGACCTGGCCAAAGAGGATAACAGCCAAATAAAAATGTCTCAGCCAGTGCTAAATTAATTGTTTTCTATTTTCCTTAGCAAAAATGAGAATATCAAAAGAAATACAGACTCATACCACTAAACAGAAAAATGGATTATTATTTTTAATGGTACATTCTGGTTTGCATTTACCAGTTAAATATGTTCAAATTATGTTTCTCTGATGTGTGTTCCTTACAATGTTTTTTTCCCAGTTCAAGTTTTGATTTAAAATATGCCAAAAAAACAAATAAACGGAAAACACAAAACCCAAACAAACAACAAAAAACAACCAAACAGAAAAAACCCTCAAATTAATGTCATTAAATCCAGCATCCTCCACAGGTCTTTGATTGAGCTGGGTGCAATGGAAAGCACTTGTGAAGAGCCAAATGAAGCTGGCAGGCCTTCCAGGGCAGCCTCTTCCATGTATAGGGATGGCCCCTACAGTTACAGGAGAACAAGCAGCTGCATCAGGTCAGGGGCAACTCTGGGGCACTAACAGCAGCCTGCCTGTACCAAGGAAAGCTGCCCAGAAGATGAAGGTGTCTGGTTGTGAATTGGAAGAGACTGTTTTCTGACTAGATATAAAGAAGAAATTATTCCACTTAGTGTATTTAGGCACTGGTGTGATTTCCCAGTGAAAATGTGATGTGTCTGTTCAAAGAGATTTTCAGTACTGAACCAGACAAAGCACTGAACTACCTTGTTAAACTTGGTGCTAATTCTGCTTTATGCATCAGGTTGAACTATGGACTTTCCCATGGTTCCTTGCAACCTAAATGACTATGTGATTTTATGAAATCAAAACTCAGTAAATGCATCTTACAGTTTATAACAACATACTAACATTAACTGCGTGGGCTACATATTGATCCACCTGGGAACTTCAAATGACTCTTTTCTCTGGAAAAGTGATGCAGTGTCTAAGTGCTCCAGTCAGACTTATTTCAGGAATAAGATTCCTCTTCACTTCCTAAAACCATGGGGCCAGACTAAATCAATATTTCTGATTTTGGAAAGCATACAAACTCATAAGTCCACTGTGATTTATATATACATGTATGTGATTTTCTCAGAGGGGATGAAAATAATGGGATTAAAGTCAGTGAACCTGAAGCATCTCTTCCATGCAACAGATACACCCATGAGATCCCCAAAATCTCACAAAGAAATCACACCCTGGTTGTGGCTCAGTGCATGGAACTGCAACAGAAAAATGTAATTCCTGAGAGGGAGGCCCAGAGCTGCTCTTCTGCAGATGAGTCCTGGCACTGCTGCTGAAATGGTTCATCTTCCCTTGGGACCCTCAGGGCACATCATCCTCTCAGTCACTACCAGTGCCTGAGGGTGCTGGCTGCCACTGCAATTCAAAGAATATGCTCAGCTGCCTGCAGATGTAACAGGTTAAAAAACCACTCTGGGCTAATAAAACCAAGGCCTGTGCACCCTGTTTCACAAGAAATGCCTTTATTGCTCAGCTAGGCATCTGCTCAATGGGAGTACCATGGACTCTCTACACTTCACAAGATGTTTTGCCAGATGTTTCCAGAAACACCTGGTGCTCCCTGGGATGGAATGTGCTCCCTTCTGCTGGTCAGTGCCAGTGGGAGAGTCCAGAACCCGTCCCTGCCATGAGCACCACAGTCCAGCTCTGGCAGGCACAGGACATCATCTCAGCTCTGAAAAGCATCAAATGCTTCCTGCTCTTGCCACCTCCAGCAGAAGCTGAGGACCATCAGAGTCTGCAGGAGCAGCTGCCTGCCAGAAACCTCCTTTGACAGAATCTGAATAATATTAAAAACTTTTCCTCTCTGTGATTACTTTTAGTTCAACAGAATACAGCTTCACTAGCCTCCATTCTCAGCACTTTCTGCTTCATAGAAGTTTAGAAAAATTCAGTCTGATCATCTTCAAATGCTCATTGTCAGCTACACTGCCCAATTTATTCAAATACAAGAAATATGTGTTGTCTTCTCTCTGCCCCATTTGGAGAAGATGTCAGAAATACAGGTGTCATTACTGGTCTTGGAGAAACTCAAAACTTACCCCTGCACACACATCTCCTAGGCATTTTAACTTTCTTGACCAAAAATTTGGTTCTTTGGCTGGAAAGAAATTAAATCCTACTATATATTTTATTTTTTCTCTTTTTTTTAAACAGCTGAAATACAGGACAGCATATATTCCATACAAGAGCAGAACAGTAAGAAAAATGCTATCGTTTTCCAAAACTTATTTTGAGATTTCTCATTTCCTCTTTGCATAAATGACCTGTTATCTCTCTCCTTCATCTGTACAATCAGTTCCTGAAACCTTTAATCCATTTTTTCTTAATTGAGTGGTTTAGATAAGCTCTACTTGCATACAAGTCAGAGTTCAGTGCTTAAGCATTCATTAGCAGCTCTTAAAAATCATTAACCCTATCCTTAATCCTACCTGCCTCCCCTCTCTCTCTACCATTCAGTTTACCAAAAATTATGCCCATTGGTTCCACCTTATCAGCCCTCTCTGCCCCCATCCTCCATTTCCTTTGATCCAGTTGCCCTTGGACCCAGTCTCAGCTTTCTGGCCAAGTGCCCAGTTCCCTCTCTCTCCATCCTTTCCAGCTTGCTGATATCTTTGCTTCTGACAATTTTTGCCTTGTTTCTCCTTCCCCCTGGTTCTCCTGTTATTGTAATGCCTTTCTCCTTACCATTCTCTGAGTCATTTTCTCTTCTGTCCAAATTAAAACTAGAGTGCATCTTCTGTGCAAGCTTGTGGAAATCTAAGACAGTACCTCAAAGTGGTCAAAATCAAGCCCTTGATCTGAAGTCCTGTCAAAAACATTCATCTACCATGAACAACACTGTCACTTTCCCCTGATATTTAGGCTTACACATTTCTGATTTCCACTCTTCTCTAGATCCCCATACCCAATTGCCATCTGAGTCTTGCATGTTTTTTCTTGCGTAATGCATCCCATATAGTTTTTTACCATTTATCCAGACTTTGAAACTCTCCTTTTTCTGGGGTCTTCACTACTACCACATCTCCTTCTCCAAACTTTATAAATGTATCTTTTCTCCTGCCACTACTTTCCCCCCTGAGTTCTCTCCATTGATTCTCTCCAAGATATTTCAGACTAATGGTGGCTATTTATGCTTTCAAGGAAAATTAAATTTCTTCATATATTATGGGCATCATCCATACCCATCTCAAATCAGAAAATGATACATCTTTGCTTCTCAAATTGCTAGGCTTTTAGATTAGCATTTTCATTCTTTCTCCTAAAGTTCTGGAGGGATACAACTACCTGCCTTCATGTCTATATCCAAATCCTCAAAATCCCCAGTTATGGAATTTCAGAAACACCCTGAGAACATTTTTGTTGCCAGCCTGCTGAGACAAAGACTGTTGTTTTTATCCCTAACATTCTTTATCTGTTGCTGGCCTTGATTGCTACACCCTAGCTGGGAGTTCCCTGGTGCAATAACCAGCTTCTGTTAAATGTTTGAACAAGGTTTATGTGGCATGGACCAAATTCCTGGTGTGGGTTCCTGGATGCTTCATTAACCTCAATTCGATATGACAAAAATTGTGTACAGTGATCGGTGGATGATTGCTGAGTATGAACAAAGAGCCAGACAATGGCTGATGTTTGTATGCAAACACAAAATGCATTTGTTACATCTTTCCTTGTGCTTCTTCATGCACACCTAGTAGGATGGCTTCAGTCTGACAAGCTGGCAGCTATTGTTTCATCTGCTGGTGCTCATGTTCAATAATCAAACCAGATGACCTGTGGCAGGAGGTTAATCCTGCTTCCAAGCAGATCTGGCAACAAGAGCCCAGCCTGTGAGTCCCAAGGCAGCCACTCTCTTGGGTGGTCTCTAAGCTACTGGCAGTTCAAAGAATAACAAAAAGTTATCTATGACATGACAGCAATAAAACACAACAAAACACACAGTCCCAGGCCTTGGCAACTCCCATGTATATGAGTGAGTGAACAGAAAAAACACGAGGGAAGGAAGGCAAAATAAAAATAAAGGGTTGTGGAAAATTTTGTTTTTTAGATGAACAGTCTGCTTGATACCGCCTTTGAAAGTTTTATAAATTTGGGTTATTCTTTGTTGAGAAAGACTGAAAACTGATGCACTGTGCAATGTTCTCAAAGGACTCTGAGTGGCACCCATGCCTGTGAGTTTCTGTTAAGCAAGGTTTCACAGAAGCTTGAAAACCAACATGCAAGTGTGGCCCTTAGTCCTGTGGCCAATGAGTTTGAGAATAACCAGGTATTTTCTTTATTACACAGATCTTGGCCCCAGTCTTCCAGAAATTAATGAGATTTACTATTGTTAAAGAAAGAAGAGTCAACATATGTCACTGATGTTAAGTTCCAATTATAAAGACAAAACCCCAGCTACTGTTTATTTGCAATGAATTTATGTAAAATACTGTAAATTATTGTTGTAGCTTTAAAGTTTGAGATATGAGATAAACAAGCGATACAGAAAGTAGATGCACTAGATAGTCTCAAACTCCTGTTTAGATTAGCCTAGAAAAAGCAAAGTCAGGCTGTCACTTTGTGATTTACCATTGATGTAAATGATAAATCAACATTCAAACACCAGCAGATATGGGGAACCTCCAGCATTTAGAATGAAAATAATTTGGAGCACCAATGTGGCAGTTTAAACTAGGCTGATTATAGCAATAGATAAATAATAATTAAAAAAACCCTCCATGTGTTGTATTATTTTACACCTCAGCTCAAACTGAGGAGAAAAAAATCTCAGATGTGTTGTGATTATGAGACCAAGACATTATTCTGCCTTGCAAGTTCATTTATTTTTTTTTTTTCCTCTCTCTAATATGCATGACTAAACCAAAACAAATGATCTGAAGCATTGGCAAATATGACGGGTTTATGTAGTCACATATCTGATCTGGAGCAGATCAGATCATCAGCATATTCAGCAGGTCACCATGGCCCCATAGAGGTTTGTGAATGATCATTCAGAAACCCAGCAACACAGTATGACTAATTTTCTAAATGTCTGCTGGTTGCTGCTAACTCTTCTCTTAGCTGGAGTTATACAATCCTCAGTTGTCATGGTGAGCCTTTTATATGACAAATGTTGAGGCTCATTTGAGGCTGCTTTCAGTCAAAAGGCTCACTGTTAAACTACCACAATGAAGACTGTATGAGAGCAGCAAAAATCATGTTGCAAATATCTGGCTACTTTCCAGTTTGTTCTCTGAGATATCAGTTGCTGCTCTCCATTTTTCCCTCTCAGAGTGGCCTGGAGCAGCGCTGGTTCCTTAAGAGTCGTGTGGAGGAGCTTCTTGCACAGAAGGGCTTTTGTTGGCCCTCCACAGGCTGGCCAGAACATGCACTGCAGAGAAGGGTCAGCATTGCCATGGCTAAAGGGACTGCATCTCCCATGTACAGTAGCCTAGAGAGTAAACAGAGAGGTTTTTGTTGCCCCAGACAACTTCTCCTAGTATGGAGACATCTTCTTCTGCTCCTCCTTCCTTCCCTTGCTAGCCCTCAGACTGCAGAAGGTAGAGCAGAAGCTCGTGGAGTCAGCCAGCAAGTGGGTGACTTTACCCTTTGGAAAACCAGAAAATATTTCTTATCTGATTCTGTGGAGGATGGATCTTGGACAAATACCTCAAAAACCTGATCAGAAAAACATGCAGAAGTGGCTTCCATAACACTAATGAATCTGGGCAGTACTGCAAGGCTCTCCTCACGGCTCCTGTGCTGCTCTGACCAGGCAGCTGGGCCAGCAATCAGGAGAGGATTAGAGCTTTGCAGCTGACACTTTTCCATCCCAATTTTTCATAGCTAAAAGACAGGCTTAGAACTGCTGGTAAGTGTGCTTGAATTCAAACAATGCAGACAGACCTTCAAAGGTGCTGTGCTTTGACGGGTCCTGGGAAGCTTGTTAGATGGTCAGAATCTCCTCTGAAAAAGCACTTGTCTGGAAGCCAAATCTTACTGGGCAATGTGTTTATTTGCTGGAATTGCTAAGCCCTCACTTTTAACATCAGCACCGCTTTCAGTCAGGCAGCTGTCTGCCTGAGAGTAGGTAAAATCATAGGACTGGCAGGATTGTTCCCTTATGTCAAAGGATTACAGTAATTCCGCCAAATAAAAGGCCACATTTTCAAACCTCTAATCAGATGCTCTATAATAATAGAAGTCAAAAGCTCTGCTACTGTCACAAATTATGTGTTAGAACTCACTGGCCTTAAAAGTTTGCAAGTAGCACTTTCTAAACACAGCTTCTTTAAATTAAACCATCTTACACTTTCACAGGCAACTTCTGCCATTCTTAGGATTCATGACATGCTTCTCCAGCCTATGTATCCAGTTGGAGCCACTCTGTAGCCTGACTATCTTAAAATAAGCCAGGAGACTAAAAGTGGGAAGTAAGTTTTACAGCTAGAGAATCACATCAGCAAAGATTTGGGAAAGCTGATGCTAAAGACAGCATGAAACAATACTCAGTATTTCAGCTACAGAAGGCAAGTCTGTTTAGGGGTAGGGACAAGCCAAATTTTAGCTATTTAGAGGGCTATGTACAAAATAAAACAATTACATCATCCTACATGCTGTAAATAAATCAGGGAAAAGTTAAAGAGAATTAGATAAATCTTAACTTTCGTTAAGTTTTAACTTCTGCATTCTAAAATATACGCCATTTTTCAACATCAAGTGTAGCATTAGTTTGAAGGCTGTGCTTTATGCCAGAGGTTCAGTTATAAAAATAAGGGTCCTTTCCAGGCCTTGAAATCAGTGAGCATTCACAAAAGCAGTCCTCCATTTGTCTTTAGGAACAGATGCTATGTTCACAGCTACTATTCCTTTTACAGAAGGTAAAACAAGAGAGTTCTGCTACCAAGATTGTAAAATATTAAATGGTAACTTTTGTGTGAGGAAGGGAATCAAGTGTCCTAGCTTTATTTCCTCTTATCTGTTCCTGCCAAAAGTGGCAACCAAGAACATTTTTCCTTTTATAATATTTTTTTTCCTTTTATAATATTTTTTTTTATTTCTTGTGTTCTTAATGGGAAATTTCTGACTGGCTCTCCTGGCCATTTCTCTTACTATAGCACAGTTATGTCTGTATGTATTCTTCGTCCTAAATGTTGAAAATAGTTCTTCTTTTAACATATTTTATAAACAACTTCAAAATTAGAAAAACCTTGTATGATTAAACAAGTGATTAATAGGCCAGTGTTTTGCTTATTATCCCCAATGCAGTTGTTTCATGAGTGGCATATAAATAATAGGTCATTACTATTTTCTTCGTATTGCCCTAACAAGTCCTAAGTTTTGCTTCTGAGATGTTTTCCTAGGACACAGTATCACCCATCCAAACTGACACTAGAGAGCTGTCTCAGAGAAGAAGGGAAAGTACTTCCACAAAACACTTCACCCTTTGGACTGAAAGGTGAAACTTGGATTTGGGCAGCTGTGGGATGATGTTCTCACTGTGTTGCCATTTCCATGTTGTGAAAGGTTTAGTCTGTGTCAATCAGCTCTCACCCAGAACGTTCCCAGCCAGGTGTAGGCACCCATGATCATTTCCACTGGGCCTCTTGGATGACTCTCCTGACCTGGGAGTGTAAACGGGAGCAGCATTGCTTTGCTGCAAGGAACAATTTTAACAGAGTAAGGCTACAAACCCCTTGAATCAAGGGAGACAAACTGGGTTGTAGCAATTTATGGTGTTTTGCACAGTACTACAGGTAGGTTTTCACATCCTTAAAACAAATGCAAGCCAATTTAGTACATAATGTTTATGCACAACAAGGGCACTTCTTTGATACAGAAATTCAGAAAAATCAAATTCCTAGCTTAGACATCAGAAAGCATCTGGCATAGTGTCTCTGATTGTTTGGGAGAGGAGAAAAGAGAACAGTTAAAGCTTTAGTTTGACATCTCTAGTAATATTTTAAATTTTAAATGTTTTCATTTTAACTTGTTCAGCTTATAGGTAACTGAAACTCCACCAAATTATTATATTTAAGTATTTCTGATTATTGGAAAATTAAAACCCAATGTTAAGAAATACATTTTTCAACATTAAATGCAGTCACCACAAATTATTTGCATTGCAGTAGATAAAACCAGTCTCACCTTGCAGTTGCCGCAGGCAGCACAACATTGGGACAAAATCTTTCGTGGCTTTTTATTGTGTGAGTGACTTGAACTTGTGATAAACCTACCTCTTCTGATTGCCTAAGGCATCAAAATACCCCAGAGCCAGCATCCAGTACAACCAGAAGGCAATTATGCCATAGAAACACACTATCTGACACTCAAAATTGTCAGAGCCTGAAAACAAGTAAAGCTCTCAATTTTTCTGGGAAGCACAGCAAGAATATCAGTTTACTCAATTTAATTTGGGAAAATATAGACAAAATACAAAAAGGTAGACTCTCTTCTATAGGTTTAGACACATTCACATCACAGTTACAGATTCTTTAAAAATTAGTTTTTACATTTCTTATTTTAGCTCTTGCTAAGAGTGAGTTGAAATAAAAGTCGGCCTCTAACCACTCATGGGAAGTGGGGAATACTGCTGGAATGCAGATGAAATTTAGTAATAACCTCATAGATTTTAAGTTGAAATTAGTCAGATTTAATATAATTCTACTCTTTGTAACTGTTCTTTCCATTGAACAGTGGAGCTGCACTAGGAGTCACCAGAGGGAGCCTGCATGCCAAAAATCCCACTGTCTTTTAAAAAACTCTTTACTTTCAGATTGCAAGGGAATTGAAAGCTGAATTTACATAATTTCTCCTCATTGCTTAAAAAAAAAAAAAAATACATATATAGAGAGAGAAGCCTGCTGGACTCTCTCCAGCAGGCTTCTCCCTTTGCCCCTGTAGGAGATGGCCAGCCCGTACCCTGGCCCTGCTGCCCTTGGCCCTGCTGTCCCTGGCCATGTCTCTACTGCCCCTGGCCATGTCTCTGCTGCCCCTGGCCGTGTCTCTGCTGTCCCTGGCCGTGTCTCTGCTGCCCCTGGCCATGCTGCCCCTGGCCGTGTCTCTGCTGCCCCTGGCCATGTCTCTGCTGTCCCTGGCCATGTCTCTGCTGTCCCTGGCCGTGTCTCTGCTGTCCCGCCTCTCCCATTCCCAGGCCTCTCCTGCCTTGGGGCCGATGGCTGCTCACAGTCCCAGCTGAGGACACCTGTGGTGTCCTGCCCCTCTCCAGCTGCTCTCCAGGGAAGGTGTAGCCACGGTGTGCCCTGTGTCCCTGTCCCCTGGAGAGATGCCATTGCAGGGAGTAGCCCACAAACCTGCACAGCTCTCAGGGTTTACCAGATGTGTGTGCACATTTTTCTGCTTGCTTGGGGCCAGCATACACAGCAATGGTGCACCCTGGGCTGGGAGAACCACAGCAAACACTTCAGGGGAGTGTTTTCCTTCTGAGCAGTCACCAGACCCCACAACTCCTTTAATTGCATTGTTAGAAATAGTTAGTCTGTAAATTGCTCAGAGGCTGCTAATCATCTCTCCTGGCTCTAAAAGATCCATGGAATAACACCGGTTGTTCTCAGGTTGTGGGAGAGCTGAAAAACCTGAAGTATCCTCCCTCCGTCCGAACAACTAGCAGCTACATCACATGAGAGCTTTTAAACAACATCCTGCTGGCCTGTGCAGCTCACAGGAAAATGAATCCCTTTTCAGATCCATATGCTAGCTAAAGTATTTCCTGTGTTTTTCTGGTCACAGTCACACACATAATTCATGTGAGTGCTCAGTCCCAGCTTCAGGCCTGAAAGGATGTGGTTGAAATCTTCAGGCTGCTCGTGTTCTTGTCTCCATGCCAAAGCTCTGGAGGATGGTTTTGGGAACTCTGTGTTCTTGCTATACTGGGCAATGTTGCATCTCAAGGGGTGAAGGAAGGGAGAAATTATGGAGGGGAGAAGAGCCACCTGGCTTTTTGAGGAAAATTTTTGGGTTTTGATAAATTCAAATAGGCATCCACTTCAAAAGGAAAAAAAAAATCAAATACTAGAAACCTAGAAATATCCCCACCACAAGAAATCCAGCACATATGGTCCCTGAAAATCAGAAGCATGGTTTTTCTATGTTTCTCTTAGCTTAACCACAGAAATAAGGACCACGTTGTTTAGAAACAGAGATACCACAAAGCTAATGTGCTGCTGGGACCTTGACTCAGATCAGGATGAAGCCTGAAGTAAAAAAGCTAATGGTAAGCTACTGTCCCTGGAAGAGCAGCTTGTGGCCAGGAGCCACTCTCATGGAAATCATTGCCCTGATCCCAGGAGGCTGTCAGAGCAGCTGGTGAGAGCTTGGCTGATGGCTGTGAGCCTGCACCTACTTGTACATGCTCATAAAGGCCAGCACAGCTGATGGAATCGTAGCTGGGAGGTCGTGGGATGATTTTGCTGTGTCAGGCTAATGCCACTGCTCAGTGCCTTTCATGTTATACAAATTCACTCTTAACCTTGAGCTTGCCTGTAGTCACCCTGTCTTTTGAAAGCTTTGCCTTTTGAGGGTGGGGATTTTTATATATAAAATTTGACTACATGGAGAGCAGACATTAATAGACAAAGCGGGACTGTAGAAATATGCAGTTAGGTACAAATCCAGGGAAGGCTTTTCTTTTTAGGGTAAATTAAATGAGACAGCAGCTCAGATACCATGGAGACTTTTGAGAGGTACCTCTGTATGTATATACTGCATCTACCTCCAGAACACCCCAATACAGACTGAGAAGCTCCTCCACTGCTCCCCAGCCATGACCCCAGCAATGCTGCAGGAGGAATGTGCTCAGAGCCAAGGGGAGTGAGGCCCTGGCACATGCACTTGCCCTCTCTGTATGCACAATCCTGCCCTGCCTGTCTGGGAGATGTCAAACACTGAACAAGAGCAGCAATGTCTAATCCAGGTTTTCATTCTGCCATCTTGCTTAGGATCAAATTCCAGATTTACAATGCTTTAGATGAAACAGAGGGGCAATTATTATTTATTACAGTAGGGCTGGCTGGAGTCAGTGTCTGCCATGTGGCTTGGTTGTTAACCTCCAGCATAGAACATACAGCAAGGATATAAAATTTAATGCCCTGTCAAATGGCTGACTTCATAAGAATCTTACATCTTCTCCTACAAAAATATTATCTTTTCTTCAAAAGCTGCTTCAACTCAGAACACAACACTGCCAAAAATCTTTGTAACTTCACTATAAATACATCTTGTAAAAAATGTAACCAGAACAACACACGCTGCCCTTCCCAGGATTTCTACTTTACATTTTAAAATATGTACTATGTCTTCCATATTTTTGTTCTATAGTATTTTATGTTGCTAGCTCTTAAAAGGTGGACTTTTTAATGTCGTCTGTTACTGCTTAGAAACAGTAGGATGTTTACACAGCCCTGTATTTAATACAACAATGCTTAATAACACTATTTACAAGTCATAAATGCTCTTTCACAGCATTTTTCTAAGATTAGCTTCTATCATAAAAATTAAGTTGTACCTTTAGGAGGATGTCTGTTTAGCATTCATTGCACAAGATTAGAAGGAACTATCAGATATATGGATTTCACACTGAGCCAAATGAAATACTCCCCCAGACTTTGGTCTGTGTCGGACCTCATATGGTAATTTAGGGACTGACATTAGTGCTCAACACAGCCCTTTCTTCTTCACTCCAGGTAATAGTGGCAGATGACAAGTTACAACACAAACATCCCAGATTTTCTGTGGAACAGATGTCAAGCTCAGTCTCCACTGGACACCTTGGTCTCTCTATAGGTACTGCAATATTTATTGCAGCCAAGGCCAGAGCCATTTTGAAGTAGGAGCCACCAGCTGTGAAATGAAATGTATTCAAAGCTGCCAACAGCAAGAAATTAAATACAGACTACAGCAGTGTCTGCCAACGTGTTGGGCAGTACCACAACAGTGGCAGCCAACTGAACTTGAGATGGCAGCAATTTGATGTATCCCTGTCACCAACTCAGTGATTCACTAATTAATTTAGCTTTTCTTTTTTTTCTTAATTGTATCTACTGTTGTCATCCTACTGTTGAAGTCTGAGGAAGGAGAGAGGAGGGAGGAAAGAGACCAGGCACTAGAAGGTAACATCTTGGTAAAGATAGCCAGGAAATCCAGTCGAGGCCATTCTGCATCCAGTGGCGTGGCTCTATCGAGGTGCACTGACTAAGATGAGGATAAGAACGGTATATAAATGACGAGAACAAGTAGCTCGGGAAACAAAGCTGCACCTCTTGTGACCAAGTTAGGGACAAGGGAAAAACACAGTGATACAAAACTGCAGCATAAATCTTCTATTCCCCGTTCTTCAGAAGGTCCAGACAGTTGTGGGCCTTCCACCCAGGAAATGAAGTGCACTGATGGCATTTTGTCGCATCGCAACACATGAACTAACAAGAGCAGTGCACATGAAGAACGAGGCAGAGCTTAGCCTTTTGTCACCCAAGAAACAACTTACTGAGACAGATTTTCTGCATGAAAAGAACGTGGTGAAGAACTGGTACTACCAGGCTACAGAAGAGATGTTTCTCCAGGGACATGGCAGCTCTGCTAAGGCATTAGAGGAAGATTCCTGCCCAACCTCAGGAATTGCTCCAACCACTGGCCATTACCTGTTTTTGTGCAGTAGTCCTAACCACCTGCCCGGTAGTTATCACAGCCATTTAGCTCACTGGAAAAGGAAGGAGGTCCAAAATACCACTCAGAACTGAGAGAATAATTGAAAACCATCTCCATCTCCTGTTCTGGCCACATGGCTGATGTGCAGCACAATCATCTTTGAAAAAGGATCATCATTGGAGAGATTGGAAAAATGTAATAGGCTGCGTCAAAGTGACTCACCCACATAAGAAAAGTTTGACTGAACACCAGCTCAATTTGTGAATTTTTACAAGCCTAGTTTTGATGTTTAGAAGACTAAGGTCTGATATTACGGCTAACATTAATTTCCTAAAAATTAAATTTAAACCCATGTATGAAGCAGAAGAAAAAAACACATGGTATTTTTCTTTCTAGAATAGTGGGATGTTTCATTTTCTTACACTGATTTAGTTAGTATTTAGTTAACACTAGAAGCTCTTTACAGAGTTTGCCATGTAAGAAGACAGCTTGTAAAATGATACAAGTTTTTGTAGTGACTGCTAAAGCCTTAGAAACTTCATTCCTGTGCCACTTGAAGTAAATTTAGCCTGAGATTTTTGTTCCACAATGATTCTCATGGGCTCCAAACTCAGTGCTCACCATACTAACAATAATCTTTAATGTCTCCAGACTCTACCCATGTTCGTTGTTAACCTTCAGTCACAAAGTAATGAGATGCATCAGACATCGTCATGCTGGCCTAAGGGGTTACAAATTTGGATGAGGGCCACATACTGTACTAATTGCTTTTAATAAATTACATATTTCAGGAGGGACATCATGATTTTAATCATTTATTCTGCATGTTGTTTCCTTTGGAGAGAAGAACAAGCAGGCACTAAACAAGTAGAGCATCTGAAATTCATGGCAGGAGCTAGAAAGAGCTCATTTAATATCAACCATCATTGTAAATACTAGAATTATGCATGTATCAAATCCCTGGGTCTGAACACTTTGGGAAAAGCCAGTGAGTTCTGGTTGTTTTAATGACTCAAACCAAAATAATGTCTTTGAATGTTCCTTAGATTTATAACAGCTCTGATTTAATCCAATTTCAAATCTTGTAGCTGAGGCCTAGCACAGGAAAAAACCTTTGTTTTTATGCAAAGAAAAATACATTAGGAGGGGAATTTAAAGCATTTATTTCCCAAAAGGCTGAGAAGAAAAACAGTCAAATGTATCTCTTACTTGTGTGGGGAATGACTTTAATTATGATTTGATGGCTCCTCACTGCAAAGATGGTCCAGTGAACACAGACAGCTACAATAACATTCTTTAAAGCCTGCTGAAATTAGCAGGATCTTATCTGATCTAAACAGCCTCTTGCAGAGTGAACTAAGATGGGTGAAGTTTTCCTATTTCTCTAACATCCAGCACATCCAGGCTGGTAGACTCACTGCTAATGAAATCCTCAAATCACTTGGGAACGTGCACTTCCTTCACAGGGGGAGACCTTGATAGTGCTTAAATAGCTACTAGTATTAATAGCAATGGCTTGTAGCTAATGTGGGGATTTGGAACCTCTGGGGAGCAATGCAGGTTTGGGAACAGCTCAGGCTCTCTTCTGTTAGTCTTTGTGAACCTTGCTTCCTGCCACTGCTGTCTGCATTTCCTTCCAAGGATGAGCTGGGCTACCAAACAAAACACCACTACCTAGGTGAAAGGAAACCTGCCTCAGCACGAAGTGTGCCCTGGCATGGAAAGCTGCAGCTGCAACTCTGAGACTCAAATGTGCTCTTTTGATTTTCAAGTGGTAATGAGACACCAAGGAAGCACCATTACCTGGGGTAAGTGCAATCCACTTCTGCCTTGGCAGACTAAGATGCCTTCACTTGGTCACTCTCTATCTGGAAGGGTTATCATCCCATTTTAGACTTCTCTGGCAAGTGTGGGGGTAAAAAATGAGACTCCAGCAGGACTTCCAGGGTCTCCTCTAGCACACCAAGCAGAATAATGAAGATATTTCTGAAGATGCTGTTTGTGTTTGATGGATGGACGGACCTTTGTGCTAAAACAGCTGGACATCTACTTTGGAAAAGGATCAAAGATTTCTTCTTGGTTTTGTCATTAAGAACAAGAAGCAGATTAGTAAATAGGAAAAAAAGGCCTTACACATTGAGAACTGACTGGAAAAGATTGCCCAAGGCAAAACTGGTGACTATTCAAATTGCAAAGCATTCCTGTGGTTATTTTTATGGTATTTTTCGTAGGAAGGTTGAAGCTAACCTTTACATATGAAGAAGAAAACCTTGAAAGGATGAGAAAATTTGAAGTTCAGGCATAAAACCCCATGAATAACAGAAGAAAAAGTGACACAAGGAGGAGAACTGGAGGTGATGCTGGGGGAGGGGAACTGGAGGGGAACTGAGGATGAAATCCTCTATTAAGATTGCGGCTAAACATAGAAAAAAACTGTGACAAGAGGTGAATCACAACAAACAGAAAACAAGATGGATCCGTTTGGTGCAGTATTCAGATACTGACTTTTGCCAACATTGCATGGTACATGCCAGTATGGAATTAAACACTAGTGTGGCAGGTTAGGAAAGAAATATCTATGACAGTAAAATGGAAAACCTCTTTGACATCCATTAGGTTTGGTAATATAATACTAAGAAGCACACCATGCTCAGCTGTTATCTGGTTGGCCAGCTGAGTCCCTCTCCAGATTACCACTTAAATCAATAGCTCTCACATTGATTTTTCCAGCACACTGTATTCCAGTAAAAAGAACAATGCTCTGAGATGAGTCAGCTATTTGCTCTGTCTGTAGGAACTCTGGTGTGTTTTTGTTTGGGAAAATAAAAGCAGGAGCCAAAGTACACACAGTTATACAGTAATAAGAAGCTGCCTGTTGCACCAGGTTTGCTACAGCTTGCTGCAGCAGCCACAGCCCAGCCTTGAGCTAGAGGAAGCTTCTGTACTGATGAAACTGAAATATTTGGGCATGGTCTTAGACAGATCATGATGTTGAATATTAGTTTAATAAGGGCAATGTCAGAGAGAAAAAAATATACCCCCATATATATAAAAGAATAGAATCACAGAATCATAGAATGGTTTGGGTTGGAAGAGACGTTAAAGACCATCTGATTCCAGCCCCCCTTCCATGGACAGGGACACTGCCCACTAGAGCAGGTTTCTCAGAGGCCCATCCAACCTGGCCTTGGACACTTCCAGGGATGGAAGTCACAGCTTCTCTGGGCAATATGAACCCCTTATCTGGGCAATTTAACTAAGAGGCTGATCTCCATATATTTACCATGATAGGTAAAACCTCAACAGTACTGTGTTTATTGCATATATTTCTATATATTTGGATATTTCATGTAACATATACTATAGTTCTGGTAATGTAACCAGTCATCACCATTGTCTGACATCACTTTACTCTGTTCAACAAGCCAACAATTTCCCATTTTATATGGGTTCCTATAACCACAACATACACACTAATTTCCTCTTTCTCTCTCCTGCCTTGCCATCAACACCAGCAACCAGCAACCTTTTTCTCACACAGATTTGTAATTATTTCAAGAAACTTACAAAAACTGTTACAAAACTATTTTCAGCTACTTGGAGATTTGGAGTCAGGCTGAAGTGCAACTGTGCCCATGGTTTCTCTTGATCCCTTTTTGCTGCAGGCATAGAGCAAAGCTCCTGCCATGGCCCCTTGGCTTTCCCACAGCCCTCTGCACTCAGCTGCTATCTCAGCTTCCAGCACAGTTCCACTGCCTGCAAGTTTGGCTTATTTCTGGGAACTTTGAGTTAACAGCAGCTACAAACTACTAAAATGCCACAGAGGTTAACAAATGAAAATATTTGTTCCTCTTCTCCACCAGTTTTAAATGCAAGGTATACCAGATTAAAGTCTATCCCAGCTTCCATTAGTAACAGCCTCAGAGGGTATAGAGCAGACAAGGGGCTATAAAAATGTTATTTTTTTACTTTACTCTGTGTCAAATACCGTATTATGAATAAACTGGGGGAAAAACAGTGCACAGGAAATATATATATGTATATATGCTCAAAGTTGAGGAGGAGTGTGCAACTGTGAAGCCTATTATTCTGAAAATACTGTTGAATAGTGTTATCTTCAACTGCTATAAAAGTAGAAAAATTTAAATCTTTACAAAAAATATATATTTCTCAGTAGAAACAGCCTTGTGTATTGCATAGCACTGTGTATTTCACATTGCTATATATTGGCCTCACAATCAGTCCAAACAAAAAAAAAAATCATGCTTTCATAACAGTGAAAAGGAAGAATAATGAATTTTCCGCCAAGTATTTTTTAAATTAAAAAATCACATTTATGACAGTAACAGTATGGTAAATCTGGAGCAATCCAGACTGTTTACAGGAAGGGTTATCAACTTCCAAGTGCCTACTTGTGTATCTGGGACTATGGTGTAATTTAGGATGCTAAGGCATGCAGTTCTAGAGAGGAGCTATGAGGACCTGTTTTACACTGCACTTCATTTGCACAGTATTTAGCTTAGGCTTGTACAGCAAAATAATACAGCAGTGAGATCAATAGGTATTGCTATCCATGCAAAGCATTTTCCTTCCAGAAAAAATATTGAAATTGGATGTTATAACAGTATTTCTAATAACCAGCACACAAACTTCAGCCTATTTTGGCAAACGGAGTCTTGTGTGACAGCTGAGTGATATTTTATTTGAGGACAAGTTCTAGAGAACTGCAGCTACAGAATGAGATACACAGAGCTGGCTGATATGGTAGATTACCTTATGACAGCAGCAGTATTTCACACAACTAATCAGATATCCCACCTTTTCTGTCAGGTAATAAACTATGTTAAGAAGACAAATGGAAATTTACGTATTCATTATCTATCAAGAGACACCTGGCAGGATGGCCTTTATACTGCACTCTGAAAATAATCCTGCTCTGACAAGTGTCACTCAGAAGTGCTGGTGAATCACCACTGATCTTGCTTCATTGCAATCACTATCAGGTCAAATTCTATTCAGAACTACATAAAAGGCAAGACCTAAATGTAGCTGTTCTGATCCCAGGTGATATTCCTGCTGCTTTTGTGCATATTCCTAAAAATCATGTTATCCCTCAAAATTTTTATCAAGACTTCTCATTTTTTCTTATCTTCCCAAGAAGGTCTTCACACACCCTATTGTCACATACCAAGACCATGGTTTTCGTTCTCCTTTTCACAGCTGCCTTGAAATGAGAAGCAGAATATGGGGGGGTGGTTTCAAATAAGAAACAGAGAACTCTATGGAGCCACCACCAATAGAATTTACATATTCAAGAAGCTCTGTTTGTAGTTTGGCATTGCATTATCTGTTATAGCAAACTAATCAAAGCATAAAAACTTTTTTTTTTTCCCTCAAACAAATACATTTGCTGCTGCAGCAAGATTGTGTGCTGAGGGTGGAGAGATGGTCAGCATTGGGCAGGGGGCAGTGCCAGGCAGTAAGAGCAGAGTGTGGAGGCAGGGATGGCTGGCATGACCCTGTGGCTCTGCTCTGGTCCCACAGGAGCCACCGAGCCAGGGCTGGGCAGAGCTGACAGTACCTTTGAGGGCAGGTGGGGTGAAGACGCTCTGCTTCCTCTGCTTGGGAGAGGCACTCTGCGACTGCGGGGACAAAACAGAGAGGGACAGTGAGACACAGAGAGAGCTTTCTGCTCGTGGCAGCCCCCTGTGTGCACCCATCCGAGTGCCCAGCAGAGCTTCTGGGAAAAACATATTGTGTACAGCTGATGCTGCTCCCCGGCTGTCATGTATACAGGATAACTAAGACAAAAATATGTGTTCAATGGATAACCTTTATGACTCCCAGGCAGAACATACCCAATACTACTGAAAATTACCCTTCATTCTATACAAATATTGTTGAACACAAAATTAGGATAGCCTGTGCTTTTAACAGCCTGTGCAATTGATTCTCATAAGGCAAATAAATGTCTACGCATATTAAAATAGTTGCAAAGTTTACATTATCCAGCATTCCAATTACTGTGTAATCAGGGATTATATGCATGTGTAAGGTAGCACTGAAATATTAATATATACATTTTAATACAAATAAATGGAAAATCCCTCCCTTTTCAATGTGTCCTATTAAACCTAAGACAATAATTTCAGCAGCCAATCACTCAGCCTTTAACTGAGCCTCATTTGAGTGTTGTATTTAGCTAAAATTTTTGTGGCCCCAGAGTTGCATCTATGCACAAAAGAAAAACTACTCCAAAATAATGGTAGTAAAATTACATGTAGAGTAATAATAGCATTATTATATTATACCAATATACATAGAGTAATAATAGCATTACAACATTATATCAATGTTTAGTTAGAAAAAGCTAACTGGGGTATATTCAGTGCTAAAGCATAGCAGCTTTTGCAAAATGAAAGCAGCTAAATTGGTGTCAATGTTATACCAACATGAACTATATCTAAACAAAAAGGACAAGAAAGCCTCATACAGTACACCCTCAGCTAGCTTTGGAAGACATAAGCACCATATCACACTCCTAACCAAAAGGTTAAGGTAAAACTGTGTGTAACCAAGCTTTTTTTTCCCACCTAATTTTATCAATTTCTAGTTGTAGTAATGATGTTGCCATTACCCAAACATTTGCTAAAAATGCGTATCTATTGACTATGAATTTTAATCAGATATATTTCTTCATGGAACATTTGAGACATGTTTCACACAAGTAGAGCTAATCCTATCAATTTAGCTTATCACAATGGATAAAATTATAACATTTATAAATAAAATATTGTCTTCTTTGGAAAGAGAAAGCTATTTATAAACACTATGGGATAATTGGTGAACCTCACACCACTAAATCTTTATATGTTTGTATTAGAGTTCAAATTTGAACCAATCAATACCTCCTGCTGCTATTTAAGGTGCTGCCCTCTGCTCTGAACAGAGGAGAGGAGAAAGAGATCAGGGAATTGGAGGAACCATGCAAGGGGAGGTCAGAAAACAAGATCAGAGGAGCCAGCTTCCAACTCCTGTGCAGACATGACTGCACTGCCTGCTGTAGGCTTGACACGCGATGGAGAGAGTGGAGAGGTGTGTGAATGTGCTTGTGCCCAGCAGTGACCTGCAGATCCTCAGCAACGCTTGGGTGGGGTGAACTGGCAGGGTCACCTTGGCTTTGCTGTGCTTTAACAGGGCACAGCAGCAAGGCAGAGGGGAAGCTTGCCTCTCCCAGCTCCCTGCTACAGGGGGAAGGGAGGGCTGGCAGAACGCACAACACAGCTTTACTCAGCCCTGCTTTGAAAATGATGGTTCTTAAAAGGCTGTGTTACTGCAGATGGCATGAGAATGCAAATAAAAGTATCCACAGGGTGAATTAATGAGTTTCCAAGAGTTTTTAACAATATAATTATTTTAGCAATAAATATGCTTAAAAAAAACCAACATCACTTACCTCTGCCTGTGAGATATTTGTTCTCTTGTCATCTTTTTCTAGAGAAGAACATATGAAAAGAGAAAAGTTAGTACAGAAGTGTTTATCGGTGCTAACACTTGTAACTCTGCCATGAACCTACAGCACTGCTGTAAATAAGAAATTAACCTCCTAATTTACAGCTTTTCTTTCTCATTTGTGTGTCTCAGAAAGCCAGGGGCCCTGATTAGCATTTAGACTTAAGCACTGGATCTGAAGCACTTAACTCCCATTTTTGTCTGTGAATAGCAGTGAGCGATGGAGTTGCTTCAGCAGCAGGTCCTGTGTGCTGGCTGGCAGCCGGGCTCTGCAGCTGGGGCTCTCAGGGTTCAGGGCTGCTTTGCCCAGGGACTGAACTTTCTTCTACGGTCATGTTGGTAAATGGTGTGAAGCAAACTCACAAGGACTTCTACTGCACTCAAATAATAACAAGAACCTCGCTTCAGTTAAGTTACTAATATACCAATACTGGTACTGAAAAGTGCCTTGCAGTAATATGTAAAATTAACAAAACAAGACTTAACAAAGAGCAGTCGTTCACCTTAAAAAATGGATGATATTACCAGACTCAATTTTTTTCCTGAAACTTTTTACTTTTGTTGCCCTAATTTGCTTTAGACTATATGTATGGCAGAATTGTCAAACTTGAGACTTCTATTAAAATTAAGTGCCTCTGAGAACCTGTATGAGCAACTAAGATTGTATGACATAGAGGAGGCTCAAGGTTCTTCCTAACCACAGCACATAACCAGTTTTTGTATGAGTTAATTATTTCGCTGCTGTTGTCTTCATGTGGTTAATGGCCAGAAAGTATCTCTCTTCTGCTGATGATTTCACAAATATTTGACAAAGATCATGCAGGATATTTGATACACAATAGTTTGGAGCTCTAAAATAAAATGTCATGAAAAACATAGACATCAATCTCTCACTGTTGCAATGGGCCTTCTAAAATTTTCCATTTGCAGATATCAGTGTGTAATTTTCACTGAGGTGGGACCAATCTGTAACCATAGGTCTGAGCAAAGAATTAGGCCTAGGCAGTATCATTTCATCTGACTTATTCTTTACATATTGGCCTCTTGTGGTATGCTGTGTATGAGGGGACAAGCCAGTCCATGCAGCTGGATCGACTGATTTTCTATTGCATTCTTTACCATTGTCTCTGTGCATCTTGCAAACATTATTTAACCAGATTTTTCAATATAAGTATTTCTCAATATCTCTCTCTGAAAGATATTCAAATCATTCATACTCAAGGTTAAAAAGTGCAATTGAAAACAGGGCTGATTACTAAAGCATGAGCCCCCAGATATAGAATTAGACAAGACAATCAGGAGTTTCCTGCCATTGACATTTGCATGAACTTTGGTAAGGTCACTGATGTCCTCCTGGACTTCCCTACCTGTAAATAAGTATAACAGTATCTATTTCAGTATAGAAGTGTCTATCCCAGTCCATAAAACACTTTGGGGTATGAAGTCAGGCTGACTAAATGGGTGATTATTTATGTGCTTGCAGCCTTCCTTATTGGTTGCATACCAACACATCAATGAGCCAACACTGGACTTTTTTTTTTTTTTTTTTTTTTTAATGCAGGATACTGGATTTAGCTTGAATGCTGAAATTTGAATAAATCAGGGACTTTCAGCAAAGAACAATGAAGAGTAAGTTACGTCCCATTCCTTCCTGAAAATCTAAATTTGCCCAGATTAAAAATATATTTTGTAAACCCAAGCTGACACTTGCATAAGGAAAAAAAGCTGACATCAGTAGCTTTGGTTGTTTCAGGTCTTGATCCTGAGAATGTGCAGAACTCCAGCCCTTTGGGCTCGCACATTTAGTGTTCTGAGTGATGTGACATTAAAATTGCCAGAACATTCGTGACCTTTCCTTTCACCCAGCAGCCTTTATATGACAGGCAGCTTTGGGAATAAGGACTGGTCCTGTGTGGAGTTAGAGAAACCATTCATATCCACAGGGCAAATAGTGCCAATAAGAAGCATCAGACAATGTGGACATTTAAGAAGAACCTGTAAAATCACATCAACAAACAGTTTTCCAAATCAGTAAAGAGAGATCTGAAAGTAACCTGAGACTGACAGATACAAACTCCAGGCAGGAGTCATGAAGTGTTTCACGTGAGTTGTGAGATGAAGGGAAAGGTACAGCTGGCTGGAGATGAAGGTTGGGTACATTTTGACACAAGTTTCTTTTTGAGGACAGAAGGAGCATCACATGCTAATTTTTGACAGGTATTTTGATGGATAAGATTCAATCAAGAATATAGATTTTTAAGGAGAGGTGACAAGGAATAAGAATAAGGGAAGCCTAAATCCCAGAATGACATAGACTGAGGCAGAGAGGATAAAACAAAAAACCCTCTATGTACAGAGGAGAAGGAGGAAAAGAAAGGCAAGGGGACCATGGAAGGAAGATAGAAGAGCTTGTGAGTAAGTGAAGTAGTAATGAGAGACAGAGACATTGTACCAACAGTAAAAGGGGAAATTTAGGGATGGCAAAGAGCTGGAGTGCAGTGTGGGCTGGAGCTCAGTCAGGAGTTCTCTGCCTGGCCGGGTATTTGGACAGGCAGAGAAGGATTACTTTGATAATTGTGTGAATACTCTTCCTTGGACAAAGAGGGGTTTCCCAGTGTAACTTACAATGCTTCATAAAGTTACTTTATAAAGCAGTATAAATAACTTAATGAAAGCATGTTTTTACAGCAGTCTTACTAGGAAGCATCCTTGTGAGAGTAAATGACAGTAAGAATTTGTGCTCTCCCTGCATCAAGAGATCATGTAGAAAATCTCTGTGACAACAGATTTCATTGTGAGAATTGAAGGTACAAGGTAAGAAAAAACATCCGTTACCAACTACAAATCAGACATTTCCACCAATGGAAGTCAAACAAGCCATGCATCTCCCACCCTCAAATTCATCTCAAATACATTGGCAATTACAAACTGAATTTCTTTAGTGAATGTTTAGAGCATAAATTCATCTTCAGAAGGGTCAGGAAATAATCAGAAGCTAAATCACAAATATCAGAATGTGATATTGACAGGGCAGAATGAAATATCTGGTTTGTCTACTCCGATGACTACTGTGCAGGCAGGGCTCGGCTCACAAAAAAAATCATAGTTATACAGAATGAAAAATTCATTTTTCATGTTTATAAGTTAGCAATTATATCATGGAGAGTGTGAAGATATCAGCTATTTCTCTTATATGTGAAACAAACTCCTAGCCCTCAGTAGGTAATTTCTTTCTACAAATTTGCTCTCTTTTTGGGGCCAGAAGGGAAGAAAATTATATTCCATTTTCCTTCCTCACAGACCATAACATTGTTCACAGAACACAACATAACTGCATTGTATTCCAAATCTGAACCTACAGCTTTTTTCCAGTTTAACTTATTCTAGGCTGCTCTAATTACTAACAGGACTCTAATCAGTCAAGTAATTTCTTGACAGTTTTTGTGGTTATTTTTTTAAGGAGGCATAATAGAAATTATATGGAGACCTGAGAATGGGTTTGTACATATCCAAGTGGAGGCAAGTAAAACCAAGACTGGAGCTTTTTTAGAAACTTCTTTACATACATGCTGAGGAAAAAGTAGTGAGGACTTTCCCTTATTCACCCATTATCCTGGGTGAATAATGTTTGAGCCTAATGTGAGCCTTACCTCATGTAGGCTGGAGCATCACCTGGAATAATAAACAAGATTTAAGGCTTTTTTCTGTATCCTCAGATAAATAAATATGCAATGAAAAGTTCAGTCTAAAGGGTATTCCCATCAATCCAGATATGTGCACAGACTTTCTGAACCAAAACCTTAGTTTTTTAAGGAAAGCCACTTCTGAGAGCCCATCTGCCTGCACAGACCCCTTCAGAATCAGAGTTCTAACCTTTAGCCTAATCTCACCCACTTGCAGGGAAACCTGCAAGACGTGGCCCCACTATGTTGCTGAAATAGGCTGAAGAAGCACCAGGGTGGTTGTCTCCCAACAGGGCTGTTAGCAGAGCTCTTTGAATATTGGCACATCCCCCTGCCCAGCTGATCCAAGGAGCTGAGCTCCCCCAAAGGTGTCCTCATTTGGAGCCAGAGAAGAACCCAAAGGAAGGAGGCTGATTGTAGCTGGACTGAAATCTGCTTGGCGGTGCAGATCACTTCTTCCACCATCTCCACTGCTGTGCAAACGTCAGGTCTGTGCTGAGGGAAGATTTGTGGTCGTTTTAGAGTGAGATCAAAGTTCATCTGCCTTGCTTCTCCCCCTGGATAATGTTAATGCACTTGGAGCAGCCATGCAGGGCAAGAGGTGACCTGTTTTAGAAGAGCTGGCCTCTGATATCACCCATGGGCTCTGCAGTGGTCTCATCCAGCAAAGGCTTATCTCATCCAGATAAGTGCCTTGCTTGCTTTCCCCTCAGCAAGAGCAAATAAAAGCCTTTTCTGTGGGGTTTCAGTCAGGCACTGGAGAAACAGAATAGGTCAGAGAGGCCAGTTTTTACACAAAAGAAACTCAGTAAGAGGCTGGTATAATTGTTGGAGAAAGCTTCTTGTAGAGAGTTTGGAATTTTCCTTGGGAAAACATAGCTGAGCAGATAAAAATCACAGGGGGCTGATAGATTTGTGCTCAGGCAATTTTAGAAACTAAAACCAGAAAATAATCCTTCATTCTCCTGCTATTTAATGGCAGAATAAGATGAAATTTTTGAAAATTACGTTTCAGTCATTTCACATTTCAATTTCACCATTAGTAAAAGAAAATAAATACTTTTCGATCAGCCAGTTTACTGGTGTTTGACCACCACCATCTGTATTAGTCATTGGTATTTGTTAAAACAAGCTCACTGAACTCTGATTTAGAAACAGACCGACATAATATTTGGTTTTTCTGCTATCACAACTACTTTTCCTTTCTTCTAGAAGACATAGCAAGATCAAAAAACATGTAATGCTTTCTTTTTGCCAGAGTCCTAATTACACATTGCCACATCAGCTAGCATCGCATCACTTTTTACTAAACCACAGAGGTAGGAAAAGGAAAAAAAAATCAGAAAAGACCATAATAAAAATTCTTACATAGATAATTGTTTGATTTTCGCTTGCTGGTTTTTATTTGCCAGTGTTTATCAATGAGAACTTGACTACGGGTTTAGATGTCATTACATTTAATTACAAAGAAATATCCTGGTAAGCCCTCCTGGAGTGAGTGTATGTTTCTGAAACTATTCCCATTGCAGAGCAGCTCATCAGAGTCCGGAATGCAGCTGCTGTGGCAGCGGGGCTGAGCTCTGCTCCCCTCCTCACTCCAGTGCTGGCAAGGGAGAGCAAGTGCTGTGCTGCGCTGTGCTGCTGCATCCCACTCACTAATCAGCAGCTAAATTACTGCCCGGCCCTTGAGGAGCACTAATAACAAGATTTGTATAGCAAGCATTAATGAAAACATAGGGCAGAGAGGAATTTGCTGTACACAGAGGCATTTGCATGCCTACCCTGTCAGGCGCCTGCAGCTCAGTTTGGGCAAGGTCCCGCACTGCACTTCGCTGCAGCGCTGTCACTAAGGGACCTCTTGTCCCTCTGTCTCACAGGTCACAGCACAGCTTTTCCCAAGTGGCTCCAGTCTGTAACCAGCCCCTCGCACTTCATTAAAATGCTGCAGGCCAAATGAGTCTGCTCTTTGGACATTGAAATCTTTTTTCCCAGGTAGATCACATTTTTAAACAACCCTGTATTTCCCACCTTCAACTTTCAAGTAGCCATTACTAGAACTGAGAGTAGGGGCTGAAATCTCCTTTGTTAGACCAAATCCTTCCTCATGGTGCCCAAAGTCAGCCACTAAATGAAAAGAACAATCATTGTTTTCCTCCTGATGCACACAGCATCATCGAATCCAAACATCTCTGACTTTAAGCTGCTCAGCCATAAGAATATGAAATAAAACCACCTTTCACAAGCTACACAGATCAAAATTTCTTTAAAACTTGCATTCTGGTAAACATAATCTATTTTGGAAGAAGGTGGAGACATTACAAACAATCTGAATGTATTTGTTTAGATTATATAATTCTCAGAAAGGAATTATACTGCCTGATTCACCATCTTGTTATTCCAGCTTAATGCCAGACTCATGGAAATCAGTCTCATTTCACTGGCATGAAATTAGAATACAAGAGTGATGAATCAGGTCTGTAGCCTTACCACAGAGCAATCATGAATTATTACAACAAGAACAAAAATCATCCTTCTCCTAAGCATTTTTGTTCTAAATTTTTCATTCTCCTTCCCTAAAATATATGATAAATATTAATATAATACAAATTCTAAAAAGTACCATAAATCAAGTATAGCTCCTCAAAATATATTTTGAAAGAGAATTAAAACTTGATTATTTTCTCCTTTCTTAAAAAAGGACTTACTTGTCTGCCTCTTGTCTTGATGTATTTCTGCCTGAATTTGTGGCCTTCCAATTGCTGCCAGTTCTGTAAGGCTTTATTCTGATCTGTCCTGGCTTTGAATGACTGGACATGAAATGGATTTTGTGGAAAAACCTGTCATGAAAAGAATAGTTCCATGCAGAATTTTCTTTTTCTGAAACATAAGAGGCCCTGTTCAACTGCATGAGAGAGGGTCAGGTGAACAAGGCACTGGGAACAGAATTCCTGATGTGAAGTCCTGGATATGGGGACAATTCCAGAGATGGCAGGTTTTCCCAGAGAGGTAATCAATGCAGGGAGAAACATGCATGAAATAAACATTCTGTTTTACAACTAATGTAAAGATTGGCTTTAATTCACAATATAAACAATGCTTGAATATGTTTTCATCTAGTTGCTTTCTAAGCAGCACAAACTCATTTTTGGTGAAGGCAATGGAGACGGCTTCCAAAGAATAACTGACTAAATAAGATTACCCAGGAGGAGGTAAGTGTTTTATTTTTTCTTTTGATCTCTCGGGTGAGACATTTTCTGGACCAGACAAAATTCTCTGACTAAATTTCCAGGAGTGACTCTGAGCCAAACTTTTCATGTAACTTGCAGCTGACCAGTGTGGACTCCTGGCATCAGAGCTGGGAGGAGCCCCTGGCAGCACCACATGTTGTCACCACAGGCAGAAACTCTGGATCAGGGTTTGCCTATACATTGCTTTGAAGCTCCCTAAAATTTACTCATCCCAAAGAGTAACCACTTATTTAACAGCAAAATATTTCTTTCTGTTTCCAGCATGGCAGAGTTAAGCATCAGAAATCAGAGGTGTCTGCTATGGTCTGACCCTTGGCAAAGAGGAGTTCATCAGTGCCTGGTTCTGCTGGGTGTTAAGGGGAGCTGAGGGGTGTCACAGGCAAAATGAGTCCCACAGGAGTTCAACACATGCTCAGTGCAAATCCTGCACCAGCAAAGCAAACTGGGCAAAGGGGAATGTCGGAGAGAAGTGAAAGACAATCATTTTGTCACTGGCTTTATTAGCTCATAAGCAACAGCAAATTTTGCCATCGACTTAAAAGTCAGCATTTTTTCCTATATATACAGCATGAACTGATAAAAAAACAAAGAGAAAAGGCAAAATACCTTCTCATTTACTAAATAGTTCTAGAGTTAGTACAACTGGGAAAGAACTTCAGCCATACATAAATTGCCTCCTAGTCAAAACTCTTGCTCATTTTCTAAGCTAAGTAATAACAGTCACCTCAATATTCACTACACCATTGAAGGTCCAGGTAAGTCTATTCAAATAAGTAAAAATAAATGAGACAAACAGAAGAAAACTGCTGAGATTACTGATGTGAAATTTAAAATCCTCGGTCTATTGGGAAAGCTGTTGGTAAACTCAGGTTTCAAAATTAGTAAAGTAAGACTTAAAGATATGTGATGGTCTACATCTGACCCTTTTATAAACAGCTACTTAGAATGATTAAAATCTCCCATTTAGATTGAAACACATATTAGAAAAAATCCCTTATTCTTGCAGCAAATAAATGTAAACCAGGATGATACAGATTTTCTGGAATGAACCAGAAGGGAACTGGACAGCCATATTTTCTGGGCACCCCAAACAGTGCTAGAAAGACAAACTAAGCTACAAGGAAACCTTAGAAAATTAGACTTTCACAGACACACTGAACGAGGCAAAGGACAAAGACTGCAAAGTAGACCTAAGTCACAAAATGTTGTCTCAAAGTTGTCTGGCTGTGTAGAAGGAGAACTCACCTCATTATGAGGTTACATTGACATAGGGGCTATTCTGACACGACAGACATCACTAAAAACTGCATCTTTGCTGTATGGACCAAGGGCAGTTTCCACACTCACAGCATACTCTCACCTGGCCTGAAACCTGGCAGTGAGAGACAAGACTCACATGAAGGAAATAGGAGAGCAGTGGAGATAAAAAAGAGTTTTGAGAAGTTAGAAGGCCAGAGCTGTCGAGAGCTGTCAAATACTCAGAGAAAGAGGTTCAAAGATCAGAAACATGAGTCTGCAATGAGTGTCCCCAGGTAAAACAAACTGCCAGACTTCTAATTTTTTTTTTAATGATTGCTATTGCTTAACCAAATGTACCAAACACTCATAGTCAAAAAATTCCCAAGCATCTTGCAATTATTTTTTTACATTGATGAAGCCATAAAACTGTTATTGGTTGTGAAAAGATTTAATGGTGTAATTAAGTACTTTCAAATACAGGAGGAAGAAAAGTACCTTGAGCATAGAGCTACCCAGGGCTGTGAGTCCATCAGTAACACTGCATAGTATTAGTAAAGTGCTACTTTCCATCTGCTTACTTGTTTTAGCCTCAGTCTATGCTCAAATGACTGAAGAGGCTGAAGATCTAAATACAATACTGAGACAAAGATCTTGAAGTAAAATTCATTATTACCAGAAATATAGTGCTAGCAATTCCCAGGATAAACTTTGAAACCATTTTCTAATAACTTCATGCACAGGGATCTGTTGTGATGGAAAATGGCTCATAATTGACCTACCGATCACAGTCTTTGTATCAGCGTTACAGCTGCAAATGTCATCACTGCGAGTGGTTCCTTTCTTGGCTGGGAGCTGTAGGAATATTCCAAGCTCTAAAATAAAAACCAGCAGCAGTAGCCACAACCAAAGAAACCCCATCCAAACATTTCTTAGCATGCTACAGCTCATAAAACCATTTAAAATGTATCCTATGTGAATGTGTTTGACATTTGCCATGGGAGAAGAAAACATACAGAACAATAAAATTTTTTGTTAGCCAGTGATTATTATTGCTGTCCTAGCAATTTTGTTCCTTTTGGAATAATACCTCAAGGGTTTCAGTAAGAATGCTTTGTAAAGCTAGTCCTGGCCAACTGCTTGTGGCTTGCTTGTGGTTAGAATGCACATGCAGGGAGTTCCTCACATACATGTATCATCTTACATGGGAATCAAGTCAGCTACTAATAATAGTTCTTCTTGGGGGTTAGGACCCTTTTTTACAAAAAAAGAAGATGCAAATATCAGTTTTGCAAAGCCATTGCTGGGTTTTCCAAGCTTTCAAAGAGTCAGCAAAACCATAATCCATAATCTCATTCTTGCCTTAAGCACAACTAGGAGGGCTAGAACAGCCCAGGGCAATCATCTTTAGCTCAGAATAAATCAGCTGCAATTTCCAAAAGCATTTTTCAGAATTTCTACTAACCTTACTACATACCAGAGACAGAGGGGATTGTGGCTTTTGTTTCATGCATCTCCATCCTTACTATCACAGTCAGAAACACCGTCCTTTGGAATGAGCCACATGCTCCTATGGGATATGCTGAACACATTAAAGCCTGAGTCACAAACCAGGGGGCTTGAAAGCACACCTCTTAACAGTAACAGCCTGTTTGCTGCCTACTGTATTTCAAAGACAGTAAAAACCTAATGTTGGTCAGGATCAAAAATCGTTCAGGTCACAATTCTTTAAAGGAGAAACTCTTTATTCTCCCTACCCAGCTCCATCCCCCTCCCCTGCCCCTTCCTTTGAGTTCATTAGTACAATTCCACTTGGAAGAGAAAAGGATACAAACTAGCACTTAGTAATACTAAAGTGTTGCTCTCAAACCAACTGGGCTTTTAGATTAAATGGCTCCCTGATTCTGCAGCTGTCCCGCAGATCCTAATAGAAAATGGAAAAGGCAGAACAAGTGTTTCAGCTGATCCCAGAGAAGCTACCCTGTGGAGGTGGCCAAGGAAAGAGCAGGACAGGTTGATCCAAAGCTTTGCTTTCTACCGCTACCTGAGAACAGCTATGGCAGGGAACTTCAGAAAGACTTGAAGGGATGCTATCCCTACATGAGTGCTGGAAGCTCAGTGCAGCCATGTGTGGATTATGGGGTGTCCAGGTTCCAGGATAAGCCATACTGTAGGGTGCAATTGAGCTCACTGCTATATTGAACTTTCCATCTGCCTTGCTCATGTTCATTTTCTGTGTGACTTTGCTTGTCTCATCAGAACTAAGGACATGGTCTCAGGTAAAAATCACAACCCCTACAATGCTCCTTCATCTACTTAACACTGCTGACTCTGTTAGTGCCATTTGGTTTCACAAGATGAATAACACCAAGATATTGGTATGGGACATCTGCATGCTGGGTATCCCATGGAAAACATGAACAAAGAAGGAGCTGGTCACTGTGCTTCATTCTGTTACTCTGATAGTCTCGTGATCCTCCAGTGAAGACATTTGAGAAAAAAATCAGAAGCGATTTTAGATACAGACACAGAAAGAGGAAGCTATGAAGGGGAGAAGAAGAAAACAGAGCTTTCAATAGACATAAAGCTAAATTCTATCCCAGAACTGCTTTGGTTACTGTAAAAAGAGACTCGACTGGTACATCAGATCTTGTTTCCACCAGCTGATGACACAGGCAGATCAGACTCACAGGAAAGCAAAGCTCTTCAGCTCCCTGCACTCTCACTGAGTTTCTGCAGCCTTCTACAATTGACAAAGTCTTTCAGGACTGATAGGTTAAATTTGTTTGGTCTCTGCTAGGTTTAGGTCCAGATTCATTAAATTCCCACTTTTGATGCATTTTGAAGTCAAGTTTCAACTTCAGTTATGCCATACAAAGAGTTAAATTCTGTCTCTAAAAGCTCAATAAATGGGCTACCTTGATTGATGCTTTAAGTGCAACCCCTTCCCAATATTCTGAACATAATGAGGTTAGTGCTAAAAGCTGGATTCTCTCTCATCTATCTGCATTATCTATTTATTCTGCACACGTCACCACGGTAAATGAGGGCTGCATTAAGTACTAAATAGCAGAGGTCAGAAAAAACCTGTGTTGTATTCTTTTCCCCTCAGCAAGGCTGAAACATCTATTAATGGATTTTAGTTTATTACCTGATGTGAACTAAAAAAATGCATTGAAAATACCAGTATTAGCACATTACTGAAGTTTGATTTAAACATAATCTCAAAAAAAACATATCTTTACATTCTTATTTTAAAAATTTTATCTTATGATGTTTAAATAGACTCAATTTCAAATATTCTTTGAATTGTTTTCCATTAAACACCCCTTCCCACAAAAAAAGCAGAATTTTTGCCACAGGCTAAACTAGACTTATTTTGATCCAAAGTCTTATTTTAAAATGCCATCAACACCCCAAATTGTATGCTCATGTAGTTGTATTAAATATAGCTTAAGTATTTTAGCTACAAGAAGTAACTACACTTAAGCATTTCATTTTTTAACTGGAAAACTCACCATTTATTCCAAACTCTCAGCAAAACAAGCTATATGAGGTGCATAAATATTTGGAACAGTGCAAATCTGTAAAATATTTTCCTCTAGCAAAATATTTAGCCTTATGAATGCAATGAAGTTAAGATCTGTGCAGCTGACTTCCTCAGCAGGTCAGGCAGCCATGCCCACTGCTATTCCCTACCCACGGCACGGCTCTGTCTGCTGTATACACAGAGGTGATAACAAGTGTAAACATTCCAATAGCTTATCAGGCCTGAGCTGAATGACCAAGCAGCTGGAGAGCTGTAACGTGAAGCCATGTATATTAAAAATAATTTGCAAATAATCTCCTGGGGTGCAAGAAGGCTGTTTCTATGGTGCTTTTGTATAAGGAACAAGGAAAACAGATGAAGAGTACAAAGTTCAGCCTCTAAAAATATCACATTCAGAAAGTTCCACGGACATTGACCCTTCCAACACAAAACCAATGGGAGGCAGGGAGCAGGAGGAACAAGTAAAATCATGGCACACATCAGGAGTTTAGCTGGTAAATAAAAAACTATTTCAATTCATTTCTTGGGTATTCAAGGCTGGAACAAGAGTAATGGATTAATGCAATTCCATCCATACTGGGAGCAAGTAAAGCTTTTGGGGTTTTGGCTTCATGTCCTCTCAGCTGCACCACTTCTCTGATGTAGGCACAAATCTGAGTCTTGGTTGTGAATATCCAACCCCTTTTTCCATCCTCCAGAGCTTTCCCAGGCAGTGTTTGCACCCTGGAATACCCCATCTCACAGAGGGACAGTAGGATCTGGTGAATGTGAGGGACGCGTTCTTGTTTTGACTAAATTTACTCACTTCAGTCAACTAGGAGAAACTAGTTCATGTAAAATGTACCTGTACAGTCAATTAATAAACACTGAAAATGAAGAAGCATGGATAAAAATAAACACAAAAAAATTCAGTAAAATAAGTGAATTTTGACCAGAATATGCCCAACAGCTTTTTGTTTTGACTGTCCCTGTGTAGCTGTCAGACCTTTCACTGTTAATGACTGAAGAGACAGCCCAGACTCTTTTGGCCTCTCTATGAAACAGTACATGTTTCCTACTGTTTCACACTATAAGATTTACACAATTGCTAAAATATTCTCAGGGAATGTTTATATTTGTGAATTACTGTGTGTGTTCAGGACCGCAAGAACTGTGAAAATGCAGCTGGCTGCTTTGGTGATAACCCTCAGTCTGGGCACAGCGCTGCTCACTGCATCCCAACCAAGTCAGGCCTGCTGTCCTTACTGCACTGCAGAGAGCGTGACAACTCTTCTGACAAGTGATGACAGTAAAATCCTCATCCTCTCATGGAAATGGAGCATCTTCATGAAATGGAGTGTTTTCATGAATGATGAAAAAAATCCCTTTTTAAAATTCATTGTTTCTTTGTTTCTTTCTGGAGCCTGTGAGCTATTTCTTCTGGGCTGAATAAAGAAGAGCTCAAGAACAGGCTCTTGATATTTTTCTCTCTTTTTTTTTTTTTTTTTTTTTTAAGTCCTTGAGCTTTCCTTTTAGGTTTTATGGAGTCTGTATTCATACTGCATATGTGTGAGGAACTTTTGCTGTGCCTTGTCCCAGGGAATTCAGTGGATCTGAGCAGTAGAATAAATTCAGAGTAACTCAAATGAAAAAGCATGTGAGCCTAGTGTATATAGTCAAGAAAAAGGGATGCTGTTTGCCACGGAACATTTGCAGTCATGCGTCATCCTGCAAACAGCAGGGTATTTTCAAGCACAGACATTTTTATCTCTGTTGTAGAACCCCTATCACCCATTAGGGCTTACACAATGTTTACTTTACATATTTCATTGTTTGACTGTGTCAGACAGTCATTTCCAGCACAGGCTGAAAGCACACGAAGGCCCTCACTGCCTTGACAAGATGTGCCTAGACTGCGAACATCCTGGTGCCGTCAGTAATTGCACTGGGCTATACCAGCCCTCTGCTGTGAGGGGACACAAATGTTTTTCATTGCTTACTGAAATACCTCCACAGACTCCTGGACCAATATAAAAAGAGACAAAATGCTTAAATGGCATATACATTTAGCATATAGAGAGGCTAAGTACTTTGACAAAAAAGTACAGCAAATGACAGTTTTTATTCATGTACTGCTTTTCTGAATACTCTATTACCACATTAGAAACCTAAATTTGCAATTGAAAACAGCTGCTATTTGGCTTACTCACTCTCTAGTTCTTGGACTAAAGTAAGCAGTATGTCCTACCAGAATCTCAATAGTTTGAAAAACATATCAGTTTCCATGCACTCTGAGACCAAGAGTTTTCTGCTGAGATTTTTCCCTGAGAAAGTATAGCAGAACTGTTTGACAATGCTCAGAAACACATGCCTCCTACTAAGTAGGTCTTTTCTTGAGCTCAGTTTATTTTGTCTTGGAAGAAAAAAAAACTGTGATCATTAGATCTAAACCCAAACTTACTCATTCACCTAGAAGAGTGATCCAACTAATATTAGTCACAAACCTTAATACTGGGCAAAGTGACTCATATTAATCCCATCAAGAATGTGTTGCTGGTACAGTTTGCATCAGCAGAAAAGCACATCTGTCTGTGGTAATGAGATTTATTGTGCAGAGAAAGTCTGGGATTGTCTAAAATCAATTTAGCATTAAAACCTCAACTACTTTGGGTTGTCATGGAATTGACAAAGGTATAAGGACAGATTTTCCTCTCACCACTCACCTGGCTGTGCTGTTTGCTCCTGCACTAAATACTGAGATTGCCCATGAGACATCTCAGCAGAACTCCGGGGAAGTGACAGTAAACTGAAAGGCATGGATTATTTCTGGCTAACCAAAAACCAGCTAGGAATGAGAAAGCAAAACTACTCATGCCCAAACACAAGCTCTGAGTACCTTCCTTGTTCAGAGACAGGTACAGATTTCTTTTCTTCAAATTATGATTTCCAGCATTCAGTAAGCTCAGATGTACTGTGCTATGCTGGGAAGGTATGTTTTATATTGCTTTTGCAGTGATAACATACCCTGAAATGAGATTTGCAAAGCCCAAAAAGGCAGCTGTATTTCTAAACACAGAATAACATTTACATTAAAAGCAAGGAAGTCAAAACAGGCAACAAAGCAAAAAGGGGAGCTGGAAACAGCAAATACATAGAAAATTTAGATACACAGAAGTTTGTCCTAATGTTTACCCATATTCCAATGCTTCAAGAAGACTGAACACTTTGACATAAGTTGAAGAGCCTTTGCCAGCCAGACTGTTTGAAGTTGTGCTGGCTCTGTGACAAAACCAGTCTGTACAGGAGCACTGGCATTGTTTCCTGATCAAAGCGAGCCCTAATGCTATTAAACCCAAGTTGTGGTCTGACGTGCTTTCTTCCCTCAGCTATCAGTTCTCTACTCTGCTACCAGCTTTTTCTTGAGCTGTTGCATTTTGATATTCTGCTGTTTTAAAGGATGCTCAGATGTTTATTCCAGACATAATAATTTCAGACAAATAGGAATGGATATTCCTATATTTTTTGCTATGCTGGGCATGGAGACAGGAGGTTGTGCATACACAGAAAAGTCTGCTTTGATGGTGATACACAGTTTCTGTTAAAGTTCTCCAAGGATATTGCAGGGGGAAAGGAAGCAGGAGAGCTGTAACAATTTTTGGATTGGACACTTGTGCAATGTAATAGTTAAATGTGTCTTTAAAACTAAGCATCTGCTTATGTTCCTTTTATAAAAGGCTGGTGTAGAGCAACTGTGGCTATAGCAGGATGTGAGTGGATCACCCCAGTAACCCATGCACCACCATCACAGGATGAGATGCTGCCCATTTGTGTAACTATCTCACTATATACTTGTCTTTGCCTTCACAGATAGTAAAAGGGTCTTATAATTTCAAATAAAAGTAAACTGATTTGATATTACAAAATCAAACATCAGATGCTCAGAAAATAGAGCTCCATTGATGGCAATTGAAGCACAATAGATTTAAGTGGCTTCATAACCCAAGTCTCAGTTTGCTAGTGCTAGTTTCTCTGCTCAAATGTGACACAACCCATCTAAGAGCACTTTACACAGAACTTGCAGGTAGAGTTAAGGGTTTCTTCATTGCTATGTTGCTTCACAAGGTCATATTGTCCACTGCAATCACTGTTGCTGCTGCAACTCAAATTTCTCTTTTGTTGACTGTGATTGCACTTATATATGATGCCAACCAGAGTGAGCATGAGGAAATGTGAGTGTCAGTGATGCTACAGGCTGGATATGAGCTCCTGTAGTCACATTTCACCTGACTTTAAAACATTCAGTGTGGTCTAACACTGCCTCCTTAAAAACAAGGAAGTCAAACAGACTCTTCTTATAGTTTTTGAGCAGCTGTCTTTGGTTTAAAATTACTTAGGCGTAGTAAATATTCCATCTTCGCTTTTTAGCACGATTGACCTGACCTAAATAGGTGAAGACATATCCCTACCAAAGCTGTAACAGGCATCAGGGATGGATGAGAAAACTTAATAGAACTCAAGCTGAATTTATTATGAAGTTCTTAAATGTCCAAACACATTTTATTGCCCTCTGGTTTCCAGATGGCTGTGCATCCAGAACACTAGAATACCACAAATATGCTACTTTTTTTTCCCAGCTGCAATCAGAAGCAGCTGTAACAGAAGGCTATAGAAAAATCTGATTCTTAGTGTATGTCTGTCTCTGGTTTTCAAAAAAAGAGACATTTTGATAATTTGAATAAACTTTGCAGGGGCATTCAAACATTTAGGTTTGCATTAGGACACATTTCAAACTCTTGGAAGCATACCCTTCAGTAGCTCCTTGCTCCCAATGAAGGAAGTTGAATACTGCAGTGGGTAAAATTCAGGGGACAGGACTCTTATTTAGCCTAGCTTTAATAAAAAAGGGTGGCTCTGTCAGTATCACTGGAACTCTCTACTGCTCTCAGTTTTCCCATTTTTCTAGGGAATCACACTTTTAAAGCAATTTGTTGGATTGTCAAATTAGCACCCCTACTTTTTTCTTTTTTTTTAACTAACTGTATCCATTTGCAGGGATGAATTTACTCTTTTTGGAGACAAATTTTATTCAGCATCCCTCTGAATTCTATTCAAAATCCAGTAACTGATCAGTATTTTGGGGTTTAATCAGCAAGGTGTCAAGAGGCCCTAGGACCAGCTGACTCTGAAAGTTGAAGGCACACAACCATCTCAGAAGCTGTACAGCACCTTGCAAGAGGAAGACCACAAGGGCTTTATTTAGTATTTGCACATCCATTAAAACCTATTGTCTGCCTCTCCAAGCTGGCTTTACAGTCCTTTTACTCAGCAGGCTTCCAGAGCTACCTGCACACACCCTGTTCAAAACACTTGCCCATATTAAGCAAATGACCCCCTGTGGAAATCTGCATGAACCTCATGGTGAAGGGAAGGAAAATGAAGCTGCTTTTAAAGTTTCAATTTTTATTCAGTTTTATGGAAAATTTTAAATCAGAACAAGGTTATAATTTAGCCAAATAATAAATTCATTCCTATTAGTTCCCAGTATCTAGAAGGAACAAATAATATCTAAATAAACAAATCTAAGTAAGTGAAGACAAATACTAACTCATGGGCTTATATGGAAGTTGGCTGAAACCTGCAGCAATCCTGACTCATAATAAAAATTATTTATTTAAAGACTTATTATGAACATTGCAGGAAAGGTGATAACAGACATGTACCACTTTGTTTACAGTAAAATTTCCTGTAAATTAAAGAGTTCTTATTCTTTGTTTGCTTTTGATTTGGTAGTGTACCAAGTATCTGTTTATAAAAGGAAATATGACAGTACAAAGTGTACAAAGTGAATTGCAGAAGAGATTAACAGTGAAGGTGAATTTCCTTTAAGTTAAGTCCTAGCAACGTTGTATAAATCCCATTATTATCCTATATAGGCAAAGAAAGTCAGTTCAAAGCAGATCATGCACCATTTGCGAGAGCTGAGTCACCTGAAATTCAGAACCAAAAGCTACTCCCCAAAAAGATTTTAAAAAATATTAAGGTGACTAAGATATTTGGCAGGAAAAAAATGTTGCAGAGAACAACAAAGGAAAAGTTTGGTATAAATGAGGCACCGTGTTCCAAGGGATTAAGTATTGAGGATTTTCCCCTTTTTGTGGTTTTTTTTTTTTTTTGTTTATAACACTCCCTAAACAGCTTATTAAGGGATCCTTCTGAAGTCATATTTATATGACAAAGTATGTCTCAACCTCAAATCATCCCATCCCGCAGGGAATCTTCTGTGGGGACTCCTGGATGAAGATAACGTATTCACAGTTGAAAAAAAAAATGAAAAAACACATTATATATTTTATCAGGAAACTAGAAGAGAATCTATTTTGTAGAAACAACTCCTTGGGTTGAATTAACATTGGATACAACCTGGTATCTCTGGAGATCGAACTTCAGGGTCTCCAACGTCTCCACCCAGGGAAAGAAAATATTTGTGGGTGGAAGAACTGGATCTGGGTCATATTAACTCTCCTTCTACATATAACAAAGATTGACATGGAGGATAAAATTGTGAAATCAGTGACATTATCTGAAGGCCAGGATTTACCCGTGTTTGCGGGGCTTACTCCACACAGTCCTACGACCCATTGTTTCATATTTAGAGCTAAAAAATTAATGCTGGATTTTTAAAATCATGTAGTTAATTAAACCAGTTTGCAGCCAATCCTGTGTGTACAAGCTCTGTGGTTTAGAAGGTATGTTAGCACTCACCTGGGGGCATGTGCTCATTCATGATGACGAGTGATGCTGGCGTGGGCCTTCTTTTCCTGATCTGTAATGGATATAAACCAAGGAGAGTCATTAGGGCCCATCAATTGCCACACAGACAAAGCAAAGCAAAGCAAAAAATCTGTCTGGTGTCCTCCAGAGTATAGACTAGGCAAAGTTACAAAGGAAACTATTTAAAGAACAGCAGCACTTCACTGTCTTACTGACAGCTTGTCTGGTCTGACACTAAGCAGGGTCATGCTGCTGCTTGTTCAGGGAGAACAAAGGCATGGGGAGAGCTGTCCAAAATACCTTTAGGATTTGTAATAATCTTGACTTCAGTTTTTTTTGATATTTATTTCTGAAAAATATCAGTAATATGTTAAAATATTGACGTTTAGCTTTGCATCATGAAGATGATTTCATAGTTTCTGATCTTGTATGTGCAAATGCCTAGTACTGCCATAGTTCTCTCAAGTAATAATTAACATTTTGCAGGCACATTTCAGAGTTTTGCAGGTATACCTCCCAGTGAAGTCATGTTTATAAAATGTTGTCAGAGGTGTTACTACAGTAACATTCTTTAACTAAAAATACTCCAGTATTAAAAGAGTATTTCCAATATAGCAGATTTTACATACCAGTACATAATCCTGAATTGTATACAATTCTTCAGAGTTTATCTGGGTAACTACTTTTGTTGCACTAACAGTGGCTGAACTACATGATATTGGAATACCCTCTTATAATGAACACATTTGCACTGAAATATTTTTATTTGCTTCACAAAAGCCTCCAGGCCTGATATTCTATTGAATATAAGACAGGGACCAGAAGCATTTAAGCTAGAAACCATTCTGACACAAAACCTCAATGTCAGTGCATTTGTTCTTTTTTATTTGCTGAGCCAACATCTGTATTTAGCAAGGTTCAAATTTTGCTTTCAGAGGTGTAAATGGAAAGTTACATCATCAGGGTTAATGGGTTTATTCTAGATTAGTGTAACTGTAGCTGACCGTAGAATTTACTATTTTAATTTCATCACACACCCACAGTGAAACTGTATAGCACTTGGAATAAAACTCACAGCAGCAAAAAAAAAAAAGGACTGCCCATAAATACCAGGCAGAAAATAGGCTACAGTATTTCAACAGCCATGGGAATTCCAGGAAATCCTAATCCTATGGTTCTCACAAATATCAGAAAAACACCAGAACACATCCTGCTTGAATTCATTGCAGAACTGTTCTATAAGGTACGGACATCTCGCAGCTCAGAAGTGCCTAGAGACAAAATGAGGACCCACAACAATTATTTTCTTTACCCTTCTGATATTTTGCATTCAATGGTCACTCCCAACTCATTGCTTTCTGGAAAAGGTCTCTGCCTTTTAGGAGACACAACATCAGGATATTCAGGAAACCAGATAATTGTCCTAAAGGTGCAAATAATTTCACGGCTACTGGTATGGAACTTTCAAGGTTATAATATTCCCCTGGTATCATCTAAAGTCAGACGTACCCAAATAGAAGTAAATGTTGAGGACAACTTGCAGAGAGAGAAATATACTGGGTCACCTAATTAAGATTTATACAGTTTTCTCACAAGACTGCCTGTGACCTCTTATTAGGCATAGCTACACATATCTGTGCACAGCAATAGATATCTTTTCCTCCTCAGACGTCTGTACTGACATATATATATATATATATATATATACACATAAATAGATTATATATATATATATTATTATATGTATTTTTTGGGAGTGAGTCGGAACCTAAAATAGCACACACATTATTACAACAAGGACATAAGTGTGGCATATTGCCACATGTATTTTTTTTTGAGGCGTGTAAAATACTGTAAAAATTACTTAAAGACTGTAAAAAATCATGAGAAATACAGGAAGTAACTGAAATTATGACTATTGTGCAAAACTTTAGTTGTACTTTCTCATGTTAAAATGAAAGGTAAATAAGATGTTTTCCCGGTATTTCTGTTAGGTATCTATTATGAACTTTATGCATTGCTTTATGTATATATAATAATAATACTGTACTTATGTAATTAATGTACTTATGTACATATAATAATAATAATGTACTTGATTTGTCGAGGATGTATTCATTGAGTGTATTCATGTGAAATGTAAGTATTAGGGTAGAAGTGCAGTTACAAAAAAGGCACAACAAATATACATGAATAAACCTACCCAATGTGAAGAAGCCTTGTTCTGGCTAGAGGACATATCCTTCTCCCTCTTTAAGTACATCAAACATCACTATAACCCCCAGAGTATTTAATCTACCGTTTCACTAATATAAGCTAGAAAAGCCTTTAGGTCAGAAGTATCATTTGCGCTCACCCACATCTTGCCCCATTCCCTCGAAACAGCGAAGGAAACTCATCCTCCTTACCTGCTCAGCTGCCTCAGGATCTATCTGGCTCTGAAAGAGGGGCACAGCAAACTGTATTTTTTTGGGGCTGTTGGGCTCCATGGTGATGCTGAGGTGAGACAGACGAGAGAAGAGGCTGGAGCTGGAGGCTGGGTCTGTGCCTGTGCCCGCGCCGTGGCCACGGCCAGGCTGGGAGCTCGGCAGGAACAGCTGCAACTCCCGACTTAGCCCGGCAATCTGCGCCAGCCCAGCGGCTCCCGTACTCCACATCCACAGAGATGCCACTGCCTTGGCTATTTGCTTTTTTTCCCCCCTCTCCCCTCTCTTCAGCAGCCCTTCAGATCCTCTCAGCAGAAAGCTGAAAGGAACAATAAGCTAATTGTGTACCAGCTCACTTCCACATATGCCAAGCATTCACTCAGAAGCTAATTGAAAATGCAATACTAGCATTGCATGGCCTGGAGCCTTGGGATTTGAAAAAGAGGATCTCTCCACCGTATATTACTAACTGGCTGCTCAGAAGTGCAATGCAAGCTCCCTCTGAGTATTGCTGATGGGCTCTTAATTATTGATGAACACAAATCAGGAAGTTTTCAGATTTTGGGGGTGGAGGTAGCAGAAGGGGTGGATTCAAAGATTCAATCTCTGTTACAGTGTGCCAGAACCGCTCTCCTCTTTTCACATATCAAACAATTCCCTTTGCTCTATTTTTTTAATCCTACAGTTTTAGACTCTACTAAATCTTATAGGAAGATTTTTGGTGATGTTACAGAGTTGCCCACCATTTCATGACACTTTTCTGGTGGGTTTGCACCTTAAGCCTGGTTTTCATATTTAGACTGCGATTACTTTTGGTGGGCTCAATTTCACATGACTCCAGATACTGAGAACACTCACATTTGAGCCAGCTCTCTGGGCTCCCTCATGCTAAGCACATCAACAGGCATCTCATTCTAAGTAAAGTGGGATATAGTGTTTACTTAAGATTACATTTTCTCTCCATTAACTCTAGAAAAAGGAAAGATGATTCAGACTAGTTAAATCACTTTTGGATGACAAATTCAGAGGCTAAATCCTACTCAAGGGTACAAAATCTGTGCCTGATTCCAAGACCCAGAAATTAATTTGGTCAATCATATCAATAGTATTTCTTTGTGAATATTATTGATTTTCATTTGTTATTTCATGTGAATACAAAAGAAATGTGTGAAGCAACATCCAGCAATCACTGATCTAAGCTACCTCTTTGCAAAACTCAGAGGAATTTGAAAATATTCTTTGTTCAGGCCACTGAGAGCACTAAGGATTTTCACAGTTCACCCCAAGCTTTTTGAGTCACTGAGTACTTTCCCACCTGTGCCAGTGGAGGAGGCAGGGAAGGAGAGGTTTGTGGGTGAGAACAATGCACTGGCCATACACACAGAACAAACCAGCAAGTCAGACATGAAATACTTGTTTGGCTTTGATTTTTGCAAATTAAAATCATGAGACGTTATCAGAACACCGGGCTGTTTCTGAACAGAGGCAAGCACACAAACTAGCTGGTTTATGAAGGACCTGATAAAGCTTAGGAGGCGAGGATACACTTTAATCTAAGGATCCAGTTGGCTCAGTGATCCAAAATAACTCTCAATGAAGGCTAAAATTCCCCTCCTCATCCAAATCAAAGCTACTGTGAACCATAGTGGTTTCCAGCTGACAGCTAGTAGCTGGACACTTTCCTGTTTGATTTCTTATGATAGTTTAGGTGGCATTAATTTAGACTTTTGAATCACAGAAGAGTCTGATTGGTTGGGACCTTCTGGAGATACTTGATCCCACCACCCCTGCCTGAGACCAGGTTATTCTGGGACTTCTCAGCCTGTGTCCTGAATGTTTTTGGTGTTTAAGTGAAATACTTACTTTCACTTTCCACAACAAATAAAAGAGATGCACAAAACACTGTTATTCAGTGTTTCATATGACCATTTTTAAGGCTTCACTATTCCTACAAAGACAAAGCATAATTTGTTTTATAGACTTCTACAATTAGAGCAAGAGTGCAATTGTAAAAGTTGTGGTGGCACAACAAAGTCTAAGGCACTAAAGTAAGAGAGGCACACTCTGCTTTCAACAGGACAGGAGCTGTTTTCAGGACAGTCTAATTACCCAGTTTCACCAGTCCTTCATGCACAGATGTGCTGTTGTCTTCAACGACAGCTTCAGACATGTCAGGGATGTATATACACACCCACATACACAGGGTTACACCTAGGGGAGGACATAAGCAGGGGTATGAAGTTGTGGCTTTCCTCTTGAACTTTGATACTTGGAAGAAAATAATTGTTTTTGCAGTCCCAGATATTGTGAGAAAGATGTTTTCCAGATGCGTTGCTACCATAAATATTAATAAAACGTATATTTTAAATATCAAGTTTCTCTAGAAAATACCTGTTTTCCATAAAATATCTATCCTAAATGTCTATGAAACTTCCTGTATTAAATTGTACAATTGCAATTCAAATATACTTTACTGATTACAAGAGCCCTAATTATCCCTGCAAAGGCTTAACATTTCTTATGCTAATGATAAAGTAATTTAAATAAAAACATATTCAGAGAGTAAAAATTTAATAAAATATTAAGTTCTCAAAGGATTATAACAATGTATTTCAGCTTTAGATTGCTGGACATTGCTATCCAAAGGAATTGTGTCTCAAATGCATTTTTATCAATGGTATATAAGAAAAAAGCTCAACAACCTTACAAAAAAACTCAAACCAAGAAAACCATTTTTTGGCAGCTTCTGAAGGGAGACAGACAACAGGACAGACCAAAACACAAGGACTTAATGGGACTGGCTAGGACTGGGAGAGAGGTCCCCCAACAAAGTGATGTGGAAGTATTTGCTTCCTGCAGCTTTTTTCCCTGTGCCTATTTGGAGCAGGCAGCCCAACAATCTTCACATGCACTAATACAATAACAGTATTTTTAAAATAGTATAAGAGGCATAGTGAGAGAGCACTCAGATATAGCATTTCAGGATACCTTGGCTCCTTCTTACACCAATCTGCAGCATTAGGAGTCTGCAGGCAAAGTGCACTGGCATTTTCTATAGACTGCATCATAGTCTGGGGAGAGCTGAAGCACATTTAAGTAGACACATCCTTGTAGTTCATCTTCTGTTTTTAGTGCACTCCCCACAATTTCAGTTTCAGATGTGTTCATGATTCAGCTAAAACTATAATGGAATTAAAAATAATAATAACTGTCCAAGATCTTTCCTTCCTATGTCATTCACTATGTTCTGGTATTAAGCACTGCCTTTTGAAATATCCTGCTGTAGGGATGAGCTGTGGAAGCACTCGTGGCATAGCTCCTCTTGAGCTATGGTGCCTTAGGAAAGGTTTTTATCTTGTTTCCAGCCAAAGACAAGACTTCTGGGATGGCAATTCAAAAGTGTGGGTTCTGCACCCTTTGCACAATTTTTGTTGTGGGTCTTATCTGTCTCAGCTCCTCTGGTGTGGTCAGAGACTACTGCAGCATCACTCTGGAGAGGAGAGCTGGAGTTCCTTGTAAAACAAACCTGCTTAAGGCTTTGGCTCCTAAATTCACCAGTGCAGATGCAGAGAAGCACTAAGTTACAGTACCCTGATCCAAGAGGCTGCCTTTGCAGAGCAAGGGCTCAGCTTGGATGTGGCAATTCTTCCAGTGTGTCCCTCAGACACAACTTTAATCCCCATCGTAGCCACTGATATGTGAGTCATTTAACAAAGATATGTTGATCTGTGCTTTCCCTGGGCTCTCCAGCTGACCCCTCTCCCCAGAGTGACATGTCCCCAGCATATTGCTGTGCAGCCTCAGCAGCATCAGAGGGCTTCAATCTGCCCCTTCTTTCTGCCTTTTTCTAAAAAACTGGTGAACAGCTTCTTCTGTGCCTTTGCCCAGACAGGGGCATCAGCTAAACAGCTCTTGGTGCTGGCCATGAGCAGAAAGAGAGGGAGAAATCATGAACACTGTGCACACCATGGCTGTTCATGGACAGGTTTGCCCTTTGGGACTCTGAACTATGCCTCACTAATGGGTGCTGAAATCAGATAGAAGCCTTCCAGGAATAAAAAATTACATATTCCAAATGACACTGAAATTTTCCTTTCAAAACAGCATTGCAAACAGGGTGACTCCCACTAAGCTGCTGGAAACAGTCTGCTATTTATATGTAGAAAATGCAAAGAATTTAAAATTTGCCTGGGTGGTAGAATGCAGAGCAGATCTCATCTGCCTCATGAGTACCAAGTGCTGCCACAGGCAGGTCAAGAAGAAGAACAGAAGGTCTTTCTGAGCAGTCACAGAGACAGTAGGACATTCAGTGAGAGCTGCTGGCCTGGTAACAATCTAACACAAATTCCATTGCCAGTTTTTATCCATAGAATATAAAGTTTGGACTTGTTAATGTACTAACTATATATGTGGATACATAAAGGCTAGCTAAGTAAAAAGATACAGCTATTTCTATTTGTCCAAGCTCTTTAGTTAAGATAATCATTCCTCAGCAGTATGGTTTTAATCAGGATCAGTTCAAAGTTACTTTATCTGAGCACAGAACTTACACTGTCTATTCCAGTCTTCCTCTGAAATTCACAGCTCTCCACAATTTGAAGTAATGTAGAAACATTTACTGCTAGGTCCTATCCACTACCATCAATAGAATACACACATCCAAAACATAGGAAATGAGCTGGATTAATGGGACATGACCTGAGTAGACAGTCAAAAGATGCTTGCCTAATATGGACTATAGTTCAATAATGCAGAAAGCAAAACTCTGGTACTAGTTTTAATTTCAGCAGGAAGAGATGCTACAATTTGTCTCCTTACCAAGAATAGGGTAAATCTAATATATCTGTCAATAAACAGAACTGTGTAGTATACATAGGTTTTAGAATAAAATTATATTACACTATTTCCATATTAAATCTTTAATGCAAAAATTAGTCAACTCTATCGCTGAATTAAACAATTGAAATATAAAATCCAGTTGTTACTGTAATTTTTTAAACAAAAGTTAAAATATAGAACACATAGAAGATAAACCAGTGAATGAACTTCCACAATTTCAGAGTCTGAGTTAGAAAATTCCTATGCCAACACACTTTCCCAGGCATAAAATGAAAAGTCACCAATTACCTATAAAAGCTCAGCATGCCAATTTCAGAACATGTTCTTAAAATTCTCATTTTTGAATTTGAGACTCTTCAGATGTCCCTTCATTCTTGCCTCCTCCTTCTTCCCCTCTGAGAACATGCTAGATCAAAAGATATCTCACCAATCATCAAGGTCCCACCTGCAGCATCTCCAAGGGAGGGATTGAGACACACCTGGAGGACAGGATCTGGGTTTTAATGACCTGGGCAAGGTGGCTGAGGCACAATTGTTTGCTATTTCCTATATAGGTGTTGGGAGTAGCAGGAATGGGGCTGTCAGGAGCCAAGGCTAAGTGGGCTACCTGGTATAAAAATATCACAATGCCTAAGCAGGACCTACCTTTCCTAAATCCACTGGCTGGGCTTGATCCTTTGGTTGTCCTCTATGTGCCATGAGATTAACTCAAGTCAATCTGATCCATAACCTTCTCTGGCACTGAGGTCAGGCTGACAGGACTCTATTTCCCAGGATTCTACTTCCAACTCTTCTTGTAGGTGGGTGTCACATTGAGCAGTCTCCAGCTGGGACTTTTCTGGTTAACCAGAACTGATGAGAAATAATGGAGAGTGGCTTGGCAAGCTCTTCCACCAGCTCCCTCAGTACCTTCAAGTGAATCCCACCTGGCCCCACAGACTCATGAATGTTTACATGGCACAACAGGTCACTAAATCCTTCCTCCTGGATTGCATGGGGCCTATTCTGCTCCCTGTCCCTATCTACCAGCTCAGGGAGCTGACTGCCTAGAGGAACTGTCTGTTGAAGCCTGAGGGAAAGTCTAAGTACCTCAGCCTTTTCTTCATCCTTGGTGACAATTTTACCCCCCATGTCCAATAAATGATGGAGCTTTTCCTCATTCTGCCTCTTGTTTTTAGCGTACTTATAAAATCACTCTTTAGATCTTTCACAGCAGTGGTCAGATTGAGTTCTAGCTGAGCTTTTGACTTACAGTATTTTTCTACATGACGTAATGACATCCTTGTGCTCTTCTTGAGTTGTCTGCTCCTTCTCTAAGTCTCTCTTTTGTCCTGAGTTCCAGTGAAAGCTCCCTGTTCAGCCAGGCCAGACTTCTTCCCCACCAGCTCTTCTTTCAGAACATGGGAATGGCATGCTCCTGCATCTTTAAGATTTCCTTCTTAAAGTATATCCAGCATTGCTTGGCTTGACCCCTTAGTTATTAAGGACTGATTCCTACTGACACTCTCTGAACCAGTGTCCTGAACAGGCCAAAGTCTACCCTTTACACAAAGGCAGGTTTTATTGAGGTTTTGTTGATCCCTCTCCTCACTTCACCAAGAATCAGAAACTACCGTTTAGTGGTTCTCTGGTTGAAGGCTGTCCTGAGCACAGCATCTCTCACCAGCCCTTCTTTGTTTGTAAACAGATCTAGTGGGCCACCACCCTTTGTAGCCTTACTTACCAGCTGTGTCAGGAAGTTCTCTTCTGCACGCTCCAGGACAGCCCCCTCTCCTCTGCTGGAGTTCCCAGAAGATATCTGGCAAGAGAAAGCCTCCCAGAAGAACATGGGCCAACAGTTTTGAGACATCAGCCAGGCACTCATTGAACAGTTCATCTGCTGCCTCATCCTGGTTGGGTGGTCTGTAACAGACTCCCACCAAGATTTTTGCCTTGCTGGCCTTCCCCCCACCGATTCTCACCCACAGGCACTCAGCCTTACCATCACTATCCTTGGCTCTGCACAGAATAAACACTCCCTACTGTACAGAGCCACCCTGCTGCCCCCGCTTCCTCCCTCATCACTTCCGAAGAGCTTAAACCATCATTGCAGCACTCCAGTCACACAAGGCATCCCAGCACATTTCTGCGAGGGATTCTGTGTCATGGCTGTCCTGCTGCACAATGGCTTCCAGTTCCTCCTGTTTGCTACTGACACTGTGTGCATTAGTGCAGCAGCACATCAGCTGAGCTATCGATTCTGTCCCAGCACTGGCATGCTGCCCCTAGGCCCATCCCTACTGACCCTGGTCTTATCTCCCTCCCCCTTCCAAGCCAGCTTAAAGCCCTCTCAAATCACCACTACCAACCCATGGGCTAGAATCCTTCACCCCTTTTAGCCAGTGAACCCAACCTGTCCCCAACAAGCCTGGTGCCACAAGGACCAACCCATGACTGAAAAAGCCAAAATGCCACCACTGGTACAAGTCTTTAAGCCACACGACCAGGTGGGTTCTCCTGTTACTCCTACAGCCAACAGGCAATGACAAAGGTCACTGCCATAGCAAATTTTAGAAAAGCATGCAAAATATCTCTGGCAATACTGTCTTCCTTTATTCACTGCAAATTTGGTTGACCAATATTTATCAGCCACTAATAAAGCTGTCTGAATCTGCATATAATCCATATCAAATTCCAGGCTTGCAAAAAAAAAGGACAACACTAATTTGCAAGGAAAGCAGCAGTTTGAATCATTAAACAAAATAAAAAACTGTCCATGCTCAGAAGACCATTATGCTAAGTCACACAGGATAGGCATGTGTTCAATAATGATGGCTTTTCCTAAGGCACAAACAATCGTCGTTAGAAGTTGATTACCAGCTCAACTTAACCTATATGATAGATCCAATAAAATATTTTTTTAAACAGTTTATAGGCATTCCTATATATAAGTGTCACTCAGAAAATATTAGCTGGAAATGCCTCTAAAAATGGTTAAAATCTGTTATCCAGATTATGGAAAAACAGGTGCTTTTATATCCATTAGTTTTAGTACAGTTTTTAGAAATGTCATTTTGAAATGTCTTTATTTTAAATTATAGTGAAACCTCAGAAATCTGACTTCCATCAGTTGGATGAAAACTTGGCAGTACTTTTCATTTCTCAGGATATATTAAACACTAGGATTTGAACTGCTGAGATCAAATGTTCTTACAAGCTACAAGATGAAGTACCTCAGATACTCTGGGACGTTACCAGCAAGTGACTTCTCTTGGTGGAGTATCAGGAAGTCAGGCTGCTATCTCCATGGAAGATGCTGCTGGCAGCTCCTGCCCAACTGCCTCCAGCTCCTGAAGTGCCTTCCTCCATCACTCCCTGAGAGCTGCAGCTGTCACCTTTCTTGGAAAACTGCTCTGAGCAGCTCAAAGGCACAGGAGCTACATAAGTGGTCAAGTGTGTTAATTGATCTGGCTGGGGGACAAGGGGAGCAGGTTGAGTGGGTTTTGGGTTTCTGCATTTGCAAAGGAAGGTTGCAGACATGTGGGTCTGGCTGGCTGATCTCCTGTGGTGTTCTGGAATGGAGCTGCATGCTCATGCAAGCTGCAAAGCAAGGCAGAAATCTACTGCAACTTACCACATTGTACGGATTGCTACATATCAGTGCTGCCAGAGTTTGTGTTTCATCTTTTCAATGTGCAGAATAAAGTTTTCAAGAAAACCCTGCCTCTTCTTACAGGGATGAACTACCAGCTCATCAACTTCTTGGACCAGCAACAGAAGCCAATAACTTTAAGACAGTGGTTTAAAGTGCCAACACTGCTCTCACATTTCAGTGTCCCTGAATATCTGAAAGCTTTATCAAAAGCCAAGCCCCGAGCTTTCCTGCTGTTCCCAATTCTGTGTACTGTTCCGAGTTTTTCTGCTGTTCCCAGTTCTGGGATTTGATCAAATCTATCTTATTTTCCTCAAGAGTAAACCATGCACAATACAAAACACTGACACAAATTATAGGCAAAATAAATATTTTATTGGTTTAATATACACTTTTTTAAAGAAATCAGCCCTTGTGTGTCTTCCTAACACAATTTAAAATTTTATAAACTTTTTCATATAATATTGTAATATTTGAAACTATTTTTGATTAAAGACCTTGACATAGTGTGAAGAGTTTTAGTAGATGGAAAAGGCAAAGGAGTAGAGAGTTCAAGCGCAGCCAAAAGGGATATTACATATCCACTAAATGTCTATTTGACCACATAAAAACTCCAATGACTTCCAATTTTCTCCATTGGAACAATCGGATATTCACCAGGCTGACTGAAAATACACTCTGTGAGGGATGGAGAAGGAAAAGAGTTTTTTTCCATTTTCCCCATAATATAAGCAAGGTCATTCATGCATTCAAAGTTGAAAATCCTAATTGCTTTCAGAAGATAGCATTTTTATTGCATTTTGGTTAATATGAAGCAGAACTTCTCTTGGTATGACTGCGAGTAGTCAACACCAAAAAAAAATATCCCAGTGCTTAAATAAGGCACTTTCCTATACAGGGATGAGCAAACAGCAAGGAAGCAAATAAAATTAGTTAAAAGTTGTCTTCTACACAAAGATAAGGCTTTCAGTGTCAGAACTTTAAGTAGTTTTAAGAGTAACCTCATGTCATTCTACCACTCTGCTAATAGTAACCGCCTCAAGAATTAACAACAATTTGTGTAACAGGATTGTTTCTTTTGAAGTGGCACTAAGTAACAGCAGTGGAAACCATTACTGGTTATTTCAAGCTCTTAAAGTGGATCAGTTATTGCACAATAAATACCTCATAGAGGTCAGTGTTTTGGGAGGGGTTGTTGTGGGGTTTTTTCTATTGTTTTTTAAAAAAAGCTAGGCTGAATGTGTATGTGTTATTTATAAATTGGTTACATCTGGAAATCTTCAAGTTTCATGATGCATCATTAGACAAAGAAATTAGCTACATAAAAATTTACAACAGGGACATACAAATAAATACAAAACCTTTCAGAGTGACATAATTTTGCTGATGCTTAAAGGAAAGTAATGTTAAAGTGTCTAAGTCCTTACAGATGAACTCAAGGAAAGGTCCACATCGGAGAACCAAGCGCCAAACACAGTAGCCCATCTCAGCAGCTTTAACACTTCCTGAAGCAAAAACAACTTGGCACTTTCACCAGTGGGTGCTGCCCAAAGCAGAATCCCACAGCACTTCCAACTACATCCAGCCTTAAGAGAAAAAAAAAGGAAGATGAAGACCTAAATTAGATTTTTGCAAGTCTGTTTGTTATGTTTAATTTAAGTATGTATTTTGATAATATTCATATCTAAGGTAGGCAAACTGCAGAAATCCTCTTGCATGATGCATTCACATAAAAAGTCATGACAGACCACACTGAAACTAAACATCAAGGACCACTCTATGAAAGCTGATAGTAGAATGGGCCAAACTACAAACCAGCTGACTTTCCAAGTCTATCCAGGATTATCAGTATTCTCTTTATTTAATGAACTTCAAATTTGATTACTTATGTTTCAAGGAGAAAATGCAAACAAAGTAAGGTATAAATTAGCAACAATATTTAACACAATAAAAACAAAAATAAAATCTGGTTCTTGCAGACCCCCAAAGATTACCTGTAGTACCAGTTTCATGGCTGTGTATCTTGTTTTGCAGTTGCAGATCTGCTTTGGGGTGATACAGCTGCTAACAACCCACTTACTATTTCTCTTCTTATTTCACCAACAATAGATTCCTTGATCTGAAAGGGATTAGCCAAAGTTTAAAGGTCAGTAATTTATATAAACAATGGGTAAAATGAAATGATATTGCAGATATATTTGACACTACCAATATGCACCACTAAAATTCAACTTTCAAAACTGTGACTGGAAAAACATTAGAATGAAAAAATAACTGTAAATAATTCTGAAGTTCTTGCAAATTTCATAAACGTAAATGAAACTAGTTCTGTATTTCCAGATGGTAAATATATTTATGTTTTACACTTAGGATATCTGGTTTTATGCTACAAAAAGAATACATTTCAACTACACAAAGTTCTGCAAAAAAACATTTTAGGATATGTACATCAAAAGCCTCCCAAATGCACTATTTTTTGACATGCTATTATTCTCTTGAAAAGGAAGGCAGGATTGATCTCCTTCACTAATTGATTACACAGTAGAACAGATCCAAGTCCATGAACATAAGCTGTTGTTTTCAAGTAATTCAAAAGGAGACAAATCCTAATTGCATACTTTCAGCAGGAAAGACAAAGAATTTCAGCAGTTGCTCACATCATCAGTGGGCCACTGGGCTTTAATCTATGCCAGTGAAGGCTATTTGTCACAGGATTGTGACAAAGCATTTACCCATTAAGGTTTATATAAAACACACCTAGGAGTTTCTAGTAGCAGGCATGTGAGTGTGGCTGAGGTTACAACAAAAAACAGAACAGAGCACTGATTGCTACAGTAAAGAAAACAAAGGAGAAAAGGAGGCAAAACACAGTTCTAAAAGAGGAGGGCATGACAAAGAAAAACAATATGGGCTTCTTGCAAGTACAAGAAATCTTTGGCACCAACTTATTTTTTTGAATGGTCTTCAGGAGGGACAAGTCAGATACAGACAAAGACAGAGGAGGACAGCTGTGAGAAGGTGCAAGGGGGTAAGAGCCAGGGCCTGGCCCAAGGTCACACAGAAGCACTCAACATCCCAGTTAAGCAATACATTTTTCTTTTTCATGTTAGTCTCCCCTTTTCCTGGTGCGTCAAAAGGATTAAGCAACAACGTCAGAAGGGTGGCAGCAGCATTAGCAACAGGTTATTTATCCCTTGTTCTCTTTGGCAGACAATTCAATCCCTAAACCATTACTGTGGCAAAGTTCCTCATTTCGTTACTACTTTGAATCAAGCAGAAATTCAGAGACTATAATATTGCTGGGAAACAGGTTTCCAGTTGGGTTGTTTAACAGACAAAAGAAAAGCCATTTTGTAATAGAGCCTATTTCACTGACAGCTGAGAGCCCAGAGGATGTCTATGCTGATGCACACACTGATGCACAAAGCTTTAGAACTGCTGTCAGCATAGTAAGGGCTTTGGGATTAGAAATGTAGGCGCAGGGAAACCTGCACACAGCACTCCAACTGTCCAGCAGGCATAGGAGAGCCCCCAGTGCTCTCTCCACCTTTCTTCTTCAGTATCTCATGGGGTGGATCTGTGAATATGCTATAAAACAGTCATTCTGTACCCTTCTCTCAACAGACAGACAAAAATAAAGTTCACTTTCCAAAATAAAAACTCATAAAAGCTTCCCAAATTAGCAAGTAAATGATCTAGTATGACAGACAGTCTTGTAACAACATAGAAACTGGAAGCAAAGCAGCTCCTGTTCTATTCTCAGCTGTCCCAACAGCTTTTGGCTTGACCTTGATTATTTGAGCCCTCTGCTTTTCACCTTCCTGTCTGGACAACAGCAAGGCCATCCTCCACTGCCTCTTTTCAGAGCCTCTGCTTCCTCCCCCTCCAGACTCAGCAAGGTCAGTCCTGCATGGGGAGCAGCGCTGACTCCTGCAGGGACTCAGCACACGCATGTGTCGTGACCAATTGCCAATATTTCCCTTTTCATTATAAATAATTTAGAGCAAGGTGAACCTTCTATTTGCTCTGCAGAGGACACAGCCCGCTGCTAAGACAGAAAAGCAGTCAATGAATGCTCCATCAATTACTTTTAGCAAGTGAATGAAAAATTGATCATTTGAAAAATGAGAGAACCGCTTATTTATGCTACATTTACTACATTGCCACAACACCAGTACTCAATATTGCATTGAAAACACAGTATCACACTCATTTTTACAACAGTAAACCAATGACCTCTCTTCCTAGAAAAGAATTACCATTACTGCAATATTATGTTGCTGCTAAATAAAGAACTGATTGAGAGTGAAGTGCACCACTTGTGGCAAAGCTGGAGATTGACCAATAAAAAATGGGGACAAGGTTTTTCACAGTGCTTATATTTCTGATCTTGAAGTAAATTTTCTATAATTAAAAGAATTCCTTCCTGCCCTGTTTTTTTTTCCCATGCCACTTCTTCATGGCAGCAGCTGGTGAGATTTTATGCTTAAGATAATAAGATGAGGAACCCAACACCTGCACACATGAGCAACCTACAGACATTTTGAGGGATGTTGAGCTAACATGGATTTGAATGAAAAATGGAAAAGGGATGATTCTCTGCCAGACTCATTACAGCCTCTTAAAGCAGATGATGACAGGAAAATCATACATTTCCTTTAAGTGTAACTTCATTAAGTGTCATTTATAATGAAGAACTGTTAACAAAATCAAAACTTGCCCTGCTCTTAAGCAGAAAGATCTTTAAACTAGCACACATCTTTTAAACTGGAGAAGAGCAGAGTGAGAGGGCCTGGTGGCCCTCCTAGTGACCCTGTGGCATACACAAGTCAAGCAGTTAAGTACTTCATGTGATAATCCTGTGGAGGCAAGGCTGTATTTCATCAAGAGAGCTACTGTTTGCTATTTTAACACTTCATGTTGCTGAATGTTTTTCCAAGGGAGTTAGTCCATTAATGCCAAAAGTTAACACCATGGGTTTTTTTCATGGAACAAATAGTTACAGGTCAAAGTTCACATGCATTACAGCCCACCTCGGCATATCACACCCACTGCCTGGCTTCTCTCTCCCAGCACAAGGTCACACAGCTACAGAGAATGATAGGGCTAAGCAGGGATTTAATATTTGTGAGTGCATACATCAAGACTGCATCCTACTAGATTTCTTTCTTTTGACAACGAAACTGGAATTCCTTTGCTGACAACAGGGCTATTTAAGCAAGGCAGTATTTCAATTTATGCTCTGTTTTAACTCTTATGAAATAATAAAGATTTTCCTGAAATGTGTTTAATAGTATGTTCTGGCTCTGCAAAATCTACTGCTTTGCACCAACGCATCTCCACTCCAACCTGCAAAACTCCTCATGCTGAGAATCTTCAGTTGATCCAGAACCCACTGCCAATGAACTTAAACAGAGGGACAATCTCTCTGTGTGCTCAAATATTCACAAAGTGACTCAAGCTCAGTTGTTTGCTGACTACTCATCTTTGAATAGTAGCCTCTCAGTTCAGCTTGGATTCTTTCAGCATTACAATGTCCTCAGTGCCACACAACCCAAATAACAATCTCTGTGCAAAGAGTACACATCTTTATTTGCTATCAACTAATGAAGCTAAAGAGGAACTTTCACAGAGGCTAACCTCTGAAAAAATATTGACTGAAATAATTCTGTCTTTTGACTTCAGCTGACTTTTTTTTTTGTCTCTGCTGCTTTTGCAGTACTTTTGAATTACAGTTCTCCTTCCTATCTAAGTTTCTCCTTTAGCCACCCTCCACCATGACACCACTGCCTGACACATGGATTTTTACAGACAGCCTGGACACAAAGGCCACATCCTGGCTTCAGGAGAAGCCAGGATCATCCTGCAGAATCAGAAGCACAGTGCAAGGTATGCTAAATATCTCATGTGCCACTCTTCTGATGAGTGGCATGCATCTCATCCATGTCACAGACAAAGCTAAAGTAAAGCTGGTTCCAATTATCCACAGCCTCAACACATGCAGACCTGGAAGGTACCATGGCATTACGGTCTGGCCTGTTGTACATTTCTAAGTATGACATCTTACCTAGTCCTCAGTGGTCTGTGGCAGAGCCATACAAAACCTTCAGGTGATAAGCTAAAGGCTAAGTGTCCAATGACCCTTGGCTAAAGACTAAGTGGTCCTTCTCTTGTGAAGAAGAGGGAATAAAATCTGCAAATTCTCAATGCCCATTTCTGTATTCAGAGCAAAGTTTGCTCCACTTTTTCACAGACATTTCTTTTCAGAACAAGTAGTTGCTTTGGCTTCCTTTCCACATTTATATTACTTGCCAGAGAGCTTTTCTGTCATGCCACTAACAAAACACAGTTTTAGTTGTGTTTCTTAACTTGGCCCACAGGAAAAATAACCAAGCACTCCTCACTTTCATTGACTGCCAATAAAACTAGTCCAATATGATTGGTCCAAAAATCACTCAAACTCTGAAATAACTTCCCACTTGCCTTCAGCTTGTTTCACTTACATTCCTATAGTACTTAGTGGATGGGGTAGAGGGACTGGAAACAGTACTTAGCATTTATTACAGCATTGTTTCAGAAACATTATTTCACCACTCAATGAACTCCAGTTTGGCATTTTAACAAACAAACATGACAGAAATTTTCACTTGGGAATCTGAAATACTGCTTCTTAACTAAGTAGTAGAGACAGCAAGTTCTGTCCCAGCCATACTTAGCTATTAATTTACATGCTAACTACTACCACTGAAAAAAACATCCACTGCTTTGCACATAAATAGAGCTGTGGCTCCAACACCTAGTGACATGATCTGAGCTTTCAGACACAGAACTGGAACAGTATGGAGCTTTGGCTGGAGAGGAAAGAGAAAACCTCAGTGGACACGAGTTACAGCCAGCCTTGTCTTTAGGTGTCAGAAAACTCAGTTCAAACATCCCAGAGCTCAGCCCCTCCTTACTCACCTCCCTTATGACTTGTTGCAGCTCCTCCTGCTCCACTGCTTTGTGGATTTCATCAACTGAAGGCATGAGAGGGATTTTTTCAAGTTTGTGCTCCACCTCTGGCTTGGAGTCTGCAAACTCCTCAGAGCTTTCCACCGGCTGTCCAGTGCCTGCTCTCAGAGGGGGAGTTGGGGTTAAGGCAACAGAGGCTCTGTACAACTTCTTGCTTTGACTCTTAGCTTTTCTACCTGTGTGACCAGAGCACACTGAAGAGGAATCTGAATTTCCATGGGAGAATACAGACTCTGTACCCTCTGCTGGGAGAGTTTCCAGTCCAAGCTCTCCCAGTCCTAAGCCCAGTTCAGATTTCAGAAAAGACTGCTCTCGAATAAGCTCAGAGACCTAAGGATTCAGAAAAGAAACAGTCCCAAATAAGCATACAAAAAAGTCACATACAGACATAACTATGTTTCCTCGCTATTTATTTAATCACTTACTCATTCCCTCCATGCAACAAAACACAGCTATAAAATAAATATATCCTTTGCCTTTATGACTACAACAAAGAGGATCATGAAAAAGAATGTGCCTTTTTAAAGCCAACATAAATAAAAATTGTGGCTCTTCCCCAAGCCACAAACTTTTGCAACATGTATACATCTTGCCAGAGCCATTGACAGACACACACGTAAGGGTCTGATTTCCGTTTATTTGTTCTTTCCTTTCTGCAGTTTTTGAACTACTTATTTCCAGTAGCAGAAAATGCACAGAAATATAAAAAATATTTTTCCTTAGAAAATTCATGAGGTAGTACCACCATTTGTAGCAACTAAATGAAAAAATATCTCACTTCTACATATTCCTCTTAAAAGCTAACAAGACTACAGCTACTTACACCTATAGTTAAATCTACTTAAGGAAAATTGCATATGTTTTCAACAAAGCTATTTAAGGGAGTAAAGTATTTCTACAGTTATGTCTAAAATAATCTCCTGCAACCTATTTTAAAGAAAAACCTTCCTAGTTCTTTTCATCAGCAAAACACAGAGTAAACAATTACTTACTGGTTCAATGACGTTCAATGGAGAAGGACACGACAGATTATCAGCACTTCTGCTTCCATACATACCCTGAAAAATTAAGTTAATGCACTTAGGACTTTCTTAGAGCTCTCAGAAGCTAGTATATAAACATGCTGCATATCAGACAACTTTTTGTAAAACCAGAAAGTTGGAAACAGGAAGTAGAGCTGATAGGAGAAAGTTAATTTCAGTCATTTTTAAAGCTGGCCCCCTTCTATAAAAGGATTTACAAATAAAAAGTTATTTATACAGTTCAAAGAATGCAAGTTTGGCTTGAGATCACAGTAATATAGTATTTTCCTGTTCTTGGGTTTCAATTTTTTTTCCCCATGACAAAATACTGAAGAGGAAGATGCTGCTTCTACAGAAGGATTGGCTAAGAAAGAGAAATTAAACCCAGGAAGAACATATGACACTTTTTATCTGTGCTTCTTTTGTTTGGCTGATGACAGAATTGCAGCACAAAAAGAGAGGAACAGTCTTTTGCTGAGTGAAAAATAAGAGTAAGTATATTGCCATGTCACCAATAAACACAGACAAATGCCTAACAATGGGATTTCCTGGTTGTTTTTTTTTTGTTTCGGTTTGGGTTTTTTGGTGGGTTTTTTTGTTGGTTTTTTTTTGTGTTTGTTTGTTTATTGTTGGGTATTTCTGGTTTTGTTCCCATGGATTGGCAGAGCTAGAGAGAAAGCACACTCTATTTCTTGGGAGAGAAACACTGTGAATGTCTCACCTCTCCACCCTCATCTCTCAAGAAAATCAGTGTAGGAGAACTTCAGAGAGCCCATCACCATACTCCAAGTATTTAGACAAGAACCCCAGCTACCAAAACTGCAAAAATTCAGGGTCATGAAGAGGAAAAAGAAGAAAGCACTGACAGAAATCTGCCTTTCTCAGCCCTAAAATCCCATGAGGTATGTATTGATGTGTATGAACACCAAGAAAGTCACACACCTTTTCCCCAACGTGAAATACTGACTGAAAATGAGAAAATATAACCCCTGATAATACACATGGCATCATTAGATTCCATCCCACTCCAAGAGTTATAACAGTTATCATTTGTCCCAGCTCATTGCAGGAGGGTTGGACTAGATGATCTTTAAAAGGTCCCTTCCTACTCAAAACTATTCTACAATTCTGTGATGAGCATTACATTGAGAAAAAACATAATGCTCTTGCAAAACTAATACTTACTATGTGTGCCTGAGGTCTGTAAGGCGAAGACATGTGCAGACTTCTGAGCTGGTCTTCCAAGGCCAGCAGACGTTCTTCCAGCTGCATCTCCAACTCCTGCAGCTCCATGCGGACTGACTTCCTCAGGCTCTGCAGCTGATCAGCTTCGAATCTACAGCAAGGCCATCACAAAAAGAACAAAAGCATTCACTGCACTCAGCTCAAAGAGGTGGCTGAGCAGGACAGTGCCACAAGTAAAGGACTTCATACAAGGGAATTCAAAGCAGAACACAGAAATGTTAGCTGAATGCCTACATGGCACAGAAGTCTTTTTCCATTTACAGAACATATGTATCAGTCCATAGAAGAAAACAACAACATAGTGTTCCATAGAACCTCCTCCAAAATTTTAGCTTTAAATGAAGAAGAAATCAGTATTTCTACATATATCTAATCAAATGCAATTTAAATCTGATAATAACAAGCAGTAATCACATGTTACTTCTCATGCGTGGTTATAGATTCCCCAGCACTCACAGCTACATTTTGGCCAGGAAGCCACAGTCTAAGGCAGCCAACTGATTTTAAACATGTTTACTTTTAAAGTGATAGGCCAAGAGCTGATTCGACTGAATTAAATATATAATCAGTTTCAAAAATTGTTCCAGATCTGCTGCTACTGCAACTCCTGGCGAGCACAACTACATGGAGCAAGAATATGAATGCCATCTGTAGCCTGCTGAGTAGCCACTGAAAGTTGGAAAAGCATCTGAATGCTACAGTGTTCATTCTTTATTTACATCTAAGAAGATGGTAGAGATCTGAAATAAAATCTAAGATTTTTTCCTCTGCAATATCCTATGTTCAAGTATCCTATGATAACAATCCTAAATATCTGCAGCTGTAGAATCACTTTGGAGAAATGATGCAGAAAAAAAAATAATTAGTGAGAAATAGGGATTGGAAGAAACCAAGAGTAAAAAACTCTAGAATTAAAATGTATAAAGAAAAGAGTAAATAAGATTTTGGCAAAAAACTCATCTCCAACCCTGCTCAAACTGAAACGAATAGATATCTTGCTGATTTCAAGGGCAGTAACACATTTTCTGATATGCCAGAGTATTTTATCTTTTTTTTGTTTTTTCAAAAAGGTCATTTTACCTTTCCTCCTCTGTCATGTGCTGATAAACTGTGGTCTGTTGACGCAGCATAGTCAATTCCAAATCCATCATTTGGGTTCTGAATAAATTTAGATTTCTCCTCACCACTTGTAGCTCCTGGAAAGTATTCTGTGGAAATAAAAATACAATAATGAATTACATGGGAAAACAAATTAAAGTAAGCTTGGATTCTGTAACCACATTTGCCCAGATGAGCCCTTTGAGTTAACAGCACCTCAGCAACTTCAGCATATGATGGAAGCTGCATGTTGTGCCATCACAATGACTTAAAAAAACAGCATTTTCAGCTGTATCATACAAGCAAACACATGAAAGAGTATTTAGATAATTCCTTTTTAACATCATTTGCAGGAAGCTCTCTCTTGAGAATAAAGACAAGGAACTTCCCAATCTGTGACACATTTAGGATGCTTTTTTGTATTTTATTTTGACTGAGTACCACTCTGTAAACAGGGTCACTTACTTCATAGAGAGGTAGAATGGATGATCTCTGAGTAGTGTAACCAGCTGAAAGATCCTGACCCCTCATCACTGGGTACTAGGGGGAAGAAACAAACAATTTGAAATAGGAAATGGAATACACAGACACTCCAAAAGCAGCCACTGTTTAAACACAACCTTTCTGGCATTGAGATTTCTGCAATCCATGGAAATACTGTGCTGCATATAAGCAACCTTACAAAATGGCAGCACCACTTCTTAACTGGCAATGCAAGTGTGCTGCTGGTGAAAAGGCAAATGAATCCTGTCTGACACAGTGAGTAGAAATAAAAACTAACTTTATCTGCATAAAGCATATTATGCTTGAAAACTTAGTAGTCTCAATTGTCTCAGCTAATGATAAAAAGAGCAATTCCAAAACCAAAACTGGACAAATTAAATTGTGTCCTGTTTTGAAATCATGATTATAGTAAAATTTGTCATGGGATTTTCTTCAGTTCTTAGTTTGGGGAATGTTTGTTCATTTTGGTTTTCAATCTCACTCTGTTGCCTACATCCAAAGACCCCAGCTTGCTAATGATCTTTCATGAAAACAAGATTGCTGAAGAATTTCTATTTGCATGTTGCAACAACACATGGAGCAAACATATAAAACCCAGGGTTTGTTACATGTAGAAACACAGCACAACAAAGAACAGTGGAAACAGCAAAAATGTTTACCTTCTCAAACATGAAAGACAGCTTGTCCAATATAATTTTGAAAGAATTCAAAGGACTATTGATATGCCATGGAAAATCTGAAGCATGTTCATTCATATAGAGAAGTTTTGCTCCAACATGATCACATCAAGAGGATGGGTTTATCTTTCCTCTGCCAGCTTTCTCTGTTCCCTGTTCAATCAGCAACTTATCTACTCCTCCTTATTCTCTCTTAAAATCAGAATCATATATTTAAACATCTCAACTTTTTCTTTAGCCATTGAGTATGGTATGTGCCAAACTCTATCTCTACTGTAGGAAACCGATCTCTGCTGTAAGAACGACCAAGTCCCCAAAATGAAGCTAATTTAGACAAAATATGCTTGAAGAAGAACAAGTGGGCTAAATGTTATTGTCCCTTCCAATGCCCTTTTTTTACTTTTTTTTGACTGAACCAGCTTGAGTACTGGATGTAATACAGAGATTTATTTTTCAGCAGGTTTAGTTAGCATGGTATGTGTGGTAGAAGTACTGAGCACACTAAAACCTTACACAGATCAAGGCTGCAATTGGTACACTTGGGAGAATTCTCTAGAGAAGGTTAAGTACACTTTCTCTCAGGCAAACCATGAACACCACCTTGAGCAATGGGTGACTTAAAACACAGGTGACCACAGCTTCCTGCTGCAGAGCTGGCCACAGTACCAAATCTTTTCTGAGAAGCAGGGCCAGCTAATAGAACCACAGAAAGACTGGATGCACCTCTAACTTCTGACAAATGGCAAAGTCAATAAAATAACAGAGGTCCAAAAAAGGCCACTACAGCCTCCCACCTGCAATATGGTGCAGGCAGGCACACGTTTGCTCTTGGGTTAAATGCACAGAAATTTTAGGTCTACAACTGACTAGTATTCACATATTCACACATAAATGAACAGAGACTGTAACTACTTTGCCCACATAGCCTCCTGCAGGAGCTTGCAGGATCCTAAGTTGGATCATTACCTAAGAAAACAGCAGAACCAGGATGACAGAGGAGGAACAGCTGGCAATTAGGAGAGGAGGAGCAGAAGGTGTGGCAGAAATTGGCAAAATTTATGTGCTTGCATTCTCAAGCTTTTCTTCTCTGAGTGATAAGATGGACAAAACTTCACAAGCTCTGACAAAATCTATTCTTAATAAAAGATTGATAGTATCAAGAACATGTTGGCTAGCTGCAGAGTTTCAAGTGAAAAAGACTAGCATGAAACAGCACAGAAATACACAGAAGATCAATCACTGACATCATTATCGAAGCTTTGTGACTTGTAAGGAACAAAAATACATTTTTAATAGCTGGATGAGAAGTATGTCAAAGAGAAGAGAAATCAAAGGATTGACTAGGCCATTCTGTGATTCTATAAATATGCATTTTTAAATATAAAGCTAATGATTCCCATCTTAAAATAAAATAATAGCTGATAAAGAATGCACTGTTCCTCTCTTCCATCCAAGAATATTCATAAAAGCTAAAAAATAAAAAACACTGGAAAAAAATAATCAGTCTGGGTCAACTGCAACTAGAAAACATTAAATACAAAAAAAGTGGAGCATTGAAAAGATGATCCTAGAATCATAAATATATTGACTTGGAAGGGACCCACAAGAGTCACCAAAGTCCAACTCCTGGCCCTGCACAGGACAGCCCCAAGAGTAACACCTTGTGCCTGAGAGCATTGCCCAAATTCATCTTGAACTCCATCAGGCTTGGTGCTGTGACTTCCATGGGGAGCCTGTTCCAGTGCCCAACCACCCTCTGGGTGAAAAACTTTTTTCCTAATATCCTACCTCAAACTCCCACCTTTGAACACTTTAAACTTGCCTGTTTAAACAGAAGCTCCTAAAACAGTAGCAAATCAGACTTGAGCAAAATATCTTTATTTTTTCCTGAGAAGTTGAACTATACAAAGGAATATTCAAGTTATCACGTGGTTTGGTAAGGATAAAATAAGGAGCCCCTTTGTCCAGGGGTAAAATGAGGCTTCCTCTTACCTGTGAGAGGTTCTGCAGGGAGTTCCTGATGTCATGTAGGACCCTGCGCAGCTGCATCTCCACAGTGGAGGGTGGGTTCATGGCAGGACGATGAGGAACTCCATGCCTTGGAAAGAAGGGACAGCTGAAGGGGGAAAGCATGGCACTGAAGGAAGAGCCAGAGATGCTTGGGACACTGTGGGTGCTGAGCGTCCTCATGTGCTCACACAGCGGCCTGTCCTGCCACTCGGTGGGGAGGGAATGGAGGGAGCACGTGGACCGGGACATGGCTGCTGGCGTGTGCAGGGGGCAGCTCTGTGGACTGAGCTCCTCAGGCAGCCTGCTGGGCTCAGCCTGGGGCACCTCTTTCTTGGAGGACGAAGGCGCAATAAACAGTGTGGATTTGCACACAGGATGGCTGGAGGCTGCCTCATCCTCACTTCTGTCTTTCTCAGATGCTGCTTCCTTGTCCTCCTCCACTTGTGTGTACTTGTAGGTGAAAGAAGGAGGACTGCAGAGAGTCTCTTTTCCTGGAGTTAACTGAACATTCACAGAGGACACCACTTTCACTGGATTCAGCAGTGCAGTTGGGAGAGACTGAGACCGCCTTAGAGGATAGCCCGATTCAGCAAACCAGAGTCGCTGCTTCCTCAGAAGATCTTTCGACTTAAGCAGAGTGCACCTGGCCTTGGAGTCAGGTGAGTTGATGATCCTCATCTCAGCTCTTTGCAAGGCAACCTGAACTCTGTCCACAGATGATGTGGAGAAGCCATCACCTTCCAGAGACTGCATCGACTTGAGGATATGGTGTGTGTGATACTGAGGAAACTCAAACACACTGCCTTCCTCCAGCAGGTCTGACTCTTTTTGCTCACTGGAAATGTCTTCCTCTTTAGAGCTGACCTCTCCTTGGACTGTTTCTGATATATGAGATGACTTGCTTTCTTGTCCTTGATTTTGCTCAGTTTTACAGTCACTAAGTTTTCTGTCTTCACTCCTTCTGCTATCAGAAGATGCCCCTACCTTTCGTCTCTCTACTTGAGAGATAATATCCTCTTCATCATCATCATAATCCACCTCCTCATCATCATCTTCCTCCTCCCCCTCCTCAAACTTATCAAAACAGGGCAGTTCCTTGGCTATCGGTGTCTTCTGTTCCTCACTGTGCGATGTCACGGTTGTTTCACTGTCACAGCTGTCAGCACTGCTTCCCATGCCCTGCAAAGACTCCTGAACCTAGGAGAGATATGAGACAGCAAAGGAGTGAACGCACTGGAGACTCAACTGCTGCCTTCTCATGGGTCAGGCCCAGAGTCCAAGAATACCTTCATTAGGCATTGGGGTGGGGAGCAGAAAGAATAATGCACTTAATGTGCAAGAAAAAAAGTGAAGGAGAATGAAGAAACCATAGTATCAGATACATTAGGAGTACAATGAAGTATGGCACCAAAAGGAGGTTTTTATTTTCCTAAAGAGAAAATTCTTCACACATTCATTTGATTTGACAATAAATCCAATATTGTAAGAAGAATAGAAGGGGCAAAAGAGTAAGAGCAAGAAGAATACAATGCTCGTATTTTAGGTAGTGATGACAAACAGATAGCTGGGTCACAGTACAAAGCATTTCCCATTTTTAAATGTTAACAACAGTGAAATGAAGGGAAATGCATACAGAGAAGTAAGGGGAACTGCAGACTGTAGTGAAACTGTGTTACAGGACAACATCTAGAATAAACTAAGCCTGTTTAAATAAAGAATTGTTGAAGACTGAGAATATCACATTAGGATGTTGATCTCAGTTGAAGACCACATCCGGTACTATTAGCCCTTCCTTCCTTTCTCCTGATACTTCTTCCCCTTTTCATTCTAAACCACAGTTTAACCCAGAGCACTTAAATGAGGGAGTTGCTAATTTAACAGGTAATAAATGGCAGGAAAAGCATCTAAGAGAAAGGAAAAAAAGAAGAGATCTATTCATTGTAAAGCATATTCTTGAAGCTGGCCCGACTGACTGCTGTATTTACAAGTGCACAAGACATTTCCCTAAGAGTATGTGGTATAAAGTACACTCTTGGAAATTTACCATAGCTGGTGCAAGAATTAGAAATTTTCCCATCTCTACTTTCTGCAGTTCTTGCTGCCATTAGAATATTAATTATTAGTTCCTTCTAAAGAGATTACTTATGATGTTTGTCAGGCCATAGTTCCTTCTCCAACCATCTAGAAGATTTCAGCCATGAATGTCACCTTCACAAGTACATACCTAACATGGCACTCACTGACACAGCCACAGATTATTGTGAAAGGATGTGGAGATCCAGATGGTTTTCAAGTTGAAGGTACTAAATGAGCAAAAGATTATAATGTTTAGGTGAAACCACGTGGGCTACATGTGTGTCTATCTGTGCCCTAATCCTCCATCACACTGTTCAATTATGATTAAGGCATAAGAACTTGGATGGAGAATTCTGGCTTCTTTGGTAACATGAACTCCCCCTCGCAAAATACCCTATCTCAATGTCAAAATCTCCCTCAGAAATCCTAATTTTGGAAGTCAGAGATGAAAGGCAATATGGCTCAAATTTTGAGTTCTCTCCTGAGCTTCAGAGGAAGCCTATGGGTGCTAGAGTCAATAATTTGACAGTAGATGGCACTAACTTACCATACTTTTAAGAAACAACATATGCTCCTCTGTATCCCCCTCATCTTTTCACAGGTTCTCTTCTCCAGCTGCCAAGTTCTCATTTTTCCTAGCTGCATCACTCACCCATATTTTCTGAGTTCAGCTCAGCACTTGGTTTGAATCAAGGAGTGAAGGTGGCAGAGGAGAGCCTAGCAATGCCATGGCATAACCCACACAGCCTCAATATACCTTTTCAAAATAGCTAACAGAAAACAGAAAAATCTCTTCCCTTTACAGCCAACACAGACAAACTCCAGCAATATTCCAGTGAAAGGGTACTTAGCTGCAACATACTTTTGAGCATGTTCTTAAGTGGGCTCTGAATCAGGTTGCAACCAACATAAAGTTTAGGAGTGACCAATTCTCCTCTAAGTCACCTTCTAATACGCCTGTCAACTTGGATGCTTTCACAGCTCTGTAGAGAGCTGAACAAGTATGTCAGATGCTTATGCTCTTTGCAGGGACTCAGGATCATTTTTCCCTTTATTCATTATTACTACCTTTCTTGCTCTTGGAAAGCATTAAGCTGATGTTTAAGGGAGACAAAGATTAACACTGCCTTGGCGTTTATTTTGGTAATCAGTTTAAGAACTACTAAATCAGAAAACCCAGAATTCCAGTACCAAAATGAAAAAGCAACACTGATGGATGGAGAGGGTGATAAAACTCTTCCTAGTAACTGCCCAACAGCTTTCAAAATGCTTGGTGTGCCACAAGGAAGAAGAAATATATGGTAGCATACAGTTCAGTAGATACAAGCTATAGAAATGAAATTGCTGGAGGTAGCCAAAATCCCATCTCTTCCTTTGGGCTGTGGTCTAGGTCCCAGGAATAGCTGCCCTTGAGAACAGGATCCAGCTCAAGGCTTTTCTCTGACTGACTGACAGGCCAATCGAATCATGGCTATTACTGTGTGAGTGTTTTAGGAGAACCAGGAGAACAGCTCTCCAAAATATCAGATACAGTGCTGTGCAAGCATGTGTATTGAGCAGACACCTAAACACCAGGCTGGAACAAAGGCTTTCCCTAAGACATGAGGTCTCTGGTCAGCATCATAGCAATTTCTGGGACTGAGATCAAAGAAACTGGAACAAGAAAGAGCATGGAAGGTCAAGATCAACTAAAATTAGTCTATCTTCACAGTAAAGCTAGAGTGAAATTGTTTTCATTTTCTGTCAGCTGTTAATTAAAAAAAAGAAAAAATATGCAGGGGGCGGGGGAGAGAAGAACAAGAAAAGTGGGAAGACAAAAACTATTAAAAAATGAAATTATCAGCAGAATAGCTATAATCTTTCAAGACATTAATCTCTACCCACTACTGAGAGGAACTGACAGTGACAAAAGATACACCAGTAACAGCAAACAGAACATACTGAATTTAGAGCTTATTCCCATCCCAAGTTTACCATTAACCTACCAGAAAGGCTTTCAAATTTGAACACAGGGACTCAGAAGGTCCAGCTCTGAAAATTATGATTTTATAGGATCTAGACTGACAGTCACAGTAGCAGTCAAACATCAACATCCCTCCTACCCTCCCCTCCTGTTTCACACTAATCAGGAGTATTTCAGCCACAGGATGAGAACTTTACCTGAAGCTGACTGAATGGAGAACAATCTGTAGAGTCCTCTGCGAAGCCACTGCTGTCAGAGTGCTGACTCGCTGTCCTTAACAGCTGATCTGTTTAAAACAACCGAACCCCAACTGTAATTGCTTTACAAATCACAGCCTTTCAAGATCAATCACATCACATTCAATACAAGCTTTCCTTTTACAGCGAAGTAATACAATTGCTTTTCAGATTCCACTTTGAACAAAACAGAGAAACAACTTGTTTGTTTCAAGCAAAATCTCTCTCATCCAACTTGTGAAACTTCAAGCAGCAGTGGAAAAGAAACCATTTTTTACATTTTTCCTTCCTGTGCTGTAGTAAAAAACTTCTGCAGATATTGCCACTGTTGGAGTTTTCCTTTCACAAAACCACATCATTGATTAATTCACACACAGGCAGTGGAAGAGTTGCTTTTGTGTTGAAAAGTACAGATTTGACACCTCTCCTGATCATGGAGATACTAAAGATCTCTGGTCTCCTACCAGCCTCCACCATCCCACCCACCCACCCAAAGGGACAGCATCACATGGGCAGAAAGGGCCATGTAGAGGACTCTGCCAGCTGCTGGGCTAGCAGACAAATGCAGAACATCCCTTACACATCAGTGGGCAATCTGCCAAAGCCCATTCCCAGTGCTCATTTTATACACAAGAGATAAGATCCTCCTTCTTGTTCCTTTCTATTCCCATTAGGTAAGCATTAAAATAGTCTAAAGAGGCTCTAAACCCCTAAGTGCTTCCCAGGAGTGATTTCCTCTGGTGCAAGCACTGCACTGACTAAGCAGCTTTGCAGGGAGATCTCAGCAAGCTCTGCAGCACACTATTGCATGTGTATCGTTCCTGACTGGGCACAGGAAGCACCCACCAAGTGCACCGTTTACCTCGTGGCACCAGAAACATTTTACTCAGCCTGAGGTGGGCAACAACCTTATCTCACCTTTAGATCTCAGCAGAAGTATAACATCTTGGAGATGGGAGGTAACTACAGTGGCCTGTAGCCCTAGACCCCTGCCACCTTCTCTCGAGCCTTAGGCAAGAGCTTGCTGCTATCCTCCCGAAGGCTCAATGCAGAATTTTGCCCCAGTTAAATGTCATCATATATTTAATCCCAGTTCATAGCTCAATGCATTGGCATGCATTAGTAAAACTGTTGGATATTCACAACTAATTTTTTTTTTTAGTATTAATTTTGATACACATTTTACTAACACAGAAATAAAGTAAGAGCCTGCACGGCCTGTGAACAGCAGTAGAGGCAAGCTGCCCACTAAGCTTCTGTATCAGTGATGTCACACAGCTTTTAGGGAGTGCCTTTCAAATTGTGCTGCTGCTCTGTTATCATGGTAGCCACAATATCCTGCGATGACAAACAACTTTTCTACCTCAAGACAGACATCCCCACCCAACTCCCAGTAAAGACAATGGAAATTACTTCCCTGAGAACTGGATCTTATTAACTGCCCAATTCAATTAGTACAGCTGAAAGACCATGCCATGAACAGCTTGTTACTACAGCTGAAGCTGGGGGAAAGCTTCAAGGTGAATAGTTACCTAAATTTGTTGCCAAACACTTTGGCCTCCTCTGTCTCTTTTCTTATCTGGTGAATTTTAATTTAATAGAAAAAAACCCTTAGCCTCTCTTAGGGAAGAGGTCCCCATTAGTTCAGATAAAGCAATTCACCAGTGCATGTGCATCTGCCTTCATGTGCATGAACTTCATTACTGTTCAATAGAATATTGACCTGCCCTTCTGCTTCCTTCTCAGTCAGTATTTCCTTTTCAGCTATAGAAAGGAAAATTACATCTATATGTTTTCTCAAATCAGTTCTTGGGCTTCTCAGAGACAATACTAAAGTTAAAATCAGTCTTTTATATAATTTCTATAGCATTGGTTATTTATGAAGAAGCTTTGACAGCCTTACAGGTCAATACCACCAGGCAAGGGATCAGCCCAGAGCAGTCATTCTCACTGGCCTCATTCATCCATGGCAAGTGATTGGCACAGTATGAATAGATTCAAATTGCCTTGGTTCAGCCTAAGGAGACATTCCCCTTATACAGCTATCCCCTGCCTTCTGTGCTACAGAGCTGCTAGGATTTTTTTAACATTTTAAAGCAAATCAGAAAAGACGTTTTCTGAGTAGTCATCTGCTATCATACCATACCCTGGTCTTTCACAAGTTCTTAGAGCTCTCCACAACACCACTATGATGTAAATGCAGAAAAATCATAAAAAGCTGGAATCTCTACTGAATTAGTAGTGAAATGACAAGGTTTGGTTCTGTAAAGACTGCAAATACCCACTAGTACACTGGGTATACAGATACATAATGGTATCCACCCTCTTGACAATACTGATCCAGCTACATAGCCTGCTCTACAGCACCTGGATATCTCTCAGATTCAAGCAAACAAGAGAAAAATAGGAAAACACTTCAAAAAAAGCTACATAGTTACATTTGGCTCTTGACTAAATGGCCTCCTGGCAAAGAAGAATCTCAAGCCAAGGACTTTGCGATGAGATGTGGCTCCCCTCTCTTCCCTCAAGTGCAGAAAACTCAGCACCAAAGGTTGGTTTATAGGGGCCAGCCTGGGATCATCCCATGCCCTGTGTAACCTTCTGCAAAAAGATACCAATGCACAACACTGACTCTGCCACTCAAAGCTACATAGAGGAAATCCTCTGAACTACTAGGAGGAGGCCAGGGGCAGGATAATAGCGAAAGTATGGAAGAAGGAACCAGCTACAACAAACAAAACCAGCAGGAACAGTCAAACTCCCATCCCAGTTTAACAGAGCACAAATTAAAATGCTTCTTGAATTGTTGTTTTAAACTATATTAAAAAAAAACCCAATGTATATTTAGGTACTGAATATGTGTAAAAAAAAAGTGTGCATTTATAAATAAACTAAATAAACTGAAAATGTTCTAAACAAAGAACACATGATGAAGAAACAAGTCTGTGATATACAAAATGTGAGAGCAGATTCATCAGAGCATCCCTGTCAGGGAAATTATTAGTTCATCTATTGTAACATAATAATGAGCTACCAGTGTCAGCCTCACCTCTTCTGAGTCACTCAACTGCTCACAAAGAAGAGAAGAAATATATGGAAACTGTCCATAAAGTTTTAATATTTGTTTCTTGTACCTGCACTATTGGAAAAATTCTAATGCACTTTGTCATTTGTAAGATAATCATTAAATCAATATTCCCAACTTAACTATGAGGTATTTCATTATGGGATTTAATATCAGCTGTCCCTTCTTTGCATACTGATCACACCATGCACCCCAGCACTGACAAAACCAGCCCAATAGGGAGCCCTGCTGCAAAAACTCTTGAGTCCCTGGGGATCTCCTTGCATCTGGACAGATAAACAGAGACTCCCACAAATACTAAATCTGTTCCAGATGTTTTCTTCTCACCCCCCCATCTCCAGTCTCCTGTGGAGCTGCACCCACAGAAAGCTATAAATACAATAATATATTAAGGACAGGAAGTGCTGATGATGTACTTTTTTCCCTTTCAAGGATTAAATTTGCAAAGCCAATAATTGCTTTTGACTATCAGCGTAGGATGCCTTGAAAGAGACAGGTCTGTGCCTACCCAAAATTTCACAGAGCCATGTTGATGCCAACAACCAGACATTCACAAATTGCAGTGTCTTGAGAATACTCTTTCCTCTAGGCATTATGCCTGTATTTGTCTTGCTTTTGGGGCATTTTTTGGAATGGAAGGTGCTGCTGTATGTATGTATGTATGCTCTATGTATTCTTATGTCAGTAAGAATTTTGGTTTTGCACTAACAAACCTTTCTACCAGATAACTTTGCAGTACACTTTTTTATAGCGGACATTTAGCAGTGCTGTATGTTTGTAAACTAGCTGCAGCTTTTCATTCTTATGTTCCTAAAACAACTGAGATAAGAAATATGCTTTAATTGTGAGTCTAAGCAACAGTAGACTGTGTTGTCAACCATAAGTCAACAGTCAACCAGACTATTTCAGTAGGAAAGGGAATCTTTTTTTTAATTTGAATACTTCACTTCTTATTAAATGCCCTCTTAACATGCCTTGCAAACTGTTGTAAATTGCAGAGAAAGCATACACAGCCCTCAGTATAGATGTAAAATTACACTGCAAGGTTTATAATAATCTGTACCAAAGAACACCAACCCTACTAACTGACAAAGAATACCACCACAATTCATCTGGAACAAATCTTTCGTTTATGTGTGCTTATGTACCATAGAGACAAAGCCACTGAAAAAGGTGGGTTTGTATAAGGATTGTCAACTGAAATCACATTGCAACAGAGAACCTGGGATTGAATTTCATGCCAATCCTACCTCATGAAATTGATAGTAAGAGTGGCATTTCACATTCAGACACAATGGCCAGCATTTTTAAAAGTGACCACTAACTTTGGATGCCTTCTAACTTGGTGAACATCCACTCTCTGAGAAAGCAGGCCTCTATGTTTTCTCGTGTTGGACAACTTGCAAAAACAAAAGTTGGCTACAGTTCTTTTTACATTTTGGATAAGTTCTCCATCAAATGTTCTCCCTCTTGGCAACTTGACTGAAATCCACACAGAACAAAGTCCTAAATTTTTTGCATCTTCCAGGTGAAATAAAATGCTGGTCTCAGACTAACTTTTAGCAAATGTGCAGGCATTGATACCCTTGTCAGATAAGTCACAGAAAACTCTAGGCAATGCCTGCCTGATAATAAAGTATCACCACCAATCTGTGCAAAGTTTATTCAGAAATAGGTGGAGACAGTGCATGGGAAACATGACCCAGCTTGGCCTGCTTCTGTCAGACTGAAGTCCCATTGCAACTGTTGGTACCTTTCAGCAAGTACACACAGAACCATCTCACTTTTCTTTGTTGTGTGGTGGAAGGAGACAAAATCACTACTGGGAGCGGAAAAGATAAAAAAAAAATTTTCTTCCTCCTCCCTGGCTCCTTAACTTAGTTTTCTCTGAAAAGCTCTCCCTGAAACTGGAGAGGCCAGGCAAACAGGAGGCTTACCCTATGAAGACTGCACCTCTTTTCTGCAGTCATGTAAAGCAGGTGGAGGAAGGAAGGAAGCGTGTAAGGAGGAAGTAGTGGGAACAGTTAGAGATTCACTTTCTGGCAATCCTTAGTGGCCTAAGTTTGCAGCAGAGGAAGCTTAGTGAGCACCAGGCTGTGTAGTGCAGAACACTGATGAACAAGTAGCACAAGCTATCACCAATAACCAGGTGCTACCCTCCAACACTTAGTCCAAGGCACGCTCAACCACGTTAATGCAATTCAGCTGACAGTTCACATGAGTGCCAATTCATTTGTGCAAATGCAAATAAGATGATTTCTGTTTCTTCAGACAGGTTTTTCTTCCTCTCTTAAGTATCTAGAGATGCTATTCATGTTTCACCAAGAAATTGCATACATCTAAGCATCTCCCTAAGTGCAACAAGCCCTAGTTCCTCTTTCATTACATGTATCAGCTAGAGAATGGACTTCACTTGTTCACACTGGGCAAAGTAACAATCACAAAAGAAACTTAAAAATCAGCTTTATCCCCCTCCCAAGCCATAAAACACACAAATAAGAATTTGAGATGAAAGCACAAACTAAATGAACCACAACAGCCAGTGAACAGCGTTCTCCATGTGAGGGACTACAGTTTCCACGTGGGCGTAGAGACACTAGTTTTCTGTGCAGGCAGCCTGCAGACAGAGCAGTAGTGCATAGGAAAAAACTGCATGTATCATGCAATTTAGGTTTAAAACAATGTAATTTCAGTCTAAATTGGCATCTTAAATTACAGGATCTACTAAGGAAAAAAAATCCCACACAATCTGAGTCAACATTTCGGGCCATCTGAACTATCATCAATTATACAAAAGTGAAAACAGACAGTGAGGTTATAGGGCTGTTGTCTTGCCTGTAATTTGGTTGCCACTTTGTAGCAATGTTTTGTGATTTAGCTAAAAAAGAAACCCAGATATTTTTTATTTCTAGAGAAAAAAAAAAACAACTTTAGAAGCTTAAAATATACGAATCAGCCTTTCAGAGATGAAAGGACACTCAACAGTCTGCTATCCTCACAGAAGTTGCAGTCTACTCACCTTTCCTTGACTTGGTCACTGCTAGCTGATGTGCAGCTGAAACGTGAGGTAGATCCCCCTCTGTACTCTGGATCTATCAGGAAGAGGAGACGAATATTTTGTCAGGCCAACGGAATATATTCCTTTGCTTAAGAATACCTAAGCTATAAACACTGCACATGCAGGAGGAGGTTCTGGTGACTTTTTCCTCCAATTGAACAGCCTGTACTGGTTGAAGGAACAAATTGTGATCTCCTTGAACAAACTTTCACCAGGCATTCAGCAATGCTCTGGGAGTAGAACAGTGATCCTTGGGCAGCAGCTCCCATGCAGAGCACAGACCTCCCCTCTGGTTACCCACTGCACGCAAAAGACCTGGAAATCACATCCAACACAGAGCTCTGAGTTCCTCTCTGACAAAACACTAAAATTACTGTGTGACAACACCTCTGACCACCTTTACACTACTGTCTTTTTCCAGTCAGAATTCTTGGCCCTTCATTTGAATATAAAGAACAATACATTTAGAAAAATGTATCGAGAGGTCAGCACACATGGATTGTCATCTGCTGCCCTACCAACTATCTCCTACAAGTCACCAGTCCTCCAGCAGAAGGACCCAGACCCTACTCCAGACTTCACCAAGCTGCTATTCATAGAAATAATTCTTGTGTCTTCCAGTACAGAAAAGCAAAATAATGTATTCAGCTCCATGCACATTTCAACTGGGAATTTTAAAACTACATAAAAATGAATCCTTTCACTCAATTACTTTGAGAAACATTCTTATCAAGAAAACAGTTCTCAGGCAAATGTTCAAACAATGAAAAGAATATATCTAAAATCTCAACAGTGAGGCCTTTGTTTGGTTCAAAACTTAGAAAATGTTCTCTTTTTGCATGTGATCCCAAAAAAATCCTAATGGATACACGCAAGTCTACATGCACAACCCCCCCTCCAACTATCCCCCTCTAATAGGCTCCCAGCCCAGCCCACTTTCCAAATTACCATGCAATGAATTTATCTCAATTTTTATCAACTTAAAAATGTAAAAATCAAGATACTGATAAGCCAAAATTAGTATTTGGCTAAAGAAGAGGCTATATTTGCATTGATCCCATGTGTATAGCAGCCACAAGGGTTCATTTTCTTAGTTACAAAGGTTTTGAGGAGTACTTTGCCTGAACTTTTTACCATTAGTAAGTGAGCAGCATTACTTTTGCATGATAAACCAAGTGGCTTCCGTTCTTTTAGGAGTTGAAGGCTGTACCAAAGGGGTAAATCCTTATTTCATGCACGTGCAGGGGAGCATAGAAGGCGCTCACCATTTAAGTTTAGGAAAAATTTAGTTTGTGGTTTTTTTAACAAGGAACAGCAAGTAATCTTACAGACACTTTAATAAAACTGGCCTTCCAGGAAATGTGTCTTGATTCTCTCAAACCTCCCAGTTTCTGATGGCTAAATTTGCAACCTTCCGAAATCTAAGCTTCTTCTCATTTAAATACCATCCACCTCTTGTCCTTGGCTGGGAGACAGCATTCCAACCGTGTCCACAGCACAGTGCAGCTCCTGGAGCACACAGAAGCTCCTTCCCCATCCCTCCAGCCAATATTCACGCTGGTGAGTGACCTTCAGGACTGTCATTGGCCCCCTCAGGAGTGGGTGTTTGGGGGAAATCCTGTCCTGACTCACTCCCACACTAGCTATCTTCACAGCCACAGACTTCCGAAGGGCACACAAACCTCCAAGGCATTCGTAAGCCTTGGAAAGAACTTCCTTGATATATCTGTCATCTTTCTTATGCATAAGAATGCACTCCAAGCCAAGCTAGGAAAACGGGGGAGGAGTTACTGTCACTGTTTCTAATACAGTTCATTGTTCATTGCACCCTGCTTAGAGACTCACAAAAATAAAATCACGCTGCCAGGAATTGTTCTAAAATGTCTTCAGCAAAACTGAATCCCTCCCTCCCAGGGATCTGTAGGCAGTTGATAAGTATATACTATATTGCATGAACAAAAAATTCACCACAATTCCATCACACATCATATGCTGTCTTGCCAAAACAGCTGTGTTTATGCCTGGCATCACTGCACAAAGTGTGCAACCAAAACTTCGCAAACACATGACAATTACACAGAATTCAGCGAGTCTTTACAGCCAACTTACTCTGAATACACACATGTATATAAATGTATATAAAATACATTAATTGTTTCAGTTTTGCTCAAGGGTACAAAAAATAGATTTCTCCTCTGAAATATACAGCAAAATGCATTGCTGCTCAGTCCCATGCAATTGTGCCAATGCAAACATTTTTGTAGCTACACAACAAGCTGTACCAAGAAAATTATCTGGCTGAAAACTAAGCCAGGAAAAAGAAGTAAATCAAAATACACTGAGTTTCTTTTTCCCCTCTTAACTGGACTAGTCCTTTGTTCTGGTTCAGTAGATGGCCACACAACATGTGAGTAGGACACACTGGAATAAACCAGTGCTAGGAACCCACAAGAAGCTTGATTACCTTTTTTTTTTTGCTTAATGACTGCCTTCAGCTACAACATTAGTTGATCTAGAAGAGCTTGTCATGACAATATGACACGAGACACAGTATCTTCTAAACCATCACTTCATCATCCACTGTAAAATTCTGGCTTTTCTATTCACTTGCTTTCTTCATTTCACCAATGAAATCACAATATCCGTCATTTTATGTATCTATTTCACATAGATGAAAAACTTAACTGCTGAACTTTTAACAGTCACATTGAAATGTGTCCACAAAAGCATCTACTCATTTAAGAATATTGAGACAGTTCTTATAATGTGACCTGCAACTCTACACAAAAATTGCATTCTTGAATCTGTGGGCTAGATGTTTACTAGCCTAGTAAACAAATCACCTACGGGAACCTGGGAATTAAAATTCCTTTGGGATAATTATCAATATGAAAATGGAAATCTGCATATACGAAGATGTTAAAAGACATCTAGCACAGACTTTGTAATTAAGCCATTGCCAAAAGTCATGTCACAGCAACCTTTGGTGTGTTAATTTCCAGAGAACAAATAAATCAACTTAGAGTAGATCCTTATCAAAACCGAAAGTTGCACAAGATGAGCACCTCACCCTCCATGAAAGCCCCTCCCCTGTTTCACTGCAACAAAACTCTGGCCTTATTCACAAATTTATCTTTAATCAACATCAATGAATACACTGATTTTTCTTCTAGGCAACAAAAGTTATGATTTCTAGTTAACAATTTAAGTAAAGTGAAAACTTAACGCCCAAGGTTTTGTTGCATACAAACTCTAACCTAGATTTCCTTACACAGGGAAAACTTCCCAGGAGTTATGCCAGTGATAGCAATTCCCTCTGAATTTGATTTTAAAAAAAAATGAGAAGTTTCCCACTGACTTAGGAACAACAGCAGCAGCAGCACCAAGTTACTTCATTAAGAGGATCAATTAGAGTAACCTGCAACTGCTGAGAAAGCACAACACAGAGAATTTAAAGTATTCCTGGAGAAAACACTGTCAACGGCACAGGAAGGAACATTCCTGTGCTGGCAGACAGGGAGCTATGTAAACTGTATGCATGAAGAAAGTCAAGTATCTTTACCCACCTCTTCCATCTCAAAGGAGTCCTTCTGCTGCAGCATGAGGTTCGTTATGGACGGGTTTGCGAGGGGAGTGCAGGGGTCTCTACCTGGCGATGCTGTGGACAGTCTCTGTGTTAGGACACTGCTGTCGGAGGTACTGGAACTGCTGCTGAGCCCTGGCGAGTCCAAAAGACCGGGTTCTTCGCACGGTCTATCCTGGGCACCGGCCAGCCTGCCATCCTGTCCATCTGCTGGGGGCACAGAACCCTCCTGTGCAGCAGGGAGGTGCGCAGGTCCCTCTGCGTTTGCAGCCTTTGTCTGACTGCTGGCTATCTCCTCCTTTACAGTGGCCAAGAACAAGGGACAGTCTTTCTTTTTCGGATATTTTGGCAATTTAGATTCATTTTTAACATCATTTTCCTCACTCCCTACTTCAGCTGGAGTTTTCCCTTTTTCAACAGGCGAAGGACTTGCGGAGCTGCTGCCATCAGCTTGCTGATTGAGTTTTGACAAGGTCTTCATTAACCGACTAGCTGTGTTGCTGCGATTCAGAGGGGGAGGGCTGGATGCCTCTTTGCTGGAAGACACTGAATTCATACTACCAATTTTCTGCAAAGGAGTCCCAGAGACTTGAGAATACAAAGAAGAAAAAGCATTGGCCACAGTAGTAAGCACTTCAATCTGACGAAAACGACCTGCACAGGAACGAAACACAAGGCATATCTGAAGAGGGAATTTTGATCATAATCTCTGCCCAACCCCACAAACCTCCTCCTACTTTTATCCGGGGCCTCTAAGGCTGAATGAACACATCCTAGGCCTGCAACATGAAAGTGATAACTTACTATGGAAAAAAAGAATCTTTACTAAATATGCAAGAATTGCATGCAAAGTTCTCCTGAATTAAATCAGTGGCATATGTGCGTGAATGCAAGTTTATTTACAAAATGCTAGAAAAGAAGTGTTACTCATATTGCTCTCTCCAGCTAAAACTAGAAAAGGACAACTATGCCCTCATTTAAGCAGCACTCATTACTGATCCAACAAAGCTCTTGTCCAAGTCCATAGAAATACTGCCCCAGATTTCAACAATGACAAAAATAGGTCACTGCCACCCAGGAAAAAAAATCCCACCCAGGGACTGAAGAACACCAGAAACAGAGGGACATTGCTATTTTTTTCTGCGCTCTAAAGCTGCAACAGAAGAAAAGATGAGCATGATACAAACCAGAAGGCAGCATACCTTACAGGATGCCTTTTATTTTCTTCCCCCACTACAAACCCTTCCACTCATCCCAAGGAGTACCACCCTGGTGGTCACCTCTTGCCTATTTAAGACCAAGCAAGATTTTTATTATGAATTCTGAATGGAATGTTGCCTTTAGGCTGTAACAGAGTTTTGCCAGAATATTAGATACACACCTCTTTTGGGGTTGTTTACATAGTTAATAAACTCATAAACAAACTGTACTTCAAAAACATACTTACTTGTTAAAGCAAAACTTGGATTTTCCACTTCCATGCGCTGTATTTGGGCATTCAAAAACACTTTGATATCTATCCCTCTGGCAAATGATGATGAATTAAAAAATCTCGCTGGAATTTTTGAAGCAATATCTGGTTCATCTCTTCCAAACCCAAGGTTGTAGAGCACTTCTTCAGGATCTTCCTCATAAAGCTCCAGTAATTCAGAAACACTACATAAATGAAAGATGTTAACCATCTACATGTAAGATCCAGTCCCTTGTATCGAACTGCTAACTCACTTTGGTTTATTGAACTTTTGACTCCTACAGCTTAGACTAGTTTTGGAAATAATTGTGGAGATCTCTTCATCTAAAGTTTTCATTCCCATCATGAGAGCCATTAGCCCAGACATCTCACAGATCCAATCCCAAAATTTCAAAAATCAGTCCTATTCTGCAGAGCTCAGATTTTAAAATGCCATTAAAAGTTCAGGTATTTATAATGTTTAGGTCCATTTGTTAGCATTTACTGAAAACCACAACAAAAGACAAACAGAATTTTTCCAAGCAACCAAATTAAAATTCCCTTCTCAGCTACTAAATGCAGCAATGCACAAAAAACAAGCCAAATTCATTTAACTGAGAAACAGACCTTTTAAGCATAGTTTTACCTTGAAACAGTCGTGCTGCTTTTTCCCGAGCCGGTAGAGTTCATACTTCTCCCCTTCTGATGGAACTGCAGCCTCCTGTCCTTTGCCAGTACACCATCGCTGTCAGCACAAACAGAGAGGACCCCTGCGATAAACCTCTTTTGTTCACGGACTTGATTCTCTGTCTCACTGGAGAGCTAACCCACCAGCACTGTCCAATTTCTCTTTTCTCCTTCACTGTTATCTGGTTTATATTATCCATGTCATTTATTGAAATACAGAAACGAAAGCAAACCCTGGGCCACCTCAGTAAAAATGTACATAGACGGTATGACTTGGAACGCAAATGCGAGCTGAGAAAACAACCCCTGATCTGCCCTTGCTGCCCCACCCTCCCTGTTCCCACCCTCCTCCAGTAAGGAAGCCCAGCCTCGGGTGAGCTGTCCTTGCCCTGCCTTTTCCTGCCTCCCCTGGGCCGCTGCCTCCTCCAGCAGGACCTCCCCATGCACGGCCACCCTCTCCATGCCTTGGATACCCTGCTCACCCCAGTGCCACCTGAGCTGAAGAGGCTCCGGGCACGGAGAAGTGAAGCAAGACAAGCTCCAGTCCACACTGCTGGCCAGTCTCTTTCCCAATCCCAAACTACTTCTCCTCTGCATCTGGAGAAACTGCCAGAGCATTAGGTGGTATCCTGAGTTCAAACATACTTTTCCTGTTAATCTCTCTGAGGAAAAAATTGTTCCACCCCCTGAACAGCCACCAAGAAACCAAAGGTGGCAGAGGAGTCACCTAAGAGTGTATATTTATTTATGGAGCCCAACTCAGGAGGAATAGAGAGGATGCTTTCCACAGGGGTTGTGCAGCATTCACTGAAGTCTCAGTGGGGTTTTAGTTTCAGCACATTTTATTTAGAAGCTTTAACGATCTCTCCTATCTGAAAGTCTTCTTTCCCTGCTCCCAAAAGACATCTGCTGTGACAAGCAAAACTAATTTTCCCTTGAAATTTCTGAAACAGTGAGTAATCGGTGAGGCAAAGAAGGTTAATCATGCTACATTGCTAAGATTTGCCATTTCTCTGTTTTCCTCCTGCTACTCCAAAATCTATATCAGGTCTGCTGAAAGAATATACAATCTTAAATTTTTTTTCTGCACTTCCTAATGACTCTGTGTTATCTGGATCACTTCGTTCATTCTCATGTTAAACAGACACGAGCAGAAGAGCTTTAGCTCTGTGGAAGCCCCCATGACTTCCACTACCCATTTCTCTCCCCTGCCCTTCACTATAAATATTCCTCTGAAGTAAACAAACATAAAAAAAACAATTCTTACCATGTTTCTGCTTGGGTATCATTCCGTAGATGATTAGCTGCAGAGAAAGAAGAAGTAGTTATAACCAGACCTCTTCAGAACTACACTTCTCACAATCAGTATGAAGAAGCAGACAGTGAGCACATTTACCAACAGTCCTGCATAAACCAGATTTTATTTCTTCCCTATAAATGCGATTGTCAAGGGTTTCTAGTATATGGCTGATATAAAAATTATCTAGTTTATTAAAGCTCTGTTTAAAATTAAGTCTCATATGGACACATGTTTACATACTGTCATTAATCTTATTACTTGAAATTTAAATTGCGATCAGCTGGTAATTGTTATATAAACCATTTATTGCTTTGCAACTAAAGACAAGATTACCAGCTGCAGGGCTGTTCTTGGGTGGGAAGGGGAGGAGGACAAGCAGGCATACAAAGATTGCTCCAGTTGAGAAAGTAAAGAATATAAGAAAGGCAGTTGGCCCTACAGCCAGGTGCTAAGACTATTTGTTCATCTTTTCATCAGCAAAGTGGCTGCCTGAGCTGTGCAATACATGGACCAGAGCTCAGTGAAGCCCTTGCTGCTGATGGGGCCAGCAGACATTGATAGGGCAGGAGGCACAGCTGATAGGGCTCAGAGGTGATAGCCTCAGGAGGGAGGCTGTCTGCCAGGTACCAAACACCTGGTCACCAGGCTGACAGGGAAGCCAGCACTTTCCACAGCTGGATCACATGGGAATGTTCCAGGCAGCATTATTCTTTCAGAACTGAACTTCAGACTTTAATTATGGGCTCCCCAAAGAAACAACTCAGCATTAACAACTTGGCCCAGGAGACAGGCAAGGAGCACGTGTCTGTTATAGCAGCCCTCAGAATCAGCTATGAAAAGAGTGATGTCACACACTGCCAGGAGAAGCCTGCATCTCGACCCGCTGTGCCAGGAGGGTAAAGTCAGCAACTGTGAGTAAAACGTGGAAGCCTCTCAACCTCTCTCTTGGTTTCAGAGGCATCACAAAGAAATGTAGGCAAAACACAGATCCCACATTTCTTCAACATTCCTGCCTATAATAACATGAAGGTAAGCCTCTCTGTAAGGATTATCCAGTGACTAAGATGAACAGCTGAACCATGGGTTTTACCAGCTCAGCAGTGGGCCGGGGTTACAGGTCCCTGCCCAATGCCCTCTGTAGCATTCACACAGGGCTCTGGCTTGCATCTGGCCTCGGGCAGTCCCGGCTGCACAAGGGCAGGCCATTCATCCCAGCCTCAAAGGGGCTGTCTGTCTGGCAGGGCACGCAGCCCTGCTCCAAGCAGCTCTGTTGTCCCCTTGTTCTAGGATGGGAAGCAAAGCCCAGCAGGAACATCCGCGTCGTTAGCCAGAAAAATCAACCAGCAATTCTAGTACTGGGATCTTTTCATCTGGACAAGCTAAATCATGCTAAAGACCCATACAAACCAGAAGTCCTTGGAAACTATAAGGAGAAAAATTGAAAAGAAAAAATGACATGATGTACTGAAATCCACTAATTCTTGTGTTCTTGGTCATATTCTCAGACCCTTGGATTATCATTACACAGAAATTTTTCCTATGAAATCTTTGTACTGCAGGCAATCTAACAAGTGGAAAAGACTGTCAATAGGAAAATTTAATCCTATTTCATCTACTACAATAGAAGACTCATTTATTGCTTTTTCATCATTAGCAGATCAAGATCATTACCAGATAAACTCTTCTCCCTAGAAGTCTTAATCTTTAAAAAGTAAAGATATTTCTTTCCTCCAGGCCTTATCCCACTACTCTGACACTCTTATATATTGGCAAGACCAATGTGGAAGAAAAGGGCTTTCTACTACACCAGTTCTGGCACTTAGCAAAAGCTGTGATTCAAAAACAATAAAAGCTAAACAGGGAGTTTTACCTTTTTTTTTTTTTTAACACTGAAAGTAAATAATGTCTTATGACCCGTCCTACAGATAACTCCAGGACCTGGTTTATGAGATTTTTTCTGCTATTTTACAAGATACTGCTGTTAGAACAGAATCCACAGTGCTTTTGCTAGCTGCTTTACAGACACCTCTGATCTATGATCAACATCAAGACTAGAAGTCTTTTTTACAAAGTCCATGGGGAACAGCCACATCTCCTTCCCCTTAAAAAAGGGAAGAGAAAGAAAAGGCAAGCAGATAGCAACAGAAGAGTCTATATTGTGGTTGATCAAAATACTTACTCAGCTTTGGTGCTTTTCACTTTTAAAAGCACTTAACAGACTTGCCTCTTGGCTGATAGAATTTCATTCCTCCTTTCAGAAGCTCACACATGCCACTCCCAAGGGATTCAGTGGAAGTGGGGCATGCCTGGCTGACAAGAGTAACCCATGGACAAGAAGAGCAAGTAGGAGAAATCATTTTCTCACAGCCTTGGTAAGTGCTCCAGGCTGTCCTGTCATCATGGGCATTAAAATGAGAGGGCAGAAGCAAATTCAAGGCTGCCTCTGACCTTTGGGTCAGAGACCCAGAGTGTTTAACTCTAGCCATAACCTAAATAACTTCAAAAAGCAAATCTTCCTGCATTTTTTGTGTGCTTCATCCTGATTTTCTACCCAATGCTGTCCTTCAAAATAAAAATCAGATGACTGAGTATAATTTTTTTGGCTAGAAAAAGAGTCATAATCTGCCACACCCACCTTCGGCTCCCAGGGATAAGTCATCTTCAAAACTTCCTCCATTTCTCACCACCATGCCTGAAAACATACAGTTAGCAGTTCAACAACTACAATGCTCCAATGTTTTCCTTCCAGCTGCTTATCTAAAGATATTCGTAAGACCTTTCATTTGATACAAGAAATAACTAGACTTTATTTACAATCCCTGCATTACTCATGCAGTTAAAATGCATTAAGAAGCAAGAAGTTACATTTCAGAACACAGCAAAATGATTTTGAAAGGGAACAACTACAACACTGCTTTGGTTTTGCACTCAGAAACACCTCCAAGTCAATGGGTGAGCAAACTAACTTCAAGTGGGAACCTGGAGGTACCATTCAGCACATCTGTGCCTTCGGCTGCTGCGTTATCTATCCTCCAGACATCTTACCAGGAGAATCCAGAGTCTAAGTCCACCTTAAGTATACCTTCCTGTACCAGATTAGGAGCTGAAGTGAAGACTCCAGGCACAGAAAGTAATTCTTCTTCACCCTGTCACTATCTGCACATTCCCACTGTACTTTGAACTTTACTATTCAGACCTGCTCGGATAGTAAAATTTTCAGGTGTGGCAACCACAGTTATTAGAGGCAGAGACTGCCTAATGCTCTCCAGTTTGGAGACAAAATCTTCTCTCTGTTTCACACATCTGGGAGTTTTTTAGAGCTTACTAAGATCTCCATTATTATTCAGGTTCTTTTCCCCCTTCTCCAGTTTCTCAGACACAATTGCTCCGCTTTGAGAATAACTTTGCAACACTGACCCAGCTTTGGTTTGCTACCAGGTCTCACATGAATGTCCTTGAAAACACAGATTCCAGCAAAAGAGATTTCAGTAGGTAAAGTCCTTCCTTACCCTTCAATAGAGGATTGCTTTGCTCATCCAGGGAGGCTCCCAGAGGCGTTCTGAAACCACAGAAGAGATTAACACTACTTAAAAAACTTGCTGCTTCATGTCCTTCCTTACAGCATGTAACAAGCTTGTGATAGCAGCAGTTGTCCCTCCCTCCCTCCTTCCCTCCCTCCGCCCCCAGAAAGCACAAACATCTGACGACTGGCAATAACTTCCTAAACAATCCCCAGCCCTCTAAATAAATACACCTTGCAGAGAAAAACAACACAACGTAATAACTGCAAAGCTCAAACACCTTCAGGGGCAGCAGCCCCTGCTGAGGAAAATCAGGGACTTCTCAGCAAAACACCCAGAAATAACAAGCATGATTTTTTGAATGGATTAATTCAAGCTCATTTAGGCAGTAAAAACTGCCATTTTTCTACACATTTAAAACTTCTTGGAGAGAGGGGTGAACAGTTATATTTGATGATCAGGAAGAACCAAGATAAAAAAGTCTTGACAGCTATGTTAGCTGTCACTTGCCAGTTCTGATTTTTTACAGGCTGTTCACACTAGTTCTTTTTTGGATGATCCCTCCAAAAGCTGTTGCCTGAAGGGCAGGGGATTTGCTGAACATCATGGTGCTTGAAAGGAGCAGCAGAAGCCTCACAAATGACAGGTCCAATCCCACTCTGGGTTCACACTGTATTTGTTGACACTAACTAGATGTTTCCACATCTTGTCTCTCAGACATGTTTAACCAGTGTCTTGTCACTTCTAAGTAGCACAGCATTAACTTTCAAAGCTCAAAACAAATTCATAAATATAATACTCATAAAGAAGGGAAAAGCAGATGATTTATGCACTTACATTATGTATGTTTCATTTGGATTTTTAATTAGCAAACACATAAACCTGCCTGAAGACCTGAAAGAAACAGTGCTCTGATACAGTATTTATTTTGGTGCCATAGCCAAATTAAGCAAGGAAAGTTTGCATCTGCTTTCTAACAGACCTTACACTTCACAACCTTATTTTTCTTTCCCCTCTGAACAGAGCTCACTCTCTCCAGATGCAGCCAGCTGATACGGAGCAAGCTCACTTCAACACACGTTCTGTAAAGCAAGGCAAAGCCAAGCCCCACCGTGGTGGGACTCCAAGGCAAACAGCCAGAGCATTTAGGTGCATAAGCACATTCCAGGTGACAGGACACACTGCCAAGGCTCACATCTCCTGCATTTCTGCATGTCTGTCCAGTCAGAGTCTAAAAAACTTAGGCTATATTGTCTAAACCTGTCAGCCTACAAGAAGCCTATGTTCTCAGATAATAACTATCCTCAGTGTTTACTCCCTGGATCTGACGATCTGACGGGTGCACTCCAAACCTTCTCCTTCCCTGGTGGCTGCTCCCATGGCTCTATGTTTTTGATGTAGAAACTTGCTGGCATTGACTTTGACAGCCAAGGTCAGTGCTGCATGCAGCGGCTGGCAGAAAGCAGTAAAAGCATCCATCAAAGCTGGCATTTTCCTTTCGAAATTAAGTCTGTCACCATAACAGCACATTAGCAGCTACCAGAACAGCATCCTTGTCAACCACCCCTTTCTGCTCAACCTGCACAGGTGCACACAGCTGCCATACACCCCCTGCCTTTGAAAAACTTGCTCTTAAGGACTAGACAAAACATGAGTTTAAACAATAGAGAAGTACCACACAAAAATCCTTGTGGACAACAGCACGGATAGCTCTGCCTTTCTGCACCAGGCTGTTTTCCACCAGCAAGGCCCATGGCTCTGTCTCAGAGCAGCCCTGTGCACTGGGGAATGTTAGGGTTGGGGACCCTTCCCCTTGCTGTGCCCTCAGGATGGGGTGTCCCTGCCCCACACAGCCTCAAGGCTTCCTCTCATCCCAGAGCTCTGTTTCTTCAGCCACCAGTTGTGGTCAGATGGTCTCTCAGAACAAGAAAAGGGGTTTGCACTGTGCTGTGGAAGTGTTTAAACCTCAGCTTTTAAAACCTTTATCTGGGCAGAAGCCATGTTTATTTTAAACTTGAAGTAAAAAATCTCTTCTTTCTGAGGCATTTCAAGAACTCACTTCCTGCATATCTACAGGAGATGGCTCCTAGATACCTCCCACATCCCCTGTATTACTGGCAGTTTAAATTATATTCAATCAAAACAGTACACGTCATTGTAATAGTTGACAAAAAAACCCTATTTTTATCTATCACTATAATGCAAGCATTTGTACTTCAACTTTTATGAGCTTTCTCATTACTTCAGAATGGCTTTTCAAAGTACTGGGGAGAGAGAAAAAGGTCTTTTTCAAAGGCACTCAATTCCCAAAACATGAATGAACCAGAGAATTTGAGTAACATCTGACATTTTTTATGCCTCCATAATTCTTATCACAGTATGATAAATACTTGCTTTTTTGCTTTTACGGTTTGCTGCTAGTTATTTCTTTACAAGAAGCCCAAAACAACAAAATGTGTATCTATCAAGGTAAATAACATAGGAAATTAGGAACTTTCCTCTCCTCTAAAGCAGATGTGAAACAGAGATGCCAAGTAATAAAAGCCCCAAACCACTAACATAAATATCAAAGGACAGCTAGTAATTCTTTTTATCCATATTAGAACACTACTAATGCCTTTAGAAACAAACAAAGGAATACAACTTATAAGTAGATCTATTTATGCAGTGGGTTGATATTAAGGTTTTTTGTGCTGCTGCCAACTCAAACCAGAAAATAAGATTTTAAAAGTGCAAGTTTTCTTCTGATTTCACAAACACACCCAGAAACTCAGAAAATGTGAAGGACTACTTTTAGAAAACATGTAACAGAGAAGATATTGTATTCAGTAACTGAATCTTCATTTGTAGCAATAGCTACATGGTAACATGTTAGAATACAAGTTAAGAATACTCTTAACTTGTAAGAATAAGGTTGCACCATGAACCAGAAATAGAAGCTGTTTGTGTATGCCCACACTTTTCAGTCATCAAAGCTTGACAGCAAAACCAGTGTTATTAAACAAGTAAGAAATTTCAGAGGGAACGACTTACAAATTGTAAATTTCACAATTGTTATTTTTAAACAAAACATTGTAGTATCTGCAGGGCTATTCCGTCCCCTGTTAATGCTCTTTTCCTATGTACATTGTTACCAAGGATTCTATATATACAATCACTTATAACACTGCAAATTGAATTATCACTTTACTGTACATGATAGCAACTGTTTGCATGTACATTAGGCATAAAAAAATTAAACTATTCTGCAGTTTAAAACATATGGAACTGTGCAGCCCTTCACAGGCAGCTGGGATTGCATCTCCCAGGCATGAACCGCACACGCTGGCACCCTGCACGCCACAGAGCAGAGGCTAACTCCTGTCTCAATAGCATTGTTTAGGAAATCTGCTTTTAAAAGTCCTTCTGAGGAGAACACAAGATTCCTCTGAAAAGACAACAGTAAATAGCTGTACTTTAAAAGGCTACTGTGGAAGGAGAGCAACAGATCTCACAGACATGAATTACCTAAATTTATGTTTCTGTATTAGGAAAAGAGTTAACTTGTGCTTCATTTGTTATTTGTAAAACAATATTCCCATATTTTGGGAATCAACCGCCAGAGATGCAAACACATTCCACAGAAATGTGTGGTGCCAGTTTTAACAACAGATAGTTACTAAAGCAGGGGTATGAAACTGCAAGCTTTGTGTTATTACTCAAGATTTTTGGCCACCTATTAGATGTTCATGTTGTCAGTTTGCAGCTTTGTGCTATTCTTTAAATTCTGTACGGAAATGTTAAGGACTACAGGGCCAGGGAAGGTTCTAGACAGAAATCCTGCAGATTTAGACATAGTGGCAGTGCAGCATTCGGAAGAATATCACCTCCAATGGCCTCTTTACCCTCCAGTTCTTACTTTTTTTCCCTCCCCACTTAAAAAAATACTTATAAGAAAGCACTGAATTTGTAATACTGATTTTAGGAAAACTGTTTAGTAGACCAACAGGATACCAGATATGAAGTAAAGTCAGAAAAATCTTCTCCCTTTCTAGCATTTTAGAAGAATGGTCTGTCAGGTCAGAACGTTATACTTCAGTACAATTTCAAGCCTGTAGCTGCCAACATCCTATCCAAGGCACAGCCCGTAAAGAGCTGAAGAAAACTATATGGAGGATCCTGTAGCTATAAGACAACCCACACTTCTTTTACAGAGTAAGATCAGTCAGCTGCTTGCCGGATCAAGAGATCACAAAGGCACAACTAATCTCAGTGGTAAATTCTTGCCTTAACGTAGCTGTTCTTAAAAGGAGAAAGAAACCAGAAATATCATATAGCAGAGGTCTTGAAATGTCATTGTCAGGTACTGGAAAGCTAATTGTTAGTTTCTCCCCATCAAGTCTGCCTCCAAGGGCTGTTAGGACTGAATGGAGTAGCAGCTGCTACTGATGTAGCATTTGTGCGTTTAAGTGACTGAGGATAAAGAAAAAGTAATTCCATCAATACCTGTTGTAAACACCAAAGATTATTTTGCAACAGAAGAAGAAACGCAGAATATATATACCATGCCTCAAGTTAAGGATAGAAAACATTAAGAGACTCAGATAAATCAAGTTAGTCTAAACTGTGGCATCACTCCTGAAGGCCCGTAAGCACAGAGGCCATGCCGCAGAAGCACCATTTCTTGAAATCGGCACCAGGCAAGGGAACAGTGGAAGCTTTAGGCTGGAGCCCCTCGGTGAGAACCACTGCAGCTTCCAAAGTAACGCTGCCTTCCTGACGCTCCGCTGAGTTCCTGCCCCGGCGGCTGAGAGCCGTCAGGCTCATTGATGAGCCGCGGCGGAGCGGGGCGGTGCCGAACGCAGCTCCCCTGCGGCCGTGCGGGCTCTGCTGCCGGCGCAGCCCGGCCGGGGAAGCGGCCGCGCCGGTGCCGGTGCCCGCTCCGCTCCGCTCCGGGCCCTGCCCGCCGGGGCCGCCTCCCTCCCTCCCTCCCTCCGCGCCGCGGGCTGCCCGCCCCGCCGCCGCAGCCGCCCGCCGGCGGGAGCACCCACCTGCAGTCCTTCAGCCATATCGCGATCTTCTCGTTGGGAACGCTGTGGCAGCCTTAGGGGCAGAGCAGGAGAGAAGCCGACAGTCAGTAACAGCGAGGCCGCCCCGCGCGGGTCCCGGTGGCCCGCGGGCTGCCGCCCCCGGCACTGACCTGCTCCTGCGGCCAGCGGCAGCGCGCCGCCGCCGACATCCTCCTCCTCCTCTTCCTCCTCCTCTTCTTCTTCCTCCTCCTCCTCCTCCTCCTCCTTGCCGCGGGCCAGCGCCGCTGCCGAGAAATCCTCCGCTTCCGACGCCTGCCAGGAGTCGCGGCTCTTGGCCCAGGCCTTCCTCTTCTGGGTCGCCCCGTGCCACTCCTCCGCCGCCGTGGGCTGCTCCATCGGGGCGGCGGCGCCGGCGGGCGCTTCACGCCGGGAGGCGAGTGCCGGAGGGAGCCAGCCTGCCGGGCGAGCGGAGATGTGCCGTCCGTCCGGCTGTCCGGGTGCCGCGGGGCTGCCGCGGGGCGCGGGGCCGCCGTCCGCGCAGCCCCCGGGAGCGCGGCCGCCCCTCCCCGCGCTCCCCCCCGGCCCGGCCCGCCCCCAGACCCGGTCACCGCCGCCCCCCGCCGTCCCCCGGCCCCGCAGGTGTCCGCCCCGGCCCGCCGCGGTCCGCGGCCAGCGGGCGGGCAGGGCTCGGGCTGCCCGCGGTACTCACATGTCGCGGCGCGGCGAGGCGGCGGCGGAGGCTGCGCCCGCCCCGGCTGCGGGCGGCGGCGGCGGCTCTGACTTCCTCATACCGCTGCGGGATGAGAAAACTCGGCGCCCACGTGACGGCGGCGGGGCCGGCGGCAGAGCGGGGCCTCCCGCCGGGGCCGGGCCGCCGGCCCGGGGCAGGGATGCCGGGCAGGGATGCGGGGCCGGGCCCGCCGGCGCTGCCGCAGCGCCGGCCCCTCGCGGCCCCTGCCCGAGGGCAGGCTCGAAGGGCCGCCCATGGCCTGGGCCCCTAAAGGATGTTTCCAAACGAAAAAAAATACAGAGCAGCCAAGAGGGATTTTGCGGGGTTTTATCCTCGGGGAACGGGAGTGAGGAGGAGAGAGAAGGCACAAGGGAAGGATACAGGATGTGTACTGGGTGCGCACAGCCTTCTGCCTGGCTTCCAGGGGTGTGAAATTAGATCAGCCTCTGCCCGGGCACAGCCTGGGTGCTGCAAGGACACCAGAAGTTAAAAATCTTAGGTGCGTTTGAAGCCTTTATCATCTCCTTCAGGATGTACTTAAGCCACCAGAACCAACTGAAAACGCAGCAAAAGACGAACGAGTCCCCATATGTGGGAAGGAGGTGCCGACAAAAGGCCGTTTTCATTGCGGGAGCCGAGTGCCATTTCTTAAGCACTGTCTCCTGCTTGTGGAGGGGACAGCAACCTGACAGCAGCCCTGGCTCGGTCACCCACTGGGGGCATAGTGCTGGTGGGCACCCTGCATGGGGAGCAGGGCACTGCCGTCCTGCGTGGGGTCAGGCTTCACATCCCAGACACTGCTGGAGCAGCCCTGCACGCCCAGCGAGCTCACCTGCAGCCACAGAGCCTGGGAGAAATAAGCTTTTGAAAAAGGTCTTTTACAACATTTTCATGAAAAGGTGCTGAATTAGTAAGCATAAGCAGCAAAATTTACCTGTGTTCTCTGGAGTTCTAAAACTGGTGTTGGCAGCCAGGCACATGATGTACTTCATGTTTAAAGGCAAATTTGCCTTTGGAAGGAAAAGGTTAGTGGTAGTCAATCAATATTCTTTCATTATCTTGCTATATAGTTAAAACCTTTCAAGGAGTTTCTTTGAAAATTTCCCCTATAAAATAAAAAACTGGCTTAATAAGAAAAAACTTGTTTTTCCTAAACCGCTCTAGCCCACCCACTGCTTTACCCATATACAGCCTTACTAAGATAAATTTCCCCTTATCACAAGTCATTTTTGTAAACACACTCTAATTTTCTGAATGGTTTATATTGAACTAAAACCAGAAGAACCGTAGCAAAAAGGACAAAGAAAGTGTATTTGTATTTGTATTTAATTTGACCCTGAAAGTACACATCATTTTTGTGCATGTTTTGAGATGGTATTTTTGAATTTCTTTAAAGAAAGAGCAAACTACATTTCAATTTATTTTGTTGATCCTCAGAATAATCAAATCATTTTCTCAGCAGGGCATGTTTCACACAGTACAGAATTTGCATGAGCTAATATGGAGTGTGTCCTGAGCCATGGGTGTTCCAAGTGGTGAGTCAGAGGGTCGGCAAAGGTCCTGTGCCCTCCACAGCAGCGCTGGGGCTTGGACTTTGGCTAAGGTTCCTCACAGGTGTATTTATAGTACTGGAATCTTAAAATCTGATTTTTTCTGGCTTTTTTTGGCAAGTGCCTAGGACAGCATTTCTTCAACATAATGGCCTATATTTCCATTTTATGTGTATTCATAAATAGATGTACCTATTAAAAAGTGGCCCTTTGAGGTTGAGCTGCCTGCATGAGAGCTGTAAGAGCCACAGAGAGGGCCTAGAGAAGTTTAACCCCTGCATTGTTTGCTGCCTAAGAGGGAACACAATTTCTTCTTGAAAGTTAGTTTCACTGGCACAGCTAAGGGTGAACAGTTGCAAGCTAAAAGCAGCTACTGTCTGGCCGTGCCAATACATCTTTAAGGAGTTCTTAATCCACAAATTACTGACATTATTGTCTATAATTGCTTGTGTGTTGTGACAACACTTACTCAGAGAATGTCAGAAATGTAAACAGCAGCCAATAGCTTTCTGCAGTGAAGTCCTGCCAGTACAGCACTGGGCTCTCTCTTGCACCTTCATACCATCCCAGCAAGATCCCTTTTGTCTCTATATGAGTAAGGATTGCACAATCAAATCCTATATTAAGCAGAACATTTTTCAAGGATATGTGGCTTGTTATTTCTTTTAATACTTGTAATCAAAAAGTCAGTTTGTTCTGTAATAAAAGTTTCTCTTGCTTCAGAATGCAATTTGTTAGTTGTACTTCAAAGTACTAATTGGGAAAAAAATCCTGTCACTCCAGTCACTTAAATTAGACCAACTCCTTTTTCCTCCCAATTTATTTTGAAACCATTCAAATTAAACATTGTGTAGGTACTAATTGATCAGGGATAAATTGTGCTTTACATTATGTTATAAAATTATAAAGGAAGTTTTATAACCACAGTGCCATTAGCACCTTAGTTCTACTAAGTACTACCAAATAAAAAACACACAGACACACATATTTTAAGAATAAGAATAATTCTCACATTTGTCATCTGGGTGCTGGCCCTGAGCATATGAATGTGTGTGTAAATACATAAACAGAGAAATACAATTTAGCCCAGAAATACCACTAAGTCACTGTCTTTTTTTCTTAAAAGAACAAAAACCTTTGAAGTGGACTTAATTCAATTTTTGCCTGCAGAGAATTCTTTCAGATGCAGTATTGTGTGAAAAAATACATTCCTACATAACTCAAAGATATAAATGAGGTATTTCCCACAGTTCCCACGTCTGAGTGCACTGTAAGGAGCATTTTCCTGCTGCAGCTGGGCTAGGCTTCCCTATGCTTTTGAGCACATCGTGTCCCTGCTAGTTCTGTACAACAGGAGAGCCTCCAGTGTTCAGGAAGCTTTACACAGTTTATCTATATCCCTCCACACAGTATGGGGAGATAGGGATAAGCCTCTGGAAACCAAAAAAAAAAATTTCCAAGCTGCAAAATTAGGCCCTTGGTAGCATGGTCAAAGCCTATGCTTTGTCCTCTGCTGCCTTCCCAGGAACTGCAGGCATCCAGTGCTGGAGGAGGATTGGAGGAAATGGGATCAAAACATGCTGGTGAGATCTGGACTAGATTTGGAATCTGTTTCCTCTGTTTTCCAGCTCAGCTGAGGGCTAAGCCCACATTCTTGGGATGACCATCTACAGGAGGACCAGCCATCAAAGCCCCACTGGCAGATCTCACCACAGAGAAGACACTGACAAATGGGTAACACACACAGAAGCTACGAGGCAGAGTAATTAGAAATAGGTTTAAAGAGGAAAAATAGAAGGAAAATAACATATATTTTAAAAAACCTAACAAACCAAAATGAACAAGCAAAAAAATACAACACCCCCCCCCCCAAAAAAAAAAAGAAAAAAACCCCACAAAATTCCCCCAAAACTCTCTCTGTGCCTTGTGTCTTCCTTTGACAGGAGTAATGAGAGTTATTGCATAGGTGTGCATTCAGAGATGTAGTGCAATATGACAAAAACCTTCTGTTGGTCTTTCACGTGGCAGTAGAACCGGTTCTTGACAGGGGGAGAAACTCCATGCTGCTGCCTAATGTGGTTTGATCCTGGGACTTGCAGCTCCAAGTCAGCAATGTTTCATGACCACAATTGGATTTCCATATTATTGGCAGACAGAAGAGAGGGGGAGCTAACAAATAGTTCACCTTTGCAAGCATTGTAACAAAAAATATTCCTACATAGTAACAAAACTATGATAAATACTGTGCAGTTATTTGCCTTGGCAGAGCCTGTGTTTGAGAGCTGGAGAATGCATGAAGAAACACACAACCCACTGTCATGCACATCTTTAAAGTTTCCACAGCTCCATTTTAGTAAATGTGCTTTGTTAAATTAAGCAATTTCTTTTTAAGCCAAGATTATTAAAAAAAAAAATTAAAAAGTCTATTGAGGCCTCTGCTATGCTGTAAATGAGAAATATAATCTGTCCAGACATGGCTAGTGGCTATTCCATGTCAAGAGAAAGGGCCCACCAGTGCCTTTTGCAATCTTCTGTTCAGATGGCCCACCACAGGGGTGGGCAGTTGTGTCTCCTGGCTTTTCCATCCTGCATCTGCAAAGGACAGCAAAAGCCTGGAAGTCAGTCCTTGCAGAGCTCCTCCGGGGTGTTGGTAGCTGGGAAGGTGCTGCTGCCTTTCTTCAAGTTGATTTGGCAACTTCCCAGCTTCTCCATGTATATCTCACCTCCATGGTCCTTCTAGGTAGGAGACCAACCAGCACCTCTGTCTTCTACAAAGCATCTGTAGTCTTCTCTCTACCAGTTGAAATTCCTCTTTTTTCTCTCTCTCTCTTTTTTTTTTTTTTTTTTTTTTTTTTTTTAACCCATTGTCTATTATTTTAGGCCTTTCGAAGGCCTTGTCTCTCTCACTGGGCTGACACAAAGCACACCCATAATATCTGCCATTTCAGACCTTTGGGGATTTTCTTAATATACATAAAAGTGGGAACCTCACTTGTTTTCATATCCTCCTGTCTTGCCAGAACCAAATTGAGTAACCAGAGTACTATGTTGCTAAGGCAGAATGGACTGTCTCCTTTTATGCTATAAAATATATATATAACATAAGATGATAAATAAACAAAATTGTGCCATGAAACAATAATAATATGCATGCCATATTTTTTCCTAAATTTTCATTTAAAAATTACATATTTAAAGGGAACTGCTGCAAATGAAAGATAATCACATCTAGACTGTCATTCAGCCATCTTTCTCTGTGAAGAAAAGTAATCATATACTTGACTTGGAACCATTATTGTTGCCAGACAGATGTTCTCTCTCAAATATGTAGAGTAGAAAGGATGGAAAGTAACCTGGCAGTTTTGCTGTAATAAATTAAAGTGTTAGGACAGTGTCTGCAGCTTCCACAGCTTTGCCAGGCATTTTGTTTAAACATGAGTGATATGCATGATGTTTCTATAAGGTAAGAAAAAAATGCATTCAAGTTAATGCAAACTACATCTCTTCAGGCTCTTTTCAAACCAAATGTTGTCTGGTTTATTAAGCCACTTGTACTTCTGGGACCTCTTGCAGGAGTAGGAAGGAGGAAAAAGCCACTTCCGCCAGGGCGTTTACAAGAGCTATAGCATAGCAAGAGGAAGTTTCTAAAGGAAGAGCCGGATATCTGTACTGAAGTGGATTACAGCTGCACCTCCAAGTCAGATGGAGAGAGCTGAGGCCAAGCACAGATAAATGTGTGAAAACAAGCAGTATGGGGAAGAGCGAAAAGCAGCTTTAAAGCTCTCAAGAAGTAAATGCACTTCATGTCATTGAATTATGTCAGTGGGTAGCTGTAATTTTTGATGTTCATATCTTTACCAAGAGATCAGGCAAAGGAAATAAATCCACAGGTTCATGAAATTAAGGCTTTTGTTCATTTTCAAGCTAATTCTGTGCATTTTCTTATTCAGTGCTGTCTTTCTTTAAATTTAGTGACTGTGTTCATTCCCTTTCTGAGCACTGCCCATCCAAGGCTATGGCACTGGGGCCATTTCCACTTATGCATCTGTCTCCTGTACTGTAGGATTTTGTTCTCTGCTTTTACAGTTGAAGTACATTAAGATGGTAATTTCAAATACTGTTACTGTTCATATGTTTTAAATCTTATGTGTTCCAAAAGGCTAATAAAGGAACTGCACATAAAAAATAAAGGGGAGAGAGATTTATCTGCACTTAAAAGATCTTTCTTTATCTTATCTTTCAAAAGCACTCAGCTGATATTTTGTCCTGTTTCTGCTCTCATTGTGATTCCTGATAAAGCTGTGTGTGTTTAGGGTAATTAAGCTTTCTAACATGCATTGAGGTAGGGAGTAGGCATTACACTGTACACACTCACAGCAAACTTCAGGAATACAAAACAGCATATCCAGATCTGACCAACTTACTGTACATTTCCTTCCAAATTCATTTAGAAAACTCACTGAATTAATTTGGGTTTTTTTCAATGAATCAGTGAAATAAAATTTCATCATCTCCAGAATGAACACAGTCATATTTTCTATGGATTTGGATTGGATACTTTTGATTCCATTAAGTCTTTCACCACTGGACCATTCATATATATGTCCTATTGTCAGGTAATGAGCAACTTCATGGTGCAACCTTTGCATCTCAGTTCTCCAACTATCTATATCCTGAAGTATAATGAATACTTAGCATCATTGAGTCCTCTTCCCTCTCTAGATCTGGGCTGAAATTGGCCAGTGAGATAATAATTCCATCAGGAATTATGACAGGAGGAGAAGAAAAGAATCCATTTAATACCTGTTTTCATAGCAAATGAGATAAACAAATGCAGAAAGCTGGCACAAAGGCTGTCCATAAGCAAGCCCAGAGGACATGTACCTTTCTTGTCATCTGCTCGGGGTGCGTGACTAGTTACTTTTAAAAATGTGGTGTCAGATATTTACCCAATGTGCTAATTCATTTCTGGGCTTGACTCAGCTCTAAAATTAATGCATTTCCTTCCACAAGGCAGTACAAGGATTTCCAGAGTGATAATAGTATTGACTTTAAGGCGTTGACCCAGTTATCCTATAGCTGTGACAAGCAGTAGAACAAAAAGCATCAGGAGAAAATTCTAAACAGAAATTAGTAAGGGCTCTCAAGGAAAACCACAGCTGAGTTACTCAGTCTTAAGAAATGCACATTTTTGTCTATAAATCTCATCCACTCAGTGCTGAGACATCAGTTTAAATTATTGAGCTCAGAAGGGCATGATCCATGGCAGCAGTAGCGTGGGAAGGAGGGAGGGAGGGAATCCAGGTGTTACAGCTCCTTTGAGATAACCTTTGGCCAGCAACAGACTCTTAATTAAAAATTATTGTAGAAGGCAACAGAAGGAATTTGTTTCTGCATTTAAAAGGCCAGTTTATAATCCCATTAAAATGAAGCTTGAATAAAAGGAAGAAAATAGTGTTTTTCTCTTGCAGTATGCATTAACATAACTACTCTGAATTTGGGGGTATTCAGAGAATTATCTAAAGGCCCAATTTCCTGCATGAAGGTGCCTAAAGACAAAGAAGCACATTTGACTTCACAAGCTCTTACACACCAATCAATAAATTCTAAAGAAAGATTTATTTACACAATTCAATAACTCCTTGATGAGACATTCCAACTCTTCAGACTTTTAATGGTCAGATGGTATCATGTTAAAGAGGATTTTCCAGTCTAACAACTCTATTTCACTGTATGTATTTTTAAATGTTTTTAAATGGATAGTCCAGTGTTTGAAGTACAGGATATTTCTTTAGCTGACTGGTCAGAAGCTGGTCTGATCCAGTAACAGCCAACAGCCATTCCTGGCCTGCAATTCTTTGGTGACTTACATGAATTCATTCGATGTGCTCAGCAGAAGTAGCTGCCGCTGGGCAGGAGGCCAAGGAGCGAAAGCGTCACATTTTGCACTAATCAGGTACCTCATTGCTGTCTGCAGTTATGGCTGGCCAACTCTTGGTGCAAGAAGTCCCATTAACTTTAAACTTAGCTCCTTAAAGGGCATAGCAGGGGCTGGTAGTGGTAAACCTGATATCAAAAATAAATGGAAGCAAAATTTGTCTTGCCTAGAGAAATTATTCTGTTACAAGGAAGTTCAAGCCTTCTGGTGTTACATTATCAGAGGGCTTTATCTGTTCAGCTCCCTTTAGAGCATTAATTAATTCAAACTCACATAGTTCCAGTCCCTGAATTCTGCCATCAATTGTCCATATCCATTTAATAGATTAAAATATTAACTGGCATTCCAAGTGCAGTGTCTAAAAATATAAATGCATCTCTTTAAAATTAGCTGTCAGCCAGAGCAAAACCTTCCTTCCTTGCTGTGCTCTGGGAAGAGTCAATGCCTGCATGTTCCCAAGGAAGCTGCTTAAACCCACAGAGTTCTTGCTGCAGTTTCCCAGTTCCCTGCAGTCAGGCAGCACTCCCACACTTTGGTACCTGGGCCTCACTCCAAGTACACAGACATTTACTATGGGAATGGTTCAATTATCACAGGTAGAAAATTCAGACTGGTAGATATGGAAGGGTGAGAAGAAAACCTGTCCAGCTAAAGATGAGGACTCCACCTTTTGTGTAAATAAGTTAGGAGTTCGTTTGAATAGGGGAGATGCTCCAGAACACATTAGCTGAAGGATAAGAACATGACATACTTTTCCCAGGGCTCCTATCTGTGCTGCTATAGCAGGACACACCATTGTGGTGGTGTGTTTGGTGCACATCCCTCTTTTCAACAAATTCATAATCTCACTATGGGAAGGAATGGATCAGTGCATCTTGTATCAGGGCTTCCTGACAGGAACAAGAATTTGGTTTTAAAACACTGTTCATATATCAGTTAGGCTTCCCTAGCCCTGTAAAACAGAAAATGAATTTTAAAAAATGAAAATTAATTTAAAAGGCATTATTAATTTTGAAGATTATTTTGACTCCTTCATGAATGGAGGCAGCTGGTTTTTACTTCAAAACATACCATTTCTGGTCCTTCCTTCCTCTGTACCATACTTTGTAGAGATGAGAGGTGTTGTACATTAATGTCTAACGTGTGTTGAGTGTCACTGCTGTCATGCTGGTGCCTATCGATCCTGTCCTGACAATGCAGACCTTTCAGAGCTTTTGACTTGTGCAAAGCTGGAAGAGGGCTGTGTATTTTCCTGTCTTCCTACAGAAAACGTGCTCTGTGCTCCTAAAAACACCCTGTGTGTGGCTAAATGTGCCCTGAAGGGAACACAGCAGACACTACAGCAAGGCCTTCCTCCCAGAAGCGGGAGGAGGTGCCTCAAGCCTGCCATGGCACCCTGCAGCTTCAAGGAAAGGCTGAAGTTTTCAATGGACAGCAACTGCTCCCAAAGTGGTCAGGTGAAGGTAAGAAAGGCTGATGGGGATGAGAGAGAACCCCTTCCTCTACCTTGCATCGTCTGAAGGAAGTTCCCCAAGACCATCCAGGTGGTTTGGCGATGCCGTGGTGCTAAGTAACATTGCAATAACTTTATCTTTGTGTCAACGGTTTTTTGAGAAATGTTTGAATGGCATCACCAAAATATGCCTAGCAAAACCAAAGTGCAGAAAAATTACAGAGTGGCCTGACATTTGAAGCCATATCAGTACCCTTTTACGAACTAATACGCAAAAACCTGGACATTTTTCCCCTTGGTTGTTAGAATAAGCATGTTAACAGTGCACTGCCACAGCTGAACCCACATGCTAAAGCTGAGATTGCCAAAACTATATTTCAGAATTTCATGGATACAGAATTTCACAAGGTGGATTTGATCAGAGTGGCAAGGCTTACCATGTAGGAAAACTCCGAATTTTAATCACCGTTACTGAATATATTGAAACCTACACTTTACACAAAACAATGGCATCTCTAATGAGAATGCTCCAGCACCTCAGTTGCACTGCTAGCTCCATCATCCATTCCTTGTCATGCATTTTTTTAGTGGCTGTGTGCCCTTGTGCATACAGGAGAAGATCACATTCACACAGAAAGACTTATCTGTGAAGTGCTGAGGTCATTAATCGCATGAAGCCAGCAGAGCACAACAGGAAACATCTCCTTGCTGCAAGATGGTCTTCTTTTTGTGCAGACAGAAAAAAAAAAAAAAAAAAAAAAAAAATACTGTCCCAGCTTTTTCTGATATGTAGTTCTTTGTTTTAAATATTACATGTGAAGGAATAAATATCCTGGCACTGGTAAGCACACCATAGGCTAGGAGGTTTTTATTTGCTAGTTATTGTTTGTCTTATAAATGCTAAAGTGAAATGACGCAAGTGCCCTTTTTGTTGTCATATTGTTTGTTTTAGCTTTTATTGGATGCAATCCAATGGTACCTTTACGTAGGCTCCTGTATAATTAAGATAGTGTGCACATTCTCTGAAAGGAAATCATTAAGAGCCTCTCACAGAGAATGCACTGATTTCCCTGTCTGTGCCTTTTAAGTGGGTATTGCTCACACTCCATCAATTAACTTCTTGATAGTCCAGGCATACTTCAAAAATTAATCCCATGTTAAGCTTCCAAAGCAGCTTTCAGCTGAAAGCGTTCAAGCTGCTTTGCACTTGCTACAAACATGAATTTCTTGGTTTTCCTAATTGTAAGATATTCTTAGGAAAAAAAAAAACAAAAACAAAACAAAAAACAAAAACAAAACCCGTTGGGTTTTTTTTTTCCTCAGAAAACACTTTAGAATCGAGGGAGGGGGGTTGAGTTTTTTGGTTGTTTGCTTGTTTTTAAAGTAAAACAAAACAAAAAAACAGCTCTATAAATCCTCAGATTATTTGATATGTGCCTTGGTTATAGATTTTCAATCACATAATCGAGAGAAACAGATATGATTCTTGGGGAAGAAACCTGGGGATTTAACAACTGAACAAAGAGGATAAAGTACAATTTCACTGTATATTTGCTCAACTGAAACTGCAAACACAAGGCATAAACTTTCCCATTGCCTATAAATAACAGCCTTCCATTGCTACAAACTCTCTGTAGCCTGTATAGGTGCTCCCAGTAGGTGAGGTGTGCCCTGATACCAGGCTGTCACTGCTGGAAAGCTGCCAGGCTGCTGTGCAGCTTAGAACCTGCTCACCTGTGAGCTCCCCTTGGCTGCTTCTGCTCTCAAACTGCCCTATCCCTGCTACACCTCACAATGGAAGATATTCCTTCTCTAGACCTAAGGGGAAAGTCAAGAAAACCCTGTAAAACTAAAGCATGCTGGTGATACTAGAGGGAGAAAAGCTCTGCTATTGCTGTGTTCACCTGTCTTTACTGGGAGCTCAAGCTAAGGATTGAATTTTCTCATCTTTAAACCTACCCAAAATTTTAATAGACTTCAGGGGAGATTTGACATCTAAAACTGGTTTCCTAATTAAAAACAAATAGAAACACAATGTACAGTTACTACAGGCATATTTGTAGATGATCAGTGTGCGACAGTAAATAATGATTATTGAATTGGTATTTGGTAAATTCTGAAACTGAAGTCGAAACACTGTGTGCATTACACCAGGAACTTGCTTGCTTGACTGAACATGCTTCAGCTAAAATTGTATCAAAGTAGTTACAAAACCTGATTAAACAGGGCTTCATTCTCACATGCAACTCCACCTTGCTGGCTTGGCAGTCATAAACTGGCAACACCCTTTTGCTGGGTTTCACAAAGCTCATTAGCTGTTAATAATAGCAGAGCAAAGGAGTTCAGTTCGTTTCCATCACACTGATGGTGCTTAGGGAATCGATGCCCCCTGACAAAGGGTGATGGTTCAAAAAACACACTTTGCATCAGCTCCCATTTTCTGTCTAGCTCCAAAGGCAGCAGACCCAGCCAGCACTGAGGCTCTGTGCTGTCTGCAGTGACAGAATTCAAACCACCCTTCTCATCCACTTCCACCAGGTGAAAGCTGATTTGCTTCAAAAAAAGGTCCCAGGGCACTCAGCAGTAAAGATTGATAAAGCATTCCCAATTCAGAAGTCTGTCAGAAGAGGAAATAAATAGCTATAAATACAGATCACTATTTTTTGCAACATCCAAGCTGCAGACACTTACAAGTCTTTTGTGCATTAATGTGTATCTTAATATATCAGTTCCTAAAAACTAATGCTGTGACAGCACTTGCATTGTGAATATATACATCAGCTGAGCTTACTGCTTGCTGGAATGTTAGATAGTCAGCTTTCAGCAGTGGGGCCTTCCAGCTAAGCTCCTATTCACCTCTAAATACAGTGTATAAGGTCTCAAAAACTGTGATCAAGACAATTAAAATAAAGTTGCGAAAAACTCCATCCAACAAGCTTCATCTCTACATCAATGACATGCAAAAAATGTAATTGCAATTGCGTTTCAACCTCTCGCCCACTTTTGGAGAACAGAAAACATCTCTTCCACCCCCATTCTTTGCAAAATTTCCATTCTGCTTCTATTTAAATGAAGAAAGAAGAATGTGCACTATTTTTCAGACCAGTCACAGTAGTCCAGCCTTAGGAATTTGTCTTCATAAAAAATCACCACAGTTGCAGTACAGTACCCAAGTATTTTTTACCCTTTGCTAACACACAGGAAATGGATTAAAGAAAGGAGGTGAAAGACAGCAATTCTCCCTCCTAAACATCACAAAAAATAAGAGACCGTTGGATAATCCTTGCAAAAGTATATTAAACACTGCTAGATTCTTGACTCTACTGCTCTTCCTTGTCTGCATCATTTTGCTGTATAAATGGGATTTTAAGTAGCTTAGCCTTTCCGAACTATTTGCCCTGGAGAGAGCATTCTGCACTATTCCAAGCACGGCGGGGACTGTCCCCACCAGTTTCCAAGGCACACTATGCATGCTGATGCTCCAGAAGGACTTTGGGAAGGAGTTCTTGTCCTTGGGCACAGCCAAACTTTACTCTTAGAAGGAGTGGGAACAAAAAGACACCTCAGAGCTCTGGGCAGCCTCCTCACAGGATGATAAGGCAGCTTCAGAGGAGAGACACTGAACTTGTTCAGATTGGCCCATTATCCAGAGCTTACAAAAACCATCACGGAGCTGTGGTATGTTTACTAAATTAATATATAGGTACTATCTCCCAAAAACCAATAGCAAAAATTTATTACAAGTCCAAACATCTTCAAACCAGTGAACTGCCGTGGGAGAGGTAGTGCTACTCCTGACCAGAAGTGGCAAGCTGCTGTTTGCAGTTCCCCCCTGCTGGGGGTGGTTTTAGCAGATGTAAAATGTACCTGGTAACTTGACTTCTGTTATTGCTTTCCTCTAAGAAATATGAGAATTAAAGTAATTCAAAATCAAATGTATTTTCTTCCAGATCTGCTAAATAAATAATGTAATAATCAATAAATAAATGGAATCCACTAAATTCCTGCAGGTAGGTTTTCTCTGCAGAGAGAATTGTATGTGTGCCTGCTTCTTCTGAATTTTAAGCTATCTGATAAGCACTAACAGACCTGTCAGTTGTATAGATTCACAATCTATTTTACCATAAAGCATAAATCCAAAAGGAAGGAGGAAATAAAGCAAAGTCCCTTTAAGAGTGGTGCAGCATTCACCCCCTCAGGCACTGCATATGGGCAGAAATCTGGCAAATCTGCCCAGGCGGGTCAGAAGACCAGATCTGCTGACACTTGGGACCAGAGCTGCTGTCAGTGCCCCCATCTAGATTTGCACACAGTGTCTCAGGCAGGCGCGTGGGCACTGGCAGCAGCTCTGGTCCCAGGTGTCAGCAAATCTGGTCTTCAGACCACAAACACTCAAGGCTTTGAGAGGAGAAAGCAACTGGTTTTACATACCTGAAAAGTTGTGTCAGAAGAAAAAGAGAATGATGCTAAAAATTCACCAATTTTTTCCCTTTTATCATAAGTCAAAACGTTGCCATAAACATGCATTATTTGAGAAAAAAACATTAACTTTGTCTGATTAGCTACTTCCATTGATAAACATTTTCATTGGTAAATCTTCAGTAATAAATTGCTGAAATCTGAAGTCAGATGCACACCCAGCAAAGGTGTTTAATTTAGCTTATTATCTCATGTTATTAAAAATACAGAAAATAACCTCTTAATTAAAAAATATTGCCCATGTAAGCAATGGGCTATCTCGAGTCATGCAGTTTGCAATATTAAGTAGAAATCAACTGATTATCATTTTCCTAGTAACTTTGGAGAATCAATTTACATAATCTACTGGCACAACCATTTTCTTCCCAGGTGGAAGATGCTTTGTGACTCATGGACTGACAGCACAGCTGCTTTTTGTCTTTTCTGTGACCTGCCTGGGATATGAAATGGTTGTTGGAGCAACAGGCACAGCTGCACTATGTCTGAATGCTCCCACTGTGAACTCCAAAGCTGTCTGACAATTATGCAGTAGAAAAAACACAGAACATGAAAATCTTTGGCACAGGGCAAGTCCATCAGCCCACATGCCAGAGAACAGGTTGGACACCACTCCTGACAGTGTGTGAAAGCATCTGCAAACAGATATTCCTGAGTCTCCAACTTCTCCTGCTCTTTGGACACTTTTAAAGTAAACCCTTTTTAGTTTGGCATTTTTAGGCCAAAGGCAAGAAGTTGATATTGTGGGATCTTTGTGAAGATTAGCTGGTGGTCACATCAAAGAGTCACTAAATTGCAGCTCTGCCATGAGTAAACCTGTACAGCTCTGCCTAGACCTGTGAGGAGAAACTGCCCGGCCAAGGGGGAATTGCACTTATTTTCTTTCACATTTTTTGGTAACGGAGTAGAAACCTCCATATCTCCTCTCTCCATACCTTCTCCACTGAAGAAGAACACTAGAATAGTCTCCATTTTATCCTTGCCTTCTTTTCCTAGCAGAACTTTTTATGGGCAGAAAATCCCAACAAACAAGCCTGAAGTACAATAATTTTGAAAGTACAGATTTCTGAGTGTTTACAGCTAGTTCCTGTCTTTATACTGGTGATAGCTCCTTCATGGGCTCAATAAAGGGGATGCACCATCCTGTGCTCATGAGATCACAGCATCCTGCCAGGCAGGCAGACAAAAACCTCTTGTTTTATAGCTGAGGAGGTGAAATGTCCCAAGAGCATGAAACCAGGCTTCTGAGCTTAATCTTGCTTTCATGGCTACTCTTATACCTTCAACCTCTGAAAGTCCCTCCAACATGGACAAATCCAAAAATACTTCATGCTGAGCACAGCAGCTGCTGGGCACAAAGACAGCATCTCTGTGGCTGCCCAAACCAAGATAAAAACATCATCAAAATGTGCAGCTAGGAGAAAAGGAGCAGAGGACATTTCCCACTACCATTCTGGAAACAGGGTCTTAGGGCCACCAGTGCTATTAGTGCTCCATCAATCCCTGGTATCACTGTGAGCTCATTTTAGTTAAAAAAAAATGTCTTAGAGAACCAATGAATCCTTCTTCATTTTGCTAGTTTACCAGATGAAATATTACATAATAAAATATTAAGAATGCTGTGGTAGTAAGGACAGGACCACATACTCAGGAAAATATGATATGGTGTTAAAAGGAAATCTCCAACTCTTTCTTGCATCCTGAAGGAAAGAGTGATAAAAGTGGATTTTAATTATTAACCTGGATTAGCTATCACAATACCTGAGAAATTGCCATATGGAACATATTCCAGTATAGCTTTTACTCTTAATGGCCTCGAGCCTTCCAAGAAACAAAATCTGTGTTACATAAACTGATATCAAAGTGGCCTTGCTTTTCCTTCCCCTAGAGCTACAAATACATCAGCTATGCAAGAGCCATTAACGTGCAGTTAATGTGTCCAGTAAAAATTTCAGTGAAACATGCTGTGGTTGCTTGAAATAAGTGTTTGGATGGAATAAAACTATAGTAGTATGAGACTTGAAGCAGAAATCCCAGCTATGTTACCCTTTCACTTTTATTTGTTCTCAACAAAGTTCCCGCTGTGATTATGGCTCTGCTTTAGACCAGAGTGTGAAGGATGTGAGGCATGAAGAACTGTGCTATTCAGCCCTTTAATTATTCAACTCAGCCATTGCTAAAATATCTACTAGTAATATCCATGAAAAGATGACACATCCTTTGTATTTTGCACAGATAAAAGAAATAAGAATCAGAACCAATGAAAGGGACATGAACAACAGTGGCATTGCCTTACGGTCTCCATGAGGCAGTATCAAGTTTCCATCACTACTTTTCAGATTAATGTTTTGTACTGGAGACACAATTTTTGGTGCTTGTAAACATATTTTTCCTTCCGCAAAGTTGTTAAAAATAATAGCGCATATTTATATGAAAGCACCAGGACTAAAATAGCACAAGCTGATTTCCTGTTTCTCCAAAAAGCAGTGTGTATGGGCAAACCAAGCCAAGGCTTCCAGAAGTGCTTGTGAAAGGTTAAAGGTCAGTCCTCTGATTTTGAGAGAGAGATAGGTTTGGGGAGAAGAGAGAGGGGAGAGCTCAAGTGAGATTATTCTTCAGGCTGTGGCCCAGCTGCAGAAGATCTACGTTCAACTTGCTTCCATATTCTTTCAGTAAAACAAGCAAGGACCCACCACAGGCAGAGAGGACAGGTATACAGTCACACATGCAATTTTGGTTAGTAGAAGTGGATAGTGGATGAAGTGGATCCAAACTCTAGGTGCTGAGCTCTGGGCTAGTGAATGTGCAGAGCCACAGGGAACAGTGTGGCTCTGTGCCTTTTCAGTCAGTTATAGCACTAACAAATGCAAGAGCTCACTGTTTCTTCAACCTCTTTTTGCTTACAAAAGGACAAAATTCCTCGCTCTTTTGCTCTTCAAAGCAACTAAAGGCATTTCAGAAAAAAACCCAGACTTAAATAGATGTTGCAGAATATGTAAATGTCATGATGAGATTGACTCTAAGAGAGGCATATTGTATACCAAATGCATGCTGGGTGAGGCCAATGTTTGCCTTTGAATGATGGCACACAGTGAATTCATTGGCACGCTCAGCAGCCCACACTTCTTTCTGAATAATCACAACCTGAGGAAAAAGCTAGGATAGAACACAGCAGTAATCCTCAAAGATTCACACACTTGCACATGTGCACAAGAAGACAAAATGGCAAAAAAATGTCAAACAGAATAGCCTGGCTTTTATTTTTTTCACAGAGCTCTTACCTCTTCATGACCCAGACACTTCTCAGTGTTCTCTACCTCCTCTTCCTAAGAAAGCATCTGAATCAGTTCAACTTAGAGTGGAAGAGGGGTGGAATAAGGGAAAAAAACTCACGTAGTTTTGGCATTTGAATAAATATGAACATATGTTTCTGCTGTTTCATTTCTATCAGATTTGGCTTCTCTGTTGGGTGATTTTAACGACTGTTTATTTGCACACAGTTGTGCAAGTTTTTTTACAGCTTGTTAAGTTAGACTTGAGACGACAGCATGTGGTTCCCTTCAGACATAACTAACTTAAAATAACAAAGCCCATGAATTCCTTCTTAAGAAGCTCAAGGCCATTTGTTTAAAGTTTGAAAAGAATTAGGAACCTGTAATTTCAGGCTTTGTTATGAAACGGGTGAAAAGTTTCTTTCATATTACCTGGCTGGATGCACTCTACAGCTGTGTCCTGCTGCAGAACCACCAAAAAAGTCATCTTTCTATGTGTGTGCTGGTTGCAGAGAAAATTCTGGTTACAAACATATTACAGTTGCATATAACACACCGTAGAGGAGAGGTGACTGCATGAAAAATAGTAGCTGAAACACGATGGCTTTAGGAAAAAGACAAACCAACCAGCAAACAAGTGAACAACAGAATATTTGTCATAGCCCCCAATTCTCACAGTTTAAGGAAGTGTCAAAACTGGAAGAAAATGCAATTTGACTTATCTTAAGCACAGTAAAGAGAGAAATGCCACGGAGATGACAGCAATAAAAACAAACATTTTCTCAGAAGATCAAAATGCAGTCCCTGAAGCACTTCGCTGTAGCTGAAGGTTGAGAACAACTGTATACACCATGCACAGGGGTCAGCAATGAACTGCTGGAGCCAAGTGCCAGCCAGAAAAACAACTGAAACAAGAGAAATACTTGCAGGAGTGATAAGAAGCTTTTGCTGCAACAAAGGGCAGATTTGTTCTATGTAGCTGATAGAACAATATTGGTCTTGGACATGCTTTGATTTGAAAACAGTTCTTTGCTAATCAAAGATATGTTTTTGGCTACTCAGGTGTGGGCAGGCACTAAGAGAAAGAGGCACAGGGTTGCATTAAGTACTGCTCCCTGCCCTGAGAGTGTAAGTCAGCTTGAAGATAGCAGAGTAAGAACAAGCACTTCTGAGAAATCTGACAAGCAAAAGATCAAAAGGCTTCTGCTTCAACTTACTGTTTCCCTTTAATGGCTGTAGGCTGAATGTAGGATTCCAAATCAGTCCCTCATGCTTTTTTACCCCCATGTATGGGCATTACATCTCTTCTCTTCAACCCAGACCTTTGGAGTTTTTCCCAGCACCTTGAAGGAACAGAGTATATTACACTTTTTACATTTAACTACTGTAGGTACAAATCAAAACATCTAATTCTGAATAATGGATACCTTGAACCCCCAAGCAAGCTGCTGCAAAATTACTTTGGTTACAAAGGGCATATTTGTGTCCACCTGTTCTGATTAACAGATTGTTGGAGGAACTCAAAACATGAGAATTTAATCCTGTAGCTTGGACAGAATATTAAAAATATTTGCTTTTTGAAGAGTGAACTTGTGGTTTGATAATTGAGAGAAGAGATACAGCTTATAGACAGTTCCAATTACAATGAAGTATTGATAAAAAGGAGCTGTAATATTATTTTCAGGCACAAATTCATCTCTCAGGAGTGCCAAGTTGCAATGTTTATAAAATGCCAGGAATGCTTTTCCATTTTATAGCAAGTAACTACATTATCTTGCAAATCGCATCTCCCAGGGCCTACTGTATTACAGCCTTAAGCATGCCACAGTTTATTTGAGCATTAGGATGACAGCCCCAGTTGTATTGTGCTGAGGCTTGTGGGATGGTTGCTCCATTTGATGGTACAGGGGGTGTTCAGCTGCAGGAACGGAATTTGCAAACCTGAGTTGAGTCCTCACATCCTCTGTGCAGTGAATGGCATTGACGCCTGTGGATGCCATGTACAACATCCACATGGAAGAACACCTGAAAAGCTTCTCCAGGTGTTAGCACCATCCAAATGCCAGATTATAGACCTGCTTATAAATCTAAACTTATAAATCTATAAATTTGTAATCAAAGCAGATTATAAATCTGCTTTGAAGTGAAATGTCGATATTCTCCAAGGGACAAGCTTACCCCACAACAGCAACACAGGACTCAAGACAGAGACTCTGAGTCTGCTCTTCTACAAATACTGTGGATGTTTTCCCAGCATCCACACAATATATAGCAGCAGCTTCTGTCTGAGCAACCAGAAACAAAACTTTTATGTGCCCTAAAGGTAAATCTTTCTTATGGTGAGAGCACAGTGCCAGGCCCTCCTGGCCTCATGCATATCTTACTGGAACACCATGGCTTCGTGGTCTTCACAGAGAAAGGTGAAAGGGTCCCTTTAGCAGAAGAGCTGCAGAGTTTAATGGTTTCCTGTTCAGAAAAAATGTGAACTGCAGTTCCTTTTGTCTGCAAGTGGTGCTGAGCTCATTTCTCACAATCTAGCAAGGGTCTCCAGGCTGTTCAGTAGCAATACTCCCTGCTGCAACCCGCTGTAATTTTCAATGGCAGTAGGGATGCAAGTTCTGTGCTTTTTTCTGACCTCCTTTTAATCACTGAATCTTACTAATCCTCACATGACATTTCACAAATCAGTCCCACAGGCAGGCTCCGTATGAGAGAGCCCAGGTGGCAGAGAGGCTTATCTACAAATGCAGTGGCTCTGACCAGGCTGAGTGCAACTCCCAGAGCCTACACAGCTTGTCTGGCAAAAATATGGATACCCATGGATGTCTGGATGTGTGTAACTACTGGAGTTCTTGGAGGCTCATCTTAGATGCAGGTGAATACATTTGGCCTTAATTGGCATTTTAGCTTTCTACAACCCTTTTTTTTTGAAAATCTGGCCTGACATTCTCTAACATAAACTCTACTGAACTAATTCTCCAGATTATCCAGGATAATGTTTGCTGAAAGTTAAGTCATCATGTTCTAAGGGTAATTGCTACAGAGCACTGTACATTACAAAAAGACAGATACTGTTCAGTCAGGAAGCCTAAACCCTCCAAAAGGCATTAAGACACAGAAAGGTGAAGGCTGTCATGTTTCTCACTATGCCAAACAAAAGACATCGCTAAAGCAGAATGTAAAACTTTTCAAACTAAATGCTTCCAATGGAAACTTGCGCTGCTGCGGTAGCAGCAGAGCCCAGTCGTGCCACAAGGCATCAGGCAAGGGGAGCCTCTCCTGCTCTCCCAGGGGCTCCCTCTGGAGCAGTGCCAGGGCTGCAGGGCCCCTGCCACTGCACTGGGCCAGGGAGCAGGGCAGCCTGGTGACAGCCAGCAGCCAGGCCATCAGGCATCCCTGCCAGGATGAGGCAGGCAGGGCCGAGTACAGAGAGGGCAGAGGTGTTTGCTGGGCACACGCAGACACCTCACATTGCTCAGCACCCAGGCTGCTGGGGGAGCTGCTGGGGGAGCAGGAGCTCCACCCTGAGCTGAGAGCCGAGCGCCTCCAGAAGCTACAGCCCTGTTCAGCCCCTGAGGTGAGGTAGAGAATGACAGAGCTGCTTAAGCAGCTTAAGCAGCAAGCTGGTGGACTGGAAGCAGGAAGGTGAGACAATTGAGATGGAAACAAACAGCTGGAAATACAAGAAGGCATGGATGACTGACAAAAGTGATGACTGTAATTTAATAAGCAAATACCTCAACTACAAAGTGGAAAATACCATTAAAAGCATGCCACATCAGAAAAGGTTATCAAGCATCCATCATCCATTCAATTAAACATTCATAGCTCAAAGTTAATCAGAATTCTTGGCTTGTTAGTCTTATGAGTTAAAGATTCTGGATTTCCTGGCCCATTTTATGTCAGAAAAAGGACAACAAGACATCACAATCACTGGCATCAGGAGACAAACTCACAAAGTGTAACTACGGCACTCAGACAACATGAACAGAATTTTTCACAGTACCTGGCAGCCAGCTTGGAATAGATTTATTGTTAGTCTATTAAAACTTTCTGACAGCAATCTTCACTTAAATATGTATCTTCTCTTCTTTTCATAATGAAAATCTAATACCTGAAGGTGTAAAGTCATTGGCAGAACAGCAGTATTCTCTTTAAATGTTAAACATGTTTAAACATCAGCTGTTGCCTGCTGGTACTCTCTATCCATTAGTGGAGCTGAGCTCATTCCAGTCCTGTCAGGGGTGGCTTGGTTACCAGAACATCGACTTCCCAAATCCTGCAGGAGAGCAGGAGGAAGCTGAGGCTGTGAGCACAACACTGCATTCTCAAAGAAAGCTGTCTGTCTCTTGGCAACTGGAAAAACAATCTCTCAATTACTGTAGTCTAGTCCACATCTGCTGTTAAAACATTGGAGAAAATATTTGAGCCCTTTCAAATTGTTGATAATGAAATTACACAGACAAGAGATTAGATTGTTCATTTGGAAATGGGTTTAATTAATAGCCTGGAATTTTATTTGTACCCTTTCTAAAGTTCATGATTCAAGTTTCATTTCCTTCCCCTTCTGTAGCATCTCTTGCTGCAAAGTTATGAAAAAGAAAGGAGGAAAAAACTTGTTAATTTGGGTTTTTTTCCCAAGTAATTCAAGGCAGAGCATTAGAACTTCTGTTAAAACATACCTGCTCGTTTTATGGTTCAGTAAAAGTCACATGCAGCAGTAGGGTTTGGAAGGTCATTTGACAGTCTTGTGTCCAAGGCTTGCTCTGAGCAGGGCATTGTGTCTCATCTTCAGTGGCTATATTTTTACATATATATATTTATTCTTTTTCACATGTTCTTTGTACTTTCTCCCCCTCACACTTGTGAAACACTAACACTTGTCAGACTCCTGCCTTACAGTGCACAGGCAGCTCTCTCCATTTTAAGGCTTAAATAAAGGTGGTGGGAGCTTTGACTTTTAGGCAAATTTGAAAAGTTGGCAAATATCCCTTACGAGGTTGTAAACACATTTCTGTGACTAGAAGGAATTTATTCAGACATTTCTAGCCATGAGAGGAATGCACTCCCCTTAGTCTACTTAATGACTTTTATATTCTAAAACTCTTTCCTGCTATGATTTTCATGAACTACTTCAATTTTTAAACTCTCACAGCACAAAGCAGTCACTGTTTAAGACAAAGTAAATGTAATTCATAAGGTCATTACTTACCTAGAAAACAATATTAATTAAATATCATTAAAAATGTATACCTAGGGCACAGGAGCTGCAAACTTCTATGAGGAAATAAACCTTCACCAGGAGTCTCATGAAGGGGCTCCTCATAGAGCATTGCAGACATTATTACTGATCTGCTCTATCCATGAACCTCCTGATATTTTTATTATGTCATCAAGTAAGAAAATAATTCCTGTCTTAAAAGTAACTATTGCTTCCTACACTGCCTCTTTTGGAGTGAAAGCTAGAGAAAACTTTGATTACAAAGGCATAGCTTTTTCTGAGACACTGTTTAATGAAGCCACTTTTGTTTCCTATTGAACAGCCTTTCACACTTAAATTTTGTTGAATGACAAACAATAGCCATGGGGAAATTAAACACTGAAATCTGCAGACACTCTGGAACAATATTTGTTTAACAGCTGCCGAACTCTGGAAGTAACAGCAAAGAGTATTATGTAAGAAAATCCTGTAACCCAAACAGATAATATTCTGGTTAACATCACATTGAGGCTCTACTTGCTGCAAACACCAGTTGTTAGAAGAAAACAATGTTCTGCTGAGGATCCATGGTGCAGAACTATTTGTTCAGTCCAGAAATGTAACAACCTAGAAATGCTCAATCAATCAAATTCAGGTAATTATATAATTGCTATTGCTTTAAAAGGAAACAAATATATAATACAATAGATGACTTGGGCTGGCTTCGTCTTTGAAAAAAATATTACTGGAATCTATCAAGATTGTACACTAGATGGTTCCAGTCTTCAGAGCTAAAATTGAATGCATAAAAATAGATCTGGAACTATCAAGAGCTGTAAATGCAGGCCTGGACAAAGAGTTGACAGAAATAAATGAACTAATTTGACCTATATTTCTTAGCAGAATGTACCAGATTTCATGCCACGATTGTTTTATGATAGCAAATGGAAAACAAACTGCTATTGTTTAATCTTGGTAAATAAAATATATTTTTATGAGCATTGACCCAGAAAAAAAGTTGACAGTTTGCCAAATAGGTATATTTTTCCAGTGCTACCAGATATTTTAAACTAAAATCTGAAGTTGGCCAGTAAATTAACATAGTTTTAAGTGACATCATAAATTGTATGTTTATTTGGCTGTTACCACAGATACTTCAAAAGTAACAGTGAAGAATTACCATTTCAAGAGAGGCCATACAACCTTTATGAAATTAGTAATGTTACTTATTCATTCCAGATAGATGAGATTTCAAATAATTATCCAAACTACAAATAATTCAATTAAGTCAGTGCAACACTTCAAATCTGGTTAGCAAGTTTTACTCAAATTGCCTCAGAGGGCTTTTAGACAGCCTTGTAGGAAATAAATTAGATAGCAGGACACTTGGTAAAAGTATACCATTTTTTAATAAATCAGTATAATCATCATCCGTAACAGTTAAAAATTCCTATTAAAAAAGTTGGAGGAGCTACCTTATCTAGTTTTATGGAGTTTCACTTAGGTACAACAAACTGTAAAGTTTGAATTCAAGAGACTTGATCATAAATATGCAACTATGAAGACAAATGCTGGAGAACTCTTTGTCTTCTGCTTAAAAAGAGCACAACATAGTACCAGTGGAGAAAACTGAGTTTATTCCATTAAACCAAGAGCCACTTTTCCATCAGCTTTGTCAGAGTTATTGCATATGACAATATCATCATCCTAGCTCACCCAGTAGTTGATTTTACTGGGATTAAACATGTCAGTTTTATGCTGTTCTAAGATGGATGTTGTAAAAAGAAAATCAAAGATCTTTTCCCGACACATTTTTCTTTCCAGCAGAAACTTAGCTAAGGATAACTTTATATTTAAAAATTCTATGACTGTCAATATTCATGTCACTCCAGCTCCTTGAAACTTTTTTGGCAAAGCAGAAATGCCCATTTTTGCCCTTTTTGCTGTCCTGAGGGGACATCTTCCATGTTTGGTCTACATCCCCCACATCACATCACCTGCACGTGGTCACTGGTACAGCAGACATGGGGCCAGAGAAACACAAGGTCCTGAGCCAGGCTTTGCCACATCAGATCCCTGGCACAAGTGGACAGTGTAGGGACTCATTCAGCCCAGGGGAGAGTCAGATGGGACAGGCAGAGAGAAAGGAGACCCTTCAGCAGTTTCTCCTGCCTTTATACCTTAGCACCCTTTCAGAAACACCAATGCTCTGCTCTAGACAAGATTTTTATGGTTTTTTTTGTCTGTTTAGCAACAGGTAGGTTTCCTTTATCTACAGACCTCAGTGCACTTCCTGTCCTAGGACAGAAGTGTAGAGCTGACCATTCATGAAGGGTAAAGCCAAAGACCAAGATAAAATATGTACATATGTATATGCAGTTCCAGCTGCCAACATTGAGGCTGAGCAAGTAAGTAGAAAACCCCTCTAAACAGAGGGATAAAGAATGTATGTTTTATTGACCTTAAAGGTCCCTTGAGTTTTCTCTGTGTTGTAGCACAGGAAATAAGGTCTGGACTGGGACTGCTAATTTCCCATTTGCTTTTAAGCTTCAAGGATATGACAACAAGTCTGATGCTCTAAACACCAAACCAGCAAGAAATGTGAGCCAACACTAGAGGAAAGACAGGCAAAAGGACTAACCAAAATCATCTCCCCCACTCCTTGTTTTCTTAAAAATCTGTTAATAGAGGTGTCTTTTTAATGCAGTCTCTTCCTCTGACTGATTAGGTGTTTCTTTCTTTACAGTTCTGTTAACATCTCAGTAATAGAATTTGGCCAGACAAGGTTTAACTGTGCTGCACTGCCTTTTTAAATTTTTTTAGCTTCTGTTCAAAGGCTGTTCTTCTCATAGTACCAGTAGGATCACTTGGAAGGATCTTTGTCTATCCAGAAGCTCAGCAACACAGGACCCAGTTTTCTGCAGCCACTTATGGACTGTCCTAACAAATCTCACAGGAATTCAAATGCCCAGGCTCTGTCTATGGCTCTGCCACTTTTGAAATGGATACACAGATTTGATGGGATTGTCAGACCTTTGCGTCCTTGAGGGCCACAGTGCTCTGCTCACTGGCCACAGCTGAGGAGCAGCTGCCACAAATGGCCCCAGCACAGGGGAGCCAGCACAGGCAGCTCCCGCTGGAGGAGCTCCTGCTCTCCACTTCCCTCGTGCTTCTCCTCCTCTGTGATTCACTGCTTAGACACAGCTGCAGAGGGCATTAGTGGGAGAGATCCAGATGAACTTCACTTTGTTTTTGTGACACTGCAGTTCCCAGTTAAGTTTATTTAGGGTAATAACATGGCCTCTGGCGAAGGCAACGTCTCAGTCACTGCCATGGCAGTGCTACAGAGGCAGTGAAAAGCTAACTCTTACACTCAGTGTGTTATAAAAGATAATTTGAATTTCTGATGCATTCTGACACAACCACTGTGCACCAGCTAATGCTTTTACACAGACACCCCAAGACAGGGGATAACTTTACACTGCCTTTGTTATTTATGTAGGTGGCCCACCACAGTCCATGGGATAGGTGATGCAAACGATGCAAACTGCATTGCAATTACATTTCATGTGGGTCCTGGTTTCTGATGCACATTATCCTACTGCCCATGCTTGCAAGCAGAGCAGAAAGACGCGCTCCCTGCCCACACAGAAGTCTGGTTAACTTACTTCAGAGCATAGCTTGGGTGTAAATCAACATGTATGCAGTGCAAATCATTCATAGGGACTTGAATCCCTTCATGAGAGAGGGAACTTGGCAAGGCAATTAAATAAATTTACGTTATTTTCTTTAGATTCTTCTGCTTAATGTTATTGCTTAGACAGCAGTTTCACAGGTAGTCCCTCAGGAACAATTCAGTCCAAGAACTGAGTACAATAAATTTTTAACCCTGGCTAATTTTTTGGCGAATGCAGATTGCCTTTCTGAGCAGTGAAAAATCTTGCTAAGCTCAGACCGTGACAAAAGCAGCAATAGCTCTGTAAAAAGACAGCTATAGGTACAGTTTGTATGGCTGTTTGTAACATTCTCCAACCTGGGCAAATTGACTTTGTGTTATCGTGCATGCTCCTGTCCTATACCTCAATTAAATTTCTCACACCAGCCTAACATGCTCCTAATTTCACTGAAATATTTTAATGAACCACATTCAGCACCAATTTATACTAGAGATCCCACCTACGTTCACAGGATGAAATGCCCCCTTTTGTAGCTTACCACACCACACATGGCAAAGTCCACACAAGGTTGCTCATATTGCCAGGGCAAATTGAGGTTCTCCCCAGCCCATGCTGTGCAGAATTCCCATCCCTGCTAAGTATTTTTAGCAGCACGCCTATCTAACTTCAGGTACTGAAGTGTTTGCTTGTCACATGTTCCTCTGTTTCTTCTAAGTCTTAAGATATAAAAATGAAGCACTTAATAGTTCTTAAATAAATATAAACTCCCATGTTATTACAGGCCATTCTCCATTACAGGCAAAACCTAATGTTCTCTAGAATCCTAGAATGAATTGGATTGTAAGGGACCTTAAAGGTCATCTAGGCCAATTCTCCTGCAGGGAGAGGGGCAACTTCAACTACAACAGGTTCCTCTGAGCCCTGCCCAACCTGACCTTGAATGTTTCCAGGGCTGGGGGCATCTCTCAGCTCTCTGGCAAGTCTGATCCACTGTTTCACCACCCTCACTGTAAAAATGTCCCCCTCGTATCTAGTCTCATTCTACCCTCTTTTAGTTTAAAACCCCCCTATTCCTAACTCAATCCCAACTGCAGAGAACTAATTTGCTCATCTGACTCTGTATGCCAGAGACCTCAAGGTCACATCACACAGAGCAGGGCTCGCTGGCTGTGCTCTTGCAGGCTCCTCTCCCAGAAACAGCACATGCAGCAGCTCCTACAGCAGCCTCAGCTAACACAGCATTTCTCTACAATGCAAGTTTTCACTCTTGCGTGCCCAAAAATTTCAGTAGCGGCACAAAATGAATGCAGAACAATAGTGCTTTAATACTTCAAACATAAGGAGAGAGATTGCCTCCCCTTTCAAGGGGAATGGATCCATGCATTCCCCCAGCCCCGTGCTGGTGAGGGGTTCACCAGGAGGGCAGGGCACCCCTCCAAGCAGCCCTTCCCCGGCCGCCTGCCCTGGCAGGGGAGGGCAGAGCTCCGGCTTTCAGCCTTACTTGGTTACTTTCAATGAAAGGAGCTGGGCTCTGCTCAATAGCCATTGAGTACATTCCTCAGATTCTTTTCTTCTGTGCTTTGTAAATCGGGGTTGGAAGTTATTGCTGAAAGCACAGGAAGTTAAAAATCACCTTTTTCAGCCTCCTGTCACCTCAGGGTATTTTTGTGACAAACTGACCCCGGCTTGAAGGATGAAACACCTTTTATAGCCCCAGTAACAAAACAATTTACAAAATAATGAATTACTGACCTTACCATACTCTCAGCTGGCACTTTTAGGTTGGTAAGTAGCCATGCCCATGAGCAGAAGCACAAGTTGTGCCTCTGGTAATGAGTCCAGCTGTCACAGGAACCAAGGGCTCCTTTGTATCCCGTTGAAAGTGGCATTTTAAAAACCAGCATGGTACAGCTTATCCACAAATTAAACAAAAGTTTTTCATGATTAAGAACTGCATTTTCAATGCTCACCTCCCTACGAAGAACAACACAAATTAAAGCTTCCAGGGGAATTTAAAATTGAAATCTGGATGACCAGGACACAACTGTGTCCTTTAGGGTTCCACTGGGAAAATCCAGATGATTAAGGCAATTGTGATCCACAAGAAAAGCATTTAAAAATTGTTACTCTATACTAAATATTTAACTATAAGCGAAATGAGGAATAGGTCAAGTGTTTACTACAATTCTCTTCCAGAATTTTCTATTTAGGGACAGAACCACAGTCTAAGGGGCAGCACACTGATTGCTGCCATGATTCAATCCCTGCTCCCATGCAAAGGGTTCAGTTCAAGCACCACCTCAGCAACATCTGAAGCCACAGGAAAAAGCCACCCTCCGCTGCTTGCTGACAGGCAGCTCCTGTCTGTGCAGCTTCAAACTTCCCACTTCCATGGCAGAGGGACAGAAGCCCCTGGCAGAGGCAGGTGACCCTGAGCCCTAACTAGGAGAAGCCAACTCCCAAAGAACTGGGCACCAGCCTCTGCATCAGTGGAGGGACTGCATCTGCAGACTGAGCTCCACAAGAAGTCAATGCTAAGTCAGGCCAGGAAGCAGAAATCAGGATTCCTCCTGCCTCTCCTTCAATCAGACATCATCCTCCCAGAGCTTTCCAAGCTGAGATAAATATTTCAACTTATGGTTTGCAACATATATTTTTTGTCCTCAATTTTTGCTTCCGACTGCATATTTTTATAGGACTTCTTCCCTTACTTATTCAAATACTGGCTTTAATTATCCCAGAAAATGTTTGCTTTTCATTTTCTTGTAGATACTTAGGAAACTGAATCTATAAAGGAACAAAAACCATGAAAACTTTATTTTCACATTCATGTAAGGGTTTTCAGTTCAAAATTGGAGATAAAGGAAGAAGGTTTCATCCAAGCAAGTGTTTAACCAGAAAGCTACTATAAATTATGAGAGGATTGCTAAAGGTCAGCATGCTATAACTAAATTCCAGCCGGTTAAATTACTGCTATACTGCTCTTCCAAGAAAATCTGTATTCAACATCTGTTTTCTTTACAGGAGATCATTAGGAACAGGCAGCCAGAGTCGTAGCCTCATTCTGCACTTACCTCAGGTTTGAAAGGACGGATCTGTCCCTCTCTAGACACAAGACAAGATTAAAACCTAGCCTTGTTGGACTTGGTCATTACTGTGATGTTTTGGAGTTGCTTTGGAGTCAGACATTACCCAAAAATCAGTATTAATGAGGAAAACAGGAAGGGGAGCTGGAGACCAGCCAGCTCTGCTTCTCATCATTTACACTTGCTGCTGTTCAGACTAATTTTTTATCAAGTCAGAGCAGATTTGTCTTTATGACATAGCTGATGAAAAACTTCCTGGGGAAAAAAAAATTCTGTGGCTGATAGTCAAATTAGGAATCAGTGTGGATCCCAACATCCTGCTGCTTCTGAAGAGGTCAGTACTCTCAAAAAACCCAAACCTGAACACATGCACATCTCAAAGAGCTCGGCTATCACTTAAAATTATGGAAAGCAACTGTTACTGCCGAGCATGTGCTAAAACAATTGTTTCCCAACACTCTCAATTTGTTTTTCCAAGACCAGAACATGAAATATGGAGACATCTGGATATTTCAAGGTCAGTATGGTTATGGATACAAATTCAACAGCAAAACCACGTTCTGCTCTGCAAAAGGACAGACCTCTTTGGGCACAACCTGAAGCAACCAGACCAGAAGCACTGCACACTTCTCCCACTCCTGCTGTCACTCCTACCCTCTTCCCATCCCTTCCTTACCTCCTTTTTTGTTCCTTTTCCTAACTCTGTCACAAACACAAGGCAAAGAATAAGAGTAAAACAGATGCTTCTGGATGTGATTAAAATTTTGAAAATGCTCAACCTCTGTCCATGTTGTCATTATGTAAGTATTTGTAAGCATTTATGTAAGATGTCACATGCAGAGAAGAGTTTTCACAAGTAGAAATACCAGGACACAGAGAAAAAAACCCACAAATAAAACTGAAGGGCATGAGTGTGTTTGGAATAACAAAGTGCCCAACATTTTGGAGCACTGCACTCCCTGGGGCTTGCTGCACCTCAGCAGCTTTTTCATCCCAGACCTGAAGCTGTAGCACCCATCACAGGAGACTGGTCACACGGTTGTGGGGACTTTAACTCAAATATATTAACTACCTGTTTTAAAGACTGGTCGAGTTACACAGAACAATGGAGATAGAAACTGCAGAGGAACATCCAAACAGATTATCATGACCATCCAAGGTGACACACTGATTTTTTTAATACAGTTTTCAAATGATCACATTTCTAGCTTCCTGTATGCCATCTATATGAACACTGAGTTGCTACAGTGCAGACAATTTTAAAATGAGAGTTAAATCTGGGTCTAATATAAGGAGAAGTTTAGATTAGCACAGGATCTTTTTCATTGCTTGTTTTGTCTTTGAATTATTTATGACCTTTAAAAAATGTCTATTCTTTAGCTGACCCATAAACAGCATATTTACTTACCCTCTAAATGGCTATGGAGCTTATTATACCTAAGAATGTTATTGTAAGTTTTCAGCTGTGCAGGACTATTGAAATTTTGAACCCACATTTCAGATCCTCAAGTGTTTTCAAGAAGAAATGCTAAGGAATAGTTAGGTAGAATAGAGAGTGAACAGGTGGAGTATTAAAATTTGGTAGGGCTTCATTAGAGAGATGAGGGAGAAGATATAGAGTAAAACTCAGGAAAGAGCACGGAAGAAAAAACTTCATTATTTAGTGCTTTAAAGACCAGTGATATGAAGGGGTACCCACAGCTGCACATGCCCACCAGGATGGGGCTTGGTTTATTTTTCAGTGACAAGGATTATCTGAAATTAGCAGACCAAAGAATCTACTGGTACTCAGCTGTAGCACAGCTACAACTGCCCTATTTATGAAGTAGCTGCTGAATTAGAGATTGTTCTACACAAGGGTGACCATGGTTTCCACACACTGCACTGGATGTAAAGCAGCCTTCCAAGCAGCCCCAAACTTCCTTTTAAATTTGCATTGTTTTGTACAATTCTTTGCTTTGTTTCTCCCTACAATGGAAAAGAGGGTTGAACAATCCCCTCCTTCATAAAAATAACATTTTTAATAAGCTAAATGAAAAAAAATCCCACCTACCAAAAATCCAAAAACCACACCCTGTTTCACCGCTCGTTCCAATCAAAAAGACAGGTGAGATGTCACCTGGATTTAAATAAAAGTGCCACTGTGATTTTCCCCCTGTAGCTCTTCTTTATCTAAATGATGAGGTAGTTTGCAGTCACACATCCCAAAAGGAGCATTAAGGCAAATGCAACACATTAGCTTTAGATTTTAAAGTGAGTGTCCATGGCAGAGTGGCACAGCAGTGCACACAAACAGGGACTTGCAGAGGCAAACAAGCATGAGGGCCTCGGGGACAGGAGAGTCACCCCTTACATGCCCTGGCAGGAGCCTGTTCAAATCAGTCAGCAGAGAGTGACTGACACTGCACTGGCCACAGCAGCTCTTTTGAAAGGGCTGCTGGTGCCTTTAGTGGTTTGTGCTATCAACAGCAGAGCTCTGATGTGCAGGAAGCTTCACCCATCCTTCAGCCCTGGCCAGGCAGAGCTGGAGCAGGCTGGGGAGGCAGGATGCAGAAGCACTGTCAGACCTGCTGCCTGGGAAAAGGGAAGTGTAATGCCACTGGAAGGACCTCACTTCTTTCATCTTGTAGTAGAGAAGTTTGAATTCCTGACCTTTGAAGAGACATCCATCTGGAGACTTTTTATTTTCACACTGATGAAACAATCACAAGGAATAACCTTTTCTTTTATCGCTCAAGAAAGTTTCAAGCTTAGTTGGAAACAGTTATTTCTATGGCAACAGACAGATATAAACACAGGATTATAATGTTCAACAAAGGATCAAGAAAAGGAAGGAATAGGACTTGAAAAGGGAAGTGTCTGGAAGACCTGAAAAAGAAGGTAGAAAGTTACTAATTTTCTTAAAATGCGTATTTCTCCTTGCTCTCAACAAGACTCTTTTTGGTAGAAAATTTGAATTAAAAAAAGGGAAAATGGCACAGGACTGTACACTGCTTTTTGAAAAAAAAGTCCAAAAGCTGAGGTCACTGGTACTTGGGACAGAGCATGACAGAGTGCCTTGATTGGAGGGCACTGCTGCTCACAAAATTGACTTTATGCTAGAAAGCACATACTTTTATTCAGTGAATTCTGCAAGAGAGATGGAATCTAAAACATACCACATGTAAATTTAGAATTTTCACATCTACTTATGCACACTAAATGTAGATGATCAGGTAACTCTAGTGCTGTGAATCCAAAACTGGTGTCTGAGGAAAAGCACAGATGATACCTTCTAGAGTTTACTTTGCTGTGACCAAAGTCACCACTCCCTTTTACCTGTGCAGCCATTTGCACCACTCCCAAATGTGACCACTAATAACACAACAGCAGCAAATCCTTGGCTGCTTGTCCCAGCATACTGAGCTGCAAAAAGCATCACACAGTGCTGAACCAAATTTTGTATAAAAAGGATGTGTTCCTCTTCTGTTTCTCCCTCTCTTTTCATCAGTAGGATCAGCTAGAGCTGTTAGCAGGGGCAGCCAAGGAAACAGCTGCCCCAAAGGGTACCCAAGGGTCCATCTCCATCCCAGCCTGGCTGGGGAGCACAGCAGGGGCTGTTTCAGGAGAGCTGGCCCCAGCTGCAGAGTCTGTGTGGCAGCCTGGGCCAAACACACAGGGCCAGGGCTCAGTTGCTACTCCGGCAAATTAATTTTGTGCAGGTACACCCAAACCAGTTCAAGCTGCAGTCACTTCTTTGGATTGCTCTGCAGCAGACATTTCACAGGAACATCTGTCTCCTTGGGGCTCAGCCGAAGGAAGAAATGTTCCTTTGGTGTATTTGGTTGGTTTTTTTTTAATCACCACCCTCATTTATCCTAGACACATAGTTCTGCATGAGGCAGGGAAAGAAGGAAGGGAAAGCCCAGCCTGCACAGCCTGGCAGTGGGTCTGGGGCAGATTAGCAGAGGGCTCTGGGAAGAGATGGGCACCTGGGCAGCTCCCGGCAAGCAGAGCACGAGCCAGGCCATAAAGAAAACTTTGAGCACTCAAAGCTAATCCAGGACATGCCAAGAGAGTGAGGGTCATTCCTCCTGAGACATAAGCAATGAGGTCAGAAAACCTTTTCATTTGTAGAGCTAGGAGGGAAGAGATGTCCAGCCCACTAAAGAACAATGCAGGAACATCTGCTGCAGGCTGAGGGCTGACCAGGCACTGGACAGTTTGTCAGAAAGCCAGTAACAAGGATAGCGATGAAATAATTGAAAAATGTTGCCTAGAATCAAAGTAGAAAAACCATTAAGCATCTTCTGAAGTTTGAAATAACTATTTATTCTCAAAGCCAAGGAGGACTGATAGAAGCACATAGAGTAGACAGGCCTAAGGGTAGGAAAGTCTCTGCATCCTTTAGCACCTCTGCCAAGAGAGATGTGGTTCTTTTAAGAAGCCTCAGTGAAAGTTCTCATTTTACTATCCAGGCACAAAAGTTGCCTTTTGAAAGTCAGGTGCAAAAGTCCTGCAATATCTTGCTCACAAGTCAGTGACAGTAAATAGCACCAGGCAGAAGAGAATGACAGAGCCCAGAGTCATCACTAACTTAGCAATGACAATTCCCTCTGTACCTGGAGTTACTCTCATCACTTCTAAAACTAGAAATTAATCTATCTCTTTGCACATGAAGAATTCACCCAGAGACTGATTTACTGTCCAGCTGTCAATGGATCCACAGTGCTCCCATGCTTTGCCTATTAAAACAATTCCAGTTGCCGTGGAGGACATAAGAAAGGATGACTGTTTCCAAATTGCTTTCCAAAGAAGTGGAAGCTGTCATAATATTTAACCTTTCCTCTATTCTCCCACCGACACGCACCCCTCCCCACTCCACCCCTCTGCTGGTTCCCACACCCCAGATATGAAAGCAGATAAGGAGGGCCCCCCCCTCTGCTTCCTGATGGTGAGTCACGGCTCTGAGTCAGCCTTTGTGTTCCAGGGAACCTGGAAGGCTTTGAAACCTGCTGTTGATTTTGGCAAAACTACCTCTTCTCACTTTGAGGGTGAAACAATTTACACACATCACTTTTGGTCTGAAAATAGCTGCTGAGATGCAAACAGCAAGAGTAAGGCCAAATATTTTCTTGTCCTTGCACTGCAGAAGCAGAACCCTCCCTGTCCTGGGCCACAGCTGCACTAAAGGGAGCCACAAAATACCAGCTTAAACCCTGGTGATTCGAGGAGGATGCACTCACAGCTCCTCTTTGGAGCACAGAAAGTACCACCATCCATGACTTGGACACAACCACCTCTACAGAGACTGGTCACCTTTTAGAGATGACAAGAAAGGTGTTTGATCCCTTTCTGCTCCCCATAGTCAGGTGAGCTGGAGCCAAATAGTACCAAATCCAGTCCTGACATTAGTAAGCCAGAACTCCTTCCTCCTCTGTGTTCCAGGTACATTCCTCACAGCAGTCAGGCCACTCTTTAGCAGCTCATGAAGGGGCCTTGCAGCAGATGTAGACAGGAGAAGTGTCTTTTTATTAACAAGAGTTTGCCCCAGCTCTGTTGAGACACACCAGCAACGAGGGAAATTCTGGCAAAGACACCTCTCAAGAATCCCTGTGTGTCTCTGCCTAGCCCTTCTCTGTCTCCACAGATCAGCACTTTGTAGTTATATTTCTCTCACTCTTGGCAGAGAAAATCTGCCATATTTTTATTAACATGTTTGAACATTACATCAGCTGCTCATCTCAAACATTCATCCATTTCTGTGCCTACTTCTGTATCTGTTTTACAAAGCCTTTAATTAAATTAATTACACTTTAACATACATATTTTAATTTCCTTTTGCAATCCTATTTCAGACATCTTTTGATCTCTCATTGTAATTCCAAACTACATTCCTTCCCTTCATGTTTGGTAAACACCTTTGCTTGGGCCAGATTTATTAGCATTTAAATTATTTTCTCACTCACTTGTCTGCTATCCCTTCTTTCTGCAGTATGGCAAGTCAGGCCATTTCTAGGTTATGCCCTATATTCACTGGAAAGTCTGAAAGCATAAGTATGACTGCATAAAGAAAACAGAAAAAAAAATTATCTGTAAAAAGTACAATAAGATGCTACACTTCCTTTCAGAGTATAGCTATTGCTAAAGAAATTATTTCAAGGAAATTAGATTTAATAGTCTTTAATAGGGGTTTTGCATGATAAGGCAAAGAAACTTGAAACATGCCAAAGCACATGAATACAGTTAAAATATTAGTTGTCACAGCAGTTTAAGTTTGCTTCAATGAGTGTTGAGAAAGGGTAATCCTTATGTGCTAAAACATAGGACACATTTTAACCTTAATTTTTAAGAGTATGAAAAACAGTGGCAGTATTCTTCCCCCTACACATCTCTGTGAAATAGTTTCTTTAAAAATAATCTACCAAAAATATAGCACTACAAAGCACTTTAAACTGATTTTTAAATTCTACATCTGTTCATTCAAAAATTTGACAACTTTTAAAAAGTGACTGTACACTTTAAAAACTGAAGTGAAATATTTCAGCTAACCAGAGATGTCCTTTCCTCTTCCACAGGTCTGGCCCACCAAGCTAAGCAAAAAAAAAAAAAAAAAAAAAAAAAAAACCAAAAACAAAAACAAAAAAACAAAAAAAAAAACAAACAAAAAAAAACCAAAAAAAACCAACAAAAACTACTTTTAAGCTTTATTTTCATTGACTAAAGGACATATTTCATCATGGGGAGGAAAAAAAAGGGTGTTAAAATTCCAGCTCTTCTGTAAGATTGCAGATTGGTTTTCACATCAGGTGCATTCAAAGCTACTGAAGGGATAAGGGTCAGACCTACTGATGGCAGGCTAAAAGCTTCATATGCTTTTACTTATCTCTGTATTTACTAAGAAAGTCCACATGCAATATCCTCCTCCTGGAGGGTGGAAGTAACAGCAGTTCACACCTTTACCTGACTAGAAACAGCTCCATTAAACCACTTCACTGCCTCTGCTGACAAATTCACTTTGAACTCCAGTTGATATTTTAGCTGAATTCATTTCCAAACCAAACCTTATGTTTACATTAATCAAAATTAGCTCCCCATGGGTATTATATAAGCAACATTATAACACACATTGTTCAACCGGCTTTCACAGGCAGAGTTTTTATCTTGCTAAAGTTTTTATCTTGCTAACTTGTCTCTTATCCAAAAGGACAATATTTTAGTATGAACCTCACCTACATTCCTTCAAAATGCACCTGCTTTCCTCACTGACAGTATTGTGTGAGTTATGTGAACATTGCACCACCCCAGGACTCTCTCCTGATATCAGCAGGTATCACAAACTGGTTTACCTGAATCCCTTGAAGATAAACAAACAGATCTGCTGTTACAGGTCTGAGATGCAATCACTCCCAAACTTGATTGCAAGCAGAAATCCTGTTCTTCTGCAGTGCTTTTCTAATTTATACCTCTAAAATCCATCAAGTAATTCCCCATCTGACATAAGACAATCCTTTCAGGACCTCAGAGCCATTTGTAGACTGAAACAGGATGTAAAAGCAACACAGGAGCAACCAGAAGAAACACAGCATCACTTCCCACAACAAACAAGCTCTTTTCTGTTTGGCCTGCTGCATCCAATCCTATTTTCCTAATCCTCTAAGCAGGTTGCAAAAGTGTTCTTGAGAACAGTGTATCTGATTTCACACAGGCACCTCTAAATGTAGGGCACTGATACTGGGTATCTGTTCTACTTCAGCAGTTTCAACTGACTCCAAGAAACTTCTTTGGAGCCTAGCCTTTCATTATACAAACAGGACAAAAACAAACTCAGTAGGATACTGGTGCTTCTATTTGTGAAAATGAACCACCATGGACTAGTATATGGTCCAACACATCACCATATAAATCCAGATTTCATCTGAAAACAATGACATGCTCTTAAATTACCAGGCTCTTAAAGTCTAACTACAATGATTCTGACTACAATGATGTTAACTTTTTATACAGAAAGTGGATAAACAAATGGCAAAAATAATTGGAAGACTATTCAAAAATAGGAAAAAAACCCCAAAAATAGTGAATAAAAATTTACAGTGAAAGGGAAGAATGGCAAAACTGGAGGCTGTCACAACAGGGAATTTGCCTAATGATAATGAATGCAAGAATGAGCTAGTAAGATCAACAAAAATCAAGCTGACTTCTTGTGAGTTTGAGGTTCTCACACTTTTGCCCAATGAAATATTTTGGTCCTCAGAGCCCCAGGGCCACCTCAGAAGTTTTAGGCTTTTGAGACCAAAACTCCTACTGAGTACTTGCACGTAACTACAGAGCAAAAAATTACCCCAAAACTCAAGGTCTTCTCAGTTACCCCTGAGGAAATGTGCATCACCCCTATCCCTTAAAATACCGCAGATTTTAGCTGAGATATATCTAATGTGAAGTGCTTAGGTGGGAACACTTAAATCACTTGGAAAAGACAAGGAGAGTTGCCTACACTGCAGGCAGAGAGCAGAGGTGCTATTGCAAGAGGTTACCTTACCCCAGAATATCTATGACCCCCTCACCCTGGCTGCTGGGATCCCTTCAGCACAGAAGGAAGACAACTCATGGAAAAGTAAAAGAAGTAAAAAAATACAGACAGGTGTTCTTTTCCCAGCTCTCACTTCTGTAGGGAAAAATAAAAGTGCCATAGTTTATACTTCTACATACCCAAAGTGATTGTGCAGACTGTGGCTAGCATTGTCTGAAGACGCTGTTTACTGCATATTTCACAGGATTGTCATGTTAACAAGCATCTCTTCCAAGCAGAAAAACCACCTGTGTCAAGAGAGTTCCCCAGTGCCAACGAGCAACACTTAATGTCATTGCATACTACTGATGTAAAACTGGCACCCATAAGCTTCTCAAATCTTTTGCAGCAAAACATCAGCAATCCTCCTTTGGGGCCAGAGTCCAGAAGCTCTGCATGTCATTAGAACAATTATCACTGATAGGCTCTGGCACAGATTCCTAATTTGCTGTGGGAAGGTAAGTCCTAACAAAAAACATTCTTCTGAGGAAATATGCAAGTTTCATATCTTAAAAAAAAAAAACAACAAAATTGAGTAGAAAAAAGACCTACACCCATTCTTTCATAACTTTCCCTCCATTATTTGCTGTATTCCATTGTTCAGAAACAATAGAGATGCTTACAAATATATTTTTATGCAAGCTCTTTGTGATAAAAATAACTCCTTTCACAATTCATACTGAAGGGCAGCAGGATTCTTGCTTACCCTTCCAAACAAACCTGCATGTATTTGAGCAGCTCTTGCTGCCCCACTGTCTTCCTCTCCTAAACACTGACAGAGGGAGGTAACAGAGCTGAGGGAATGAGCTTGCTGCTTTGTATGCACACACTGCAGAAATGAAAAGTGGGCTGTTTGATGTTGAGGGTGAATTGAACCGATCCAAGCACTCCTTTCCAACACCATTATTTATGACAAGCTGTACATATTATTGACCAGTGAACATACAATAAAACATAATTAGCTTTCACCTAAACAATTACCTCCTTGTCACTTCCGATCCAAGTTCAGGAAGTGGCAGAGACTCAGGAGGGCAAAGGGCTGCAAATAACAGGCACAGCTCACTGCTAGATCTGCATTAACCCTCTGCAGGTACATTTCTGGGTGCAGCAAGCAGCCAAAGCCAGCCCACAGCAGCACCCAGAAGAAAACTGCATTTCTACATTCATTAGCATTTGTGAAGTTACTCATTAAATCCCGAGTCAAGCGGTGTGAACCAGTCTCATGCTTCAGCAAACAGATGATCCATCAGCTCCTGGCCACTGGGATCTTAACACCACGCAGAAAGCAAGCCACAGGTTTTATGTTCAATAAAGGACTTTTCCTCACCTTGCCAATTCCAGCTTTGCACTGGAGAAGGAGCCATCATCCAGATAACTCTAATGCAAATACAGCACAGCCTAGGACTCTAGTGCAGCTATCTCTAACTGGCACCGTGCAGGCCAATTCAGCTCCAAGGCCAAAAAATCCTGCTACATTTTTTATTAACAATTTAATTCGCATTTCTGAGTATGCTTCTCAGGGAAATGTTTTATCAGAAAGTTATTCTGCCTTGATATAGCTGGAGGGGAAAAGCCACATCCTTAATTGGTAGAGACATATCAATCACATTCAGCATATTCAGTCCAGATACTATTATACTAGCTACCTAGAACCTGTTTTGATCAGAAAACAGATTAAAATTTTTCTGAGAAAATAATTTCTTGAGACTGACTCGAGAAGCTTTAGTAATATCCAGTGAATAAAAATCATCCTAGGCCATAGCATACCTTTTATTTACAGGCATTGTGTTATGAGTCTGAGAGAGCCAGAAACAGGTTTGGCACAAAAGAAACTTTTATGCCTTAACCACAGAAGAGAGGATAAGGAAGGCTCTTTGTAGCTCCTTGTTCAGCAGTGAGAGCACTCACACAGGAAATCCAGAGTCCAAAAAATTTCTTCTTGATTCAGAAAGGACACTGTCCCTCTCACCAGGGAGAACACACTGCAGAAAGGTACCCAAAAGCACATTGCCTCAGTCTGCATGTGCTCCCTCACACATGCTTTCATCCATCAGCCAGGGACTCAGGTTCCTGGGCAGGTTGCTCACAAAGGTGGTTTCTAGTCCTACATGAATCAGATCATCACATCTTCACCAATTCTTCTTGTTTTTTGAAAGAACAACAAAATAAAATCCTCCCAGACCATTTTCTAAATCCCTGTTTCTCTACCTATAATGACTTACTCAGAAGAGTACACGAGTGACAGCTCTTTGGCAGCTCAAAGGATGGTTGAATTGAAGAATTACAGTTTCTAACTTCCCCCTTTTCTACTGTAGACCCAAAGTCCTCATTGTTTTAATTTAGAGGAGAGATAAGTACCAACTGTGTTTTGCCTCTTATCTTTGCTAAACAAAAAGGTTATATAATGTTTCAGGAAATGAGTTCAAGTGAATACAACCATCTTTTTCACAGTACTAAATGCTTAAAAAAGAATCTGGTTTGTCCATTCTGGCAGCTTATGTTTATTCAAGACAGACAAGGCACAGGCAGTAAAAAAGCAAAAAAAATCCCTGAACTGTATTACAAAAAGACCAGTTAAAAGTAATTTTGTTGTCTAAAATGCCTATAGCTCTGCAAAACTGCAAAAGCAGGTGTCAGGCTAGTAACAATTTTTTGTGATAGTGCTAGCTTACTGGCATGTCTGAGGAGAGGTGAACAAATTTATATTCTAGAGACAGAATTAATATATCACAGGCATACTAAGGACAATGTTAAGAACACAAGTAACCTAAAAAGAATACTGATACACATGACACAAATAGATCCTGCCATAGGGAAGATCTCAGGGTGTTTCAGGATGTGTGACTAAGAGGCAAGATAGAAGAAAAGGCAGCTAAAGGCAGCACAATGAGAGCATTCCATACCATTGTTTTGAAATTAATGTTTATCAGTTTTCCATGAATCACCAACTGCACTTTAAATATCAGTGCTTGTATTCTTCAAGAGACTATAAATACACTCAGTTTTATTTGCCTGTTCCAGAGAAAGCTGTGAAAAGTGTGACTTCTGTTCCTAATATATAGCAGCGATGGAGAGTTATCACAGGACCGCAAGAACGGGTGTTGCTTTTTTGAGATGTGAATGACAAAATACTGCTGTATTCTGTCACATCCCTTTCTGATGGACAAGAACCTTATCAATCTGTTTGATAATAACACTTGATGGCTTTTGACTAGACTTCTTTCCCTCTAATGACTCCAGTTCTACAAAACATCACTGGTTATATTGGTTTGTGTGCTCTAACACCTGCTTATCTTGGAAGTTTAAATCTGCATGACTCCATTTCAGCTAGTGGAGCTTGAAACCTTTTTGTTGGCTTTTAACAAACTCAACTGTCCTGTACTTAGAGCTGTGCTCAGGTGTTTCCTCCAAGTGAGCAAAGTCAGAGTCAAGCAGGTTGTGCATGGTCACAGCAGAACCAAGCAAGTGACCAATCCTTTCCTACATCATTTCTCACAGGATGAAGAAGTGGGAAGAGTCAAACTACTGAGAGCATAAACACACAGAGGAGCTGCTAAACAGCAGACTTCTGTCTCAAACACTAGGACCTTCCTAACTTCCTTCCAGACTTCAAAGACAACGCAGAAAACATAAGGATTGGTCTCCACTAAGATGCCTTTCCCTTGCAGTGTGATGAACCTGGGATCCACACATCAACTATCTTATTCAAAGTTATCCAAGGATTTGGACTAATGTTTCTTTGTCAAACTTTTAAGCAGTAAGCTTACAATTCTGTGCACAAATAAGCACACTTAAGGAACCTTTACATCCCAGTCCTAACAACAGGAAAAATTGAGAGCAAGGGAAATAGACATGGGGCTACCTGATACCTTTGTCTATATTCTAAGCACCCTTAATATGTTTCCTTAGTCAACCTGGCACATTGTAGAGCAAATCAGTAATACCACTGCACTGCAATTGTTTGATGCAAGTCAGATCTTCAAAACCTCGGAGGATACTTTGAACAGGGATGAAAGAATGCTGTGCCAGCCTGTGCTGGGGACAGGCACTAGAATCTAGGTGGAAACGAATAATGAATTTTAAGAAAACCCTACTGAATTGTAGATATTTCTCTTCCATGGATCAATACAATTTCCAAGGAATCAAAGTTTTTGAAGAAAAAGTCACATACTGTGTGCATACCTCTGAAGAGAGTGAGGTGGTAGTTGCATATTGCACATACCTGAAAGGCTTAAAGGAAAAAAAAACTTCAAAGGAAATATTTGTGCATTTCCTTTTAGTTTACTTTATGGGGAAAATAGATAATTAAATATTTTATAGTTGTGTTCTGTACTAAATTCTATCTGTTTAGAGTTATATTATGTCTAAAGTTTTTTGAAGGGTCATAGTATTTATAATAAGAACAGTAACTTGACAGTATAACTGTTTTTCATGGAAACCTGTGTAGATTAAGGTGGACTTCCTGAGCAGAGACCAAATGCCAACACTTTTAGGCTGCAGCTATCCCTATTCCAAGAGACAAAGCACACAGATACCTTTCCTTCCCACTGTGGCTGCTGGAAAGTTGTGGGGTTTCTGCATTAGTCAGCACAAGTAGAACTTGTTTTTCTCATTAATTGCACCAGCAGGGTATATAATAAACAGCTGCCTCAGAGGAAATAGGAATGAGAAGGGATAATATAAAAGGAGAGTCCAGTGTAATGAGTACAGGGGTTCTGTTCCACCCTGTTCATTCTCTTGCTGGCATTTGTGAACAGAAATAAAAATTTCAGTATGCACACAGTCACTAACAGACTGGTGGGCTCCAGTATCCCCAAGCACATTATTTAGCCCACAGATGAATACTGAATATGTGTGCCTGTCCCAAAACTTTGCAGCCTCAGTGAAAAATCTGAAGCTACTGCTCAAGCACAGCCTTTGAGGAGAAATTTCTTAGCTTAAGACAAGGACACAGATTCTGCCCAGAGAGATGCTTGAGTAGGGGTGTGCAGTCATGGTCCCTAAAGAGAAACACCCAAACACAGACACAAGGTAAAGGGAAATATCTTCTTTCAGGCTTACCTGATTTAACAGGAATATGGTTTTCCCATTTCAGAAAAGAGAACATTTAGTATCTAGAACAGCTTAGCAATTAAATGAACTGAATTCCCTTCTACCTTTGTTGTTTGTTTTCTCCCCTTTGCTTCAGCTGCCCTACTATAAGAACTGCAGAAAATGGCAGGTTCTGCTTCACATGCATTTATACTTCTATAAACAGTGATATAAAATCCAGGCCCTTCACCCTACATGCAAGGAACTTTTCCTTTCTTTGAAATGAAAAATTTTAAAAGAAATGTTAATAGGGAAAAAATTCCCGTAACTTCCTCCTGGGAACCACTGAGTCTACTTACATATGAAACTCGAACAGCAAATGCATTTTGTTGATGGAATTACAGTGAAAGCTTCAAAGAGAGGTCTCCAAATTAATTCAAGTGCATTAGACATCCAAATTCTAATGCAAGCCATGTGTGCTTTAGCTGTTTCAAATAACAAAGCATAAGTATACAATTCAAGACCTAAAGTGTAAACTCTGTATCCATAAAGAAAGGGGATTTACTTAGAAAACCAAATTGAGAAACTCTTCTCTACCTTGCAATTTATTTCCAAAACACTGGAGAGGTTTAACTTTCCTCCTGGGTAGGGTTGTGGATGGAACAAGGGTAGAAAGCCATCAGGGCTGAGAGCAGCATTCTACAGCATCACCTAAGGAAGAACAATGCTCTCTGGCTGTGCTTAAATAGGGCCCAGGCAGGGCACAGATGAGGCTGAGCAAGGTTGTTAGGTTGGAGCAAGGCCTCTGGCAGACATATACAGTTTTTGCTTGAAAAATTACACTTCCAGGCTCCATCTTTCTAGTTTTTCAGGGCATTTTCCTTGCTAATGTAGATAAGGATGCTGCTTTCCATACCATGGCAATAAAAGTCATTCAGAGCGAAATTTTCAAATAGACCAGAATGTTTTAGAAGTGTGAATCTTGATACTTGTCAGTGAAAGTTATATTCTTTAATATAGCACTTGTGTACTTCCATAAGTCTCATCCAGAGTGGAAAAGATTTCTGGAAAGAGGGATGAAAGGAAGGAGCCTTAAGGCTATTTCTTTTTCCAGTGAAATCCCTTTGTCCTCTCTTGAGAACTCCCAAATCCTATGCCAGTTAAATGAACCAAGCTGAGTGCATATGAACAGGGCATAGGTACATCAGTGTGGCCATAGCAGCCAGAAAGAATGACAATGAAATGACAGAAGAATTGAGAGGGAGTAATTTGAAGCAGAGAAGAAGAGACCTTTCCCCATGGGCAGTGATTGTGCACTACAGAACAGCCTTGTGCCCCCCTGGCAGTGATTGTGCACTACAGAACAGCCTTGTGCCCCCCTGACTGTTGGTTTTGTCCTGCAGCTGGGCCATCGTGGCCACCGGCTTTGCTGGGCACAGTGCAGGGCTCGTGTGACCAGAGAGTCCTTGGGCTGCCTCGTGTCGTGTGGCATTCCTGTCCATAATGCTCTTTGCACTGCTAAATGAGCTATGCTGGCTCTTTTTAAAACTGTCCCTCTTTCACTGTGTTATTAAAATTGTATCGATGTCCCTTCAGTCTATGGGTCAATGGGTAAATCTGTCAATCACCAAAGTGGGGATGAAATGAAGAACAAATGGTCTGACTTCATCAGTGTTGTTTTTCTCTTCTTCCCCCAGATAATAATACCTTAAAATAGAATGCCTTATTAACCACAGACCTGAAGGTTAATAAGTACATCAACAAAACAAATGTAGTAAATTAAAACAATGCATTAACATTCATTAGTATTTCACTGTTGATTCCCAAACATGCTGCTATTGCTATTGTGCTATTATCAGGCAATAATTGTTATGTCAAAAGATAGGACCCATATGGTTCAACGAGATCCTCTGGGAGCTTCTGCTGTATGAAAGTCAATCAAAAATACGATTCTATAAGGAAAGATGTGGACGCGGGAGAGTTGCTGTCAATATATGCAACCCACGTGAGAGGCCCAAGTGACTGTTTTAAATAAAAGTTTTTAAATCTAGGGAAAAAAGAAGTGAGAGTAAAAAAACTAGCAGTAAAATCAATCGGTTTGTTCAGAGTATCTAAAACTCAAATGCCAGTCTTTGCCACACTGGATCCCGTTATCCCATCAATAGAAAATACCCTCTAACACCTCAGAAAAATTCAAACTTTATATATATTTTTCTGCTTGTAATAACAGATCCAGATGAGCTAAACCAGGCTGCTTTGAAAAGCACTTTTCCTCTGAAATACCCACAATTTTTGGGTGAGGCCTGAATAAATAAAAGATAGTAAATGTAATACACAGAAGATCCCAGCTGAAGTTGTCTGCCATCCAACATTAAATCCTGTCTTATGACTCAGGTCCTTGTGGTAAACAATTACTCCACATAATTAATTTCTAACATGTCATAACATAGGAGATGGAAAAATATCTGGGCTGCCTCTTCTCCTTCAGCTGCCCTCATCCTCATGTATCTCCTGGCCATCCTGCTGGAAGGAGTCAGGACAAGCCAAAGCTATTGTGCCTTGGGTTCCAGTGCCATCTGATGTCCACCTGGGACCAGCGTGTCCAAAAGTGCTTTTGTGGCTTGTTCCCTGCACAGCACTGTGGCACCTGGCTGTGGCAATCCCATCTTCACAGTGGTTATTTGCCTCATGCTCTCTGCAGCCTCACCACCTTCCTCTTTACCCACAGCTTTGCCTCCTCACCTTTCCTTCTGCAGCTTTTCCCTGTACCCAGAAGCAGAGGGGGGTGGTGGCTGCCTTGGTCACTCTTCCCGTGCCTCCAGCCTGTGCAGCTTCCAGCAGCCCCCACTGTTACCCCTGCCTTGTGCTCCCACAGAGGGCTTGTTCACATCACTGCTGGTGATTCACAGGCTTTGGGGGGCCCCACAAATGAACAGAAGCCATAACTGTAGTGTCTTGGAACAGCGCTCAGATTACATCACCGTGTTTGCACTTTTATGTCTCCTTCACAAGTTCATTATAAATTTCTGTGTGCTCCTGGGGGCAGTGTTTTAGTGGCAGGGGCTGTTGTGCCCAGCTCTATCTGGCTGTTCTATCTGGCAGTTTGGATTTACCAGGCACACACGGGCTGGAGGGTTGCGTAAGCTGGTTGCTATGGCAGGTTTCTATTCACCATCTGCTTGACTGAAAAAATATCTTTTTCAGTTAGCACGCTGGGTCTGGTGTTTGCATCTTTTGTTTCCTTCCAGATGCAATCTCAGAAACACAGGAGGGGCTGTGAGGCTTTGGAGGGGAGGAAAAGCATTTTGAAACAGCTCTTTTACCCAGCTAAAAAACACATTGTCCCCACTTGGACACTGCAGGAAACTTAACGTCCTGAAAAGCCACTTTCCCTGTACCCAGCTACTTTCCATGGCACTGCTTTATCATAAGGCAGATAAAAGTGCAAACCTCTTTCTATATATACACCTTTATCCTGGTTCTGGGCTGTTTTCCTAAGGAAACCAGGATCTGTGCTCACCATCACCTTTTTCCCCTCCTTCCTGAGCTGCTCTTGAGCCTCTGACTTATTTCTGCCCCATTTAGAAGACATAAAAATTAGGTTCCTGCATTTCACAGGAAAGGGGAGAGGCCTATTAATGACCTCAACAAGAGATGTGATGTAAAAGCCCACCCCTTGCTAGAAACTCATGAATCCACTCTGGAGAGGGGTGGTCTGAATGCCTTGTTCACAAAAAATTGTTTTAAACTGAATTTGCAGCTCAGCAGACACAAATACACACAAGTAATTCCATAGGAAACTGCTCACAGGACTGCCCTTTTCCAGAAAGTGACCCTGGCTGAGAACACCAAGCAGAAGCAGAGACTGGACAAGCAAAACCTCCCTAGAAGGGCCAGGATGGGCAGCAGCAACAGCAGCCCAGGTGATGTGTGGTGGGATGTGTATTTCTGGAGGACACAACCCCAGAGTCAGGGGTTAAAACTTCTGTTTTGCACAGCAGCTTGAGAAAAGGCAGGCTGGAAAATCACAGGTGAACAGCCAGAGGAGGTGAAGTCAGGCACACATCATGTAAGTCCCCAAAGCAGTCCCAGAGCTGGGATTCATCCAACACCACAGACACTGCACACTAAGGGGAGCAGCAGAAGTGAGGGCTGCTGATTTGCTCTGGTGAGAGCTCCTGGGAGCAGCCTCCTGATGGTCAGGCTGCATGAAACTGGGTGTACATGCTGCCACAGCCCCCTGCTCCAACAGCACTGGGTGTGCCCCACACACCACCTCTTCCTTCCATTCAGCCTGAGGAAGGCATTGCCATGCACTGGCAGCCCGCTGCTGGCTCAAGGGACTTGGCAGCTTTGCCAGCCCAGCTCCTGGAGGATGAAACTAAACCAGGCCCCAGATATGTTTCCTGGGAGAGAATGGGACAGCTGTGGGGAAGAGAGATGTACTAGTCACAGTTCCCCAAGGTGGCCCAGGTGTTGGCCCACCAGATGTCACCTGGAAGGTGGCCACCAAGGTGATGCACAAAACACTTCTGAGACCCAAGTTATGCTCTACATGAAAGAACCTGGGTGCCCCTATGCCCTTTGGCTGTTCACAGGGTGTAAGGCAGCTTCAGCTGTTCTTGAGCACATCCCACTGGCAGCTGTAATTCACTGCCATAAGTACATAAGGACAGATGGATCAAATTGTATTTTCTTCTTATATGCTGTTTCCTCAGTCAGGGTTCACTGTTACCTCATTTTGCTGGGGGAAATATTACATGCTTCAAGCACAGCACAGATAAAAGACTGAAACTTTTGTTTTTAAACTATAATAAACTAAATGTTTAGAGGAAGAAAGTCAAAGGTAGCATCTACTCTCACGATGTATGGTTTTAAAGCAGAGCAGGCATCACCTCCTGCAGGACGCATAACCCAGAATTTGCTTTGAGGGTTGTAGCTTGTTTACAAGTTTCAGCCAGAGCACAAAGCACAAAGAAAGCATCTGGCCATGATCCTTTTGTGCACTTTAGCAGCCTGCAAATGAGATCTAGCATTTATATGTATTTATAAGGCAAAAATAATCAAAACAGCTTTCAAAGGAAAGTTTTCTGTCAAAAACTTCTGGCAGTTCACCAACAGACTGTGCTCTGTGTCTCACAGGCTCCACTCACTGAAGCTGGAATATCACCTACCTCAGGAAGTCAGGTTTCAGGTTATAGGTACACAGATAAGACAAAAGAAGTTTTTTTAAGAACATAATGATGCTGCAGTTAATAGAGTAATGCTCTGTAGAGGTTCCCATCTGCCTTGGCACAGTCTGGAGGAGGCAAACACTATAATCTGAGCCATATGTACTTCAGTCAACTGCTTTACTTCCAGCTCTGGTTAGGAGCATGGTATTCTGTATGAAGCAATAAGAGTGAAGTCTTGAGGAGCAGGACATTTTAACAGCACATTTCTCCTGTTTATGTGGAGCAGTTTATTAAAATCAGTTCAGTCATTGATATGCGCTGATATGTGTTGACCACAGTATGAACCATATGGCTAGGTCAGAAATTGCCTTTAAGGAAAAAAACCCAATAACAACCAGCAACATTAAAAAACACCTTCTATCCCACAGGTATTCATTTTGCAGGAGTAAGAGGCTAGACCTAATCACAGTAAGGGTCTGTCAGTCAGCAACTGCCAGAGTTGCTCCAGCAGCTGAGGGTTTCTCTTACATGCCCATACAGGCACAGGACCTCTACAGCATTTTCTTACAACTTTCATGGAAAGCTTGGAATGAAATGGACTCCTAAATGTTGTACTTTGGCAGGGGTATCACAACCTAGAGAGGTGTTTTTGGGCCACAGTACCCAGGGATGCAGAAGGTGAAGAAAAGAGGATCTGGATATAGCTGTGCTTCCTGGGAGGATCATGCCACTGTATCCATCATGTGCCAGCCAGCAAAGCTTCCTCAGGGAGTGTTCAGAATGGGATTATGCAATTCCCACTGTCTCTCCAATACAGTCTATATATTAGAACATCTGACATGGAAGAAGATTTAGTTCTTCCCTGTCAGTTTCTGCTTGTGAGTTAGATGGGTGCTAACACCCAGTATTCTTTTAATTCTGCAGAAAAGCTTGCACCATAATAATACTAAAATTATTTGTATATAGAATAGTACCATAAGGTTCATGCTGAGGTCCTTCTCAGACTCTTTCTTGGTCATCTTTATTTAAATCTGAGTGCATACATTTTATATTCCATAACTACTAAGTGGTGGTTTGAGGCATGTTTTTCTTCACTCACAGTGAATAATATCTTTTGATATACAGGTCTCATTCAAAATGGGTTGAATCATTTTGGTTTTGCTATCTCAAATCTTTGTTCTCCAATAAAGATATATTTTAATATGATTTTCACCTTTGCAAATCTAAAAGCATGCAATCTTTCCCAAAGATTACTTTCTCCCCCAATATTTTTAAAAATTAATTCAGTGATATGAGTAGCAGTGTGTACAAAACAATGTAAACACACAATTTGCCTGCATCTAAACCCAGGTGGAGGTGCTAGCTGTCAGAGCATCCCCAACCAAAACAGAGAGTAACAGCACCAGGAAAATGCAGAAGAACCTTGGCCATCTCAGGGCTCTTGCTGAGCAAGATCCTGGCAACATCCACTTTTATTGTCCGCTGAGTTGCTTGATTTGGGATAAGAAAGGTATGCACAGGGTACATGGTGTTCAAACAACTATTGCTTGCTTTTCTTTGCAAGGTCCAGCTTGCGTCCAACTCTGTGAGAGAAAAGTCATCCTGAGAACAGGGAATGTCCGTATCAAATCTAAGACTAAATAAGACAACGCTGAAAACAAGAAAGAAATATGTACCTGTGCCTAACAGGTATATATCTCTCTGTGAATAAAAGTAGAAAGCAAATAAAAAAACAAACAAACAAACAAACAACAACAACAACAACAACAAAAAAACACTTCTTCCTGAGGAAAGTATTGGAATTAATTCTAAAAACATATTCTAAGTGAATAGTGGTCAAATCTTCCTGGAGTTTTCCCGTGACATGGAAAGGGAGTTTCAGCAAGAGTAACAGGATATACAAGTGCATCTGTAAATTAATGACCTACAAGTTGCTAGGTACATTGTGGACTGAAATAAGAGCTCAGGCAATGTTTGATGTTGGTTTTAAAGCAGATTTAAAATAAAATGGAGCACAGTTCTGAAGAAGAGTTCAGCAAAACCATTTCAATATGTCAGACAGACTACATTTTACTCTCTCCATTCCCAGAAGAGTGAGGATTTCTCTATAATTTCCAGGGGAATATCACATGTAATAAAATCCTTTGGTCAAAAGGACAGACAACATAGTGCAAAGGAAAACAAACTTTATTCCCCAGGTGAAGATTAAACAAAATTTTTTCTCTTAGAAAACATATCCAGTCTTCAAATATTAAGAAAAATAGGGAATAACAGCTACAATAAAAATAAACCAAGAAAACAAATAAAGGTACAAAGGTACAAACATATTTTTCTTCTGGGGAAAAAAGAATAAAATTCTGTTCAAATTATGTAGAGAATTTCCAGCCTTTTTTCTTCTCTTTTTTTTTTTTTTGAGCTTGAGTATATGGTATATGTTCCCATTTCTCCCATTCATAATTTGACAATGGCATCTTTTTTTTTTTTTTTTTTTTCCTTTTGGCACATGATTCCCTCTTTCTGCCCCAAATCCAAAGTCAGCACATAAAATGAGCCTTTGTGAAGCAGCAGATTGTGTCAAGCAGCCCACTTTTACTATCAAGACCAATGGCGTATGAAGCTCGCATGTTAAAAAGCATTAAAATGTGTCCAAAACTGATCCCATATGTTTTGAGGCTTTCACCACACAGAACCACCAAGTAAGAGCAGATTTTCCTGCCTGAGCAGACAATTTTTCCACATCAGCTTAGTGTCTCTGTTGTTTCAGCAGGAGCACATTCATTGTGTTCCTGAACCTTATTTCTTCCATGCGTGTGTGTTCACTGCAATTTGCCAGCTACGGAATTGGTTTTTTGGAGCCTGAAACCTGAGCACTTCCCAGGAAGCCTGTTATAGTCAGGCTCTAGGTCATGCTTATCATGTGTGGACCACCATTGCTTTCGGTCTTTAATGATTAACCAACCAAATAATAAATTAGATTGAGAGGGAAATCTTCAGGGAGGAAAGAAGAGATTCAATTTAATTACAACAACATATCTTGATTATTTCTTGTATTAATACAAAGATTCTGCACTTAAACAAATAATCTTTGTCCTAATAATTAAGGTCATTTGTCCCTATGGGTTACTTTCTGACTGAAACAGAGTCTGGATCTGTGCAAGGGTGGTGAGCTGAGCCTGTGGCAGTGGGAGCAGAGACAGCTTTTCATCACAGCCATGCAGGAATGCACCTCCTTCCCAAGAGAAAAACCTTGCTGGGATCATGCCAGGATCACCTGCAGGGGCTTCCTTAATGCCATGAACACTGTGAAGACTCCCGGGGGGAAGGGCAGTGGGCATGCCAAGCTTCTGGGTTGTCAGGAGGAAAACCTGGAGAGTCTCAGAGCAAAGCAATGGAGTGCAGCTCCTATTGCCTCCTGGCACCCATGGACTTACAGATGAACCCCACAGAAATGCTGGAACAAGCCACAATTTCAGTTGCAGTGTCTGCTGGCATACACAACTATTTCTGGCCTCTCGGGCTGAAGCATCCATACTCCACGTGCTTCACCTCTGCCTTTGCTCAGGCGAGGATCGTGCTTAGGAAACACACCAAAGCATTTGAGGTATTCCCATAAAGCCTACACTGGTATTCCATAGAAAGTTGGGCAGACCTCCAGCTGTCTTTGCTCCTTCATGAAGAGGATGGACTCCATGATCTCTCAAGGTCATTTTTGGAGCCTCCCCTCTGGGCTGATACTTACAATTACAGGACCTTGCCTGTGTTTGCACTTGTTCACTTGAATGATGCTTATGCATTTTGAAAGGAAACTGCACCATAAATGCAGTTGTGTTGTTGTTATTCTAGTTCTTATCATTAACTTAAGAACTGGTAATTCTTAATGATAATTTAAAAATTAATTGTAGTTCTTCAGGAATGTGAATAAAGTTTTTTCTCTGGGACCACGATGACGGCCCAAGCATATCGGCAAATGGAGGAGAGGAGTAAACAAGTCCCAGCAAAGAAACAGAAGCAGAAAAATATGAACCTGTTAGCTGCAGCACCACCAAGTGTCAGCATTGAAAACACCGCATATCGGGAAAATGCCCAATTTCTACAGGAATTGCAGGGGCAGATATTTTTAACCAGCTTTTTGGCATCTAAATGAAAACAGTTTAATTTTGAAAATTTTTGAAAATCAATTTTGAAAATTGTCAGTGTCAAAGGAACCTGTAGGGCTTCTTCCAAGAGCCCAGATCCATTATGTTCTGCCAAGGTAATATTAGTATTTTCAGAAAATAAAATATATTTCAAATTGACAAGGGAATAATTTAAATAGAAATTTAGATTTAAAACTTCTCAATAATTTAAATGGGTTTGTGTTTGTTAACTATACATGCACAAGCAAACCCTCAAGTGCTCAGCTGTTCTCATATGCTGCAAGGGGTGCAGGAGTCGCTGCCTTCAGCACGGGCGGGATCTGCTTTGTGTTACAGGGACAGACACAGCACATGGCAACTGCCAATGGAGGCTACTTCAGAGAAAATCTTTCTCTTTTCTGAGAGCACTATGTTATTATGCACGTGTCACAGATACAGCTTGTGGATGTAGCTCCCTTCTCTGTGTGAGAGAACTCCAATGCACCTGCTAGTCAGGTGTCACATCCCCATGCCACACGCTGACGTGCCAGGGTGCTCCCTCAGGGCTCTGGATCTCTGGAGCATGGCCAGCAGCTCCAAAGGAGAGGTACCTGCCTCCAGGGGCTGCATATTGGTGACACCACTGCTTTTATTTTTCAGGGTATAGTAAGCAAAAAATATGAATGATGCCTTTTTTTGTTTCCAAGCATTGTTAGATTCTTAGTCCCTTACTGCTAGCATTTGTCTAATGTGCCTTTATAGACTTCCCAAACAAGCCAAAGAAGTATCCTTCTACTCCTTTTAACCTTTTTTTTCTGATCCAAAATTAAAATCTTCAGCAGGAATGAAGAGACATGCTAAAAAAAAAGAAATTCTCACAGCCCATCTATTTCCATGGCACATTTTGACAGTAAAGCCCTGTCTATTGTTTCATGATTTTCATTTCCTAATTTGTCTTGCCTGGCTGCAGCTTTACACTGCTGTTCATGCCAGTGCCAGTACTGCATACTCCCCTGCTGAGCATCTCTTACTTGGCAGAGTGGGAGGAGGCAGAGCATCCTGTTACCACGGCTTCCCAGCCAGTGCTGGCCTGGGGACTGCTCTGGCTGCCACAGGAGGACATCCCTGTCCTTCTGATGAATTATGTCACCTTCTGAAACGGGACATAGTCTTCCAAGTCACTTGTGCAAGTCTGAAAACATTATCATAGTTCATGGCAATGGAAAGGAGAGCATTGAGGGCAAACTCCCATCTCAAAATGCTGTGGCCAAGCAAGATGAGCTGGAAACCACTGTACTCAGCACTTTTCTTGGGATGTCCGCCCCATGGATGTCCACAGGAGCCTGGAAATCACCAGCACTGATCTTTGTGCGTGTGTGCTTTCTGGATGTGGATTCCCCGTCCTGTTTTTCAGAGACAGGTTCAGGCGTGGATGTGTCTGCAGCGTTCTGGCTGCGTGAGGCAGGGGGAGAGTTCTTTCTCATTTAACTTCTGATATTCCTTATTGTAATCATCGTGGTTTGCTTCAAATGCAGCCAAATTCACTTTCCCTCCTCCAACAATTGCCAGTTTTCTCGGTGATTTGCACAGGGACAAGCACCTGCAGTGCCAGCAGTGGTGCTGCGTGGGCAGCGTGCAGCCACACCCGGAGCGCACAACGGATCGTGGAGACCAGGCACCACCTGCTGCCCAAAAAACTCTTTAAATCCATCATTACAGATTCCAAGCTAACAGGCGTCATCTAACAGTCTGAAGTAACTTGCAAATCTTAACTTACTTCTGCAGAATTGCAAACTTTAACACTAGCCCTTACCAAACCCCAGAATCTCATGGCTACTTTGAAGTTTATCACATCTGTGAGTACTAACCCAGTGTGCACTTTGAAATGCATAGTACTGCTCTCTACACTGTAACTAGAGTGTTTAAATAGATACAATAAACTGTTGCTAAAGTGATCCAAAATTTAAACTATCACATTAGCTTCTCCTAACTTCAGCTTGATATTTATTTGTATGGTTACCCAAAACCAAATCTTGACCCTAACTTCCAAGAGAGCTATCCGAAATTTCAGGTGGAACCTTCATTTTGTACCACACTTTCTCCTCTCTGAAGAGACCTTGAAAGGTCACACATAAACCTGATCCTGCAGTCCTAGTTGTCTCATATTCCCCTAAAGCCTTCACAAAAGCAGAGCAACACCACTCCTGCCTGAAAATTAAGAACAAGGCACCAGATTTACGAGGCCAGTCCCCAGTGATCTCATGCAACTTTGCCAAACATTGCAGGGGAGATCCATCTGTGAACAACACTGTCCTAACTCCTTGTGCTACACTTACTCTTGGACTTCTAGAAAGCTCAAGATCACCTACAAGTCCTGCAAAATAGAAATACAGCATTCAAACCCAGCCTTGAACTTGCCTCAGGGTATCCTACAGATTGGAGAGAGAAATGTGCTTGTCAGTATTTCATGTCCCCTTAATTCTATCTGTGAGTGTAAGCCCATAACAGGGAACACAAGACTTAGGTGAAAATTAAGAATAAAGGTATTCAATTATTTTCCTACATGACTGTTTGGGAGGTCATCTCAAATCACCACAGAAACTGCTGGTGATATCTGATTTTCTAGAACTTGTCCTGAACTGCCCTGTTGCTCAGGTGGTTTGAATGAGACCACTATATGTTTCCAAACCTATTTTCCCCTTACCTCAAGCAGCCTTAACTTACGTATGTCTCCAAACTACAATTTCCAAAACCTAAACTGAGTGATAACTGTCAGCCTGTGGGTGCCCAAACATGTATAGCTGCTCCAAGTTTGACATTAACACAGGGCTATATTAACCCCATGGTTTTGAAAATCCAGCAGAAGTCCTGCTGCTGCAACACTTGTTTTCCCAGATCCTAAACTGAATCTTAGCCTCAAACCCTCGTTTTCTTCAATGAAACTTCAAATTTTACTAATAAATTGGTTCTCAGGGCCAGTTTCCTGCTTAATTCTAAGAAAGTTTCTGAATGTAGGAGGGAAATGTCCAAACTTGAGCTTTCCCATTCTCTCCGTGCTCAGATTTACAGGTTAAGCCCGTCCCAAACGCAGTTATTCGGGTTTTCTGTAGCGTTGTCCAGCCGCCAGGCTGTGAGCTGGCGGCCAGGGAGGGGCTGAGAGACCCAAAGGCGGAGGGGGCCTGCCGGAGGAGATTCCCCCGGGGCGGCGAGTCCCCCCTACCCGGGAGAGGGAGCTGCGCCCGCTGCTGCCCCGGCTCCTCCTCGCCCGTTCTACCCCGGCTCCTGGCCCGTTCTGCCCCGCTCCACGCCCGTTCTGCCCCGCTCCACTCCCGTTCCTGCCCCGGTTCCACGCCTGGCCCTCTCCCGGCTGGGCACCCATTCCTGCCCCAGTTCATCGTCCGTTCTGCCCCGGCTGGGGGCCCGTCCCTGCCCCGGCTCCTGGCCCGTCCCTCTCTGGGCTGGGGGCCCGTCCCTCTCTCGGCTCCGCGCCCGTTCTGCCCCGGCTGGGGACCCATTCTGCCCCGGCTCCTCCTCGCCAGTTCTGCCCCACTCCACGCCCGTTCCTGCCCCGGTTCCACGCCTGTCCCTCTCCCAGCTGGGCACCCATTCCTGCCCCAGTTCCTCGTCCGTTCTGCCCCGGCTCCTCGCCCGTCCCTGCCCCGGCTCCTCCTCGCCCGTTCTGCCCCGGCTCCTCCTCGCCCGTTCTGCCCCGGCTGGGGACCCATTCTGCCCCGGCTCCTCCTCGCCCGTTCTGCCCCACTCCACGCCCGTTCCTGCCCCGGTTCCACGCCTGTCCCTCTCCCAGCTGGGCACCCATTCCTGCCCCAGTTCCTCGTCCGTTCTGCCCCGGCTCCTCGCCCGTCCCTGCCCCGGCTCCTCCTCGCCCGTTCTGCCCCGGCTCCTCCTCGCCCGTTCTGCCCCGGCTGGGGACCCATTCTGCCCCGGCTCCTCCTCGCCCGTTCTGCCCCACTCCACGCCCGTTTCTGCCCCGGTTCCACGCCTGTCCCTCTCCCGGCTGGGCACCCATTCCTGCCCCAGTTCCTCGTCCGTTCTGCCCCGGCTCCTCCCCGGTTCCTGCCCCGGCTCCGTACCCGCTCCTCTCCCAGCTCATTGCCCGTCTCTGTCCCGGCTCCTCTCCAGTCCCTGCCCCGGCTCCTCTCCCTCTCCCTCTCCCTCTCCCTCTCCCTCTCCCTCTCCCTCTCCCTTTCCCTCTCCCTCTCCCTCTCCCTCTCCCTCTTCCTCTCCCTCTCCCTCTCCCTCTCCCTCTCCCTCTCCCTCTCCCTCTCCCTCTCCCTCTCCCTCTCCCTCTCCCTCTCCCTCTCCCTCTCCCTCTCCGTCTCCCTCTCCCTCTCCCTCTCTCTCTCCCTCTCCCGTCCCGGATTCGCGCCCGCCCGCCCCGCATCTCTCCCGGGTGGCGGCTGCAGCAGCGAGGAGCCCCAGTTTAAACACGCTGCGATTATCTAAATCCTAATCTGCCCGCTTTCTGCCGGTCTGGGACTCTGCAGTAATTAGCTGTGGTGGCGCACGAAGCGCAGAGATCAGCAGCCTGTCCCTGCGCCTTCAGCTAGTGGCACGGCTGAACGCGACCAGAAGTAAAGCAGCAGGTGAATAATACCGAAAATACAAATTTCAGTTTAGTACCAGGAAAATAAAGGGAAATACAGCGAGGGAAATTAAAACCTATGTAAATTGCACACAGTGATAACAAAAGAACAAATCGTGATGTTAAAATGTGAGGAAAACAGCCCAAATTCATCTAAAAATATGACACTGATAATTTTCAAGATGCACACTATATGAAATACAAGATGTCGAATTAGTTTACTAAGATATACATTGAGGTGCAACGCCCTAACTAAATACTAAAACCACAAGCAAAAATATTATTTTTAAAATACTGTAGAAAATGAAAGCTAAATTTGAAATGTGTTAAAGCATTTTATCGAGGCATACATAAATTAACGTATTTTAAATAAAGCCAATAAGAAAACCAGAAGATATTCTCCCGGAGCACAGAGAAAACCCCAAACAATAATAGGTAGCACATAAAAAATGAGTAACAGATGGACCAACTGGAGGATTGTGCTTAATGTAATTAACATTAGCACTTACTGGTAACGGTTAATGGTCCTATACCATCACACCTCCCAAAACAAAGCCTGATCAGGGACGCATCAAAAGACGTGAAGTGAACCCTGAGGCATAAGTGCCATTTAGATCATGTTGAAGACATTTTCATCAATCTTCATGGGAACTAACAGCTACTGGAGAGAAAGAAATGTGAGCAAGTTTCCATCTTGTAATCTCTGAATTTTCTTAAGTAACTAGACTTTCCCCCAAAAGTATTATATATGGCTAATTTCTTCTCGTGTCTTTGCTTCTACATCTGAAAGATTTACATCCCTTCACCTGTCATTCAATAATAGGATCCTATCTGAAAGCACCGTTCTTGCATTTTAAGACATGAGTATGAATTTATTGCAATTCTTCAAGAAGCCAAAGAAAGGTTTAGCATATATCAGATAAGGGTTTAAAAGGTGGAAATATTCATGTCACTAGAAAATCCTTTGCATTTTTTATTAGAGTTTGAAAAAAGTTTCCACCTGAAGTTGCTAAAATGCCTTTTTTTCAGTCACAATTATAGTTCTATTCAAAAGAACTTTCAATGAACTGATTGTTCATTCAGAACGCAGGTGTTATAAAAAATAATTATATGAGAAGAACACTTTTTGCTCATAAGATCTTGTTTTTGAAAGCTTATCAGTGTTGTAGGACTTACTTCAGAAAACTACAATGTGCTTCACTAGGTAAACCCAGATGGCACTCACTAGGTACTGAGGTTGGTTTCCTTTTAGCCTCTTCATCATGTTTAGAGAACAAAATTAAAAAAACAACCCAAAGCCTTGAGTCCTTCCTAAAAGCAAATACTACCGAGGAGAGATACCTATCGAATTATTTCGTATTCCCAAACACAGAGGCGGTTTGTGAGGCTGCGTTTTTGCCTTCTCGGGTCCGTCTGTAGGACAAGTTCTTCAGTGCCATCTCCTGGTGGGCGCGATCCGCAGGAAGACCGACTGTGGCGCCGAGCCTCAGGAGGGGTTGAGAAGACGAAATGTCAGTTAGATACTTATTTCTGCCAACTTATTAAACAGAATGACACAATCTAGCATCAGATAATATTTTTTTTTGCATATGAATTGTATAATTTGTACCAAGCTTTGTAATCCCACAGTACATACATATATACATATATATGAAATTACTTATGGAAATAAATGGGGCACACAGAGCATTACTGCTTCATGTCTAGAATATGTGAGAAAGTTTGGGTTTTTTTCCAAATAAATGCAAATGTGAAGGTGTCAGGGGATTGGTTGGTTTGGGTTTTTTTTCGGGGGGGGGGGGGTTGGTTTGGTTTTTCTGTTGGTTTGTTTGGTTTTGGTTTGGTTTTGTTTGTTTGTTTTCTTAGTTATCTTTCTTATTTTCATCATCTAATAAATATTTGCTCTATCAACTACACAATAAAAGGACATCCCCATCTTCTCTGCCTCAAAAATCAGGCAATTTTTGCAAAGGAGAAGAGGGTCACTGTCATTATCATCACTTTATTGCTGACTTTACAGCAACTCCTCTGTGCCATCTTCAATTATATATGTGCTGAGCTGGACTGAGGACAGAGGTGGAGAAAAGGAAATTTGTGCTCAGACATTAGTGCAGTTCCAGAGCAGGACGGAGCACCCCCAGACAGAATCCTGCTGCTGCATGAGCATGGCATTGTCCTGCAGGACAGGCAGAGGGGCCTGTTGAGGATACAGCAGCAATGCTGTGAGCTTCCATGGCCCCTGCAGATCGTGGAGCACAGCAGTACCTCTCTGCACATTTTAATTGTGCAAGGCAACTGGCAGCTGGTGTAAGTTGGAGACATTCTTCATCTTCTCTAATTTATTTTGGAAGTTGATTGGGAATGCAGGAGGCAAATGAGCACAGAAATGGCTCTAAGTTACCTTGTTTCACGTCCTCCCCCACTCCTCCCACTCATCTGCACAGCACTGCCCCCATCACCATCCATCTCTCCACCACAGCAGTAATACACACAAATGAACTTTGTGCAGGTGCTCCATTTCTTCTCTGTTGCCTGTAGGAAGCAAAATATCTGATCAATTATTTTTTGCTTCCTTTAATATTATAATGCCTGTATGTCACTAAAGGCTTGTTTCAGTCTCTTGTAAATTACCTCACCATAATGCTAAAGAATATTATCTCTAATTTGCATCTCAATGCAAAGAAATGAAGATATGTTCTCTTGCACTTAACTGGAAACAAAACAAAGCAAAGCCTTGCTTAAGTTGCCTTTAGCATAAAGTCTGTTTAAGAATTTCAGTTCTTTTTAAAAAGAATTCATAGAAAATACTAAATCTTTTTATTAAATAAATGTTAGCCTTAAGGTTGTTAGAAGCCAGCTTCCGATGGTTGATGCATGAAGTCCTGTGCCACTAGTGATGGACACTGAATGCCTCCTTCTCTGAGTCTCATGTGGACTCTTGTCTGTTTCTTCCCAAATATTGCTGTGAATCCTTTTACAGAATTCCCTCCAACCTGGTCTTAGACAAAATCAGTATTTGGCTGAATATTTTCTTGCTGGTTTTGTTTTTGACTAAAACAATTCTATTGGCCAGATAAATGAAAGCTGCCATCTCTTCAAACTGAAAATATAGATCTAAGCAGGATTGTGTGTCTGTTCTTCAGAGTGATGAGCACAGATGACACACCAGAGTTAACTTGGACTGAGAATGAAACATGTTGCAGATGAACAATGCAATGGGTAGGATGACATGGGCTTAAGCCATCCAGGGAGACTTCAGCTTCACTGAAAACCTCTCAGGGATAATATTTTCAGAGATCCAAACTAGGATAGGCAGGACTTCCCTTCTGCCATTCCTACAAAGCTAAAAATGAGGAAAAGGACAAAATACTGTAAATGTAATGTGATCCCATACTGGGCCAGGGCAAAGATTCATCTATACTGGTAATGTTTTCAGCAAGTCCATCCCAGATAGTTTAGTAAGGAGCAGAAAACAATGCAGTGTCACCAGTCCTGGCGGCTCAATGCAGAATCACATTGCAGCAGAAAAAGTGAGGGTCTCCCTCTATTCCTTTTCCCCCTCTCTCCCAGTCCTTATTCTCTCCTGGCTGTGTGCTTCTGCTTCTTATCCTGCATGTGTGAAGGTGTTTGTCATGTCTTCTATGAGACAATGTAGCCAGTTCAGTGACAAAAAGGTTTTCTCAACTGAGCATCACAGACTCAAGATCTGTATCAGAGGATGGAGCAGATTACACCAACAGGAGCAAAGGGAACAGAGAAATGGAATAGTAGGCAGAGGGAGTGAGCCTTCCCACCCTGAGCAGCATCAAGCTGTTAAATTTCTCCAACTGCACACCGTGACATCCTGCCCTGCAGAAATCACATGGCTTTTGCTGAGCCCTCAAGGCTACGTGCACCTACACTGTCACACCCGGGCTCATTTCCTCAATCCTTAATCCAAGGGTGGGAGCTGCCAACTGCTGGCCAGGCTGACTCCTCATCACTTCTGTGATCACATCACTACTCCTTCCCGTTCACAGCTCTCACACGTCTGTCCACAGCACCTACTGGATGAGCTGTCCCAAACTTTCAACAGAAAATTTGAAATCAAGGTGATCCAAGAAACTTATTACTACTTGTGGATCTGTAGTAGAAGAAATGGACTATAAATTACTTGAGATAGAGTAAATGCCTGACACCAACTGAAATTACTAACTCTTTTCAATAACAAATCATTTTAGAAATACAGATCTATCAGAGGTAGAGATTATGTGAACCTTGATTCCCCCCCCCCCCTCAATTTAATAGAAAACCAAACAAGAACACCTGCTGACAGTTGCTTTTCCATCCTGGACAACTGTAACCTTTAAATTAATTTTGGAAAGAATATGTAGTCATTGTCTTTATTGATAGTTTTACAGAGCATCAGTCTACCTAAAGATGACATGGATACAGAAGAACTACAGATGATAGCTTGAAATAGATCTTTGAAAAATACATCTTAATGTTATACTCCATATTTCTTCTTCCACCAACAATTTTAAAAAGTCAGGTGTAAAAATGCTAGATCTCATTCTTCGTTGTCTTGTCATTGGTTTTGAGGGGTTTTTTTTTGTGTAGCAACAAAGATTCTGTAAATACAACAGAAATACAAAAATCATAGATTTCTTCTCCACTGCTTCACATGTGCAATTGTTGACTACAGATCTGCAAGCCACTTGAAGAGTGACCTGGTGAGAATTCTCCATTTCTGTTGGAAGGAGAGGTTTAACACCCCCTTTCAACAGTGACCCCACTCTGCAAAGCAATGGAGAACAGGGTTATTTATTTGCTCTTGTTCAAGTGAACATAAACAACAAGATGCTCTAGCAAACTGACAATAGATTATTAACAAAGGGCCAGATGCTCTTATCCACTTGCAAGGGTGAAGAGAGAAAAAATGGGTAAATATTTATATTATCATAGTGGCATGTAACCGGAGCTCACTTGTAGAGAAAACAGTGATTTACAAGCATGTTCCTCCTCTCTTGGGAAACCACATAAACCAAGCAAAGGTTCAGCATTGAGAAAAAAACTCTAACAGAAGGAATAAGCCAGATGAGAGAGCTACAGGTTTATAGGACATACTTTTCTCTGGGCTCAGATGATGATTTGCAAAGAGAAATGTTTTCCTGGCCAAGACTCATCACAAATTAACAGGAAAGGTTCTACCTGTTACACAAGAGAAGTGAGTGTGCATTGTGACACACAACTTCAGTCCCAGCGCCTCAGAAACAGTCCCACCCAGAGCGTTGGGCTGATGCTCAGCATTAAGGATGTCTCTCTGCAAGTTTACTCCAGCCAGAACATCCTTAACTGTTGCATCACTGCCTGCTCATGCCAGAACTCCACTACAGCCAGCCTTTCTTCAAAGGGTGCCTGACAGGCTGCAGTGTGGAGACCATTCCCCATCTACTGCTTTTTTCAAGCTTGTCCACACCTCTCCCCCAGTCAATTAAAGTCACAGCCATCAGTTCTCTGACACTGAGCACCTCAACAAGGCTTGCATCTTCCCAGCTGAAAGGTCACAGAAAGTTAATTTTGCACAAGAACTTAAAATATTTTGGTGTTTGGGCATATTTTTTAACCTCATGAACATTTGCTTTTGAAAGTCCTTGGAACATAATTAAATTTTATTTATGTCTAGGTTTTGCTTGGTTTCAGCCCTAGAGCCTTAATATATACATACCTCCATGAGGTGAATTATAAGATTGCCCCCAGACAATGGAGGGCAATAAAATCACACTCCGCAGGAAGTGATATAAGAACAAAAATGCTTTTTTGGATGACAAGATTTTCTGTGAATCTTTGCAGTGAGAAGAGGGCAAAAAAGGCGTGCTATCTAATGCTTATCCTGTCCTTTGTGGATTAGAGGTTGAGACACCTCCTCAAGAAACAGAGAAGAAGCACACCATATCAGTGTACTTTTGGGATAATCACACTCATAGCTGGGATGGTTGATGTCCCAGGAGCATCTCTGAAAAGCAGACCCATGTGGTGAAACACACTCTTAGGCATTTGACACAATGTTGTGAGCTAACAGTGACAGTCATGGGTGTAAAAAGGGAGCAGTAACAGGAATGGCAGAGGAAGGACATCTCTTAAAATATGGTGATGTGTGTAACTAAGAATATCCTCATACATACCAAAAGTGCTTAGCAAGAGTTTCAGCTGTGGAAGTGACACTGTACAGTGATGGGAAATGATTCTCCATCGTGCCCAGCTCACTGTGGAGCGCTTAAAGCACAGATCCAGGTGTGAACTCACTCCAAGAGGTAAAAACAAAGCCGCATTACGTAATAAGATTTAATGATTATTTGAATCTCTTTTTCCATCCCTGTGGATCATTGATTTAACCTTTCTTGTTTTCTTCTCAGGATATTGCTTAAACAAGTAACCATGTTCTGAGATTAATCAGGACCATTTTTGTGTATAACCCTTTAAGAGCATTTTGGCTTTAACTTTCTTCAATAAAGGAGCACTAACTGAAGCAATAGATTTGCTAGGAAGTGCAAAATATTGGCAAAAATTTTCAGATTGGACGGCTATAGGGAACAAACACATAAGCTTTTATCTGCACAGCCTGGGGTTCAACTGCTATTTTCTCTCAAAGGAAAACAAAAGCAGACCTTTTAAAGCCACCACTAAGGAGATTTCTATTTAGAGAATATGCAATAACTCATATTGAGACAAGATTTTAATCTCAGCAAAGCTTTGGATAATCTGCTGGCACCTGTGTTTGATGCTCTTCCACCCCATTGCACTGCTTAGACTGAGGCCAAAGGCCAGATCCTGCAAGTGTGTTTGTGGCAACAGTCCTGCTTATGTGAGGGAGAGTTTTAGCAGAAAAGAGACAAAGACTGGGCAATCTGCCCTTGAAAATATCACCTGTGAGGAAATGACACCAATGTCATCATCTTTCATATTCCTTTGGAGCCTCATATTCTTTTTAACAAGCACTGCACCAACTGACATTGTTTGTTGTGGTAAATATGATACCAATGCCTTGTGTTGCCTTGCTTGAGGACACAGTGTGAAGTATACACCACTCAGTCTGAGGGAATCAGGAGAAAAGTAATACCTAGGATGATTTTAGAAAGAATTGGGAAAGGTTTTTTACATGTAAATCTCAGCTGCTGGAGGCTGTGCATCAGTCTGTGTGTGATCTAGAGAGATTTTTATAGAGGTTTCAGGATACATGTAAGCGGGGATGGGTTTGGTACTGTGTAGATACCATTAGAGATGCTGTGGAGTCTTGTTGCTGCTGAGGCCTCTGCATGCAACTGAGATGTGAGCTCCAGTTAACAAGTGTGATGTTTGTACAAGTTCAGCCTCTGCAGCTCAAGGAAAGAGAAATAAATGTACAAAATAAAAATGGGCTTGGGTTTGATAATTTGGGCACACAGTGAATGACGCTGTAAAAGGAGATAATGTGGCCAGGCATAGGAAAGAAAAGAAAAAAAAAATCTATATTGATGCATCTCACATAGATACATGTTTCTTTCATCCCCTTAAAAAATGAGCACTATTCATTTGAAAGGGTCAAAAATAACATCAGATTTCTCTCCTTCTTTGATGCTGTGATTCATGTGTCCCATTTTAAAGTCTACACCCTGTGAAGAGGAGTGCATTATCAAGGAAAGAGGCTTGCCAGGGACAGAAGGTAATTTCCCGTAGCAGGTGTGTACAGCAGGTGGTACACAGTGTACCTGCAACGAAAAGGTAGATTTAGGCTAAGATTTTATTTAATATGGAAAACTTATTGCATCCTGAGCCACTACTGGGGATGTGCCAAAAATCGTGTCTGCAGCATGATTTATTACGTGAAAATACCACCAAACTAATCAGTGGAGTTACTAATTAATACAAATCTGCATTTTTGCATAAGCAATTAGTGCAAAGAGAGTGCAGTGAAAGAGGAAGTTTGACTCATTTAATCTCAGTGTCTATTCAAGCGGAAAGACCCACTAGGGCAAGGCACTAGGATCTACATTTGGATTTTTTTTTCTTTTGATTAGTTAAAGGAACTAAAAGGTCAAATTATCAATATTTAATTCAAATGGAAATTCATTTGTTCAAGGGGAAAGAAAACACTTTATTTAAACAAGGTGGGACTCTCTGGGGGTAAATGCCTGGATCAAAAATAATTAGGTTTTGCAGTTACAACAGCATCTAAATCCCTTCTGATAAGAATCCTTTTTCCTAATAACAGAGGTGGTTTGACACCGATAGCAAAGAGTGCTGATGCTATTTAGACTGTAGCTCAGGAGGTAGCCAGTCTACCAAAACAATTTAGACATTTGCTTTAATGGTACGTACTTCTCTGATTTGTTTTTTTAATCAATTTGAATTATATTTTAAATCTATTGTGATTTCATAATTGTGTGCACTTGACTAAAAGAGTAATTTAAAAAGCTGATAATTAAACCTCGGTGGTGATGTATTTTCCATTAACTAAATAGAAGTTTACATTTATAGAATTAAAATAACAACAGCATTTATCTAGCAGGGAAAGGCTCAATAAAATTAATACACTGAGGTTTACGGGGGAAAGAGCAGAAAAAGCACCTTAATCAGCCGTACCAATTTTGGAGCCCAGATGTACATTGCGTCCTAGAGAGACGCTACGAAGCGGTCTCACCCCCCACCGAACCGGTACCGGAGCGGCCCTTCAAAGCGCTGTTGTCCCGCCGTGATTCCGAGCCGCGGCAGGCGGAGCAGGGCGGTGGGGCTGCCCTCTCCTCCCATGCCTTCCTCTCGCCGCAGCGTTTGGACACGGGCGAGCGGGGGAACACCGCGGGCAAACCCAGCCGGCCCTTCCCGAGCCCGATCCCCACGGCGGCGGCGGCTCCAGCCCCACGGTGCCATGCGGTGGGGTGGGACAGGGGGACAGGGACAGCGGGAAGAGACGTTTTCCCTTCTCTTTTTTTACTCGGGATAAGCTTCGTGTTTTGCGTGCGTGCCTCTCTGGAGAGGGAGAGAACGGGAAACCTGGCAGCGAAAGGAGAGAGCCCGAGCAGCGCGGGCTACCCGGGCAGTAAATCACTCGCTCAATTATAAGCGCGGCTTCCTCTCTCCAATAGCTCCAAGCTATTTGGGGAGGCATCTTTTCCCCGCACTCTCGCAGGTGCAATATGAATCAATTATCTTAATTAAGATAATGCCGCAAACCCAAGAGATTTCATCGGGAGCGGATTTCGCGCTCCGGACAACTGTAAGGCGTTTCCACAGCGCTGCTTCCCCCGCAACAAACCCCCCCTGCCCGCCCGGCTGGGACAGGGCTCGGCCCCAGCGGCGACCCGCGGAGGGGCCGCGCTCGCCGCCGCCGCAGCGGGCCCCAGGCGGCCCCGGGACCGCCTCCCGCCGCGGCCGGGGGCAGCAGCTGGGGCGGGAGCGGGGGGCGGCCGGGCCGGACCGAGCTTTGTTGGGACGCGTGCGGTTCGCGTGCCGCGCCGCGGGAGGAGGGGAGGGGGGCGGGAAGCAAGCTAGGGAGGGAGGAAGGGCAGAAAGGAAAAAGAAAAATAAAGTGTAAGGAAAAGGGAAAAAAAAAAGAAAATAAGGAAAGAGAAAAAGAAAGGGGAAAGGAAAAGACAAAAGGGAAAAAATAAATAATAAAAAATATATAGAAAATAAAATCAAAGGATTCGGGAGGAAAAACAAACAGAAGCCGAATTAGAAGCCAGATGGAGAAGGAGGAGTCTGTAGGTCAGGGAGAAAAAAATAGGCACGCTTGGAGCGATAAAACCAAGCGGCTGCGGGAAGAGGAGAACGGGGAAGGTGGGAAACTGGAGCCGTTGAGCCAGGGGACGGCCCGAGTAGGGGAGGCAGAGCCGACTGCCTGCGAGAACCGGGTGTAGAAGCAGCGCCGAAGCAGCGGGAAGAGCGGGAAGGATGAAGGCGGAGCGGCAGAGAGCCCCGGCGCCCCCGCAGCGCAGCGCTCGTCCCTGGCCCCGACGGGCGGCTCGGAGCAGCGCCTCGTACCTGTCGGCCCGGCTCCTCCACGGCCACGAGGGTGCCATCGCCAATCAATCACCGACTGGGACGGAACGAGCCGGGCTCGGCGGGCTTAAGCCCCTCTGTCCGACTGCCTGCTTCTTCATTTGTCTCTCTAGTTACCTGCCAATCGACAACGTGTTGATTTTATTTTGCTCCCAGGGAAGATGACTGACTGTGTTCATCACACTCAGAAGCACACGAGCACCCCAAAGTTCTCACCGCTCCCCGAGATCCAGTTTTGTGCCGGTGCCCTCCCAATATTTTTGCCGAGCGTTTCCCCAGCGCCCCAAATTCCCAGGTGTATTCCCAGACAGACCCATTCAAAGGGACATTTTCCAGCAACCGAGACAGGGATGGACCAGACCCATCTCTCTCCTGCGCTCTCCAAACTCGTTCGAACCTCACTGCCTCCAAAACGCGTCCGTTCCAGCAGCGCGGCTGCCCCAGCAGCTCCCGTTAATGGGGTCGCGCTCTCTCGGGGGCTGCCGGCCCTGCAGGAGGCCCGGCCCAGCCGCCCGGGGTACGGGCAAGCTGCCGGACCCTGGCCCGGGGGCGCCTCTATGGCCAGAGCAGGCTCGCCACGGGCAGGGGCTACCCACCGGTGGGTCGGCGCCGGCGCTTCTCTCCCCTCTGTGCCCCAGGGAAGGGCCGCAGCCGCGGGTGACCCGAGGGTGCCCGCTCCAGCCCCACCCGCCGGACCTGGTGGAACACACCGCGTGCTGGTCCTCGCTTCCCACAGAGTACTGGCCGGCTTTGACACAACAAAAAGTAGCTGGTTGCCCTCTGTATTTTATTGCCGGGAAGGCGAACATCCCCGGAGTCCCCTCCTGCTGCCCCGCCGGCCCCGAGCTATGTAGGTCACCAACAGGAGAGAAACATTTCAGAAATAACCCGACTTGGAAAATTATCTTCCAAATTCATCTCCTTAGGGTGGAATTATTTGTTTCTCATTTAAAGCCTCAAGAGGTGAAAATAATTCTATTTTTATTGAATAAATATCCGGATAATGCGAGCCGGTAGCACAGCTATAATGCGAGGGGGCTATCTCCCTCCTTAAAGCGCATCCCTAAGGTTTGGCGGCGTTTGCAAACTCCGCCGAGGCGTTTAAAGACTCTAAAGCCACCCACTCGGCGTCTTTCTTCCAAACTTTCCGTTAACCGGCAGTATTCCCACCGAAAACCCGTGAAAAGCGAGCCGGCAGGTGTGCGTGTGCGTGTGTCACAACAGCCCCGGGACGTCCGTTTTCCCCAGCACCGGCGAAAACCGGAGAAAGAGGAGGGGGCCTGTGGCGGCGAGAGGGCGACAAGGACTGGGACGGGGAGTCTCGGGGGGTCGGAGGCGCCCGTTAGGAGATGTGGGGGGGGGGGGGGGCGGCGGGGACCCTCTGTGGCCGCCGCCCAGAACAATGGGAACAATGCGGCTCGGCGGTGCTGTGGCGGTGCTGTGCCGGAGCCGTGGCGGTGCTGAGGCTGTGGCGGTGGCGGTGCTGTGGCGGTGACAGATGGCGCGGCCCGCGGGTCAGCGCGGGCGTGGCGGCTCCGCGGGCGGGCGCGCGGCCGCATACAAATCAGGGGCGTCACGTGGGGGGGGCGCCGCGCGCCTGACGTGGGCGGCCATATGGCGCGTGCCACCGGGCGGGGCGGGGCGCGGGGCGGGGCGCAGGCGCGCGGGGCGCGGCGGCCGCGCGGCGGCCGGGTCCCGGTGCCGGCCCCCCGCCGCGCATCCTCCGTCCCGCTATATAACGGGGGGAGCCCGGCGCCGGGCAACCTCGGGAAAAAAAACGCCACACGCACACACGCGCGGCGCCCCCGCACGGAGAGCTGTGCCGGGGTTATGAGACCGTCACCGCGCAGGAGAGGCTGAGCAACGGAGGTAACGGGAAACCGGGTTTTACCCCCGCGGGAAAAGGGTTCGCGGCGGCTGCCGGGGTGGGAGAGGACCCTGCGACGTCGGGGCGGACGGGATATGCCTCTGCCAGAACGGCTCCAGGTTTTATTGTCACTTGCGGTCGTTCCCGCTGGTGTGTGCGGGCACACCTGTATCCATCCATATACGCACGCGTACGTGTGTGTATACATATATATATGTAAATGTGTATGTGCGTCCATGTACACATATAAATGTGTATATGTACGTCCCTTTATTACATTGTAGAGACGCATATTGCATATGTTACTGTGCTTCCGCCGATGAACCTCCGAACTTTCGGCTCCCTTTCCTCGGCGGAGCGCGATCGCCGCGGTCCCAGCGCAGGCTGTGCCTCGGCGGCCGTACAGCATTGTTTCTTCCCGGTGTGCCTGACGCTACCGGGGGCCCCTCGCAACCCCACACGGGAAGCAGAGGACCCGTTTGCAACAGAGGGGACGACGGGGACGGGAAGCCGGGGCCGGTCCCGCACCTGTTACCCCGGGCAGGGGCCGCGCGGCCCCGCCGCGGGCGCCCGGTGACAGTCCTGCGGGCGAAGGCGGGACCGGGGCGCAGGTGCTCGGCGCCCGCCGGGCGGCACAAGCCCCACGCAAGGAGGTGACAAGGGGGAGCCACGGAGAACGGCGGGGACGGGCATCGCAGGAGCTATCCGTCCCTGCAGGTGCCCTGTGTGTCCGTGCGTCCTCCTTCCTGTAGTCGGTAAAAATGTTTAAAGATTATTTTGGAGCAAAACGAAACAAAACAACCCAGGCTTGGTCCACTTGCGTCGTGCCGCCCGGGCTGGCTCCCGCACGCATAATCTGCTTATATTCCCCGCTAATATCGGCGAGTTACATAATGGTATTTGAACATATGTCAACTTAATTACAAGGCAGAAACGCGGAGACAATTAAAAGTTTGCCCTGGCACGGTGGGGAATCCAGGGCTTCCCTCGGGAGGGGGCGGCGGGACCGGGGAGCGAAGCACGGGCAACTTCTCCCCGCGGGCGGTCGCACGGGGCCACGGCCGCTGATCCGGGTGCTGACACGTCTCTTTCCTGTCTCCTCCGCCATGCAGAGGCTCACCATGACCAAGTCGTACAGCGAGAGCGGGCTGATGGGCGAGCCCCAGCCGCAGGGCCCCCCGAGCTGGACGGACGAGTGCCTCAGCTCCCAGGACGAGGAGCACGAGGTGGACAAGAAAGAGGAGGACCTGGAGGGTCTGCACGCTGAGGCCGAGGAGGACTCCCTGCGGAACGGAGAGGAAGAGGACGAGGAAGACGACTTGGACGAAGAGGAGGAGGAAGAGGAGGAGGAGGAAGACGACGACCAGAAGCCCAAGAGGCGGGGCCCCAAGAAGAAGAAGATGACCAAGGCGCGCATGGAGCGGTTCAAGCTGCGGCGCATGAAGGCCAACGCCCGGGAGCGCAACCGCATGCACGGGCTGAACGCGGCCCTGGACAACCTGCGCAAGGTGGTGCCCTGCTACTCCAAGACGCAGAAGCTCTCCAAGATCGAGACCCTGCGCCTGGCCAAGAACTACATCTGGGCACTTTCCGAGATCCTCCGCTCGGGCAAGAGCCCGGACCTGGTGTCCTTCGTGCAGACCCTCTGCAAGGGCCTGTCGCAGCCCACCACCAACTTGGTGGCCGGCTGCCTGCAGCTCAACCCGCGGACTTTCCTCCCCGAGCAGAGCCAGGAGGTGCCGCCGCACGTGGCGGCGGCGGCGGCGGCGGCGGGCGCGCCCTTCCCGGCGCATCCCTACCCCTACCAGTCGCCGGGCTTGCCCAGCCCGCCCTACGGCACCATGGACAGCTCCCACCTCTTCCACCTCAAGCCGCCGCACGCCTACGGCGCCGCGCTGGAGCCCTTCTTCGAGAGCGGGCTGGCGGAGGGCGCCAGCCCCGCCTTCGACGGGCCGCTCAGCCCGCCCCTCAGCGTGAACGGCAACTTCTCCTTCAAGCACGAGCCGGCCGCCGACTTCGACAAGAGCTACGCCTTCTCCATGCACTACCCCGCCGCCGCCGCCGCGCTGGCCGCCGCGCCCGCCCACGCCGCCATCTTCCCGCCCGCCGCCTCCCGCTGCGAGATCCCGGTGGACGGGCTGGCGCCCTACGAGGGCCACCCGCACCACGAGCGCGTCCTCAGCGCCCAGCTCAACGCCATCTTCCACGACTGAGCCTCCCCGCCGCAGCGAGGGCCGGGGGAGCCGCGCCCCGCCGCCCGCCACCGCCTTGTTCCCAGCGGGCGGCCCGGCGGGTCCCGCCGCCGCCGCGGCCCCGCTCGCCCGCTGTCTTTGCGACGCTGTAAATTGGGGTAGGGGCATTGGGATCGCGTCAATTACCTGATCGGGATAACAAAATCACAAGCAATAATTAGGATCTATGCAATTTTTAAACTAGCGATGGGCCAATTACAAAATATATATGAAATCTATATTTTTCAACCAACGTTTTACTACTTGTTACCTTTCCCATGCTGAATTATTTTGTTGTGATTTTGTACAGAATTTTTAATGACTTTTTATAACGTGAATTTCCTATTTTAAACCATGCAGCTTCATCAATTTTTATACATATTGGAAAGGTAGAATTATATCTAATTTATACAAAATGATTTAACTAATTTAAACCAGCAGAAAAGTGCTTAGAGAAGTTATGTTGCCTTAGCACTTCTTTCCTTTTCAAATAGATAAAGAAGAAAAAACAATGCACAATCCGGACAATTTCTTTCCCATCCAAGTCTCTTCTTTTCCCATTTTTTTTTTCTATTTTCTTTATTTCTTTTTCCTTTACCCCGTACAATAAGAACCAGATCCCCTAGGTCTTGAGAAGATATAAGAACGATAGACTTATTTTCTATTAAAACATATCATTTCAACACATTACTTGCACAAACTTGTATATAAAGATTATAAGCAAATGCCAACACCCTTTTTAAATCGAAAGCTGCTTGACTATCACATACAATTTGCACTGTTTCTTTTAGTCTTTGAACCCCTTGGCATTCCGGCTTTTTGGTTTATTGGATTTGTTTGTTTTGGTTTTTCTTTTCTTTTTTTTTTTTTTTTTAAGATAACTTGAAGATGTTAATGTTTCCAGGCGCTATAAATGCATGATTTTATACATGTTCACACAATCCGTGGTTGTCATATGCGCATTTTATAAATCTGAACCGAAATCTAATCAGGTTGTTAAAGTCGGGCTATATACCTATTGTAGTCGATTAGTACGGTAGCTTGAAACAAATTCAAACCATTTAATCCGTAATTAGAACAATAGCTATTGCATGTACAATGCAGTCCAGAATAAGTGCTGTTTGAAATGTAACGCTGGTTCAACTGGAATCAATCTGTACTGTAATTTTGTTTGTAATCCTGTATATTATGGTGTAATGCACACTGGGATTTTAGAAAAAAATATCCATCCTTTGGCAACAACATAGTATTGAACATTTGGTCGAATGTTGCATTTTTCCTTAAATGTGATTTTTTTTTTCTTAGTGTAAGTAATTCCTATGGGATTATTGTTTTATTCGGATAGCTCATGAAAGGTGCAACACTTATTATTTGTAGAATAAAATTGGACTAAAAAATGGACACGGATTCTTTACTTACCTTGAGAAGCACACGGGGTGGGGGGCGGCGGGGGCGTTCGTTTGTTTACAGCGAGCCCGGCTATTTGCAATGCTGATTTGTTGAATGAGGGGAACGGGGCAGAAGCGCAGTTCGCCTGGGAGCTGCGGCTGCCAGCTCCCGTACCCGCCCGGGCAGCTCAGCCCGGCCCTGCGGTCCCGGGCTGTCCGCCTTCAGCCCCGGGCTGTCCGCATCCAGCCCCGGTCGGGACCGCACACCGGGAGCGGGCGCTTCGGCCCCGGCGTGGCGGCAGCAGGTGAGCTTTCCCCCGGGCAAGGCAGACCTGAACCCGCGCCATCGATTCATCGTCCCCTCCTCTTCCCAGACGGGAAATGTATTCCTTTAATCTTCGCTGATTATTCTGAGGCTTAAGAAACCCGGAGACACAACCTGCGGGAGAGCAATTCCCCTAATGACCAGGATCAATTATCAACAGGTCTTTGCCTCCGACCATCAGAAACAGATTTAAGACGTTACCTGAAATACTTTATATGAAGTCTGTCACAAAAGCTGAGGTATTTCATAAATATTTCAGCTAAATCCAGCAGAAAGTAAGCAAGCTTTCCTGTGGATGAGGGCATTTTCTTTCCCCCAGGAGAAATCAAGCTTCTGGCGTCTATTTTAAAGGTGTTTGTAGCTATGGAAATCCAACGTGTAAGCATGCAAACCTGTCCTAGCAGTTCAGCAGCCCCTGCTGCCAGGCTTCCCCGTTAAAAACATGCTAAAATTTAATTGTGATGCCGCCTGATGCATTTTGCAGCATCTCCCTGCATTTTGCCGGAGCCTGCAGCTCCACACTAGAAAACTGTTGCTGAATCTGAAATGAAAGAACACAAAATGCAACTTTTCAAGCACCTATTAACCTTTCACAATCAGTGGCAATACAGGTAAGTGTGCCTCAGAAAACACGAGGGAGATAAATTAATGATGATTTTTCAGATAAAATTGAAAAAGCTGACCCAGGTTTGCTTGCCTTTTGGTTATGTGCCTTCTTCCTAAATACAAGGATTCTTCTAGTCAGTCAAGGGGCAACTCACATGCCACCATCTTTTATTCAAAGGCAGGCACAGATGTTCCTTCTGCAGGGGAGGTTTTAATTTATGAAAATGATATTGTTTATGCATGAATGCACTCTGCATAACACACAGTACTTCCATCTGATGAGAGAAATACCACAGAACCAGTGCCAATGTCAGGAACATATTCTGCAAATTTAGTCGCTTAAATGTTTAATGAATATTTGGAAGGCATTTCCAAAGCACAAGAAACCTTTTCGATTACCTTTTCTTTTTCCACTGTTGATAACAAAATTCAACTCCTCCAGCCAATGCAACCTACTTAAAAGATCTACCTAGGCTATCTCAGTATTTGCTACTGTGATACTTCAGAGAAAGTAATATTTTAATGTTATGAGCAATTTAATAAGGAAAATTAATTAGGCATTTTATAACTAGAGGCTCTATTTTACAAATCACTTGCGAGTTTTCAATTAGTTTTGGGTGTTTTTTCCCCTACCACCACCCTTATAAAATACTGGAGACCTTCCCCCCTCCCCTGCTTTGCTGATGCGTCTGATGTCTCCGTGATATTTCTTTCCTACTATTAACATCAAGCCAAATGTTGAAATTTCTGCTCATAACTCCCACAGGAAGATCTATCAAGGTCTCTTTTAATGGAAAGAATTACTCACACTGTTCCTGTCCTATGAACATTTCACTAATTAACTAAGGCTATAGTGGGATTAACCAACTTCCGCATGCAGAGAAAACTCTAGGGTTGATTTGTACCCACACACACATTGGGTCAGCCAGCACAGGCCTAAAACTCTATTTCTAGGGCTGGTTGTGACCAATGGCCTTTCTCTTCTTCTTTATGATGTACTTCTGACAGCAGAAATTGCTCTGCTACCAGTGCATGCTTGAGGTTAAATCTGCAGGTATGGTATATGAGAAACAGGCACGACTTGCAGCTGTTCCCTTCTTGGCGCTCTGGAACAACAGAAGAGGATCTGCGGAGGTTGTGGACCCATTGTCGGCTGTGACACACACAGCTGAGGAGTCTGAAATGACGGAAATCCAGGATACATCCACAAGATGCCCGGGAGACTAAACCCTCCGGTTTTACCTAGCCCAAATGAAAAATGTGCCTGAACGACATCTGACCTTGGTCCAGTGCACTCAGAAGGAGTCTCTAGGCGAAGGGAAGTAGATTCAGAAAAAAACAAGATTCCTGAATTCACCAGAAGAAAACAGAGAGCCACTTTCTCCAAAAGATACTGTTACAGAATTTTAATAAAATAACATGGAAAAGCAACATGCAATTCCAGAGGAAATAAGGATTAATAGAAATAATTCTAAATTAAGTACTGAGTAAAATAGAAAATAAAACAATTATTTTCTATCTTCCGTAACAGTAAAGAAATCTTGCAATTATTTCAATATTGTAACTGATTAAAACTAGATCCACCGTGACCTTATCAATTGCTTTTGACATATTAAAAACATTAGTTTATTTTTTTTTTTTAATACAATACTTCTGGTCAGAGAAACATCCTTTCAAATAGTTTTAAAAACTACAGAGTTACATTTCATTCTCTTTTATATATATAAGAAGTATTTTAAGATTAAAAAAAAAAAAAAAACCAAAACCAAAACCCACTCATTTCTCACTCATTTCTATTGAGGGAGAACAGAAATGAAACTTGGAGTTCTGCCTGGTGCTGTATCAGGGATAATATGCAGAAATTGCTCTTTGTTTTTATTGACCAAAATGGGTTCTATGGTAATTATTTCAGAAATTATAAATGGTCTACATTCTTTCCTTAGCTGAAAATCCCGTATTATAATAAATCCTTGAAAAACATAGTACATAAATACATACTGCAATAGTGAGCTGAAGATCTACAAATACAATAATATCTACTTAAGTGTTTTTTAAATAATTCATATATGTGTTTAACAAACTGTCAGAGGCTATGCAATACAAAATTAAAACTGACAATGCTCTCAAAGCATTCTCTTAAGTATTTAGGTTGCCTACAGGGTATGTAAAACATAGAATATCAGCCCTAGTTTTCAGTTTTCTAGCTTGTAGTAGTTTGCAGCATAGACTTAACTGCATTTTGCATGAAATAAAAGCAACTAATATTTACATGTTTACCAACACTGTGACAATAGAAAGCAGTAGAAAATAAGATTCAGAGGGAAAAAAATTACCTTAAAAAGATAGCACACCAACTTTAATGCAAAGAAAAGACAATATAATCTGATCAATACATTCTCATTTCATATTCTTCCTATTACCAGATTTTCCTCTATTGTTCTGATTAAGAAGAATTTAAGTTGATTATATCAGGGAATATCAGGAATGGCTGCAACTTCAGGCTGCATTTCTGCGGCTTCTTATACCTGCATAATAATTTCACTTGTCTTTGTTCTCTTTGCAAAGGTTTGTCCATTTCCTTACCTACTTATCTTTCTCTGTTCTTTAAGGCTTTCCTTCTTTTGAAAATTTGAAGATGTTTAGCAATAGTAATGTTCTCTTCTGCAGACCATTTATACCATTTTCCTTTGGAATAATTTATGGCTTTGCTTATCATGCAAAAAATTTGGTGTTCTGCTTAACGTCAGTTCATGGTAAACCAATTCAGAGCTGAATTAATATTAAGAGGTACAAAAGATTATTTTCTAAAGTAGAAATGTAAGAAAGCAGCATACATAGGAGAGCTCATATCTGTGAATGAACAGCTGAAGTATAACTGACAATACACTAAACTCTCATTGTATAAACACATACTGTAGCCAGAAAAACATACAAGCCAAGGGTATGCTGCCAACTTCAAAATTCAAGTTGCTCCAGAAGGAAGTCTCCATTAGCTACAGAAAACAAGTCAACTACCAGAAATATTCAGTCAAAAGCTCTGGAATGAGGATAAGATATTTTCCCGAGTGTCCCCTCATCACTTTTTGTCTAAATTCCTGTTCCTTAACTTGAACATCACATTTCTTATGAATCCAAAACTGGCCTAAATACCTCATTGCATTTTTACAGACACTTTTTTTGAGGTGGGAGGACATATTTTACAATACCAAGCTTTACCTGCTTGCTGTTCTTCAGTTAACACTAGTTATGCTTCCCTCAGTCATTATTTCTGTCACAGGTTGTCCTACTTCTTTCTTTACTTCACAAGGTTCTTCTGGAAAAGAGTTCTGAGGCTCTCACTGCTTCTTAGCATCTAGAGAGCAAGGGATGATTCCCAGAAAGAGACATTGTTAATTTAGGAGAGCTTAGCTCCTCTGCTTCTTTCCTACAACCACCTAGTCCAGAGGATGCTTCCCTCTCCTAGGCCATCTGGTTGTGCTCAAGGCCAGCACTCTGACCTGGGACAAAACCTCCCCTGGTTTTGTCAACAAAAACTGAGAACAAACTCTAAGAAACCATGAGGGAGATGTCGCCTCCCTCATGCAAGATCTGTGATTTAGAAGAGGCAGCATGGCGTCTGCCTTCATCTTATTGCAGCCACGTCTGTGCCATATCCAGGTCCTGAGCCACAAACTTGATATTCTTGTCTGACTTTGGACCTGCCTTGATAACACAAGTTTCCCTGGTGGCTGCTGGGCTAGCACTAACAATGGCTGCTGTCACCTGACCTGACCTAATGACTCTGCTTTTCAGCTTGATGCTGGACCTACCTCGATACAAGGGGTTTGTCTGGCTATCTGGGCTCTTGTGGAACTTAGCTACACACAGTTCTGTTTGCCTTGGTCAGGTACATGGGATCCTACCTGACTTGTAATCACTCTAAACCCCATTTCCTTTATGAAGCAGCCTGCTCCTACTGTTCCTTAGAATTTCTCCCCTTGTGCTTCTGGCTGCAAGGCCCATGAGGTCACTACTGAGCCTTAAAAACCTTGAGTATCCCCACCTGTAACCCCCTCACCGACCTTACACATGAGCTTGGAGCTCTATTCAAGTTCAGCCTGGGACTACAACCTTTTCAATTACAGATGCTGTGTGATGCTGGTCTGCAGCTCAGCCAAGGTCCTGATCTGGCTCTGGACCCTGCTGATCCAGACCTGCCTCATCATTATAAACTTGGCTGATGATTTAGGTCTTTGATGGATTCTAACACCCTCCCCAGACTTCCTTGCTCTGCATGTAGGCTCAGTGCTCCGTGCTGCTTGAATGTCTACTATACAATTCCTACTGATTGTCTTGCATCTTCTCTCTCTGATACGAGAACATCACAGAAGATACTACATTAGATCATGCACACAACCATTTCTTACAAGAAAGTTAAAGGGGATTTTATGTGTGAGAGTTCCAGACATAGCCTAGAAAAATTGCTAAAATTATATTGCTGGACTATTCCATGCATTTCCAAATTCAGTATGCAATTCTGAAATTTGTGATAACTAAAAATAAAAGTCTGTTAGAATAGACTTGTTTGGAACCTTCCCCTCCAGGAAAAAAGTGTCTGCCTCAGATTTACAAAGAATTGTGGGCATTGAGGATTTGTGAACATCAGCAAAAACACAATGAACAGAATTTTATTGTTTTTATCACTATGTAGAGTTCTCTTACTATTTTATGTTTTTATCTAATATATGTAGTACCTTAACTGTTACTGTTTTAATAGACGTTTCAAGTAATGCCTATAAGAAGGTGTTAGAAGTTGTAATTACATCAGTTGAAGGATATTACAAGTCTCCTAGGAACTGCAGTAGTTTCCCACTGGTAGTACTGAGAACACTATTATTTTAGGGTTCTAAGCCAGTTATCAGTTTACCCTTTCCTCTGTCTTAGAAGAAATTATCTGGTCATAATATATAACATACACTAAATGGTATAGGCTAATAAATTGTCCCAGAAGCAAATACAAATGACTGCAGGGAATTATACAGGGCATACAGCCTCAAAAGAGATTTTACTCTAGCTTCATATTATGCTTTATCTTCCAGTTAATGATTTAGCTTTCCTCTTGAATGCCATCAGGGCAAACACATAAAGATCACTAACACCAAATAACAGTAACAGATGAGCTGGTTCATCTACTGCTGTATCAGAATGATAAATGTTAAGGCAAGCTTGTTTGGCTCACAGCTTTTCCTGCCTCATCACTAGGTTTTTTTTTTTTTTGCTTAAAGATATTTTGCACAAAAGTTCTACACTCCACACATAATTTCAATTATTTATACCTTATTCTATCTGATTACTTTACAGTTGAGATATTTATATGCCAACAAAGAAGACCTAGGGGACAAAACAAAAATTGATATAATTACTAAAAGCTTTAAGCAAACATAAACCTTATGTGGTCATGTGATTCAGAAAGGCAAATTGGTGATGGCTGCATTTCAGTAAAAGCTGTATTAATGGCTTGATGCAAATTGAAAATGGATTGCATATTTAACAAATATTTCAAATATACTTTAAACATGGCAAAGTAATTGATGGAAATAAGCATCAAAAAGTTGTACCATGATGACTTTTAAAATGTATCTTAAACCTGTCTTCTCAGCTACATAATAAGCAGCTTGGTACTGTTTTTATGGAATTATGAAAGAAGGCAAAAGCCTTGAGAACATGCATCATCTCATGAGCTCTTGGCTGGTTTGACTGCAACCAACATTTCGCTTCTACAAGGCTAAACATCACAGGATACTCTAACATGCGGCTTAAACCATATCTTGTATCCATCAGCAAAGGGCAATGTTTTCAATGTATTGCTTTATTTCTCAGAAGGACAATTACATTTGTATTGTTACAAACATTAAAGATAGAATTAGTGAATTTCTTGTTTAAGAATATCCTTTTCACACCCTAGCAAGCCACCATAACCTTAGAAAACTTTATAAATGTACAAGTTTAGCCCTTACAGGCTCAGAAGAGTGTTATGAATGGGAGCTGCCCCTGCACTCTAATGTGATTGTCATCAGTGAATCTTACAGCAGCTGTGAGTAAAGCTGTCATACTTCCAAGCAGTAAAGTCTATAATTTATAGAGCAAGAGAAAAGTGGTCTTCCTCCTCTGCATTCAAGCTTTGAGGATGAGGGATGACTGTGCAACCTTTCTGGGTATTCCTTCTGCACCGGCCCACTTGATAGCAGATCTGTTCTAGTACGAGTCAGTATCAGACTCCAAGTCACTGTTTTGCTCGAATGCAATGTTTTGCATTCTTATGAATGAAGGGTACAGCTGAGTGATGCCTCCACCCGGGTTTATGGCAATAATGTTTTGCAGCAGGAATGCCAACATGGTTTTTACATTAAGGGTATGTCAGAGTCACAACTTGTTAAAGACTCAGCCTTTTTAGTATGGAAGGGCTATTAGAACTTCATGTCGTAGTTTTCTGAAACTAAGTAATAGCAATACTGTTAATGATAACAGAAAAGTGGAAGACGTGTGACTCTGACAAGGAAAATTAATTTCTGTAGTGGGAGCGTTCCTTCCTCGGAGAAGTAACTGAGGAGAGAACAGCGCTGAGATGCCCGAGTGCCTTCGGGCCGCTGTTCCCCGCGGGCAGCGCACCTGACGCGGGTGGGGCCGGTGCCGCCCTGCGCTCTGCCGCTCCCGGCAGCCGAGCCCCGCCGTCCCGCCGCTGCCGGCCGAGGGCCCGGGCCGGGCGCCCTCCCGCCGGCCCCCGGACGGTGCGGCCCCGCCTGCGGGGCGGGGCGGGCGCGGCTCGGCCCGGCGGGCCGCGGGCGCTGCGGCGGGGCCGGGGCGGAGCGGGGGTGCCGGAGCGGAGGTGCCGGGGCGGAGCGGGGGTGCCGGAGCGGAGGTGCCGGAGCGGAGGTGCCGGAGCGGAGCGGGGCTGCTGCTGCTGCTGCCGCCATGCCGGGCGCCGCCGCCCCGCTCCCCCGCCCGCAGCGCCGCGCCCGCGCCGCGCCTCAGGAGCGGCGGCGGAGGGTGGCCCCGCTGGCCGCGGCCCCGCCGGCCCGGGAGGGGGACGAGCCGCTCCTCAGGGGCATCTTCGAGATCGGCAAGAGGAGCTGCGACGTGGTTCTGAGCACCCGGCGGCTCCGCTGGAGCCCCATCCTGCCCGAGAGCCCCACAGGTGGGACGGGCAGGGCGGGGCAGGGCTGGGCTCCCGCGGCCAGCGGGGAGAGGCGGCCGGGGCAGCGCGGGGCAGAGTCACCCTGAATCGGGATTGCAGTAAAGTGCTTAAAGGCAGTGCTGTCGGGCACCTCTGTTCCCTTCGAAGTTTCTTTGCTGACTGAAAAGAAAAAGAAATTTTTCATAACGCTTTGAGTGTCTTGTACCTGAACCAGCTCTCTCTGGCAAGAATCTTGTCCTCTTGGTGGGTCATACGGAAGGGACAGAAGGTAGAGAGCATGTTTTTATGGCCTCTTAGCCCCAGGCAGAGCAGTAAGAGGATTTGATTTTGTTTCTACGGCATCAACTTTTCCCGGCTTATACTCTTTGGCAGGTACGGGAGCTGCCAAGTAGGGCACAGAGAGGAGAGTATGGTTTTGCGGGATGTGCCTGAGTTTTGTGATGAGGCTTCTGTTGCCACGTCGTTGCTCTGTGGTGTTCACACGGGGACACACTGAGAAAGTGTGGTTCCAGGATTTGATCAAGTGAAACAAATTATGTACAAAAGTTTAAGAAGCAAGGGAATGCTGCTTGAACGTATCCAAATAGATATTTCTCTCCTAGAAACTGTGAAAGCATATACATAGTTGTAAAACTGCATACACACTCCTAAACGTGCTTGTTTATTTCAGTGAACTCCCAGTGTTTGCAAGAAAGATGAGTCAAAGTTGTATTCAGGAATGCAGTTTCCAGGCAGCGTGTTTGCCTTCCGGGATGGCATGGTTAGGTTGTCCGGGCTTTTTAGAAGTGTGTTGGACAGAACTTGAAAGTTCCTATAGGCAAGATCTCATAGCCATGGGGTCAGCACTTTGAGAAGCAAAGAAGCAGTCGCAGATGAAGTCATGGTTCATTTAATGTAAGCACGTTGGGATACCGGAGCTACCGAAATTGAACAAATACCCAGTCGTGCCCTGCTGTTGACTCCTCTCTCTGCACAGTGTAACCGTGTTAATGCAGTGCTGCCCTCCCACTTCAATACCTGCTTTTCAGCCGGACCACTGAGCTCTGACTGCCCCTTGCAGCCGGTGTGGGGACACAGTCCCTCCTCTTGGGGAGCCAGTCTGGTGCCTTACGTAATGCTGTTACTCAATGCTGAAGGCTCTCTTCCTTCTCATTTGGGACTATCTACAGGTCTCTGTGTATGTGATCTGTAATGTGATTTATTAATTATTTAGTTCTGTGTGTAGAACTCTAATATGAGTGTCACTTTACGTTCTGCCTCCTTTAATGTAGGTTGAATTGCCATATATCAGGAACTAGGGTCTGTAATTGTCTTGTAATCATCATCAATGAAGGATATTAAGGTTCAGACAGGAAGAATAGATTCTGGTGTATATTGCTCCATTCTTCCAGGGATGGGGAGTATATTCTGTGGTTTGGGATTTGTGTGTTTTTGACTTTTTTGTTTTGTTTGTTTGTTTGGCTGGTTTGGTTTGTTTGTTTTCCTAGGAAAAATTCATCCCTCTCAGTTGCTACTTTCATACAGGCATCAGAAACTTTTCATAGCTCCTGAAAGGTAATGAAGTATGCAGTGCCTACAGTCAGACCTATAGCAGATGGCAGGACTTCAGGAGCCCTATGGAAAGCAGCACTATGGAAAGCTGCCAATTTTATCAGGATTTGGGCTTTTGCTGCGCATGTATTAAATATATGCTCAAACTTCTTTCTCTGACAATTTGGTTTTATACTGTGTGGCATTGAGCTGCTGCATAGTTTCATTTTTGAGAGGCTGCAGTTGCTGCAGTCAAATGCAGATTCTGGAACTTGAATACTTTTTCTCTCCCTCATTCTTGGCTCCCAGTAGCACTTACCCTGGGGTGTTCTGTACTGGTACTGGGAGGAGCCATCTGTGGTAGGGTCTCATTCGTACATACGTACAGCAGTGGTGTGTTCAGAGATGGCTAACAGCTCTCTGGACAAGTCTTTCCACTGGGATTTGGCTTATGCATGTTCTCTCCAACCCAAAAGCTTCCTAATGAAGTTTGCCTGAGGCTCTGGGAGGTCAAGCCAGGTCTTCACACTTTGCAAGTGCTGCTGAATGTCTCTTGCTTGGACTCGTATGTAGTAATTCTTCCTATTTTAGGAAAAGGTCTTTCTTCTATGGCAATTGCTGTAGCCTGTCAAAATCAGAGAACTGTAAGGTAGTTGCTTTGTTCCCTTTTTCCTAATCTCCTATCCCCCATAGTTCTCAAGATGAATTCCTGTCTTGCTGAAGTTGTCGTTTGTCGTCTGCAGCTCTGTGGTTCCGATTGTTTGTTCTTACACGTGGTAGGTTGTGCAGCCTTGGCTCCTCCAGATTCTACCAGAGCTCAAAGCTGCAGCTCAAAGGTCCCAGGCAAGGGACATCTGCTGTGCCTGGGCCCAGTCATGTCACAGTGATGTGTGTGTAGTTCTGCTCCACTCTGCTGTTCCTGGGGGGCTCTAGGCATCCTGATTATCCAGAGGACTTCCTTTTTTACTCTGTCCTGGAGTTCTGCAGCTTCTGTCTTCAAGAGGCTTTTGGCTACCCATGCTTGCTGATGATTTTTGATGGCTTCCTTCGTTGTTCACTCTACAGCAAAGTTCCTACCTCTGAAATAAGCATGACCCATTATGAATTTTGTGTGTTATTTGTTATAACAAAGCTTATGGCAGAAGTGAGTCTTGGGCAGGCAGCTGGGTGTGGAGCCTGAGGGAGTGAATGTGTCAGGTGGGAAGTGGACAAGTGTGAGGCTCAGCTGTCCCCTTGGAAAGGCTGCAGCTCCAGCCTGGGTGTGCAGCTCAGCTGAGCTGTTCTCCCCCCTGGGGCACAACCCCTCTGACCCACAGCTGGTTGCTTGTTCTTTACAGTGCCCTGGACGCCCCAATGAGAAGCAGAGCTCGCAGTCAGTAGTTGGTAGTTTTTTTCTCTAGCTTCTTTCTATGTGGCATTCCTATGCTATAATAATGGAAATTAAGAAAAATACAAGACTTCTCTATTGATATTCCAGCCCTGAACTGTGGAGGTTTTCATTTTGAGTGCTGCTTCAAAACTTTAGCAGATAAAACTATGTTAAGTACAGATTTGAATATTATGTGTGATTTTTCAAAGTTCCCAGAAGATCATTTGTATCCTCTTTATGCATATGTTTGGGTTTTTTTTGTTTTTTTGTTTTTTTTTTTTGCTAAGTAAAACCTTTAATTCTGATAATTTTTAAATCCTCCAGCATGTTTTTAAAGTTTGCTAGAGAGTCTAAACTGACAACAATTGCAGTTTTTCAGCAGATTTCTGTCAGGAAGTGTAACAAAACTGGCAATTGTCCAGTGCTTTACCAGTATGCGAAGCCTGGAGGATTTTGATCATCCTGAAAAACTTTTTAAGTGTAATTTCTTGTGTGTTCAGTGTACTAAACTGAATGGTATATTAAGTTATTATCTGACTGACAGCTTAGTCAGGATAATAATAGTAATAATCTGGATAAAACTTGCTTTTTTAAGTATAGGTAATTGAACATAATTTCTAAATTAATTAACGAACAAGAAAATAAGACCTTGGAGCAATCCAGAGGTCAATGTACTGTTGAATATATATTTCACGATGAACAAGATAAAAATAAAAAATATATACTTTATAATTAATTAAAACTAATCAATGTATTGTTTAAGTGTACCAGTCTTATCTATAGTATGCTATAGTTGTTGATATTAATCTAAATATAGATTTACAGATATTCTATATAATTGCAGCAATAGGGAAAAAGAATCACTGATGTATTTCAACAGTGAAAGAGTCAGCAATAAAGGACTTAAAATTAATTCCGAGTGCATAGTGGCCTGTTGCCAAGGCTATTTAGGAACAGATGTGGCTGAAATAGATACCAATAGTCTGTTTGGGATCTCTAAAGTAAGACATCTGTCAGTCTATCGGTCAGTCAGGAATAATGGCAGTGGAAACTGGCTGTTACAAAAAGTGAATTACTGGAGTTCCAAGAGGACCGAATTACAAGCTTTTGGTTCTACTTCTGACATGTAGAGAACATATTTTATCCAAGTGGCTCATTTGCTATCCAAACGTAACTATTTTTAAGAAAGAGACTTAAAAAAATATGAAGCGTAACTGAAAGTGAGGTATTCATGTGCCACGTTAATACAGGATTAAAGCATGCAGTTTTGAACAATCCCATGGTGTCTGAATTTATAAGACTCTCAAATCTTTTCCCAGGAATTCTGTAAAATTAATGTATTTTTGAAAAATGCTGCATGAAGCTGCAAAATAATTTACTAATTTACAATTTATTGTGGAAATGGAAAAATATTTATGGAAATAGGATACACTAATTAAAGGAGTCTTAAAATTTGTTCTTTATTTCAGGGGACTTTTGAACATAATATCTTGATTGTCCATGTGTTTTTTTTTTTCCTTTATTGAAGATCAGTTCATGTGTTTGTGGTACAATTTATGTTGTTTCATTCTTTCTGTTCTTTCTTGTATTTCACACTTTTACGCACCTCTTTGCTTACATTGAAAAAGGTAACATCTTTTGGAGATCTGATAGGGTCTTTTATATGCACTTTAATTCTCTACCTCTGAAGAGAGAGATCAGATATTTAAATCTTTGTTCCAGGAAAAAAGTTTCTGTGCTAGTTCTTGAAAATTATATTTGTGTCTTCAGGTTTGGATACACAGCAAGTGCTGCCTGCGTTAGTGAGTTGGATTCTGATGCTATGGGAATTTGAATAACAGTATTTATTTAGCTTTCCTAGAAAGAAACCCTTCTTTATGGTCTTTTTAATGCAAAACTTTCTGTTTATGAATTTGTGGTTTGTGTTACGTTAAAGCTCTTGTAGGCCATCAACTCAGCAAGTTTTAGGCTTGGATTAAAGCAGTAGGCTTTTTTTTTTTTTTTTTTTTGTGGTTGGGTTTTTTTCCTTTGTTTCTCCTGTAGCATTGTGTAATGATTAGGTCTTTTCCATGTTCTGTTATTACAGCTATGGCTGTGTTTTGCTTTATTCCTCTCCTCTTTCTGCCTGGGGAGTGAGGCTGGTGCCTGGCTGGGTGCTTGGCACATTGTGCACCATGGGGCAGTTGGACACCAGGAACAAACCAGGTGTGGCTGGGGCTGGGCTTTGGCACTGAGCTGGGGGGTCGAAGGATTGATAGGTGGGGATTGGAGGATTGATAGGTGGGGATTGGAGCATTGATAGGTGGGGATTGGAGGATTGATAGGTGGGGGTCGAGGGTTTGATAGGTGGGGGTTGGAGGATTGATAGGTGGGGGTTGGAGGATTGATAGGTGGGGATTGGAGGATTGATAGGTGGGGATTGGAGCATTGATAGGTGGGGGTTGGAGCATTGATAGGTAGGGATTGGAGCATTGATAGGTGGGGATTGGAGCATTGATAGGTAGGGATTGGAGCATTGATAGGTGGGGATTGGAGCATTGATAGGTGGGGATTGGAGCATTGATAGGTGGGGATTGGAGGATTGATAGGTGGGGGTTGAAGGATTGATGGGGGGGATTGAAGAATTGATGGGGGGGATTGGAGGATTGATAGGAGGGGATCAGGGGGCAGTCAGGAGCTCTGCCTGGGGGTGAGCTGATGTATTATGGGGGTGCAGGGGCTCTGGGGCAGCGCCCCATGGGTGTGGGAGGGATTTGTGGGTACTGTGGAGAGGGCTGTGAGTGAAGGGAGGGGACGCTGGAGCTGTTGCTGGGCAGACAGGGAGACATGCAGGGTGATGCTGTGGTGGGATGGTGTGTGCTGCAGGGTGGGGAATCACTGGGGAGTTAAGAGGAGACATTATAAGGTAATGAGAAGTAGAATGTGAATTTATTTTAAAAAAAGATACCAAGGTTCTGTAATTTTCTTGTTCACAGAGTAGTTGACAACTCTTGACTATGCCTTTTGGGCAAAGTTGTGCAAGAATCAATTGATGGTCCTGCTTATATAACATGATGGAGAGAATTCAAAGGTGTATATTAAAAAAATAGTTGATATGCTAACCAATCTTTGATACTCATGCTAGTGATATTTTCATATCCACAATAGTGCTGTAACACTGTAACTCTTTCTCAGTATAAATGAGTGTTCCTTTTAAATTATTAAAGAATATTCAGTCAAATCCCATATCTAAGTTTTCTAATCTTCCCATATCTAAGAGAAGTCTCTTATCTCAGTTTCTTAATTATCCTGGTTTTTGGCCCTTCAGAAACACTAACTTTTTTAGCCCTTCTTTCACATCCTAGATGCTGTTGTATTCTTTCTTTGATTGTCATTTATTATATCATCCCTGAATCTGTACCCCTCTCTTATGCACCTTTGTCTTTTTCTCTTGCATCAAATGTTTCCTACTTATCTTAACTTTTAAGTGTAATTAATTGGAAAATGCATGAAAATGCTTTTTTTTTTTTTCCTGCAGTTGCAAAATAGAAATAAAAGCAGGGAAGTCTGTCACCCGCTCTTGTTGGAATCAATAAAACTAAACTTAGAGAAACAATTTTCCTCTCCTTGTAAATGTCATGTTAACTACTTATGTTACAGAAGCAGCAAGTAAATAATAGATACTGTTGTAATTATGTAAAACCCAAACAAATAGATATTGGATAGAAGAAATCCCTTTTTGTTTGCTGTTTGCTTTAGGTTTATCTGGCTATATTATGCACTGCCTTTAGAAGGAAGGTTTTATTTAGCACATGCAGTACTCCAAAGGTATTTTTATCCTACTAAAGCAATTTATGAAAAAGCTTAAGTGGTTGAAAATCTGAGAACATAATCTGAAGAACAGAATAATCTGTGTTCCTTAACATTTGTGGGTTGTGGAATGAATGTTTTCCTTTTGAGGAAATCAGTGGTCCTGGATTTTATGACTTATGTTGCAACAGTATGTGCAGACAAAAACCCATAATGTGTTGAGTATCTGATACATGTATTACCATATTGCCATAAGGAACTGCTATTATGTTAGACACCAACTGATTTCGTGATAGTGTTGGATTTCTCTCACATATGCTTATGTTTTTGTACAGATGATCCTTTAGGAACATCTGCTAGTTTTGTGGTGGTATCTGCTGTTTCCTTTCAAAATTTGACCTTTTTGCCATTTAGTGCTGTGACTGCTATAGAATTGTGTTTTACCAAGATCCTTTTCTAAATTGATTCCTGTCTCATAGACATTAACTGTCAATTTTTTGTGTTGTGATTTTTTTTTTTAAACTTTTTAAACTGCTGGGTTGAAATAAGTGACTAGAACACCTTCCTTTCAATTGTTCAGGTTGTTTCAAAAATACTGGTGTCTGTGGACTAAAGGTGTGGATGGTACATCTCAAACTATTTCTCTAGGGAGGTAGTTTTGGAACTCTTGTCCTGTGATTTAGGAATGCTTCCCTCTTTAGTTGAAGAGCATATTTGAACAGTGACTCAGGTGTTATAAAAGAAAATGGAAATTGTAAGCCTGAATTTTTGTGTGAGACTTGATGTCTGGTAGCCTACCTGTAAGGGATTTGATGAAACATAATTCACTTATGTTTAAGATCTGGTGGATCCTTCCCCAGTTTTTCACTTAGTTGTCATAGGAATATATTAAATCACCGACAACAATTTTTTCAATTTCTTGGTGTAACTCACCGGTCTCTAGCATATGGTTATTTCTCACCTGTGTGTTGCAAGTTTAAACAAATGGTCAGTTCATTAACAGAATTCAGTGCTGAACTCTGAATTTCCTGGCTTTTGCCTGTTTGAGCAACGTCAGATGGTAGCTGGATGCTTTTCAGTACTGAATAGTTGCTGTAGTTGTCAGTTTATTTGAACTGTGACAATATATCTGTTCTGCCAGTCCATACACTCAAGTGAATATAGGAAAGTATTCTTTGTGAGGCTCTCAAAATGCAAAGCAACAGATGTTATGTACTGCACAATTATAGGTATCCTGGAAACAGATCTTTACACAGAGCAGACAGTCTTGGAAAAACAAAATTTGACACGTGAATGATCAAGTTAAGGGTAACAGCAATGAATCCTTATGAATAAGTATAATGCTGTTCTGCACATACTGATCTGAGTTTGGGTAATTAAGTACTCATTGTTATATTACCCTCCCGTCATTTGACAAAAGTTTAAAAATTATCTTGTAGTTATATTTTTCTGTGTTGTTTTAGTACAACATAGTATAAATAGAACAAGTATTGTCACTTAAAAATAACATGAAAAAGGCTTTTGAAGAAAGCCCTATATAATTCTAAGGAGTTAAAATTCTTGTAAATAGGTTGCTAACAGTAAATAGGAAAATATTCAAGGTGATTTGCTGTGTTTCTATGTGAAAATAGCACATCTTTGCCTGGCTGATATGTTGACTGTTCTGAAGATGTTTCACAATGAGATTGCTCCTGTCCAAGTCCTCTCTCTGATCTCCTGTTTGTTGCATGGCCTTTTGGAGACTTGTCAGAATGCTCTGTCAAGAAAGGTACTGAAAGATTTCACACTTGGGTGGTTTTGGGTTTCCCAAAGGCCTGCTCTGTCACATCTATGTAATTTAACTTGGAGTGAGGTGATTAGCTAGGGATCAAAATTATCGTGGTGCCAGTGAATAATACACTAACAGTTAGATGGCTATAGATGGTGGTAACTCATGTCGACTTCAAACTTTGAACAGATTTGTGATTTCATTCCATATATTCTGCAGCTGACATTCTCTGGTAAACCTAAGTGTATTGTGTGTTTTCATGATTTGGAAAATATTGTATACAGATGTCTATTTTTAATTTTGTATTGTTTTTATTTAAGGAAAAAGAATACTCTGAGTATTTAATGTCAAATGTAATGTTTCTTGGTCACTTGACTGCGACACACTCATTAAACAGGGCTAATAGTAACTGGAGTTGATTTGGAAAAGAATGCTTAGGAGAGAAATATGTACATGATCAATGTTTGTTTCTTGTTTTAACTGCAGTACAAGTTAAAATTAAATAAGAGCTTTTTTTTTTTTTTTGTAGTTAATTATTTAAAATATGATGGAGATGAGCAGGTGGTGATTTTGAAATTTTGTCCCTAGGTCTCACTTGTTTTATGGAAACCGTTTGGGGAACGTACACATAGAAATTCAGTACTGAATGTATCATGATTTATATGTACCCAAATGTTTGTCTTGCTTAAAGCAGATACTGGTTTTTTTCATTAGCATTTAACAATATTGATTTTATGTGGGAGCAGAGCAATAAAGTAAGTTCTTTCCTGCAGCACAACTTCAAAGGTATTGCAGTTTTACAGATTTGACTAGGCAACAGGACAGTGAGTCCAAGAGTGTGAATAATTACACATAGTGAAATTATTAGTGTATCGATCTCTTACTTGAATGCCATCATCTTAGAATAAAGATCAGGAGCTGTAGCTATACTGTTCCTAATGTGCATGATTATAGGTTTATCATGTGGAAAATGTCATCTGTCACTTAAACAGTTGTTAGGATTATTATGTTAAGGATAATTAGAACGTAAGTAGAGGCTAAAGCAGATGTTTGTATGCTCTATAAACCAGCAGTTATTTAACTACATCCTGGATACTGTGTGCAGCTCAGTGTCCTCAGCAAAGGCAATGTGGGACTGGAGAAGGTTCAAGGGGTGACAATGGGTAAAGGTACATAATGGCTTCTGGATGAGAGTGGCAGATCAGGCTGGCACTTTTTGGTCTGCAAGGAAAGTACTTGAGATGGTCTGGACCAAGTAGGTGGCAATTTTGCAGCATAAGAAATCAAGTGCTTCTGATAAGGCTGAGCAGAACCAGGCTGAAAACCAAATGAATAGATAAGAGAACTGTAAAACTTACTGCCAAAGGATTGTTAATGCTAAAAGATTTTGTGGATTCAGATGGAGATAGAAGGTCTCATTTTACTGCTCTTAAGTGTGTAGAAACCACAGTCAGTTCAGGATGTCCCAAACGAAAACAGGTGGGGAATGGAAAAGTACTAGTGGGAAACAGAATAAATGCTTCCTTTATTCCTTCTCTTCTCTTAGCATCTGCTTATGGCTATGGTTTGATATAAGATACTGGGACAGATGGACATTTGCTCTGTCCTGGTATTGCTGCTCTTACATACCAGAAACCAGTTAAATTATATTTAAAGGATATTTTGAGTAAAAACACATACATCACTAGTTTGCAATTCCACCAGTGTCTGCAGTGCCAAGTAAGATTTGATGATAAAATTTGAGCTTCAGCTTGCCTAGCCTTCCATTTGCAAGGTACTTCTTTTTATTGGTGAAACAGTACCGTTGAAAGAAAATATGTTCTTTGCCGAACAAAATACAAAGGGGTTAATTTTATTAAATGTTGGTTAAGAATTACAGAGCAGGAGCAGACTGTATAGGAAACTTGAATTTCTTATCCATAATTCCCTTAAAAATACTGTTCATATGACTGCTTCCAATTATTGCATATTGGGTGCTTTTTTATGTATTTATTTTTGTTGTGGAGAAAGGAAGGTAAATTCTAAAGACAAAGACTTGTATAGGATAAGAGTCTGAAACAATTGCAATTGGTCTAGTTTGATCATTTCAGATAGGGAAAAAATGTAGCTTCAATATACTTTGATGGTATTTTCCCAGAAATATATTTGTGGAAAAATTTATATTTATTTAAATAATTATTTATGGAAAAAATATATTTATTTATCCATAAATATATTTGAGAAGATTTTTGATGTTTACAGGAGAAAACCCTTAATATAAAACATCCATTCCTGTTTGTTATGTCAGCCACTTAAAAATGTGTGCCAAGATATCAATACTGATTATTTCTTGAACACAGGTGGTGATAATTTTCTTGCACTAATTCACTTTGTGGCTAAGTCAAAGATTATTGTATGATTTGTAATATGCGGCTGGATATGTGTAAAAACTGATATTTCTTAAATTTACTTTTAAATGAGGAAAAATAGGCTTAATATTGTGATAAAGGAACACATGCATGGAATAGTAACAATAGCACACTGTGCAAGTGTGTGCTGAAGAGTCTGAAGATCCATCTCTGTTGCTGTGTGGGTGCTCTGAATGGGAATTGCTCCCTGACTCTGCAACCATATGCAAGATTGTGATACTGTGAGTAAAATTCATAGGATCTGCAAGTAAGATACTTACTTCAGCCTCATAATGGCAATCCCTGTGCATACTGGTGTAATGCTAGCATTTAAAAGTTTGAGGAAGTAAAATTTTCTGTATATTATGGGAGATTTGAAGTGCATCTTTGTCATCTGGTGTATTTATTCAACAGTGAAGACTGATCAGAAATTGGCTTGTTTGTTTGTTTTTATATGTCAATAAGTAATCTTTCAGTTTGATTTTAGTACTTAGTACTATTATTAGGAATGGATATGTAAATGTGAACTGCACGTGCAGTTACTGTACTGGAGGTAAGAGGAGTTGGTAGTAGATGCCAAAGAACTTGCATAAAGTACATTGGAGAGGTTTGTTTGAAGTTGTTGGTGCATGCCAGGATGCAAAGCAGACATTGTGGAGCATTTTGGGGTGCGTTTTTGTGGAGGGTTTTTTTGATGAGTGGCTCTGTTTTAAAGCAGTCAGAAAATAGGTAGGTTTCCGTATATGCACTTAGTATACTAATACAGTCATTTGATATAAAAGTGAAAGTTATCCCTATACTTAATGTTGAATTTCATGGTACTCAATGTTGACATTTTATTCATAAAGCATTTTATGAATTCTGCATGTTCTCTGAAATGCATTAACTTATTCTACTTTATGCACTGATTATGTCACAATTCAAAATGGAGATCTCCAGATTTTTGAGAATCTCATGAAAATTTCAAACAATATTTTAAATTACTCATTACCATTTATTAATATAATTTATGGATGGTATAACAACATAAAATATTAAAACAACTCTTAGGGCTTCACCTGATAATTTTGACTGTATTTTAATTTTCAAAATAGCATTATATATAATTTTTTATAGACTAACCAGCTATTCCCTAGCATTATTTTTTCTGCTAAATATTTTGTAGACCTGTTGATAGACTTTATAAGTGTCTGATGCAATGGACCACAATTTAAATTAGCTCAAAGATATTTCTTATCTGCAGTTTTTGTTTGACACGGGTGTGTCGCAGTGTGTCTGCTGCTTGATGCAGTGAGCGTGCCCTGAGCTCGGTGCAGATCCACGGGCACAGGTGGGTGTCCTGGTGGCACCACGCAGGGAAACACATGGCACTACACAACATGGGGCAAAGAGCACGCAGTTGGAATTAGAAATCATTTTCTGGATACCTTGGACATTTGTGCTTGTTCATGTACGGGTAGTAATTTCTAAAAAGGGTGTGCATGTTGTTCTATTGAACATTTGTGAGACGGTCAGCACTCTAATGTAGTTGTCCTTACTTTGTGCAGAGATGAACTATTGTATGAGCTTGTTTGTGTCAATATTTTAATAATTTATCTTTATAACTGCTTTTGACTATATTTATAGTAACATTGGCACCCTGTGTACAGAAGATAAAATCAGTGCTGAAAGGAAACTTGCATCCATCTGGAAGCAATAAACTTTTCTAAAAGACTGCACAGTGTTACTTAATCCTGTGATTTCTCACTGTGAGTGAAATTAAGGTTTGGTTCAGTTGTGTCACATCATATTGGTATCAAATCTTTTGTGAGAGCTATGCCATAGTGTTAAGCTACAAAAAAAGAAAATTAAAATTGATGACAGTCTGAGAATGTAATTTCCTCAGTCCCAGAATTATGCATCATAGCAAATGGAGTCAATTCTATATAATAAAAATAATTGTAATACAAGAAAGCTTCTGGAGTGTTGCATTTTGTAAGCCTTCTCTTTATATGAAGTGCTAATTTGTATACTGCACAGTTGACTAAGAATATCTTGAATTTGGTGTTGCGTTGCAAGTAATTTTTGTATTGTACTTCTATAATGTAATATAAATTATATTTTTGATATGAAAAAATATTTTATAAAGTTAGAGAAATATGAACAGCATCCATAAGAAGAAAGGGGGGAAAAAAATCTCTATTATAAAGATCATCTAATAAAATTCTGGAGGTTTTTTGGTGCTTTTCTTTTAAGTTTGTTACTAGTGTGGTATACGTGAACAAAATAGGATTCATTCACCCCTGCAGGCAAAGTGGTGTAGCCTGCATTCTTCCTGTTCCTAAGTGGCAGCTGAGTGTTGGGGTGAGGGAAGGGTTTTATGCTTGTCAGAGGTTCTGGTGGTGCTATTGCCATCTCTTGCCCTTGGGCTAGTGCAGGAGAAGCAGATACAATGATACAAAGGATCACAGAGTTTCCTTCATAAATCTCTGAAAAAAAGGAAATAGACCAGAGATCAATGAGGATAAAGCCAAACATATAGAAGTTCATGGATGAGCTCATCTAGCAGCTGATAGCTAAGCTTTGATAGCTAAAAGCATCACTTGCTAGGGTACATGAATTATCAAGTTTACAGAAGGAAATTGAATTGTCTTTAGAATGGGCTGCTTGTTATTTTTTCCTGAAGAAAATGTTTCTTGAAAACCTTTTCCAGAAGAGACTAAAATTCAGATATTTGAGACACAATGAATTCCCTGAACACTGATATTTAGCAATATGGATGGTTTCTAAATCTGTATTTGAGGCTGAGGCAGATCTAATGCAAGACTCCAAGTAAAAGTAATTGTTAACTTGTATTAATCAAACTCAGTAATGTTATGTGGCCATAAGAGGTCATTTATTTCCCCACTTCCCCTTATTTTCTGAAATGACAAAAGTAATTGCTGTGATTGTAGCATAATAAGTAGGTACAAAACATTGTATATGTGAGATGCTTTTGAGGACATGTAAAATTAAGCTCATGTTTCCTCTTTGGGGATTCTTTAGTATATTTCAGCTCTGCTAGCCCATTCTATTAAATCATGTTGGCTACTAGGAACCAGCCTTCTCTTTATTTCAGAAATCTCTCACAAAATAATTTCCCTTTTATGATGAGTGTATGGTTGATCTGTGTGAGGCCAATCATTTAATTTGATACATATATTTGGAGAGGTTTTGGGAAATGATGGAAATCAGTGATGCTATTTACCATGTTGTTACTCTGAAGTTCCTACCGTAAGTTCTCTTACTTACTAAATGAAAAGCCTCAAAGTTTTAAGCCACTAAGGTTTGCAGCTACTTGCCAAATCATATTATGAAATTAGGCAGTATGTGGGCCATATTCTTAATATAAAATGTAGAGCTTTCTATAGTGCATTTCCAGTGACCTCTTTCTTGCTCTGATGTTATTAAGAAAGTGTAATTATTAAAAGCAAAGCTTTTGCTTAATGCATCCTCTCAAATGCTTCAGGATGGGAATCAGTCCTTGTCTGCCTTGCTTCTTTTCAGCTTACCTTGTTGTTCTAGCATTATTCCCAATAGATCTTTATGCTATTTTAAAATTAATCATCTCCCTCAAATGTATTTGTAGAATGAATGTGAAACTCTTCCTTAAGCTGAAGCTTTTTCTCTGGAACAGCTGTAGACCTGGTAAAGCTTCAATCACACTTTTTTTGCAGAGGTATTTACTCAATAAGCTCTGTGACTTCTTTTCAAACTGCCAGTGTCAGTATGTTTTTCTAATGAAATTCTGCCATTAGCCTGTAGTTAATAAGCAGGGTACTTCACTGCTCTGTGTGAGAGCTGAGTCAAGACAGTAATGAAAGCTTGATGGATGGGTGTCTGATGAGCCTCATGACCAGAAGAAGGGCCTTTTCCATGGCTGCTGACCAGGATGCCGTGTGTGAGCGTGGCTCTGAGATGTGCTCATGCTCAGAGGGGAAGTCCCCAGGCCTGGCCTTTCTCCACACGGCCTCAGCTCCAGCAAAGCCAGCCTCTGAGCTGTACTCATCTACGCTCTTACAGTGGGGGATCCTCTTTTCTTTTGGTTCTGCCAGAACTGAGTAGTTTGGTGATGGTTGTTCTTTTCAGAAGTTTGCCTATTGCCATCTTTTAAAGCTGTAGTGAAACTTAACCAAATTTTAAGTGCTTGAGTCTGATGCAGCTCAAGACTTCAAGGACTACACCAATTGTCCCCTAAAGCTGCCCTTCTTTCAGTTGCTGTGATAGGATGCTGTGCACAGGGGCTGTATGTGCAACAGCCCTGTGGTTTGGTGGGGATGTTCAGAAGCTCGAGGATTCGTTTTTAACAGATATGGTGGAGAACAGGGGCTGAAGTCAGCTGGTTGTAGTGTCTTGAGGAAAGAACCATTTGAAAAGTGGTGAGGGACAAGAGGGGAAGTTGAAAGGTAGAAGGTTACAGTTTTAGATGGATTTACCCATTCTGTGACTATAGTAAAATTATTTAGAAATAAGTGAAATTATTCTGTTATGTATTGTAAGCCTTTATCCCATGACTGAGATTTGCATTGGAAAATTACTTGGGTTTTTTTGGCCAGTATTGTGTTGAAAAATTGAGACCTGAAGTACAAATTTATTATTCTTCATAAAAATATTCTTCATAAAAATATTCTTTTTTAGAGGTAGCTATCTGTGATAGTAGTTTAAAATAAGATGACTTCTTTAAGCTAGAATAGTGGATAGCTTCTTGTCCAGTGAAACATAACTGAATGTATCATTATTGTTTTGTAAAGTGGAATTTTATTCTGAGACTAATCATTTATTTTTTAATGTATAATATATCGCTAGAGCTCTAAAGAATTAAGTGAAGCCATTGTGCATCTTTTCCAGTTCTTACTGACTCTTGTTGTTCTGTGTGATCTTTGGGGAGTTAGCAATTGGAAGGGAAAATGCACAGCAGATTGGCTCAGGCCATGTTGACTTCCTGATGAAAGGAGACAGTCCCAGTTCTTCCTTCTTCCCTGCTGTGAATTTTCATAGCATTTTGTAGCATCTCTAGTTTTGTAGGACTTGTGTTGAACTGATTGTACTAAACAATGTGTCAGAAGACTAAGCCAGGGGAAAAGTGGGCAAGCTCTGTTACTTTAGGAGATGATTTGACTCAGCTGGGTTCTGCCCAGAGCCAGACTTGGGGAAAAGGGCTGGACTGCACAGTCATGGCTGGGGAGTCGAGGGTAGGTGTCTGTATTGAGAGAGGGATTAGCAGGAAGGAATTGCATTTGCTTGGCAAAATACATCACTTCTCCCTAAGATTCTCTAGAGAAGGAGAATGAAAATGGGTTGTATTCCTGTCAGATGTTTTTAAGCTCAGTTTTCTGCCCTGAAGGAATACAGCTGCTGCTGCAAGTGAATAGCTGCCATTAAAAGGTGAAGTGAGTAGTTGCACCCTGCTTTTTCTCTCCAGCTCTGCAGAAACCGAAATGCATCTCTTCAGTCCCTTGTAATACTTTCTGAGCTCCTTGCTGCTCCCAAGCAGGTCATTGCACACAGTCTGAGAAATGCATTTCTGGATTAGGGCCTTACTTGTGTTAAACTTCTCCTGTAACACCTTTTTGAAGGACTAGAGTAATGTAAAACTAATCTTCAAACAAAAACCAGCCCTTCCCCCAACCTGGCCCTGGCTGTACCACCTTCTCCTCAGCTTACTGTTTGATGCTTTTGGCAAGCAGAAACTGGAATTTTGCTTTCTCTGCTTGCAGAAGAGAGTACGAGGCATAACATCAAATTTTGCCAGAAGTGTTGCATGACCTATCTTTTTGAAATAAGAAATCATTCAAAATTCATGTGTTTTGAAATGGCTTTTCTGTCTCATGTTTAGAGTAGTTAAATAAGTGCTAAATAGCCAGAAAAGCTTTGCAGTTTTTCTTGGCTTTTCTGGCAAGAGTGATCATATCTGCTTTTCTCACTGCCAGCCCTTCTTAATCAATAAGTAGCTGAAAACTGTAGAGGTTTTATGAATCAGCTGCATGCTGCTTTCTGTGCTTTGCTGATTTACAGTGAGGGAAAAATGGGCTTAGTAGCTGATGGGCTAATAGGTGCTGGTTTTTATGCACTAGACATGATACTAAATATTCCTAAACATAGATTTATAGACATACTTTCAAAAATAATTATATTTAAAATTCTATTTTTCTTTTTTGGTTTATATTAATATAGTTATATTTTATTGTATGTCCCGAATTGTTATTTTGAAAGTAGTGTTCATCCAGTGTAGGATGGTCTGTGATCAATGTTATAATAAATTAGTGTTTTATAATAAAACGGTTCTTTAATAAGTACTGATCACTGTATTTCTGTATTTTCTTTAGTATGGTCTTGATGATTTGTTAAAATTTCTAATTGTTACTGTTAAGTTCCATTGCACTCAGCTATATCAATCAACTATTAAGGAAGTAAACTTTGAAAATGTAGTGGGGCAGAGGGACTAAAATGTGTATAAGGTTTAATTAATCATTATAGTCAGGAGGGCTAGGTGTCTTGCCAAAGGTCATAGGAAGCATTTGTGACCAAGGGAGTATAACACTCTTTGCTTTGTGTCCAATTCTTGTACTTGAATATAGTCACATTTCATGTGTGTTTTCTGGTATTTTCCATGTACTCCAGATATTTGTTATGGAAATCAAGTCCTTAAGTATCACATCTAGATGTTGGGCTTTTGTGGCAAGATAACAGTCCAAAAAGTGGTTCCTTGTTGAAGTGTTGGTGTTTATACTTAAATACCACATTTTCTTTAAAACTGTTCTAATTTTCAGTAGTAATGCTCTTTTTCTTTGTGCATGTTTTCATCAATTTTGCTGTAAACATGAGGCAGTTAACACTCGTTACTAATTAAAACTTGGTTTACTATTTACAATTAAACTCTATTTGTGTGTATTAGTTCCTCATCTTTTGATTTAGCTCAGTATGGTTGATTCAGAGATAATTTTTTTGTTAAATAAGAGATTTGACTACCATAAATAGGAAAAAGATAGGATAGTCTCATCACTTGAAATTAGTGAGATGATAAATAGGGGCATAAAACTTCCTAGAAATTCATCTATCCAGGCAGGTTTTTCTTTTTTCATGCTGTATTTGGAAAAAAAAAAAAAAAGTGGACATGTGCAGAAACTGTGAGTACAATTAGCGTCAAGCAGATAAATCCAACTCTAATCCTGTTTACGCTCTACATCAGACAGATGTGCTGAGATTGATTCAGACAAGCCCTTGGCTTATAGTAACTTTTTTTTAAGTGCCATATATTCTGGTTTTGTTAGATCTTTGTTAAATGGTAAGTGCTGTTAGTTTTGCTCTTCCTAATGCTTGTAACCTACTTTATGCAGGTTCCCTCTCTGCTTTCATGATGACAGGGCAGCCTGGTAGAAGAGATTATCTTTATTCCTTGTAATTAAATTGACTTTTTTTTTTCAGAAGATACAACAATGGGAAGTAGGTACTGAATTAAATAAATAGCATGATATCTAATAGATATACACTTAAATCTCTTGCAAGAACAGATGGTACCCAATATCTTTCTGAGTAATGTGAGAGGACAGTTAATGTTCTGAAACTGCTCACAATAACCAATATGATACTAACGAGCCAATACGGTTTTCAAAGTTTAAAAAGTGTCTAATACAATATATACTTCATTGCAAAAGTAAGCTTGGTTGTTACCTCATTCTAGAAATATTTTATAAATACAGCTCATTACTTAAATTTTCTTTATCTGGGTTGTTTTATAAAATTGTGCTGCATTTGTGATGGTCTTATTTTCAGTAAGCAGAGACAATGAAAATTATAGAATATGCCTGGGATTTTATGCAGATTTCTTTACAACTTTAAGATAAAATGGGCTGTCCTAATCCTCCTAGCTAATTCAGCATTTTCTCTAGAAAAACTTGAGGATGAAGGTTTTTTGCAATTCAGCATTCCTAGAGTTTATATCCTTTTCCAAGATGCCTCTGGAAATGTATTTCTGTAAAACCAACAAGGTCAGATAGTGGTTTTGAAAGTCTAGTGCTGACTAGTAAGAATATTTTATTTTAAATATCAAAAGTTTTGATATGCATCTGAGCAACATAACAATTTGATAAATACAGAGAAAGAGGAAGATGCACAAACAAGTAAATAACTGGCTGAAATAGTAATGAAAAGAAAATTCAGACCTTACCTGGCTTAAGACTAAATGCCATTTTATGAAGGCTAGTGGGGAATAAAAAGTGTTTTATCAGGCCTTCATTTTACTTGACTTGTGCTGGATAAATAGACTAAAGTTTGGAACTTAGTTCTGGTGCACATCCATAACATTGGCATAATAGAGTTCATGATCTCCTCAGCAAAACTAAGAGTTAAATCCAAACTGTGATTTATTTTAAAGAATGATTTATTTAAAAGTATTGAAAAAACAAACTCACTTAGAATATTTGCATTGATCTGGGGAAATGAAAGTTGCAGCTTAGTTACTGCTACAGAATGGTTGTGGTTATATTTCCTTTCTCCTAAAACATGTGTTGTGTGCTGGCATTTTCAGTGCACTGTATGTCTGACAGGGAGACGTTGTGAAAAAAACCTAAGCAGACCCCCTCAAAAATTCTGTTTTAAAAGTTAAAACAAGTCTTTAATGTAGATATTAAACTATGTAGTTCTGGGTAATTTGGGACATCACCAGTCAGTTTTTAATTTCAGGCCTACAAAGACTATTTACCCTGAAATGTTTTAGAAGAGCAGTACAAATTTTGACAGAAACTTAGATCTTGGGTTTAGTAATGTTAGTACCAAGTTTGCTTGTACAATGTTCACTTTGAGTTTCTGTAAAAGCATAGTTCAAATGGAATCAGTCATACAGTATTTTTTTCCTGCTCAGTTCCCTCATTTTTAAGGATACATTGACTGAAAATACTTTTTCAGCCGTTGTGTACAGTACTTCAGGATTTATGTTGGGGGTTTTAAAAAAATCATTTAGGTGAGTTTTCTCCTGTTTATTTGCTGTGTACTTCTGAAAATATGCACTACAGACAATTGCCTGTGTACTATCTCAATGCACACCAATATTTACTTGTCACAGTATTCCTGCTAGGAGTGGAATGATTTCAGTCCAGTTTTATACCTTAGTAGCTGATTTATGGAGATATTAGGATGATAAAATCTAACAAGTTGGGAAAAATATGTGGGAATTATAACAAGGTCATGCTTCTATTTGTTGCAGGCAATTTGGTACAGAACAGGAAAAAATGAATTTGTTGAGAACTGTGATGAGAAGTTATACTGACGAGCTTTAGCTATGTTAGCATGGCTGAGGAGAAGCCATCCAGGATTCCTGGATAGAGAAACGATCACTGCATAGCCTCCTTCCAGAAATGATGTTGAGAAATGCCAGTATCAAACTGTCACAAGAATTGACAAAGTCATTTTTTCCTGCCCAGAAAAAGTATATGACTTTCTGAAACCCTTAGCTTCATGTGGTGTAATGAAGCGGGGGGTGCTGTCCATCTTTCCCTGGGTGACAATTAAAATAGGTTTTCCCAACACTCCAGTACAGTATGTATCAGCTATTGATCAAACAGAATCTGCTACAGTTTTTGCTATTGAGAAAGCAGAGTTGTTGCTAGATTTGGGGAAGTTTTCTGGTTTCTAGCATTTCTTGCCTTGGGCTGGAAAGGGACCTTTACTGACGTGCTGTAGCAGGTCTGCTGTAATTATGAAGAAAGCAGGGAAAATTTTCTTTCTGTGTCCAAAGAATCTGATACCTGCAGGAAGGTCGGTATTGTTACTTCAGTTTGTGTATTTGACTTTGGTTTTGAGGAATCTGAGTGCAGCTCAAGAGAGCAGAAAAAGGAGAAGCCTATACCATAGTGCCTCAGTTGATAGATCTCCAAAAGGCACTTGGAAATGAAGTGGTAGCATCTGCAGCCACAGCATCCATGTAAATAACAGCCCCAAGATAACAAAACCTTCCCTGGGATGAGGATCTTGAACTGTCACAAGAACTTTTTTGAAACTGTTTTTCTTGCCTTCTAAGCTGAATTAATAAATCAAAAATGAAAGCAAAAACGGGTAACACAGTTTTGGCTTATTTGTCTGACTTTTTTCTTGACTGTTTTCTGACACATTTCTGCTATAAACACAAAAGGTAATTGTTGTATCAAATGAAAAAATATGGGAAGCATATAGTCAGCTTGGGTCATAGCACACTTTCTGATCTATGATTTACAAGTGTAACTGCTATGATTGCTGTGATTTAGGTGAATAGAATAAAGAATTTGCTTTTTGAATGCGAATTCAAAAATGTCTTTCTTAGAGTGAAATTTTATTAATTTTTTTGAACGCCAGAAAGCTGAGTAAATAACCTCTTTGAAATTGTTTTGTTTGTTCAGCTGGGTACATAACAAAGTTGGTAAAACAAAAGACCAGTGATTGAGGGAAATGATATGTCATAAGTTTCAATGAAAGCATGAACAGATCCAAGAAGTGAACCTAGAGATGAAGCCCTAACAATACTTTTAGTTGTTACTCCCAGTCACTGTAGTGATGCTTTTCTTTTTGTTTTTTTCCTCTTACAGGTGATTCCAGTGTGGCTTTACAGGCTCAAGAGGAGATTCTCGAAATGAAAGATGTATTTTCAGTAAAACTGAAACGTCGTCGTTTTGCAGGGCAAAAAAAAGGTGGTACTTTGTTGGGTATCACAATTTTTAAATGCTTGAATAAAGAAGAGAATAAGCTTACAGACTGTGCTATCCATTTAAATAACTTGAGTGAAGATCATTGTCAGTCATGGTTTAGACATCTGAAGGAAATTTTAAATGGTAAGCATTTAATTAAGGTTGATGTCACATTTCTTTCTGTTGGCAATACATGAGGCTGACTGAAGCTCAGAAACATCTTGCCTGTGGAAATTAAGACACATATAGGAATCTTAATTCTGGCAAATGTTTGCTACTGAAGTTGTACATAGTCAAGTGTAAAATCTAGAAAAGTGACAATAATTGACTAATATGTCTATAAAAATGAAACAAATTGATGTTATTTTTGGAAGAGTTTTAGAAGTTACTGAAAATAAGTGATTTTCTTTACTCTGACTGAAGAGTCTTTTGGGAAATCTGCTTCTGAAAGAAATAACATATTTAGTTGATATTTTCACTTGAAATTGCATCACACCTGATGGTACTGCAGTAGTTGCACTTCTGGGAACTCTTCAGGAACTTTCTAGTGACGGTTTAGGAAATCCCACTTGAGACCTCTATATTCTTGAGGAGCCTAATGGGAGAGACTTTCCTCATCTTCATAAATGCACAGGTGGCAGTGCTCTTAAGGTTCTGTAGGACTCCTGTTGCATTATTTGATACAAATTTTATTGATAATAGGGATGGAATGCAATTCTTTACTTTAAAAGCATCTTTCTGTGTTTGCCTAGGCTAATGCAAATTTCATGATGCTTTGTTTAACCAGTTGTAGTGTTAGTTGGTTGGGGTTTTTTTTATTTTACGGAAACTCTACCAAAAATAAGAAAAAATATTCACCATATAGGGAAAAGAGCCCCACAAGTTCAAGCTTTTCACTGTAGTTTATATTTGAAAGGCACAGAATGTAGCACACTTGTGATTTAAATAACCAAAATTACATCCCTTCCCCAATACCAAACTCTGATTTAACTCCAAAAGGTGTCTCTGTTTACAGATTGTAGCAAATGAGTTTGTTTATTACAGAAGAAAAGCAGTCTATCTTGTGACACACTACTAGAACTCCAGTGGAATTGTTAAGACTGAGCCAGATTATGGAATTCAAATCTTGTACATCTGTAGTGTTTGTAACAACACTTTGAATAAGAATTTATGGTGTGCTTCTACTAAAGTTTCACAAGCAAATATTAAAGAAACAACATAAGTTAGTAATGGTGTGCTCTTGCATTGTTTGTTTGCTTTGGATTTTCCCAATGAAGATGTGTATTAGAAAGTGCCTTTCCTTTTCCCCTTTTGAAAGACTTTATTATGAGGTATCTCAATCTGCAGAAGTGCCAGGATTCCTGTAGATCTCCAGCTACCCATAAAGGCAAGGACATTTGCATAAGGAGCAAATGTCTGTTTTGTTCCTAGATTACTCTCCATCTATCAGGAGTAGTGATACCATATGGTCACAGAAAAAAAAAGCTGTAGAATCTCCAGCTCAGGTTGCCTTGACCTCGAGGTGCAGCCTCTGTTTTATAGCTTTGTAATTGGAAGCCTCCTGAACCTGAAAAAAAAGTGTTCTGTGCAATGCTCCTTTCTAGTTCTTCCTTCAGTCTTTCTCCAGAAGCACAGACCTTGTACAGATGTTTCTTGGATCTCTGATCAGTACATTTTTTTTTTCTCCTTGCCTTCTACTTCAGGAATAAACAGGACTCAGAGACATAAATATAACCAAATGAAACCCTCATCATACCAGTTGGTAATGTGTAAATTCTTCTAAGTCTGAACTAAAAGTATACAATGCAGCTGAGTTCTGTTGATTTCTCGGTGGCTGATATTTCTGTGTGAAACAGTAAAAAATTTTCATAGTTTTTGCTGCAGCTTTTTTCTTATTTTTCTTTCTTTTTTAAATGAACTCAAATTGGCTGCTTCTGGTTTTATCCTTCTGAAACAGTAAATATTACTTCCCTACCCTCCACATACAGTCTGTCTGATCATAAAATAATTTTTCATTAACTGCTGCATTATTAATTTGAAGGATTTTTTCATTGTTTCTGGGCTGGATCAAAGTAAAAGCAGGTGATTTATCAAAGTAGGAAAAAACCCCCTATATTTGGTCAATAATATTTAGACATTCTGACAAATGGGAATACATGTTACTGACAGGTGTGTTTCCTCTGCAGATAAATGCAATTTATACTTGTTTACCTTTGACAAGTTTTTAGGTTTTTATGCATATACATTGATTAGGGAAATACAATAGCAAGTTCATTGGTGATAATATGAGCCAAACTTTATCTGGAGGTTTCTAATGAAGATTTTTTTTTAAAAATTATTTTATAAATATATTTTATATAACATATATTTATAAAATATAATTTATTTTATAAATATCTTTTGTATTTTATTTTATAAGTTTCATGTACACAGTTTCCTTTTTACAGTGTGATCCGTGTCTGGCATGAATGTTTCATACGTGTTTTTTCCCTATTAATTTTTGTTATCTTCACAGTGAGTGTCCTATGTTACTTTGACTTTGTTCAGAGTACTTCAATTTAAAGTTTAACTGAGCTATATTTTTTTATGAAGCCTGTTATCATGTGAGTGAGCACACACAGATATAAGTGTTTAGAATTTAGTTATAGTGACTGCTATTATCTTTCTGTGTGTGTGTGACAGGGTAACAAAATGTATGTGCCGCCATCCTCCCATATTTAAGTTCATTCTTATTTTGTGCCCACTGTTGCTGCTGTTCCAGTGCATGCCAGCTAGATATGAAGAGCTTGCTCACTGATAGAGCATTCCTGAAACCTGATCTGTACATCACATGTGTGTTAAACTGCTGTGAGATAACCACTGCCATCTTCATGCACCTCTGGAGCCTTGGCTCTGGGCTGGTTTCTGTAAGGCCCCAAAGGGCAGCTTAGACAGGGTCTAGCGTGCTGTCACCTTGTGTCAGCCCTGGTGCACACCCCACTCTGTGATTTCCATTTATACATCTCATCTTTTTGTACAGGATTCACAGGCATAGCATGTGGGGACTTACTGTGTCAGTAGAATTCACTGTTTCATCTGAAATACTCTGCACATGCAAGAGGATCTTGCAATCCTCTACACAGTGGTTCTGAAAGGGTTGAGGCAGGCTCAAAAATGAGAGAAAATGGACAGTTGTCAATGCTCATCCATTTTTCTAAACAAGATAAGACTTACTAACAGCTGATTTGAAAAAGCTTTACTTAAAAACTTTGTAAATTAACAAAAGACAGTAAATGTAATTAGGAATAAATGATAAGGTAGCAAAATAAGCAGAAAGTGCATTTTATGTTTATCTACTGTTCTGTATTATCTATCACAAGGGGATTTGATATGAAAGCCTGAAACTTCATGCATGAAGTTTTAATTAAACCATTAATGTTAAACATTAACTTAGCTTAGTTAATATTAACAGTGGTGTCTCCATAGTTACATTAGTGACTCTGTCTAATATTGTTAGTTTTTCTCATGTATGATATTCTTAATGTTGTATAAAGTATTTATAAATGTAGGTGGTAATGACATGATTCCAGGCTCTTAACTTTTGTAACATAAACCCATTTTCCTAAGGCTGGGGCCTGAAAGCAGCACAGATGTATGTCTGAGCACAGCGTCTCTGCTGCCCTAGGAGCCTTTGTTTTCAGAACACCCTGATTGACCCACCACCCTTCATGGTTCACTGATTCACTTGATAGATCAAGTTTAAACTAGTGCATATTAGCACATTTGTTAGTACTAGGGGAACAGTTGGCCTTCCTGCTTTAGGCTGCTGGCTCGTTTCAAATGGAGCAGCCAGGGAAAACAATAGCAGAATACCAGTTAGGGGAGCCCCAAAAGGCTGGCAGACTGGGATCAGTTGCACACAGTAGTCAATGACATTGATTCATTCACATAGATGTTGTTTAAAGACAATTAAAAGATTATTATTCAAAAACACTTTAAAGAAGCTTCACAGTAATATTGTGTGAAAGTTTAGTCTTTGGCTGTTACAGGATATGCTTTCATTAAACTCAGTTGTTTGGTGTGTTCTAATGTGTCCAGTGCACACCAGGAATGATAAAGTAATAAATTTTGTCATGATCATCCTTCATGTCAGTTGGCAATTATTTGCCACAAATAAAATCACTTCAGTAATGTACCATTCCTGCTCAAATGCCTTGTTTGTGAAAAATATTTTCATCAACGTAATATTTTATCTCTCTAAAAAGTAAATTCATATTCAAATACTCACAAAGATAATATCTTAATACTTTGGTCCTGTGAATTAATTTGGTTCTTGAAAATCTTGCTAGGATTTATGTGTTAACTCTGATATGCTTTTCAGCAATAGTCCAATTAACGTAATTATAAATACAGTTCTGGTTTAGAATGGTTTAATGAATTAATTTTTCTTAAAAAATTAAATTCAACCATTTCCTCAAAAAAATCTAGGATTTTTTTCCCTCACCAGCTGAAAAGTCTATTTTCTTTTGCCTCCATAGGAGTTTTGAAACTTTATATTGCCATCTAGGGTTAAATTTTTACATCTCATATGCAGAAACATTGAAGTGAGATAGTGATGTTTGCTTTTCTCCCTTCAGTTTTCTCCTGATGTCTGTTTCGCAGAACTGTAACTTACACTGTCTGGGTAACAGAATTTTTGACACTTTATCTGTTTTCTCTACTTCTACAAACTGTACTTTCCTATTCTTTCCCCCTCCTTTGTCTGTTGTACTCTTATATTTGTATGTTTGGGGGTGTGTTTTTGGTTTATTTTTTGTAACTTTAAGGGTATACTTAGATATCTATGACTGAAGACCGTTTTTACAGATTTTTAGCTCTGGGTGTTGGTGGGAGGTTGAGTGTTAGGAGGACCAGCTGATCACAGCTTCTTGTAAATAAGGTAAGAAACATGACAGCACATTTATGAATATGGTTAAATCTTTTCTCTTTTGATGCAGAAGTCATTGTTCTTATAAGTTATCAATTTAATTTGGACTGATGCTTTAAGCAAATGATCAAGTCATAGAATTTTTTTTTGGTCTTAATATTTTTATAACTTCTAAAAGACTGCAACAATAACAGTTTGTATATTTCAATTAAGACACTGTTATAATGGCTTTATGATAATTATTTATATGTATTAATAGTCTTTGGGAGCTTTTATTTAGACTTTCATGTTTGTGTTGTAATTCCTGTGAAAAGACAATTCACTGCAGTACATATCTGCGGTGCTTCCTTCTGTTTCTAGAGACTCAAGAAGATTTTAGGTTGGAATGGACCTCTGGAGATGATCTGGTCTAGCTTCCTGCTCAGGGCAGGTGAGCTTCTAATAAAGATCAGGTTGCTAAGAGCCATGTCCAGATAAGTTTTGAAAATCTCTAAGGATGGGCAGTGCTTAAGGGTGGACATGGCTTAACTGCCCTCATTGTGAAGGACGGTTTTCTTTATTTCACACTGGAATATACCTTGTGCCACTTGTGTCCATTGCCTTTGTCCCTGCACCTGCGGGAAGCCTGGCTTGGTGGCCTGTGACTGCCACAGGAGATGCTCAAGGGAAGATTTCGGTGGATTTTGTCCTTGAGGCTGGCCAGGCCGCTGGCTCCTGCCTGCGGCTGCTCCGGCCCCTTGCCGCGGTGGCAGCTCTGCACAGCTCTGGGCCGGACCTGCTGCGCCTCAGCCTAAAGCGGGGGCAGTTCTGCAGTGCAGCCTCAGGAGGTGCTGAGAGCCAGGCTGGAGTGACACGCCTTGGGCTGTCCTCCTGTTCCTGCAGCCCGGCGAGCCCCTGCCCCTCCGGGCTGTCCTGGCACTGCTCCCTCATGCTGGCTCCGCTCCCTCGGGGCTGCCAGCGCTCTCTGAGGCGCTGCCCACTGGAACTGTCTGTGCTCCCTGCCGGGCTGCCCGTGCTCTCGGTGCTCCCTACCGGGGCTCTCAGCACTCTCCGTGCTCCCTGCCATAGCTGCCCGTGCTCTCGGTGCTCCCTGCCGGGGCCGCCCGTGCTCTCCGTGCTCCCTGCCATAGCTGTCAGTGCTCTCCGTGCTCCCTGCCGGGCTGCCATCTCTCTCTGAGGCGCTGCCGCTGGGCCCGGCCCCGTCCCACGCTCGGAGGTTTTGCTGGCTCAGGTGCTGCCCTTTGGGTTTGTCACACTGGACATCGTCAGGCTTTTCTCAGACCTTTCTTGTAGCTGATCAGGGTCCTCGTGAACAGCAACCATTCCCTCCAACACATCCACAGTCCTCACCTAGTTGCCTATTTTCTTTTTTCTCCTTTTTGAAAGAGGTGCTTTTGAACACAGGTGTTTGTTCCTGCAGGCATTCAGGATTCTCTAGGATTAATTTGCCTGCAATGACTTGGCACTTTGTGCAACATTTTGACGTAAACATGGTTATACATTTTTTTTGGTGTATGATTTTGAGGTTATAGCAGCAAACTGATTCAATAATTTCCTTCAGTATCTTTAAGAGCGCTTCTAAATTTTCTGACACAAACTGGATAAGGAGCTAGTTTGTTTTCAAGATTCTTTGATGTGATGAAGTAAATGGAAAAATTATCTCTGTGACTTCTATAATAATGTTTTGATCGTAAGGAATGCTTTCCTCTTTAATGTTGAAATAGTGTTCAGCTATAATTTCTTTGAGTAATTGTTCCTGTTCAGTAGTTGAGGTAGAGTAAGTGGAATGAGCTGCAAGAGGTCCCTGCTGACACTCTGAGGGTACATGTGGCTGCAAAAATTGAAGTAATATTCTTCATGGGGCAGGAATATGTGATTTCATTCTTGGCTCCCTTTGGAGTTGTGGGCTACTACTAATTTTGTTCTTGAATGTTGAAAGCAGTACACTTGCTAGACATTCTAGCTTTTATTTGGCTAAGAAAGTGATACTGAAACAAAATTCAGAATTGTTAAAATCAAGCATTTTAAATAAACACCAAAAGAAGAACAGTATTGCACACTAATGCTTGCTTCTTGTAGCAAAGCAGCCTCACTGAACCATGGCAATTGCAGGAATTCTAGGAAAGTGAATTTGAAAAGTAATGCTATTGGTTTAATATGAGTTATTTACTCTTCAACAGAATGCCATGTTTCAAATAAGAAAATTACTTCATGGGATCAATGTGCAAGACAAGGTCCAGCTTTGCATAGCAGTATTTCTCAGTGTTATTTCCTTGGAGTTTGTTACTCCAAAGGCCTAAATTAACAATAATTCTCATATTTCCAAATGGTACTGCCAATTTGCTATTACTTTATAATTTTGGACCTCCTTTACAAAAAGAAAATTTCCTTTGGACTCTTTGATTTGCACTCTCAGAAAAGAAAAGTGTTGGATTGTTGCATCAGTTTTGTTGGGTGTTACTTCCGTATGCCTGCTGGGAGTGAGTCATTACATTCCAACAAGGATATATTTTTGTGTTTGGGTTTTTATCTTTTTTGGTGCCCAAACTTCACATTCACCCTGCTCCTGAATTAGGGTTTAACTAGGCTGTGATGTATGCATTTTTTGTTTTGGTTCCTACAACTGTTTATTAGCTGTACGCACAAAAATAATCAATATTGTAATTTAAAGATAAGTAGTGCACATGCAAGAAATTGAGACTTTTTTTAGACTGTAATTTACTTATCCTGTCAAAGTATTGTAATGGTTCTGATTAAACAAAAAAACCAAACCAAAAACGTTTAAACTGTAAAAATAGTCGGTTTGTGTATAATCTTGAATGTTTTGTTTTCTTTTTAGGTTTTCAAAACAGACCTAAATCCTTGAAAGTGTTTGTTAATCCAAGCAGCCACAAAAGAGAAGCCACTAACATTTATTATGAAAAAGTTGCACCTCTTTTTAAACTTGCTGACATAAAAACTGATGTCACAGGTAAATTGCTTCAGAGGTATAATTTAATCCTTTGTGAAACTAATAGTTAAGCATGTGAGACAATTTGAATTTACTCCTTATCCCTATTGCCTTTAACTGCAAGTACTGAATTAGGAACTGTAGTTGATACAACACAATATATTTTTATTTGGTCAAAAAGTGCTTTAGTAATTCTCTTATTGATTCAGTATTTTTCACCTATAGCAATCAATACTAGTAATCTAGTCTTTTTTCCTATGTCTGTTGTAACTGACTTGAAAAATTATCAGTCTCAGCTTAAAAAAATTATAAGAGGTCTCATCTTGCAGTCGTTCCTTAAATTTCTTATGAAATGATGACTAGTTCAGGTTGCAGGCCAAAAATTATTTTGATAGAATCTGATTTAGCCATGAGAATATACTAGTGCAATAATGGTAGATGAAAATTATCTTGCTAATTTTATTCCCTGTATCCATGTATTTTTTTAACTACTTAGCCCACAATTTAAAGTAACATCAATGGAAGATTAAAGACACATTAGAAGAATTGTGAAAAAGATTGTGTGTATTAGAATTCTGTAGCAATAATTTCTTAAATACCCTGAACTGAGAGGGAATGCCAGCAGATTTATGTAAATTTTAATTCTCACAGACATATTTTTCCACCTGGAGGGCATGGATCATAATATGAACAGACTAATAATGCTGTCATAATAGAAATTGACTTAGTCTTGTTCAGTCACAATTAAAAAAAAGTTTTAATACAAGTTGTGAATACAATTTGTGGAGGTTTCAAAAACATTTTTACTAGTGGAACAAAACCAGTTTTAAGTTTATTTAAAAATTATTTTATTTGAAATTTTAATAGGAAACTTCTAGGTTGAGCCAGAAAAATGCTTAATGGCCTATCCTTCAGTTAAGGTTATTTTGGCAATGTTGAAATAGTCCTGTGCTTATTAGCTGCCTAACACTCCTCCTACAGGCAAAATGAGAAAACTGCATTGCAGTTTTCAATACTGGTAGAGAACTAAATAATTAAGAATTATGTTTTGTTTTGTTTTGTTTTGGTTTTTTTTTTTTTTAATAGAGGGTGATGATGGGTGCTGAGTAAAAGTTCTGTCCACTGGTACGCTATTCAAATAAAACCAAGTGCTTTATTTTGACTAAATTGAACTGGGTTTTTTCCTTCCATAATTGTTTTGGATTTTGTGAAGTTGGAGTTTGCAATTTGCTGTTCCTGCTGTTTTGGAACATGGCCAATATTTACAAAACTGGTCGTGTACAAAGGTGTATTAGGTACTGTAATTGTGAAGGCTTTTGTACAATTTTTGCACTGAAGATAGTTTGCATTTTGACTTTTCCACATACATATCTATAAAATTCATTGAATGCCAAGTTAAAGCTTGTTGAGCACAAACATTTTATAGCAAATTTGAAATTCTGAAGTGGCTCCTAGTGCATATAAAATAAAAAATTTGCAGGTTACTAAAAACACTTCAGAGCATTAAAGATTGACAGTGTAGTGCTGAAAGACAGAACTCTGCTCAGCCAGTCTTGTGCATTGGTAGCTGTTGCTTCCTCTCTGATCAGGCTTTCCAGATCTTATTCTTCATTATAGCTTCTCTTGGAATAAATTTCTTATGTGTTTAGAAATATTTTCTCCTACTCTTTATGGCAATCTAAATACATGTATGTAAATAAATGAGTGTATGTAGATAAGTGAGATGTAACATTTACTTTTTTCTAATAATTTCAAAATTTTGTAGAGTTTTCTGGTTTTTTTTTTCTCCCCAAATGGCTTTGTGTGCTACACTTTAATAATTTCAGTAAAAATAACCAAAGGTATTGTGGAATGCATTGTGTTTTGCTGGGGTTTTGGGTTATTTTTGTCACATGCAGTAAGCAAATCTTTTGCAGTAAGCAAAAAAGTGCTTAGAGCTCTAGAAAGTGTGAATTGGAAAATTTAAACTGAAGCAGTACTTTTAACTGTGGCTAAGGTGAAAAAACAGATAAAATCTGGCCTCTTTTAAGAACTGGGCAATTTTTTGTGCTGCAGCTGGGATGGGGCTCCTAGGACAAGAACGGTGACTCTTCCAAGAATTGAGTTCTTCAAAATCTCAGTCCACTGTTGAGATGCCTGCAAGTACTGGCAAACTGTGATAATTGGAGCTAGTATTTTAGAAATACATTAGTATTTTACAAAATCTTACACAAATTTAAATAATAATAAAAAAAACAATAAATAAAGGAAACCCTGACAGAATCCTGGCTTGTCTCACTTCTCTTCCTAGTTTTGACTTTTTTGCTTCCATTTATAAACACTTAAAACCTGGACTTTTAGGCAAAAATAACAACCTTCCCAAACTCTTATTTTTATGGCTGAACCACAAAGGAAAGGAATGTTTGAGAGTTGGACAAATTGCATTGGTTTTAACTTACCACATGGTAAATACCAACAGATAACTGGTGTTGATGCTGGATGAGAAAAAGCTGTTATCAGTAACAGTTAATCCCATTGATTTTAGTCTGTGACAGGAGTGCCAGTATGTTTAGGTATCACATGAAAGCATCCCCTGTTTCAAAGTGTTGAACTAATTTTATATTGCTTTTTCTATGTGTAGAAGCCAAGCCCTTGGTTCTTGTTTGCTATGTGAAGGGGATACTAAAGTATTTTTGGAGTATGTGTGACTGTTCAAATGAGGTGCACCTTTGGTGTCCTTCCTTCAGAATGCTGTTATCTAACACTTAAGAACAAAAAATTATTGAAAAAGAAAATATTTCTAAATTATGCATTAAAAATGGTCAAAAATAATTAAATAGTATTCTTATGATAATGATTTTGACCAATAATAGATCTGGATCCTTCTCAAACAATGAAAGACGCTTTCTTCCTATTATCAAAATGCATTGAGTAGCTTTTTTTGTTTGTTTGTTTTTCCCCTGAATTGGAACAATGCCAAATATTCAAACACTTAGCTTTTTTTTCCAGCTATCAGAATGATTTATACATGCCTTTCTGGAAGCTGCAGAAAAAAGAAGCCTGCAGAAAACTTTCTAGACATGGTCTTTTTATGTCTGTATTGGATTTTTCTAGGTTCTTTTACTACTTGAATTATTCTCTATATGTTCTCATAAAGTTTTTCCTGAAAACCTCACTTTTTTCACTGCCTTTTTGTCATGTTTTTTCAAAATAGATCCTCTGTCATTCTGTCATCAAATTTTAAATTTCTTTTAATTCCCCAATCTTTAGCCTTGTACAATTCTACATAATTTCCAACTTAAGCTATTAAATGCAAAGGGGATGGATTTGCTCTCAATCTGGCTAACATTAGTCATTTTTACTGCCTTTATTGATTTCTATGTAGACATGGCGCCTCTTTATTTTCATGTCCTTGTTCTTTGAGTGAATTAATTCTGTAACAGTAAGCATAACTTGCATTACATTAGGAAAGCACTGAGCATGTTTTCTGTTACAAAATAAATCTTATTTACTGTTCCATTTTAATTAGACTGTACTCATAACTTTCTAAATGTCATCGTGTTCATTTAAAAAGGCATGTAACCTGGTAACCAACTCTATTTTCATGGGAAGAGTTTCTTTCACAGCTAAGCAATGGTAAGATATTTGAACCTTTCTGCATTTTTGCATGATGCTCACTTTTATTGGTCACTTTTCACACGGCCTACAGATCTTGATAAAAGCATTGTTCCCACTGGCAATGCAAGGCTGAACATGGTAGCTTATATAATGTGCTTTGATATTCCAGAGAGGCCCTGCATGGAAGTAAATTCTGTAAATAATTCCCAAAAGTTATTACAGTGATAGGTGTTTCTGCAGCAAAATGATAAATCTCTGCCTTCCATATAATCAAAACAACTCTAGTTTTTTAATTAAGAATTTTCAAAACACCAACCATTAGAACTTTGCTGGTCCTGAATAGGGGATTTTGATGTTATAGGCAATATAAAAAAATTTTAGTGTGAAGTGTAAAAATGGTATCCCTTTTGTTTTGATTTTTTTTCCTATTATTTTTAGAAGAAAAGATATATAGACTCACTATGTCCACATACATACTTGTGTGTTTGTTTAAATAGAAAGAGATAGGGGTGTTTTCAGTTCTTGTAAGCAGCCTTTGAATTGTCTGTAAAAATACTATTGGAACAGGTACAGCTATGGAATGATTGTTTTAGACATAAAGATTAATAATTTTAGCAGTGTTTAGGAACATGGAGAAAAGCCTTGAACTATATGAACACCAGGGACAGACAAGCATGAAAGATTAATGTAATTTTGCATATAATGATGCACATTCTTACACAAAAAATCCATCTGCAAGTGTCATGTCAGTCAGCAAAAATCTTTGATGGGTGGCTGCAGCTGGGCTGTCTCTTCTGGCAAAGCTGCCCTAGAAAATGCTAAATGTAGTTATGATGCTTCGTGCCATCTGTAGTATGCCAGTTTATCCTGTCTTCACTGGCATTTACAGTACTATATAGGGTATCAGCAAACACAGAGACATCAATGTGGAGTGACAGATTCATTTCCTCCAGAGGCTATGAACTCTGGTGTATACTTGTGCCACCTTCCTCTGTGTGTTATATGCTGTTGTCACTGGTATTTGGCTTGATTTCATACTTCTGTGTTTAACTCCTCTTATTTTTGATTTAGCAATTTGCATATCCTAACACAAAGGCAATTAACTTTGATTGATCCTGAAGTAATTCAATCTTAACTGAGGATATGCTTATTTTCCTGAAGTTTACCAACTGTGTCAGTCCTAGAACTTGCATTTTGATGTGAGAAACATCTTCTTGAATTATCTGAATTTAGATGCATGAAATAGCCATGTATTAGATAGCAGATGAAATTAAATGTTTGGCCTTTCAGCTAGGATAACTGTAAAATATAACTTCTCATACTTTAATGCATTAATGGCTTAAAAAATAATCTGAATTGAATTACTCTGTTTTCCTTATGTTGGATGGACAGAGTAATTTAAAATTATCTAATCTGCTGCTAACTGGTGTTTTCCACAGTAACTGAATATGAAGGACATGCTCTCTCAGTGCTTAAAGAATGTGAACTGCAGGCATTTGATGGGTAAGTTGGCTAGTGGCCACATGTTTTTTTTTTATTTGTATTCCAATCAAAATTATGTTAGAGAGTATTTAAGGAGTATTTACTGTTTCTCATATATATGAAACATGAGAAATTCAGTTAACATTAAATACTTTGGTATTTATTAATTACTTACAATAGAAATGTATCTTGGATTCATAAATAATGGTAAATAAACATAACACTCTGAAATATACTTCATGAGGGTTTCAGTCTCTGTATTTGTAAGAATACAAAGATAAAGAAGAAAATGCCTGAATTATATCTTCTTTCACAAATATCTTCTACACTGGGTCATATTTGAATTGTTTCATCTTTAATCTTTGGGTAGGCACTTAGGGCTTCCACTGTAAGGCTTTCTCCAGTAGCCAGATCCAAGCTGGAAGAATAGAACCCTTTTGAAAAACCACAGTCAAGTGTCTTATATGCTCTACCTTTTTTGTTCTCCATTTTTTTTAGAGAGATGTAGAAAATGTAGAAATGGTGAGACAACATGGGGTTTTTTTTATTCATTGCAATATGTAAACAAGATAGCAATCTGCAATTTCTGGGCTTGATTTTCTCTCTAGGAGAGTTATGGTTCCTTCCATGTCAACATAATATGAAGTAAACTGAAGCTTATGATTTGCAGTAATAAACAGGAAGTTTATAGCTCAGTGCTTTCTGAAAGTGACACTCTTATGTGTTAATTCTTTGTCAAAGCTGTTTGTTTTTATAATTTCTCTTATTTCCCCAGTCACTATTCTATTTTGAAAGACCACAGGCAGATGTCTTATACACCCTACATTTTCTGCTATCCACTTTTTTTCAGTGACACTGAAAATTGAGGCACTTTGTCACTTTGGCTTTTTACCCCTGACTTGTGGCTGAGCTTTGGTGACAAAATAGAGAGACTGCATTTGTGATAACTGCTATCTCAGCTGGGTTTTCCTATCTGTACAGAGACAGAAATAGACAATGCCCATGCATATACTTGTTCCCTAGTCAGGAGCCTAAAGTATCAAGGATATTTAGAGTAGCCTGGGTTAGTCAGTCCTTAGTGAATAGTTGATTAAGAAAGTTGCATCTGATGGTTAAATAGATGTTTCTTTTTCTCAGAAAGATGTTTCTTTCTCTCTTTCTTCTTCAAAGTCTAAGTAAAATTTGTTTGCTCAAGACTTTCTACTCCTTATGCATAGCAGGCTCTCACTGATTAGCATTGGAATCCCAGGTGCCTGATGGTATCTCTATTTCCAGCCAAAAAGGCAATTCTTGATGATTAATAAAAATCAAAATTAGTAGCCTTTTCATGTTATTCCTTGGACTCTATCTACACAACACTTCAAAATCAGAGGAAAATATATCTGTTTTCATAAGTTTTAATAGCCAGAAGACAATCCATACAAGTCCTTCTGGGTATACAGTTTTTCAGACTTCAAAGATTAACTGTTTTTTCTACTGTGACAGAGAATTTTAAGCTTGGGAATAAACAAAAAGGGAGTCAAAAGAAAGGCAATGACTCCTGATTGCAGGCAGGAAGAAAATGTGCTTCAAACTTATATTCTAACTATATATTGTATTTTTTAAAATTTAATGTGACAATGTTTGGCTATATAGAGGAAACATTCCTAAAAAATTAATGATTAAAAATCAGCTTGGAAATAATAATAAAAACTGAAGACAAATATTAAAGGAGACAAGGTAATTGAATTTAAACATTTGATAACATTAATAACATAATGAGTGTTTTATTAAAAAGATCTGACCAGTTTTACCTGATTGAATGACTAGACATAGTTTCACAACTGCATTCATACAGATATGTGAAAAGAATATAATTTAGGTGAATTCCTCCCAAAGTAACTATGTTGCTTCTGTCATAAATGCTTGTAATGTATTATTACTATTCTTATCATTAAAATATGTTTACAAATTTGGAGAATCGCTGTAATGTGTACTTAAATAAACAAAAACAAGGAAAAAAAAAGGTTTGCTGTAACAGAGCTTTTACAGACAAATGCATTCCTCTCTATAGCCACAGCAGGTGGGAGTTTAATTATGTGCTCCAGAAGCAGTGATTAAGTACCTTTGTGCAAAGGATTGCTGGCACTAGGATTTTATACTTTGCTAAATCCCTCAACTGCCTGCATAGTGTGTGAAAATAGCTGTTTTCAAGTGGTTTTTTTTATTTTATTGCAATATTTGGTGAGTTGTTATTGTAAGGGCAATTAAAAGGCATTGAAATGTTTGTATGGGTCAGCATTGAAAGATGTAAAGAGCTTTTCCACTGAGGCATTCAAGCATGTGTTTGGTTCTTCCATCTGATCAGTTTATGTGCATGATGTGTGGTAAGGTAAGAAAAACTTCATAAGTTTTTAAGTGTATTTACTCCTACTCAGAAAGCAGAAATAAGAATGCTTAAGGAGCATTCAGGTAACGTTTACAGATCTGACAGTGAAGCCCAAGCTTGTTGTTAAAAAAAGAATGTTTTCTAGCTTTTTGAAATATCATTATGTATATGGTGTGGGGTAGCTGCCTTCCACTTGTTTGTTCAGCTATGAAAGAGTTTGAACTGTTTGGCATTTTTGTTTTGTAATAGGGTAGTTTGTGTTGGTGGAGATGGATCTGTCAGTGAAGTTGCTCATGGTCTACTGCTCAGAGCCCAGATAGATGCTGGGATAGACACAGAATATGTATCAAAGCCTGTCAGAGCACCGGTTCCTCTTGGAGTAATACCAGCAGGTGAGAATGAAAGGTACTGTGACATTTTGTTAGTCATCTCTTTTTAGTCCCTTTGACATGTTTTACAGTTTTGGCTACTAAAGGCAGTTCTTGATGCTAAAGCTTCAGTTATGTAAGGGGCTATTGAATAAATGTCCTAAATTAGTGAATTGTATTGATTACAAATGACTTGATTTTAAATTGTAATGATAATTTATAATAATGGCACAGATAAGCTGTTTGCCTGAAGGAAGAAGCTGAGAAAGAATAAAAATAAAATAATTTTCAGCTGATCCATACATGATCGAGTTTCACTCCTATTTCTTGACAGAAATTATACCAAATGAAAACTTTATTTTCTAGATTTTCCTTTTTTGCATCTTCAGTTTTCTTGGCAGAATTCTTAGTTGGATTCATGCTTACGGTCGATTTTAAAATGGCGTCCCAGAAATACATTGTATGGACTATATTTTTAAAAATTTGTGTACAAAAATCTACTTTATTCTTTAGTTTTACAGACATGAAACATCTGTCTCTCTTAAAAAGTCATCTTGCTGTTTTATTAACTTATATCTGGTGGTGTGGTTTTGTGTTGGGGGTTTGTATGTCCCTTCTTTTCAGTGTTTATATTTGCCCTCCTTGGAGTGTAGCTGTGCCCAGCAGGAAGGCTTTAGCAAGAGCTGTTGTGGTTTAAGCCCAGCCAGCCCAGCCCCACACAGCTGTTTGATCACTGCCCCACCTGTGGGATCAGAGAGAGAATCAGAAGGGTAAAAGCTGAAAAACTCTTGGGTTGAGATGAAGACAGTTTGATAGGAAAGGCAAAAGCTGCGTGCACCAGCAATGCAAAACAAGGAGTTCATTCCCTGCTTCCCATGGGCAGACAGGTGCTCAGCCATCTCCAGGAGAGCAGGGCCCCCATCATATGTAACAGTGGCTTGGGAAGACAAATGCCATCACTTCAAATGTCCCGCCCTTCCCCCATTCTATATACTGAGCATGGTGTCATATAGTCTGGAATATCCCTTTGGTCAGCTGGGCTCACCTGTCCTGGCTGTGTCTCCTCCTGAAAGCTTTTGATGCACCCCCAACTTCCTCACCAGCATGGCAGTACAAAAAGCAGAAAAGGCCTTGGCTTTCTGTAAGCTCTGCTCAGCAATAACAAAAACATCTCCATATTATCAACCTTTTGTTCAGCACAAATCCAAAACACAGCCCCATACTAGCCATTGTGAAGAAAATTAACTACCTGAGCCAAAACTGGCACAAATCAGTACAGTCAGTGTTGATTCTGGACTACTATATAAATCACTTCTCTTCCAAAGAAGAGAGGTATTTTTGCATGAACACTACTCTCTGGTATAGATATTTGCTAAGACTACTTGACATAGTTTCTCAGATGTTTTTAACTGGTTAAGGAAAACATTCCTACAGCCAGTAAAACAGCAAATCACTGTTTTGAGTTTACAAAAAGAAGGAGCATGTCACTTTGAGCTGACCAAACAGATTTTTACATGCTTTGATTTGGTTTGCATATATAAGAGAACCCTTAGTTGCTTGTAAAGGAGCAAGATTACATTAGCTTTCTCTCAGGATAAAAAACGCTTGGTAAAAGAGACAACAATCTCAAGGACATGAAGGTAATGAATTTGAGTACAGAAGCTGGGCCATCACTTACCAGCTCAGTTACTGTGAGTATTTCGATGGTGCTGATACAGAACCTCTGCAGCCCCTGACTCCATGTTGTGGGTAGGTCACTGTGCCTGTCATTGGGGCTTCCTCTCCTCAGCTTAAGACAAATATGTTGTGATCAGAAAGGACTTGTAAACCCAAAAGAATTCTGTAGGGTTTCTTACACAGAATGGCATAGGTTTTCTTAAAGAGGGTCAGAAGAGTTTATAAAATGATATTGTGAGAAACTCCCAATAGGTTCTTAAAAATAATCGGTTGTTTGTTTGATTTCCATATTCCTGATATTCCATGAGGTACTCAGTTGGGAAACAGGTAAGTATGATACTTGCTCTCATGAGGATGCTACTCTGGTTGCTGAACTTTTTTTTTCCCCACCAGAAATCCAATGTACAAAATTACTAGGATTTTCCAGCCAAGTAGAAACAGCAACTGAATTACAGGATAGAATTATGTGGGTGGCTTAAAATCTGGTTTTAGCCTCTGTAATAAGTACTTAAGTCAGCATTTTGAACTTTCAGTCATCTTGATGGGAAGAAGCAGCTTTTGGAACAATTTACCTCCTGAAGAGAGAGGTCCAGAGGGGAGTATGTTTTTACTGAAATATTCTACTGAGCTGCCTTATTGTGGTCCAAATCAAATGGATGAGATATGGGGAAGCCTGCAGTTGTACTGCTGGCCATTAGCAAGAGTGTTTGTTGCTATGGGAACTACTGCTAAGAAACTGTATGGAGCGGGAACTGGAGAAAGGGGAGGGGGAACTGTGGAAGGACATTAAAAAAGCTATCCAGTTGTTACAGAACAAGAGACAATCTATATCTGATGCCTGTAAACGTTTTGATGCAAAGTGGTTCATGTAAATAAATTCATGATTCCCAATTAATTCAGAAAATAAAATATTACTGAGGGACTGTTAATTTCTGTAATATTTCAGGCAAAGAACCAAAATGTTGGTGCAGTTTTCATCAGAATTTTAGCTATGCTTGACTAGGAAGTCATTACATCACATTTATCTGTTTGGATGGGGGAGACATTAACAGCCTTATGAATATTCATGTCATCTGGTTAATTAAGTTAATTGTACTGCAGAAGTGCTTGCACTTCCAAGGACAATTTTTTTTCTCTACAATTTCTGTTTGGTACCTTCATCAGTCATGCTTTACATGACCTGCAGATACTCTGTTCTTATTGAGACGCTTTTGCACTTTTGGTGGGAAGGAGGTGGTAGGAAGTTGTTTTTAATGTCAGGAAAATCAGTTGATATTTTGAGCAGAATTGCATTTTGGAGTAATAAAATCTTGTTTGTTTCTGTAGAAAAAATGCTGATGCTGGATATTAAATAGAGATGCTGGAATTGTACAGATAAAACCTTTTCATATTAAATAGAGTAGCTGAAGTGAGAAGTAAAAATGTGACTTACTAATGTGTGAGCAGTGCAAGTCATGGGCATCAAAGGTTTTTAATCTCTGAAGTAATATGATAGCATTCAGGGGAACAGGTGTTATTGGTAAATAATATCTTGAGCTTGCATAGGGGAAAAGAGATTACTTGGGAGTATGAATAATGGCATTAAAACCATTATTGAATCTCCATTTAAATCAGAAAGGCTTCTATCATTATTTTTGTATAACTTTTATAGTTTCTACTTTGTTTATAGGCGGCATATTTTGGGTTTTCTTCTTTTGGTTTGGATTATTTTCTCTGGCATCCTGCTTGTATAGGACTTAGTTAATAAGGCACATTATTCAGTCATTATTGGGATCAAAACTGCTGGTAGGCATGTACCAGGTAGAGTTTTTAGAGAATATGATGGTGCTTGCTCCCACAAAACTGTGCTTGACCCAGTTCTTCAACTTATGGAAGGGTGGATGTGGTGCTTTTGTTTTTGAACACAGAACTTGTTTTATCTTCCTTGGAGTCCTGAAAGGGTGGGATTTTGCCTTGTTTACTTCTGCAAATGTTAATGAGCTCCAAAGATTTAAGAGAAGGATGCAATTACTTGTGCCTATCCAGTTTAGCAGGAATGAGATTTAAGTCTCATTAAAGTCAGTTTGAAGATTGGTACCGACTTCAGCTGTGGTTGTTTGGTATCTTGCTGCCATCTGCATTGATAAATTACTCTTAAATCAGGATTGTAGCTTAAACTCATACCAAGCTTGATCTTCCAAACTATATTCCACCTTGTGCTCATTAATTAGCTTGATCTTCAAGTCAGAAGTGAAACATTTTTTTTAGAATAACAACTGACACATAGGAAGTAAGCATGGTTTGCCCGACTTAAAACAATCTGCAGCTTGTATGTGTGGTTTCCTTTGTTTTGGAGACATAACAGTTGATAAGGGCTGTATAATACTGATTGAAAGAAATATTTGAGTATTTTTCAGTTGCTGCCTTCACTGGCAAAGCAGAACGAGTTGGTTCTGGAAGTTAAATCCCTGGAGTCATTCAAACATGAAATAGTGTTGAGCATATACTTGTAGTAATTCTGGGAAGAAGTGCTTTTTAGGTCAAATGTAGGGGTTTTTGTAGGTTTTGTAGGTTTTGGGTATCTGTTACCTTAAAAGATGTACCTCACTTCCTTTATATAGCAGGAACTCAGAGCTCCTCTCTCTGATGTTATGGCAGCTTTCCATGAAGTTCTAAATTACATTGAGGGGCTAAGGTGCTCTAAGGACTTAACAGGTGATATGTGAGATTCCCAGTTATGCTAATTTTTTTTTTTAATTTAGAGAAATTATTGGAAAAAAATCAAAGATATATTCCTGAATAAGAATGTCATGATGCCTTTAGAGCTTTGTAATTATGTACATCAGTAATTGCAAATTCAGTATTTTTTTCTACACTCTGCATGACATAAAACCAGAATCTGGGGATAAACAAAACTTTTCAATCTGGTAGATTGTGCTTTAAAAGTGCTTTTTAAATACTGAGTGCCTGTTGCTTGACATGTGGTAGTCTTTTGCTTTCTTCCCTTCTTTCCCCTACTTTAGAAAGACAAGTAATTATTCCATAAATCTTAGGGCAAATTTAATATCCAGAATTGTCTATTGCTGCTGTAGAATATTAAATAATTGAAACTATTTGAAAATCTATGTGAGCTCATTTTTATATGGGAATGTTAGGTACTTAACTGTTCTTATGTAATTTTTTTTCTTTTAATTATACTTTTATAGAATTATTCATCCCTTAAGCAGTGATATGAAGAAGTCAATATTCTGCCTCTTTGGTGGCAGGCCTTTATTTTTCCAGAGATAAATTCTTTTGCTGATTGGCTAAGTAATGCCAGAAATGAGAAAAATAAATCTGAAATTTTTTTTTAAACTACACCTATTTAGTGAAGACACCTTCTTCATGATTTTAAAAATAAATTTGTATTCATTACAAATACTGATGCACAGTATTTTATATCCTAGGCATTAAAGCAGAAGGGCAAAATTTACATATATATCTCCATGTTTCTTATCCAGGTAAAGTGCCTTGACATATCAATCACTATCAGTTGTGTGCCCTCAGAACTCTGCTTCTTTCTTTTGCAGACTGACAGCTGATTTTCCATTCTCTCTTTCAGCTCTGTGCTGACATTGCTGGGTTTTGACTTCTTTTTCTACTTGCCACCTGATTTACTCACTCCCTTGTTTCAAAATCTCTTCTCTTTCTCTTCTCTTCTCTTTCTCTTCTCTTTCTCTTCTCTCTTTCTTTCTTTTTCTTTCTCCTCTTCCTCCTTCTCCTCCTCCTCCTCTCCCTCTCCTCTCTTTCTCTTCCTCTTCTCTCTGGTGCTGGTAGAAAGATTGGCTGCTAGTGTCCAGGCAGTGCAGATAAAAGTGAGATGGATCAATTTTGGTGCACTGAACGCAAACCACCTCTTTGTCAGATGTCACATTCCACCTTCCCCGGTTTTCAGTCATTGAGTTGTTTCTTGTGAAGCTGATGTGCAGTAGTTAATTTTATTCACTATTCCAAGAATCTAAAATGTAGCCTGCAAGAAGCACAGCAGCTATCTTTGACTAGATTAAATATCGTTTAGATTGAAAAATGTACAGTTAAGGAGATGGTTTAAAAAAATCCAAGCAGGCGATATGTTGAAAAGCTTGTTTCTCCCACTGCTTTGTTTTTATGGCACTTATGAATGAATTTGCAGAGAAGATTTTATAAGCATCTGGAAGTTTTAAAGGTTTTAATTTCATACTATTCAGCATTTCTGCTGTTAACAAGACAATTAATGGGCGGGCTTTATTTCTTTGAAAATGCAGTAATTAAAATGCTGTGCATATTTGTTCTGGTTATTCTGTATCTCTCATGGTTTTTTACAGCAGGGTTTTTTTTTCACTTTTACAGGTACTACAAATATCTTGGCCCATACACTCTATGGTATTAAACATGCAGTGACAGCGACATTGCACATTGTAATGGGTAAATATTTTTACATTCATTACCAGATTATAAATAATAAAGCAGTGTGTAGAAGTTTGTCGTAACCAGTGGCTTAGTAAAGGCACAGCATTTTGCTGTGTCACTGTAATCGATACTGTGAGGCTTTTAAACCCAAATGATTCTATCCTGGTTTTAGCTCCAGGTGCATTTCTTTTAATTACTAACAGTTTCTATAAGAAAGCTTTATTCACAGAAGAAAGTGTATCATTTGCCACTGGATCCAGACAATAAATGGGTTTTGAGTGTGACAATGTAATTATGCTTAAATGGAAAATTAAATGGCATTAAAACCATTTTTAAAACCAATTTTGGTTTTTGCTAGTGCGAACCTTATTTTTGGGTCTTAGAAAAGCAAATACTTTGACAGAAAATGTTAATTTTACTCTCAAAACAGTCTTTCTTTAGAACTTTTTTTAAATTAAAAAAAAGAGAAAAAATATTAAGGTCCCTCCTGGGTAAGCTCTTCTCTTGGCCTTGCAGTCTGCAGTGGAAGAGCCTTTGCTCTATTTCTCAAGTCATAATACAAAACCCTTTACAGGCAAAATCTAAACATGACTTCCTTTAAAAATCAGAGACACTGAATGCAGGGGAAGATGCCCAGGGTCCATTTTAAAAAGTCTATATATCCTATCTTGAACATAATTATATGTCTATAACTGTAATCATGAATACACTTAAATATATAAGCATGAATACATTTAAAACCTATGTTTAAGAGTTCCCATATATCCTCCAGTACAATGTGGTGTCATTACATGTTTTTGGTGAAACAGTTGCAGAGATTTATGCAAATGTGAGCATATTACATTTTCCTTGATTCTTGTTGTTGAAAATGTGCACAGAATTAAGAGTCAGACCCTTAGCAGGATTATGAAGTAGCCAAATGTTCTACCATAGCTTTAACATTTTCAAGTGTCTGAAATTACTACTTTGATAGAGTCTTAATTTTATCTAGATTGATTCTAGATTTGATTAGTAAAATTCATTTCCTAGAGAGAGAGGAGTCTGGAGGGGTTCTTCCCCCATCTAAAGTAGATGAAAAACAAATGGTAAGTTGTGTGTCATTTGAAATACCGATTTTTTTTTTTCTCTTCTCTATCTGTGAAATTTTAGGACACATTCAAGCAGTAGATGTGTGCACTTTCAGCACTCCAAGCAAGCTGCTGCGCTTTGGGTTCTCGGCCATGTTTGGGTTTGGGGCAAGGACGCTGGCTTTGGCAGAGAAGCACCGCTGGATGCCCTCCAGCCAGAGGAAGGATTTTGCTTTCATCAAAACCCTGGCAGATCTTAAGTATGCCAAGAGATGTTATGTTTTTCTAGTATTTCTCATTTCCTGGGGAAAATGAAATAATAAATCTCATAAAGACAGAGAGAGCAGAAGTTTATCTTAATTGCAGATTTAACTCAGATGTGATGCATATCCCTTTTACAAGTTAAAGAGGAGATAAATTCTGTACATTCAGAATCGCCTGAAAATCATCTTAACTTTGAAAAGTGTGTCTAACAGTCAGAATACTGGATTGCATCACAGTAAATGTCAATACTTTTCTAGGCCAGAGGAATGTGAATTATCGTTTCTCCCTCTACAAATTCTGGAGGAAGACACTCATGAGAAGGACAGGTAAGTAAAACTGACTCAAGCAATTCCAAAGCTACAGAAATGTGTCTTTGAAGAATAAAATTGTGCAGATTCTTTACTTTGTTCAAATTTAATCAACAAGTGATATAATCTTAGGAGTTATTTATTTTGACAGCTGCAAACTTGTACATATTGTAAAGCGTTTCTAGAGGATACTATAGAGGATCTTGTTAAAAGGCAGTCTTCCACTCAGTATTATTGATTTTCTCAGTTCCACTAATATGTTAGTTTTTTTATAAAGTATGCGTTGCTTAACTGTGCAACTGACTTTATTTTTTTTTTTACCTACATGTTTCCACCCTTTTAGGAAGAAGAAAGAGAGAATGGAAAGAGGTGAGTTTCTGCTTTTAGGATTTTTTAAAAGTGAACCATGGCTGATTAACTGGAGTAACATAGAATTACTCTGTTATATTTAGGTAGCAAGGATCAATGGCAGAAAATTCAGGGTCACTTCCTGAATGTGAGCATTATGGCAATCCCTTGTCTGTGTTCAATGGCACCAAGAGGCTTGGCACCTAATACGAGGTCAGTATGGGTTTAGAGAATTAGTCATGTCTATAAATTCTGACATCTTACCTTAAGACCTTGGCTTTTCCGAGAATATGAGCCTATGTTTAGGTAGTCTAGTCCCTCTGGACTGGGGGAGGGAGCGTAGACTGCAGCAGACTCGATAATCCCAGGAATTGTAATCAGTTTTTGGATCAGGCAAATAAGGTCAAGCAGTCTAACTAGAATTATGAGTGGATAATTGCTGTGATTAAATTAGTTGGCAAGTCTGACTTAAGTAGTAGTCATGGAGCAGTCATCTGTCATAGGATTTGGCTTTATGGGGAAATTTCACCCTTAGATTTAATTTTATTTTTTCAAGTATAAAAGTGGCCCTCGTCTTCTGCTCTACAGCTAGCAAAAAATAAATATGAGTCTTTCTCATGTTATTAAAGACTAAAGTTCACACTTGTCTTTTTCTTATTATTTTTTGTTTGGTTTCCCTCAGAATTTGATAAATTAAGCTTCTACATGCAGGGTTTGGGGAAATAAAGCAGTATGTAACCTCGTTGTTGACGTTGAGTCATTTTGCCTTTAGCTCCTTGTTGAGAGACTGCTTTGTGGTGACCAAAGCAGTTCTTAGGTGGCAAATATTTGTACTTGTTGTATCCAGATGGCAATTGAGCAGAATGGCAAGTACAAACTTTGTAGTTGTATGCAAAGTATACAAAATGCTTCCTCAAAAAAAGAATGCAGAGACCTGTGTGTGTGCATGAATGTATACCAAAACCACCCCAACACTCAGGGAAGTTTAGGGAATGAGTCTCTTTTCTTTCATTAGATTGTCACTAGGTGAAATTGGAGAAGAATTGATGAGGTCTTTTTCTTCAAAATTGCTGGTTCATTTAGTAGAATTTTACTTCTTGGAAACAATATAGAACCAAATTATTTATGATTAAACTCTTAATGAAAAGTTTTCTTCGCTCCCAGGGTCCTGCTAATCTCACAGTCCTCAAGATAATGCTTGAATGCTGTCCCATTTTAGGGACTTTGTTCTGCATTTAGTGTTTTCCAGTCAGTTGGAAAATTCTGATGAGAATTTTAGCTTTGCTTTCTCTTTCTATCTTTTCTTCTCCATTTCTCAGTGACAGAGAATTTTGTAACAACTCCATGCACTTATTGCAGGTTTGAATGAGCCAGTTTCTCTCCCAGTGCAGCTGCTCAGTGGATCTCCCTATTTTTATTTTATTTTTGTGTGTGTGTGTGTAAGAATACCTATTGTTCTTTCATCTCTTTTTAAAATGATCTTAAAGTGTGGTCAGCTAGTAGAGTAGGAAGGGTAGACTCAAACAGGAGCTTCCTTTGTCATAGTGATTAACATATTGACTGTAAATCTTCTCAATGTGGGAAACAAAAACATGGCACTGATTGTTTGGGACGTGAGACCCACTATGGAAGGAACTGGTGTAGGTTTTTTCTCTCTCTTCTTTTTTCCCCAAGAGGTTTCTGCCTTGTGAAGACATTTGAAGTGGGGTGCAAGCTTTAGCTGCTGCCTGTAGCACCAGTTACACTGGTCTAAATTTGCAGAAATGTGTCCAGATAGATTTAACTGTCTGTGCTATGGGAGCCCTGTGGGACGTGTTTTTCACAGCATAGGTGTTGTGCTTCACTGCAGATGGGGCTTTTTAGGGAATTAATGAGCATTCTTAGTCATTTCTAAAGATGAAAGGCCCTAGTGCTGAATGCCCAGTAGTCTGCTGTGCCCTTTTATTGAAACAAATATGATAAGGAGGCAACTTTTTAAATGTTGTCATCTCTCCTGAATCAGCAAAGTACTGCTGTGCCAGGTGACTTGCTTAATGTTTATGTAACAATTACCCTCCCAGATAGTGCTGCTACCATAGTCTGAGAACATTCCTGATGCAGCTGTTCAGTAGCTATCTGAACTATCCCTTTCAGTGCTGGTAGCCTGGAAGTAATTTTCTTTAAAACTCCTTATATATTTTCCAAACATAGATGCTGACTAAATAAATGAATAAATGAATGCACGTATGTGCAGAAGATAGGAAGTACACCATCTCTCTCCAGAAGGCACTCTCAGCAGGGGTTGCCATGTTCATCAGATACTCTTGTTGAACACTGATCTGGCTCTGTAACTCAAATGGGACTTATGCATGGTTGCATGGATATTCCAGTTAGTTTCTGTGTCCAGGTACATTCCATTAAGGAATGGGGGAACTGACACTGGCTCACAGTCTTACCCCCGTTCTCAGTGATGCTCAAATACCCATGGAGGCTGGATACTGAGAGCCACTGAGCATCTGCACTGTGGGGGCTCTTCTTGTTTAATCTCTAGTACATGCCTGTTTCATCTCATACAAAATTCTTAGTCCTTGAATTTATTTTTTTTTTTGGTGAAATGTATAGATAGAACTGTACTAAGAACTGCTGTGAGAGTGTGAGTTGGAGATGGCAGCCTTTGTTAGGGTAGCATGGGTTTGGTGGAGAGGGGGGGAACCCATCTGCACTGGGTCTGTGCTAGGGGGGCTTCCATGCACTATGGCACTGTTTTCTGGGTACAGCTCTGCCTCACAGCACTTATGGTAACTGTTATTTGTTGCTGGAGAGAAAAGTAAAACGAAAAGTTTGTGATCCCCAATGTTTAAAACCCATCTGTTAAGTATAAAAGCAAGCTCTTCTTAGATTATATGTATTGTATTCAAGAAATGGCTATTGCTAAAAGTTATTATTACAATATAAGAATGCTGAATAACTTCAGTGCTTAATTTATATTGATCTGTGGGGTGGGGGTCAGCAAAAAGATTTGAAAAACTATTGAGACTATCCCATTAATTTACTCTGTAGGCTTTTAAAAATTTTTCTTTCTAATCTAGGCTATTGAAGAGCCTTCTGTACTTCCAAATTAATGAATTATCTTTTTGCAGATTAATGAATTATCTTTTTGGTCTGCTTTTCAGGTTGAACAATGGAAGCATGGCTCTTATTGTTGTACAAAATACTTCTCGAACAGAGTTTATAAAGCATCTGAAGAGATACAGCAGTGCAAAAAATCAGGTACCATTAATTTCTTTCTGGTGATTATAAAAAGAACAGTTAATCGTGAAAGTAGACAAGCTGCAAGAGTTAATGTTAGCATCCTCGTAAGGAGACTTAGCTTCCTGTCAGAATACATTAGCCCCTTTTTATCTGATTTTTTTTTCTTTTTTTAAATCACTAGACTAATACAGATTAGCCTATTTCAGTCCATCTGTTGTGGTTTAAATTGTGTTTGTGTTGTACCATAGTTTTATGGGTGTAAAGCCCTTCCACCACAATAAGGAAATGCATGCCATGTCTGAATTTTGTATAGTACAGAGATGGAGAATGCAGAACTGCGGGGGCATCCCACAACTCTGTCAGAAATTGGTAAAGTTGGCAATTTCAGCAGGTCATGGCATGCTGTGCTGGTAGCAGTGGGTTGTGAGCATTGATTTTTAGCAGGTATGCATCCCATCAAGTTACGATGCTTGCAGAACTGTATTTCAAGATTGTAGTCACAATTCTGTCATGAAAGAGAAAAAATGAAGCATTCAAACACAGATCTTATTGCTGTCTAAAGCATTCAAACACAGATCTTATTGCTGTCTAAAGCCACCACTGCATGGCCCAAACACACTGGTACTCATTCAGATCTTCTGGGATTATGTGAAATCACTGTAGCAGGAAGGTTTGGGTTTGAATTCATCTATAGCCAGGGAGTTTGGGGGAGAGATGGGTGAAAATTCTAGGTGACAGCACTAATGGCTGAATTGAGGAAATAGCTTAAGCTTTCCAGTTATGCTTTTGGAGGAAGGCCTTGCTTTTCTCTCTGTCTTTCTAGTTACAAATCAGACAAGGAGATGTGGGCCCTTCTTTAAGCTTAATTCTAACTAGCCTGGTTTAGGGTGAGATTACTGGTAATGATGAACAGAGCACATCTGCTTGGACTTTCACATATTCTGAAAGTATTTGGTATGTGCAAAATATACCCCTTACCTGCAGGTTGATGGGGTCCAATATGGGAATACAAATGGAACACTACCGTTTTTTTCTGAGGCACTATTTAGGATAAAAATACCAGGTTAATCTATAAACACTAGCTGGAATACATAATGGCTCATGTGGTCAAAGCTTGAGTTAAATGTTCCCACTCAGGACAAAAAAAGTGCCAGCTTTTTGATTTCAAGTAACCCATTTTGTTTTAAGCTACCACCTGTATCTTTCATCTTCATTTGCTGTCTGTCTGTGTTTGGTTTAGTTCAATTTTCCCTTTGTTGAGACCTACATAGTTCGAGAAGTAAAAGTACAACCAAGGTTTAAAAGTGGACCTGATGCCAAGGAAAATATGTGTCTGAATGCAGAAGGAAACTACCCTTGGAATATAGATGGAGACCTAATGAAGGAAGCATTGGAAGTTCATGTTCGGTAAGGTTCAAATCCCATTTGGGACCATATACCCATAACAGCTTAGTGCTGCAGTCTCAGATGTGTTACAGCTCCACAGAACACAGCTGGTACCAGAGTTAGGTGTTCTGAATGCTCCTACATAGAACTGCTTGCACTGCAGGGTCTGGCTCTTCCACCATCGTTTGGGCCTCTGCCTTAGATGCCTTGTGTTCATCTTTGGAAAGGTTTGTTATAACTCACATGGCCTTTCCATCCTGGTGCTTCATCAGCTTCCACTCTAGTTGTCTTGTTTTTTGTTACCTGATTACTTCTTGTTGCTTCTTTCCTGCTACTTTACCCTTCCATTTGTTAGAGAACAGATGTATGTAATGTGTCTCCATGAGGAGCTCCTTTTGGGACAAGGATTCCTACTTGGAAAGCAGCATGTTAAGGTTAAGAAAAACATGTAGTTCAATTGTGAAAAACTTAATGCTGCTAGAGAATAGTCTCCATATCCAGCATCTAAGAATGAGACTACAAATACATAGGAAATGGGAGGATTATCAGTGGAATTAAGTGGGCAGGGGCTCATTTTTCTGCAATGTACACAGGATTAGTTGAAGGCACACAGCTCAGGATAAGTCTGGAATGCAAAATAAAAGGCAGATCATGTTGTAGGATATATAATATATTCTCCTAAAGATGATCCTATTGGAATTGTCAAAATGTAATTCACCTTGATTTATTTCCATATAAAAGCTTGTACATATTAATTCTCCTCATCAACCTCAAAAAGTAGCCCACCCATTGCAAGAGTTGATGTGATAAAGTTTGACTTCCTTGCTTCACAGAGTGCATCCTCAACTTATTGATCTTTATGGAGTGAACACTGATGACCTGGAGACTTCCCAAGTGACATGCAACTGCATATAGAAGGGACACATTGGAAATTCGGTAATATAGAATCCTGTTCTCACCCCTATGCACAACTTTCCAAGGTCTGGACTTGTACTGATGTCAGTTGTAGTAGAAGCTTAATTGGTAAGGGTTAGGGTTTGTTCCAATTCTAGGTTAAAATTGATATTAAATTATATATTTTATCAGGGCAGAACCATACCTCTCTCATACCAGAACTCACCAGCTCTAGCTGAAGAATATAAAAAAATGGCAAAATAAAAATGTATGCATTTATTTTTTTAATAAAGTACTTATATTTCTAGTTATGATTTTTAATGTTGCCTTAATATATTTGTTCTCAAAATGTTTCTAGTCAATTAATAGAAAAGAATATGTTGATGTGCTGTTTGGCTTTCCTTTGTTAAAATGTATTTTAAAAACTGCTCTTTGTATAAAATTAATATTTTCTCTGTCTTAGAAATGAAACGCTATTCAGCATAGTTTTTGTTGTTGCTGAGAATAAAGTTGTGATAAATGACTTAAGAGTTGACTTAAATTTTTATAATTTCCTTGTAAAACACAATGTTTGAGTGTTTGGTTTCTTTTGGTAATTTACTTAATATTGAAGACAATTATTTCAGAGGACAGCAAATTAAGACTGTTTTTTCTGGGAACAGGCTTCCTTTGAGGTGAAAAGTAGCAACCATGTTTTTCCGTTTGCAGGACCATGGATAACGAATGTTTTCCTGGTCACTCCTCTGGGAGTCATTCAGGAGGCAGTGCACAAATGAAAGCTGCAGTGTCAGGGCACAAGTCAGTTGTTTTAGGTGCTTTCTTCAGGAAGCAGTTGAGTGTAATGTGAAATCCAGTCTTCGTATGATGTTGCTAAATCAAGGGCTTAAGCCTTTGCAAGAGATCTATAGCTACTATGATTTTAAATATTTGTAAAAATTCTTATCTCTGATAAATACACTGGACTGAGTACTGCAGATGAGGATTTGGCTCCTAAACCCAAGAAGTTGCCTTTTGTCCAAGTTAGAGGGGAGCACTTTCCACTTAAAATTCATACTCTATCCCATCAAGTATTTTTAACATGCTAAGGCAATTCAAACTAAGCTTCTTTAAGTTGTTTAAAAAGGCATTCCAGCAACATGTAGTAGATTTAACTTATTTATTAAATGAAATTTAACAAAAGAATTGAATTTGCAGAATGAACAACATTCATCTGTTTAACTTGCTTGGGCTTTTTTAAATAAAATGCAATTGAATAATACTTTATAATCTTGCCACCATCAGGACATAGTACATTCATTTTTTGTCAACCTGGTTTATAAAAGCTTCATAATTTTGCTTCATATCCTAAGAAAAGGAAGCCAACATATACATGTTAACAATCAAACCTGAATAAAAAGTGTACAATTTCCAAGGCATCATTATCACATGTACTGACTTATGTAAACGATTTCAAAGATAAATAAAATGCTTTGGTTTCACTTCCTTGCATTGTTTGTACTCAAAAGAAAATGAATGCTTCTTCCAGTATTTGAGGTATATTTTTCACAGTATGCTGTAATGTCAAACTAATTTCTGTTCAAAGGTTTTTTGGTTAAAGTGCAAAAATTCACAAAAGCCATTTGGAAGGTAAGCATTTTTGGTAGTTTTCACACAGATTTGCAAGAAAGTATTTCATTCCTGACATACTTTATTTTGACTTTTTAAAAAAATATATGCACATTCATTTGTCCTTGCACTGTAGGTATTAGAGGAAAACATACTTTGGATCCACATCTTTGGCACCAAATGAAGTGAAAGGAAGTTAGAAAATGGTCCCAAATACCTTTGGAATCTGTGGGCAACTTAAGTTTTATGGCACCAAGCACTCTAGTAGCAGAAGTGCTTGCTGAAGGCACTTGCTGTGGGTTTGAGTTTCAGGCCAGTTCCCATAGGATGGTGCAGCTCTGAAGCATTTGTACAGGTGACATTCCATTCTTGGTGCAGTTCAGAAGGACATCCAAGGCCCAGCCTCACGTCTTACTCTGTCCTTCTGGTGCAATAAATTCGGTTACTGAAGAAGTTGAATGTTCTCCAGCTGTTCTGGGGAGCAGAGGAAGGTTTTTTTTCCCTTGTGGCTTGTGCTGTTTCACCAAAGCTAGGTGGCAGTGCAAACTTAGCTAGCTGAGGAAACTTCCTGGAGTAGCAGAGCAGTGGTTTGATCCATGTTTCTGTTCAGTCCTTTGCCTTTCTGCCAAGTGGCTGCTGAGGGTGCCTGTTTGGATGGTATTTTTCTGACACCTTCCAAGAACCCAAGCTGGCACTCCAAGTGACTTCCTTATTAAGTACTTTCTAAAGTACTTAATCTAAAGATAAGATTTGGCCCATTACAGTTGGCAGTTGGAGTCTTTTGGGTAGATGTGTCTGTTTTGTCAGCTGAAGCCTGGTTTTTTTTTGAGGTTCTGGAAGAATGCCAGCACTAAATCCTATAATAAGTACTATAGAAAAATCTTCAAATAAATAAAAATAAATACTTGCTTTAAAAAATCCCACCTAGAAACAATTCATTGGAGAAGTCCAAAACCTTATGGCAGCACTGTCTGAGGAAAGGATGAAACAAGTAATTCTATCATGCTTGCAAGCACCATGTTATAGATTAATACAAATAATAATCTCCAATACTTTAATCATTCTACAGCTGCATCTCCAGGCTACCCCACACAATTCCCTGCTCTGAATTCACCTTTGGCCTTCCAAGTTCTGACTTGCCTGGATGTCTAAGTACCTTCAGTGATGTGGCTGTGCCTGTGAAGCCAAAGGTTACCTGCATAAGCCCAGAGCTTCTGAGAGTTGTTTTCTATGTCTGTGTGTTCTCCTTACACTCCTGTGAGTTTGAGATAATTTACCCTTGGTAAAATGCCAGACAAAGATGAGAAAGGATTTCTTCTTGAATGCCTGATCATTATTGAAACTTTAAAAATAATATAATAACTTATGCTAATGTGCTTGAGATCTTATTTTCCAGGATTGGCCAAAAATTATTACTTTCTACAAATACTTCCTTTTGGTAAGTAATTCTTCTTCTCTTTATCTTTAGTGTCCTTCTGTCTGTTTGAAACCATATATATATATATCCAATGTGGCATTTCAAATATTACTGGGAGACTTCAGAACAAGCTGGTGTACCATTTTCATATTAGAACAGTACTGTAAAGTGTATCCTCCATACAGTTCAAGGAAATAAAGCATGTTTTGTAAGAGAAAGTAATCTCAATGCTTAGGGTTGTTGTTGCTGATGTTTCTCCTGTGAATTAATCTGAATTTTAATTTCTTCATTTTAAAATCAAATGTTTATTTGCCATCTTAGTCATTTTTGTTCCCACTTTTAAAACTCCAGCTGTCTCTTCGGTTCGTGTCTTGAGGGACTGGTTTGTATTTCCTTTTGAAGAAGCCAATCTGAAATACATAATTTGGAATCTGTTGTCAGCAAATCTTTGTCATCAAATCTAAACCGTAGAAGATTAATTAAAATAAAAATGCCTATGCATGGCATTTATGAAGTCTGGTATTTGCCAGTGCTTTGTCATACCAAGTAATCAAAAAATCACATCAATCAAAAAAGTAGGTTTGCTTTTTCTTCTTTTAATTTTTGGGAGGCTAATGCTCTCCTGTATGGAGTAAAGACTGGGGGCTTGTGAACTTTAACAGTCCACAGAATCCACTGTTTTTAAAAATTTGGTAATAAAATATTCCAGTTAAACTTGTTTAATTTCTACATGTCCATGCAAAAATGATGGATGGAGAAAATCTTGTTGTAGGTAAAGAAGTTAACAATCTCTTAATCACTTGTCAGAGGATCTGCCTCCTTCTTAGTTTTCTCTTTTACTTAGGCCCAGAATATTTTTAGTATTTATGTTGTAATTTGAAATCTTAAGTATTTTATACTAGTATGAAACCATGTTTTAAACTATCAGTCATCATGTGACAAGTGACATTAAATGTGGAGCACCATTGCACAGAAGTGATCCATTTGATATCATTAAAATACATAAATCAATTGCAAACATGAGATGCCATATAAAACATTGTAAAGGGATTTGTGATGTTGAGCACCAGAAAATGTAGAACATGCAGAAGATTAAATGAAATGAAAAAAATGGAGAAATACTTTTGAAGAACCCCAAGTTACAGGAGCAATTATCTTTTTTTAGAAAGGACAGATCATAATAAAATGTTATTTATTCTTTAACCGACTTTAACCCAGATCCAAAAATCCTTCAACAGTATGAATTCCTGACTTGAAGTAACTAAGGAATACTAAAAACCTACCTTCCATAATATAAATGAAAGGACCAATAACAAGGTAACACCAACTATTAAGCCGAGGGAAATAATTAGCACAGTAACATGGTATTTTGGCTTTTGGTGGTGCACTCCTTCCAAATAGACCTGCAAAACAGAAAATAAGCTTAGTGCTAACTTTTGGGTTTTTTTCCCTAATAGATACTAAAAAGCCTGGGAAAATTAATTAATTTTTAAAGTAATTAACACTATATTAATTGCTGGTGTACAGGTATGTATAGAATTGTACAATATCAATTGCTGTTAGTTTTTCTACTTTAACATGTTCATCACAAATACATAAGAGAATTCTTACATATGCAACTTGCTTGTCCTTATGTAGTTCAATAACTTTTTCATTTTTTTCTGGCCAGACTGTTGCTCTTACTTCAAACTTCAATACCGAGGCATCATCCTGATTAAAAAAAAAAAAATCTATCTTTTAAAAAATAACTTTTACACACTGATTCCTGCCCAGCAAAAAGTGATAATGCAGCTGCTGACATAACCAGAATCCCACACAAACACACAATGTGTCTTTTTCTGAGCACGAAACAAATTAGTACCAGAAGCTGGAATGAAACCAGGTTGGATTTTACTTCATGTCCATATCCATGCTGCTTTTCTTGGAAAAATACAATTACGAGTTGAATTTAAATCCCCATCCTACATAACCCAGCCAGAATAGACAAAGCAATACATACCATAAATAGAAAGTGATAAACTAAAATATGTATTTTTGTTTTTCATACATCACCTTGAGCCAAAGCATTAGCAACCTAAAATAGGTTAAAACCTAAAAGATTTAGATTTAATCATGTTTGAATCACATTTCACTGATAGAAAACAAGTACTAATACCTTTAATTTATATGCAGGGAATACTGCAAATATGCCTTGAAATATTCCCCTCAAGTATGAAAAATTCATGTGTTACCATTTGTAAAAGTAAAGGAGTAGCCTCCAGATGCAAGTGAACAGTTGCTTCTTTTCCACTTTCCATGTTTCCCAGCTTGCAATGTATTTGTAAGCAAAGGCTGTCATTTTTCATGCAGTACTGTACAAGGGAGGGAAAGATTCAAATTTAATCTTAGCAACTATATAATCTTAGCATTAAAGACAATAGGAAATTACTAAAACAAAAGGATTCATGTTTATTCTTGAAAATTCAGGGTATAACTTGAGGTTGTCATCCATCACTGTCATTCCAGAGATGCTAAAGGTACAGTAACAAGAGACCAACCTATTTGTATACAAAACACATCTCATTTTTATTAAAAATTCAATTATTTTAGGACTGAAAAAGAACAAGTGTCATAATTTGTTTATATATTTATGGTTTATTTTTACACTGTTATTTCAAATTAGCTTTTATCAATAATGATGAATGATAATAACTCTATGCTATCCAGTGCAAACTGTGTAATTGGTTGATCCTTACATTTGTACACTGACAACTAGGACCACTTCACACAGCTTTGGAGAAGACAAAAACACAAGGCTGTACATGATTATGTCTATTATATCTTTAACATTATTCTTTATCCAAGACTACCATGCTGAATACTGGTTGGATATTCTATCTAGTTCAGGCTATATCTCAATCATTGGCTGATATTTCCTGTAATGTGCTTACTTAAAAGTCCCAAATTAATAGTTCTTAAAAACAGGTAGGGTTTTTTTGTTTGTTTTTGTTATTTTTTAAGATGACAGATTAAATATTGTTGTACTTTATCAAAGACAAGGTGTAGGAAACAGATTTTTATGAGGACAAAGCCTCAGCAATGCAATGCTGAAATAGCAGTTGTGGTTTGGACTGTGTGGAGTGTCTGATCTCCAGCAGGGTCTGTGAGCAGGAACAGAAGGATGAGCTGGAACAGGCCATGCATGTATGGCACTCTCCCAGCCTCCCAAATATTTTTAATAGCTGCCCAGGGAAATATGATTTCCACATATTTTGTAATTCTTGATTTCTATTAACTTGAATAGTCTTCCTTGGAATTCAGTTCTTTTTAACATTCAGGGTTTTTTTTTACCTAGATCCTGTTAGTTATGTCTGATGGCACTGTTTTGATGAAGAAAAGACAATAGTTGATCTGCATACTGCATATAATTAAAATAAAGCCTGTTTTTCCCTGATGCATCATTTTCTGTTCGTTACTGAATTTCCTCTGCCATTCTGCTTGCCCACTCATTCAGTTCCATACCCCCATGGCAGTTTTTTTTTGGTGCCTGTCATCCACCCTGACTTCAGGAATGTGTCATTAATCAACTTTATCCACTCAATTCTCACCCCTTTCACTAAAGACACTTATGACTACCCTGAACTTATCACAGATCCCACCACATATCCTTTGAAGATGGCTCTGTGACTTCATTATATAAGATACACTCTTTTCTTAAGGCTTATTCATACAGTCATGATGCCAAAAGATAGATCTTACCATGTGCCTCTTCATAGGCTTTGAAAAGAAAGTGATGACATCCTTTAGTATGTTTTCATTTCCTTCTGCTGCAGTACAGTCTCTGGGATATTTATTATAGGAGCAGTGTCCAGCTGTTGTCTGAAAATAAACATCATTATTAAAAGTATAAACTTTATATTATATATATATTATATAAATATATATATATTTATATTCTGAAACATGTGGGGCTGAAGATGATCCTGTTCTAGTTCACTCTGCTTCACCATGGCTAGCAAATCAAACATAGACTGAGTACTTAGCTGACTCTGTTCTGCTTTTCTTTTTCATAGAATTCATACAGCTGCCAATACATTAAGTAGCCATTACTTACCTTGATATCCAATGGGTTGAATAATTTGGAGTCCCTGGGTGGAAAAGCATTTGGTATCATTATCTCTAAGTTGGTATTTGGAGACATGCTTGGTCCTGCACTGATAACCTTGTGGGGAAGAGGTGAAGAGTTCAACAGTTAGAACTTCAAGGGTATGAAACGTAAACTTTAAGGCATTTAGAGATTTTGAGGAGCTAAGATTTTAGCTAGAAATAAGCCTTACTAGAGTTAATTAAAATAAGAATAATAAATGAGTAGGCCTTGATGAAGTTAGGAGTTAGTAGTTAACTAATAATTAATTGCTTGTCAGCACAATGTTTGGTTAGCTGGGTTTATAATGAAGAATATAGAAACTGATAAATAGCTTTTAGGAACATAAGACAATTGTGGGCCTCCTCTCTTCTGAAACCAATTGAAGACAAGGAATGGGAGTTCTACCAAGAGTTCATTTGTCATACTCGCATTGAAAAGGTAGAAAGGTCAGAACGAGGAAGACTTCATTTACTTCCTCATTTTGGGACCCCTCCCCATAAAAGGGACCACCGACCCATTTCAAGGGACAAACTACGCATGCTTAATAGCTTTTGGAGTGATTAGCATACGAAGCGGGGAATGGGATGTACCAAAATTATGAATATGTATTTGTATTTTGTATATTCAATACTTGTGTGGATAAAAAGACTCTGTAATCACCTGGAAGGCGCGGTGTGTATTTGGGAGCTATCCCGCACGCTGCCCGGCGTCGAATAAACATACACTTTCTAACTTTAAACTGTTAGAGAGTTTTTGTCCGTCACAGTTGGATATCGATACTAGATCAATATCCATATTTCTTTAATAAATCAGGTAGCTATTCAAGAAACAAAACCATACATATATAAATACATAGAACTGCACAGAATGGGGTAGCAGCTGCTCTGTATGCTGTCACGAAAGTGGATTGTGCTAGGAGTGTTAACATCTTGTTCATTCACTCTGTGGGCTTGCTGAACCCTTCCCTCCTCCAAAGCTGATGAGTAAGTAGTGCTAATCTGTGATGAGTACCTGAGGTCATGCAGACTGCCTGCCAGGAGAGTGTGCAAAAGAAACTAGGAGAGATTTATGTCCAAACTCCTGCTTTTAGTACACTGCAGACAGATTTGATGCTATAGGTACTCTTACAAGAAGCTCCTAACTCCTTTTTCTTACTATAATTCCTTTTGAAGTGTTCCTGAAAGGAAGAAGTAGCCAGTCAGAACTGCTCTACCACTTTCAATCCTGCTTGTGTTAGGAAATTTGTCTCTGATCATTCAGTGGAAGATTTGCCAGGCCAAAAAAAAAGTGTTCGAAGAGGGATTAACAGAAACTTCCCATCACTAATGCAAAAGAATTACTCATGGTGCCGTTGTACACTTAAAAGTGTCCTTACTGACTGTCTAGACTATCATTAGATGCACTAAACATTAACCTTCAAAACAAGGATGACAGGGTTTACAAAGGAAAACTCTTACATGGAAAGTGAAGTTGATATTTTCCTTCATACATGTCACTGGTGAATCTTTCTCTTCTGCTCCATAAACAAATGAAGTTGGTGACACAAACCTACAATGGTTTAGAAATTGTTAATAAACAGAATTCCTCTATATCATTAGCATAACTTTCTGCTTCACATTACCTCCAGTAAGGCTGGTTGTAAGAAAACATCCAAGTTTGCTTTTAAGTAAATCTAGGAACATAGAAATCATCTGCCTTTGGAACAGAAACCCTCTACATTTGTACTCTTTCCTCTGAAAAAGGCAGATCAACCGTAAAAAGTCATAAATCTGCACCCAAATGCCCCACAACAAACCCAGAGCATGACTCATGTTAAGCAAGGAATCTGAGGATCTGCTATGCTCTTATTAAACACATCTTTTTGTAAAAAAATATTCCGCTTTTTAAAACATGTTGGTCTGTTCAGAGACAAGTCTGAAGCACCAGAGATACCAATGGTCTCATCTCACAGTAGTGGGAAAAAACTCCTACAAGTGTCTAAGAGCCCAGGACAGCTGTGCTAACTCAGTCCCAGGATTTTTTAGCTACGTCACACTTCTGCTTAAAAACTTTGTGAATTTAGAATAGTAACAAGACAACAGTTCTGTGGATGTGCAGGTAATACCAACAGGTGACTCACCCATGAGTATTTAACTCAATCTCATATTTTAGAGGTATAGGTAATGTCAGCGTGTTATCCAGCAACATGCTCCCATCTTCATTTTTACTACAAAAATGCAAAGAGATAAAAATCTGTATTGAAGGCACCATCATAAGTTATACACTATTTCTGTAAAAAATACTAAGCAGACCTTTCAGCTTATTAAAATAAAAATATTTAATTGGTAAGAACATGCCAGGTATTAATGCCCCCCACATTTTTTACAGGCAAAAACCTAGTTATTATTTAAATATCTATTACATATTTTTTGATAGTTTTTGTTTCTCTATTTGATTTGCAGCCAATTTACTTATTTGCAATCCTGCTTTGCTAAGCCTTTCCAGCTATCTGTTTTCCAAAGCTATTGCTATTTTTCATTGAGCAATTTTTATTAGCTTTTACCAGGTAGCATTAATGATGATGTTGAGGTCCTCTTCTGCTCTGGTTAACGAGCTTGCATCCAAGAGGAAACTATAATCCAGCTGTAGAACAAATAAAATTTTCCTTATATTAATTGTGTATCTTGACACAGTTTCAATGCAAATATTTTATTAAGCTCATTTAGAATTTCCTTGCCCTAAAAAATTCAGAACTAAAGAAATACTTGCTTTTTGTGTCTTCTAGTCCCTTTCTATTGACCTAACACATATGGCATTAGTCAGCTCACTTGTCTAGAAGCCAAGCACAATCAGTCGATGCACAATACAAGCACTCTTGTTCCTTAATGAATTATTCCAGGGAGTGTTTAAGCAATTCATTTAAAAGTAGTAGGAGACATACAGATTATCTTACATGGTAAATTAGTTGGGAATGAAGAAGAGATCCAGAGATTTTTTTCCCCCACTATGAAAATCCTCATAACATATTTAGGGTGTTTCTAAAGCTAGGCACTTCATTTACAGCTTACCTTTGAGTTGTGATCCACATATAAATAGCCAACACTGCACTCAAGTGTCACTGCATTAATTTCTTTATCTAATACTGCACAATGTATCTGTTTTTCTTCCTAAAATAAAGGACAAGTTACTAATGATTAGAATAAAAAGATGGTTTTTTCAGGCATTTCAAATAAAATGCACACACTACAATTGGGTGCTTTATATTTTCTTGAACCAGGTGTTTGTTATTTCACTGCTGCCAATATCCAGGACGCCCATGTTCACTTTAAATAACAGATTATATTCATTATTGTATCAGTTACTTCATCTGCTTCTTGCTTTTACTGAAGCTAAGGCACATGCACCAGATCCTAACCCACCATGATAAAAGCCAACTCACAAAGGTGCATCTGGGGGATTCTACATGGAGAACAGTAATTTTAAAAAGCAGAAAGGGAGCACAATTATAATATTTTTATGAGCTTGTGTATTTGGGAAAAAGATTCAGTGAGATCTTTGTGATCACTAAAAACATGATCATCAGCCAAAAAAAAAAAGCTGCAAGATCCTGCAAATATTTTTTTTTATTATTTTTTTTAGTTGTTACTGAAAATATATAAGTCATCTGTATTGATTAAATTGCACTTGATTTAGGTAGCTAAGAATTTTAGATTTAGAAGTCTAAGAATTTAAAAATTGATGTTTTGGCAGCTTTTGATGAAGGGGCATAGGTTCAGTCTCTAAAGAAATTTAACAATTCATAAACATAATTTGAAAAACACCAGGCTGAAAAAGAAAAATATCAAAGGATTACTGTTTGAGATTTTTTTTTTCCTTACCAATTCTAAAACTCGAATGTAATAAAGACCTTTAGGGATCCGAACATGGAGGAGAGTTTCATATGCATCATCTCCAACATTAAGCAGAGAAATGTTCAACAATAAAGTCTTCATACTTCCAACACCAAGGTACGTTTTCTTATCATGAGGCCTATAAAATTAATGATCATAAAATAAATGGAAAGTAATTTTAGAAACAGCCCGTAGGCAAAGCTGCTCTTTGAGGTAGTTTCAGCTAGTTCTGACAAAGCTCAGCTGGAGATGTAAGGGAAGGTTTTACTCAGTTCTGTAACTAAGGTATGAGACCAGTTATTGATGGTCACCCCTTAAAGACTGATGTGGTTAGTGAGAGAGCAAGGAAATTGTCATCAGCCCAGCTGTGCTTCTGGCCTTTCCAAGAACCAGTCCTTTCCTTCACAGGCCAGAATAGCAATGTATCACTGCTACAGTACTTCCAGACATTACTTCAACATTCACTCTTTGCACCAAAGATGTGGGATTGAAGAGAGGCATAGTGAACACAATTCTCTTATGATCTATGTAATGTTCTATAATCGTGTTACAAGTACAGACACCCTGTCAGGGGCTAAAAGTAAACTTCAGCTTGACATTAAAGTTTAATTAAGACTTGTAGAAAGGGTGCCTAGAAATAGACATTTATCAGATATTCTGGCTTGAAACCAAAGCATTAGTCACTGAACACCTTTGGGAAAGAAGCTGGCACTTATAAAAGCAACAGAAGGCAAAAGCACTGCATAAGCAGATAGGTTCCAAGACAAAAGCAAATTAAAGAAAAACACAATGTTAACATTTTGGTAGCTTGTCAAGTTTAGGTTAAATTGGAACGTTGTTTTAGCACTTATATACCCACCACTCACTCCTCTTACCCACGTTAAAGCTAAGCTCATTAACAATATGCTGTCACAAAGATGCCTCCCAGCTTAACACACAAGTACACAAAAGCACCAGGTGCACATCTGGGACTACAACAGAGCTGAACTACAGCTTTTCCCTGGTAATCATATTTCATTCTTCATTAAAAAATGCATGATGCAGACTAGAAACTTACAGAGCAGGCCAAAACCTAAGCAATTTAAACAAAACATGATAGTGTATACATGAAGACTTGTTACTCAGTAAATAAAGCAATACATCCCTATTTGATTTCATTCTTTTAAAACCAAAGGTGTTTGTTTTGCTCTTCAAGGATAATGAATGCATTCTGTCAAGACAAAATAAATTATCACTTCACAGCTATCTAGTTTTTAATCGAGATTTTAGGGGCACAAGGTAACTTAAGGTGATACTTCACACTTTATCAAGATATTTAAGACTATTTATGTACACTGCAAATCTGCTACTGCCTATGACATTAGGCACCAGTAGCAGATTTGCAGTGTAAATGTCATGTATGCTGTAATCTGTTTTTCTTTCTTAGAGCTTGGAAGTGCTTACAAAATTGCATTTCTAATGTCACGAATGAAAATGCTGCACAACCATTCTTTCTGAAAAGTTTTTGAGTCTTTAACTAAAATAACCATCCAGCCTAAGAAAATTAAAGGGCTTAAGTGTCATGCTACAGGCCACACGTCAAAGTGGGCAGAAAGATACTCATCTTACTCTGAAATCTATGAAGATGACAAAGTTTTTGCTCAGGATCACACAGGTGTGATTAATCTGCATTACATGTCTGTCAGCATCTTTTGATGACATTTTAGGTTGTTCAACCTAGTATTTTGATTTAAGAAGAATCAACTTTAAAAGTGATGAATGATACAAGAAAATCCAAGTTACATGTAAAATACCTAAATAGCTGAGATTCACAACAGGTATGTGTCCTCTTTTTGCTCGCCTGTATTTCTTACTTTGAAATAGAACAGCCAATAAAGAAAAGGGTTGTGTTGATAAAACAGAAGTTAAAACAGTGAAGTGGCTCTTCTATTTAAGAGTATTATATCTTTAGTTTTATACTCCTGATTGAGACTTCATACAGTGAAAGTACATTATATCCATAAAGAGCAGCAGGGAAAAACAATAGCTTGTCAATTTTACAATTCTAGTTATGATGTCTGCATATTGAGTATGCATTGTGGAGTGTTATCTTATCCCAGTTATATATGAAGTGTAGAACACAAATTTATGGTTTTTTAAGATGTATTTTATGAGCTGTAAAATCTTCTAATTATGCAATAACAGTTCTTCAATCATATAGATTTCTGTTACATTTCCTGAAGATTTATGATTTATAAATAGTCTTCAATTAAGCACAGCCTTACTTATTTTTTTTTCAGGGAGTCCTGAGAATTTGCAAATTACTGTTATTTATATACAAAAGATTAAGGAATAATTTAAATAAAATCTTATTAAATCTTGTCCAAAAAAATGAAAGCTACATTCTACTTACTTTGGAAAAACAACTTTTCCAGAAACTCTCAAGTCAGCTGAACAATTTTCTTGGGAGCAAAATCTTGCAAAAACAAACTGTAAAAGCCAAATAAAAAGGCACTTCAGTGTCTTATGCTTCCAATAGTGAATAACAGTATTTCCAGAGAAAGAAACCCACCACCTAGTAACTAAGCACCAGGAAGTGTCTAATAGCTCTTACTGCTAACACACAATTCTATCAGGCTATGATTTTCCATTTTCCAAACACATTCTGTACATCCAGAGTAACAGTGAGGCCTTCCAGACTCAGTCTGTCACAGTAAAACCTGTGGGTGTATGTTCAGACAATTTTTACAGCAGTACATCAGGAGTGCAGAACGTTTTAGAAGATCCAGAACTGATGTCTGTGCAGTCTCTCCCGTAATACAGCACATTAATTTTTGCAAGAGTTTAATTACACAGTCCTTACTTATCCTACTGTTAGAAAGGTTTGATGAGAGCAGAGACACCATGATTTGCAGGTGTCTGTGCCTTGGTTATCAGTAAGTTACAGAGCACATTTATGTCACTGTATTCAACATCTCCCTCTTTCTTTCTTTCTCTAGAACTCTGAGGTTTCTGAAACAAAATTTGCAATGAAAACGAGAAGTCAAAGCATGCCATTTAAAATAAGCTTTTACATATCTCAGGAGTTCTGATGGCCAACTGTACCTCAGCTACACAAACCACAGAGAAATCTGAGTTGGAAAGGACACATCAGCATCACTGAATCCAGCTCCTGGTCCTGCACGGGACATCCCCAAGAGTCACAGCCTGTGCCTGAGAGCATTGTCCAAACACTTCTGGAACTCAGGCTTGGTGCTCTGACCACTTTTCTGGGGTGCTTATCATTGTGAAAAGTTAAAAATTCAGCACATTCAGACTTTCACTCAAGTCAAAATCTCTTAATAAGTTCCGATTTTTTTGGAAAAAAGGTAAATTTCATAGTTACTAAAGGATAAGGAATATACTCTTTCTTTCACCTCACAGACTTTGTATTTGGAAACCTGCAGAACCTTTACAGAACTAATATTTCAGCAATATCAACACTTCAAGATTAGTACCAACACGATTTTATGTTTTTAACACAGAAATAATTTTAAAGTACAATTTTATATTGGAAAGTGACTCATATATTTTCATAGTGTAGTTGAATGGATATTTCAAAGAGTGAATTTCATATATGGGTTCTAAGATATATAGTACTATTTATGCTGGCAAGTTCTCTGCACATACCTTTTTAATTTTTATATCATAATACAGATTGTATACAAGTTCTGTAAAAAAAAAATTTAGCAAAAAATCAAGCATTTTTTTAGCATTATGGTTTATTAATTCATATCAAGACACAATCCCTAAGTGTAGGTCTGGAAAATGCATTCTTTCACAAGCTATGAATCAGTGAAGCTTTTTAACTGGAGATTAAAACATGAATATTTACTCACTGCATTGGGAAAAAAGAGAACTGATACACTAACCTTGCTTTTTATAACGTCTTTTTCTTTCCTGCGTTGAAGAACAGGCTGAAGAGGTGGAAATTCTTGAACATTTCTTTTCTGTAGGATATGATGCCCCAGCTGATAACTCGCTTCAACATGGACAGGAGTCAAGATATCCCTTACATCTTTCTATGAAAATTGGAAACCTAATGAGTTAATCATATAAGACAAAACATGTATGCTTATGTTTTAACATTACAAGGTTGCCCAGAACTCACTAAAACAGAAAAACTTATTTTTTGCATGTAAACTAATTTCAGACATCTTTGTTGCTAAAGGAGGCAATCAGAAATGCATAAAGGCAATGCTCTCAATGAGAGCACCAGCCATCTCAGAATGGATTATTCTTCCATGAGGAGAAATCTCACTGAATAGTGACCTTACTTCTGTCAAGAATCCTGCCTCACACACCTACGAAAGGCTCCACTGCCCAAGTAGAAAAATAGACAAAGTTGGCTAAAATGAAGAAAGTTAACCAGTGGAATGAGGCCAGACAAACCCAATGGGTATTTACATATGAAATCAAAAGGAGCTCTCCCACAGTACAACTAAATCAAGTAGTGACTGCATTTTATTTTTCTGTCCCTTTATTTCCCATTCTGCATTAAAAAGATTGAACTACTCAATAAATGACTATTTTGTACATGAAGCCTCGCCTGCGTAGGAATGTCCAGATCATAGCCCAAACTACCTTCTTGTGAAAACTAAACAGCTTGAAGCATCAACAGTAACAACCCTGATTAAATTACTCCCTCAGTGTAGGGGGTAGACAGACACTGATTGTCCTTCCACATGGCCACTATTTTAATTCTTATCTACAAGCTTGTGTTGGCTAAATCACATATTATCTAATTTGTAATAATTTTCCACAAGGACTTCTCTGCATCTGCTTTATATTACTTCCATTATACTAATTAGCTATTAATTAGCCTTTACTCAAAATACATAAAATTTATATTGTCTCTTGCAAGGACTGTACTTGACAGACATTCACACTTACTTAACTTCAGGAACTTCATAAAAGTACAAAAACCTCAGTGGGTGGAAGGAGATGCTTATAACACTATTAATTAAGAATTGAAAAGAAAATTGAATTCTAGGGAGGAAAAAAAACCCTAATGATGGATTATAGGAAGTGATGAGGCAAATCAATTCCTTCCTCCTACACAAATATCTGCTAATGCTGGTACAGCAGCCTGTACAAGGTCAGCTGTCAATCACATCTCCGTTAGTTTACAAAATTATTAGAAAGTTAAGTGGCAATTTGCCATTGCTCCTGCAAGCAACATTCACTTAGGTGCAACTATCAGTTGAGATGCATCTGGGAAATTTTCCAGTAGGTAACATAAGCTTTCCTTTCAGCCCTGAAGCTTTTATGATGAAGAATTGGCTTCTAATCATGTCACAAACAAAAAGTAAGGGAAACCAAGGAAGAAGAAAAATACTTTGAAGAATATTTCCCTGCAGGACTTTTTGTAGCTGTAGAAAATAAAATTTATTTTCCAGCCTTTGTGCAGGATCAACTGCACAGTCACCTTGATGGATGTTTATTTCAAAAGGTCACAGAATTGCTACCTTGAGGATTTCAAAGAAAACACTAGGCAAACTAGTCCATTATTTTATTGACCTTATTGCCCCTTACATCTAAATACTCCCTCTCTTCCCTCCTAGATAAGCTCTAACAGGAGAGAAGTCTATTTTTTGTGAGTTTAATAAAATGTGGTTCCTTTATGTCCACTGATTTTTATTGTTTGTTGTGGTTTAGGACTTTCAAGTTTTTCCAAAATTTTCGTTTTGGAGGACAAGCTTCTAAAATTATGTGATGCAATTGTAAACAGAATAGGTTATTTTGTAGCAGGTCTGCTTTTCAAAGGAGAACAAATGATTTACAAAACAATACATACTGAAAACTACATTACCCTCATAAATGCTGGATGATCTTTGCAGGCAGTAATATTGCTGTAAATCTTTACTTTTCCTGAGATTGTATCATATGTTCCATTGGAGGAAAAATAAAATCTTGCTGGTGTATCCTCTTTTCTGTTCACATCAACACTCAGATTATAAAGCAACACTACAAAATAAAACCCAGGGAAAATAAAGGTTATAAAATATTTAAGTGTTGCAATCTTAATGAATTTATGGTAGAAATTACAATTTCTGAGTCACTTCCATAAGTATATTCTGCAACATCCATTTTAAAATGCTCTGCTTAAAAACTCTGACATAAATCCATACTAAGAACAACTTCCAATACCCTGAAAATTGATTGCTTCATGGCTGTTCCCTGATACATGCATTTATATCAGGGATAGTTTATCAGGTTGTATTTATATTTTCTACCAAAAACCTGTTTATAGAAAACAGGTTCTTCAGTTAGTTAGAGGGCTGACAGTAACTTACAACAAACTCTTAAATCAATTTACACTGACAAATATTGTTTAACTTCACAGTTTTTTCTATGTAAGTAAGCATGAATTGCTATGATAACAAATTGTGAGTAAGTTTCAGAGCGTAACAGATCTATTATTTCTAAATTTTTGCCAAGGGTTAGGTTATCTGCAATTTCTACTAGTACTTTTTTTAAATTAAAAAGTCTTATGTACAAGTCCAGCAAGTGTGACCCAGTCTGACTGCTCATCTTTCAAAATGAGTATGAATTTCAAAAGATCTGATAAAGATCAAAAGACATACAACTTCACACTTCATCACTGCATGTGTTCTCTGTAACACACTCCCAAAGGTCTGTTCACACTGAAGAGTTGAGCAATTTAATTTTATATACCATGTACTTGCTCGGCTGTTTGTAGTTTACAAATAGCACATGACAAATAGGCTAAAAGCACTCAGGCAATACAGCCAAATTTAGACAATAAGTTATGTTAAATTAATTCATCATGAATAGATAAGATACCACTTCTAGCAATACCAGTTTTTTGCCAAAAGCAAAATATGTATTATATAAAATACAGTACAAGATTTATTTTTCAGTAATTTTGGTGGGACTCCCCCTCTCTTTCACAAAATGCCCCACAATGGTAAGAGCAGCTGCTTGAGCTGGTTTGTAAAGGAATGTTTTCTCTCTATTGCTAAGTGGAAGGCAGCATCCTCCAGCAGTCCCATCTGGTTTGGTCCATGCCTGAGAAGACTGCTGTTAGAGGACATCTAAATATCACCCTTTTAATGCTTCTGTCTCTCCAAGTAACTCCAGCAGTTCTAGCAGAAATGTGCTGTTAAACCAAGTGTAATGGCTTGGTGTTACAAGGTAATAATGATATAAAAAAGGTATCCACACTTCCAGCTTTTCATTTTATACTGAAGTCAGATTAATGGTGTATTAAATACCAGTAGCATTATTCTGTAAATAGGTGCATTTGAAATGAATACATATAGTGGATTATTTTTCCAGTAGCTTACCAATATAACCAGGTACCTCTCGACCCCTATAGGTAAAGCATAACTTCAAACTCATACAGGTGGCAGGCTGCTCATTTTCCATGCAGTCCAAATTAGTTCGATTTATTGAAGTAGAATGCTTTAAAGAAGCTTCAACAATTATCACTGGTTTTGTTCTAAGAATAGAAAAGAGTAACACAAATAATGTTCAGATAAAGCTTACAGAATCTGCAAAAACTAACCATCCCTGACAATCTATTTTTACATTTTAGAATTATAATTTTAAAGTTATCTTCATTTTTCAGATAGTTTCAAATAGTTGTATGTACATGCTTTTTTATGTCAAAAAGTTACAAAATTATATTTTCATTTTTTCAACATGTTTACTTAAATGTTTAATTTGTAGAGCCTTCTAGATTGAAGTTGAAGATATCAAGAATATAATGAGGCTAAATTAAACTGCTGAGATTTAATAAATTCCACTAAAAAATAGAGTTAAATTGTATAGTCTTCAAAAGTACTGAAACATGGCAATCTCACCTCAGCACCACAGCAGAATCAGAGAAAAATGCACCAACTGCTACATCTGCACAAAAAGAACGTATCAATATGCATAATTTGTCAACAGGAATTACTTCCTAGGTACAAGCATTTTATAGCATATTCACCTTCTGGTGACTATTAAGACACCATTTGTCCTTTATTTAATAGAAGGGATATACGAGGATTCAAAGACAGTTCCTCAAACACTTGTGCACTGTCCATAAATGCTGCATGCTAATTTGTTGGACTTCCAGATATTGATAATGTGATGATTTGATTTCTATTCCGTATTTAAGTGGTTGATACTGAAGGACAATTCAGCTAAGTAGGAGATATTTGCCTTTTTTCTTCATCCAGATATTCAACATTGCTATACACGCACATAAATACTGTTTTTTATACAGATAACTGATTTGCTTATGTCTATTATATGTTTGAAATTATACATAGACAGAGAGAGAGTGAGAAAAGTATTTCCTTTATTCCAAATGAACTGAAACCTATTCATGCAAGAAGGGAAGAAATACAGACAGTATATATACCTCTTCAATGAGGTAGCAAAACTGAATTGTCAGATGACTAAATGATATAAGGACCTGAGGATGTGACTGCCAGATTAGTAACAAACAGCTGACCTGTGAGCAGACTACTTGTAACCTGCCTTTTAGGCCAGCATTACAAATTAACCTGGATTACATTTCTATGGACAGAACCAGAACACACAACATGGTAACTTTGTGCTTTTACATCCTCAAGGGCAGGACAGACATATTTGACCTAAGACTTATTGCAAAATGTCAAAATGTTTTGATGGTATGTATAAAGCAATTACTATATTCTTGGCACCAAGTTAGCACTGCTTTGTCATGGCCACAAGAACTCCACAATGGTCTCAGCTCAAAGCCATGAGCCCTAAGTGAGGTTAAAGTATTGTTCAATCAGATTGAGAGTCAAGGAGCCCATGACTCGTGTCAAAATGCAGACTCTGGGAAGGCCAGCAATATATTTAGGTTAGCACACTAGCCTGGACAACAAACAAGCTTTCAGTGCCCAAAGCAGCTCATTGTGACATTTGTAGATGAGACATCTGCTTTAAAGATATAAATCACATTTCCCTTCCCCTTGTGCACTATGATCTCACTATTACATTGTTCTCAGTCCTTAAATAATAGTTAGATGACCGTGAAAACTGACTGCCTGGCCTCAGCGTTACCTCTTCTTTTTCCTTCCCAAAATACGAGATGTGACATGTCATCTCAGTAACAGATTCTGCTTCTGTTAAAAGTATCAAGCAGCACAGTAGGGTTGTTCCCTATGAATTTTTGTTCTTTTAAAGATTAAAAATAAACGAAATTGTTTAATTTACCTTGATAACCATTGTCATCTACATCAATGCCACTTGATATGGATTGTCCAAACATGCTTAAAGAATTACTGACTTCTTGTCCTTGTATTCTCTGAGGAGAAAAATATAAAAGAGAAAATTATTCTTGCAAAGCTAATCTCTGAGTTACAATTTCCATTGAAAAATGCTAGCAGAACAATCCTGCTGCTGAACTAAAATCCCATAAACCATTTTAAAGCTCCCAAAACAATTTTTTTCTCTCTTATAGGTTATATTATGACTGGATATCACAGACCACATAAAATTTTTCTGAAGTCTTTTAATGTAATTCAGATGGTCAGACTGTTAAATAAAGGGAAAATCCTCTCAGATTTAAACTTGAGGTTTTTCTGGATTGGGTGTTTTGCATTGAAAAAGCATACCTGTGAAAATGATGGTGTTATTCCATCTTTCCTGCCATTGTATATATAAATAGCCCCTTTTTGATCTTCTTCTTGTGGAGCCCCAATTGCCACATCTGTGGAAAAACAATTCAGCCATGATCGTTGACTAGGAAATATGACCACTGAACAGTTGAAGAAATGCAAATCTTGGTGCTTGCAATGCCAGACCAGATTTACTTGCCTGAATTCAAAGGCAATGTTGAACACAGATATAAAGCAAACAGAAACAATACAGACCAGCTCAGTGATTCTACCTCAATTACTATGTATGAAAAGCAACAATCAAATATTGTCATTTTGATAAAGACAAAGTCTATTTCTAGCAATGCTAATTTCAACTCTTAAGAGGTTAAAAGGTTACCATGAAAGAAGGCAAAATTGTCTTTAAAAAATGAGGAAAAAACAAGCCTTGTATTTCTCAAACAGTGATGATTTTCCTGCTCTTTCCACATGGATTAAGTGACTGAAACACAAGTACTCTTGTTACAGTGCCCAAAATGAACCATTTATTTTTCTATGAAATGTCCATAACAGTTAATAATATGCTTGGAAACGCATTTAACAAGGAAATGAAAGTAGCTGGTTGGTACAAATGGATATGTTTCATGTCTAGATGACCTAATCCCAGTGGGGTGTGGCAACTCATAACAAACTGAATTACTGTACCTACTCACCAGTCCACCCTCAACAGCCCTTACAAAAACTTCCATGGTTCAAATCACCAGAGGTTGTTAACCAAACAGTGAAGGGAGGGATGGGGAGATTATTTACACCATCTTGAAAGTCACTATTAATAACTGGGAACTTGCATTTACAAATAAGCAGAAACTGAATTATCTGCAAATCAGAAATACTTTATGCTGCACTGAACCAAAATCACAAGAAACACAAAGGCTTTGACTGGTTTTACAGAGCAATTCTCTGAATTCACATTGACTGAATCCATATTGTGGTGACTAAACCACATAAAGCTCATCTCTCCCATTCTGGTGAGATGAAATGGGGCAGTCAAGTTGTGCCTGTTAAAATTACACACATGTTCTTGAGGGCAGATTCTACACCAACACACACACCATTATCTTTACAGGGCTGATACTGATGGTTTAGATCACTGAAGAAGTTGGCTCTGCTTTGTTTTTTAATCACTACAGAAAAATGCTTTGTATTACCCAATTTCTCTTTATATTTTGCTTCCAGCCTTTTTCTTACATTTTTTCCTACTGCCACTCTCCATATTACATCCACTTTTTATTTCAACATTACACAGCAGTCTCCAAACATGAAGATTGTTTTCAAAATCCCCACGTATTTACTAGTGACAAAGAAGCAAATTTTGACTCTTTTTTTTTTTATGATTGTTACATAATTGTCAAATTGTTCCTCAACCTTCATCTTAGATATTTAACACAGGATTAATGATTCCATTTGAGGTCCAGCACCAAAAGTTACAGATTATACTATCATTATGTTCATGCTCTTTATTAGACAGAACCTAGTCCCTTGGTGTTAAATGGCAATGACTGTCAATGACTGTGAAGCAGCTGTATTTCAAGTCAGAAAAGAAAAGTCAAGTCCCAAACCAAAAGAATTTTCAGACTTCCATAATCATTCTGTTTGTCATGACATTCCACTGATCAGAGAGAATTAAACCCAACAGGTTTTCTTTGTATTCTTACCTTCAAAGCCATCATTATCGATGTCTCCTAGATTGGCTATGGACTCTCCAAACCTTGCTGCATACGAGTCACTCCCACTGAGCTCTATGTTCAGCTCTACCATCTTTGCTTCCTGAAGGAAAACAGTCAATGGCACATTAATGGAATACTACTCAAAATGTTAAAAGTGCCTTAGATACCAATATATAACCCTACCAAACTTCTTGTAGAAGCAAGCATTTTCAAATACATGTTATGGTATTTAGTGTAAGAATAGTAAAGGGATTACACTTTCACTTCTGAACCTTAGAAAGAATAAAAAGAAGCCTATTCTAATGCATGCTCTGCCCAGTCATGTCATTTGCAAAACTGAGGAGTATCAGTCTCTTTCCTAACTGGTACCAGTAACTGCATGCAAATTTTTCATTCCTTGTTTGCTTCTGAAGGGTTTGGTAAGTTGTTCTTCAGATGGCAGTTCAATAGGAAGCAGGAGTGGAGAAGAGCTTGGAAAGTGGCTGCAGCGGCAAGCTGTCACCACCTACAGCTCTTCGGAGAGGAGCCCTGTCTCTCTGCAGTTCCAACCCTGGTGGGAGTAACTGTGCTACAGCCAACACTGCAGCCTTTGGGCTGTGCTGCACACTCCTGCTGGGGCAGTCATCACAGCTCTACTGCTGCTTTTTCCAGATCTGGAAATATGAGGTAAGAAGAGAGGAAAACTCTTCCTCTTAGCCTGTTAAACCAGAACGGCTGTGTTACCGCGTGTTTTTAAGAGAAAATACTTACAGAACCTGAATTAATATAGACATAAACTCTTCCCTCTTCTCTGATGGTACTTTGCATTGGAGCACCAACTAGTAAGTCCGAGAAGCCATCTGAATTCAGGTCCACAGCACAAACTGCAGCTCCAAAGTAAGAACCAAGCTGCGTGCAGACAAGAAATCATCATTATTTTTGAATGTTGATGAAGATGCGCTAGGAGTTATAAGGTGCAGAAAAGTAATATGATAGATTTACCTTTTTACCTCTTAGTTCAAATAGAATATTTAGTTGCTCCCCATTGCTAAAAATATATGCCTAAAAGGAAAATACAAGTGGAATTCAGCAAACTGTAATCTGAAACATTTCCCAGTGCTTTCTCTACAGCATGTGCTAAAGAATCAGCAAAACATTGCACAACATCACAAAGTACAGCTATCTCCTGCACCTACCTGCATCTTCCTTGAATATCATACCTCACAACAATGTTATCCAGCGTGCCCACCCTAATTCCTTATTCAACTTTTCCCCCCATGAGAAGTCATATCTGATACTTGTCTTTAATATATTAATCTAAACTGGAAGATCATGTGTTTTTGTGAGGTTATAGTCTTTAAGCCAATATTATAGACAATTCCTTACTTTACCAGTCTGCTCCTGTTGGGGAGCCCCTCCAATTACTTCTGTACTGGATGGTGATAGAAAATGTCCAGCTCCAACAGAATATCCTGCAAATCAGAAATGCACTACTCAATACTGGAAATGCTATGTAACAAAGAAAGAATGGGAGCACACCTTATAAAAACAGTCAACACCATAAATTATCATGAGTCTGACATTCAGACCTCATGCAAGTTAGCAGTGAAAACAGAATAGAAACTTACTACAGACAGTAAGTTCCATCAAGCAGGAAAAAGTGTCAGAAACACTCATTTCTTCCCAAGAACTCAATTATCTGCCATATTTCAAAAGACAAAATAAATTGCAAACACCTTCCATTAATGCATATTCTGCAATTGTTCAGTAAGTCCATACTATTAATACAAATGAAAATTATCCAAGTACCAGAATGTGGAAATAATTGATTCAACTGTTACTCTTTGACTATTATAACTGGATTAAAGAAAAATTAAATGTAGTGCTACTTCTATGTGCACATACACACGCAGAGCACCATGGACACACACATGAAAATGTCAGGAACAAATTGCAAAAGCCTCATTATGCAATAAGATAACATGACATCAGCTTCTGTAAATAAATATACATCACAAAGCATTTCTGTATGTGGAGAGATCATAAACAGGACCACATTTTGGTGCAGACATCCAGACACAGAACTGCAAAACAAAGGCTAACACGCTACCCTGCAGCTACACAAGTCATCCTTACTCTTTCCAGAATACATTACAGTATTTCTCAGTTGAAACAGGGAAGATAGAGAACATATTCCACTACTCTTGCATTTGCTGAATGACTGCCGATGTTCACAGCACACAGAGAAAATAGAAAAATCATCTTGGATAGATGAGAACAAGCTTTGAATCTTTCATCTGTGAAGGTAATTGCCTAGAATTCAAGTTCTCACTAAGCCACCTTTTTCTTTTCATATTTTAAGCTAAAAGAGATGAACAGAGCAATTTATCACTTGAAGATCAACACCTAGTTTTTATTTACTCCACAAAAAATTAAGGATGCACCTCAATTTACCTCCTCTGACACTTACTTTCTAGTTATTTTTTACTAAAGTAAAAACATTACTAATTCTTAAGGACTTCTAAAAAAAGTCAAGCATACACAAAAATTACAGTAATCACACAAAACCCTCATTTTTCTCTAATGGTATTAAAATATTTGGCAGGGGAAGGGGAAATCACAAAACTGACACTTTAAATTTAAAGTCATATATAAAATAAGGTAATTTTATTTTCAACTTCATAGTTTTCTCCTTTTTACCATCACTACAGTTTTTCAGTTTTCTGAAATGTTACTTGCCCTTCTCAGACTTCTAAAAGGAACTGTCTTCTACTTTAGGATTTGTTGAAGGCAGTTTAAGTGACTACGGTTACTTTTTCATCAGAAAAGACTGAATAACTTTGAAAATTCCTTTTATTGAAGTCAGCTACTACTCTCCAAGAGACTCTGAAGTAGTCAAGAAAATATTACCTACTATTATGTATTACAAATATCCAATTTCCTTCTTTCTTTCAGTTGTCTGGTATATGAACACCTTTATTTCTTCCAACTTATGGAAAATGCTACAATACTACTACACTTTCTATAGTCTCTAGTTTCTTCATTATTATTCTTTAACAGTTTAATGAAAAACATAAATAAAGATGCCAATGTCTTGCTCCCTAACAGTGCAAGAGCAGAGTAAGTAGATAGTAGAAGAACAGAGTAAGTATTCACATGCTTGAATTACACTCTGGTCACAATATACCTCCACCACTTGGTAGGGATAATTTTATTCATTACTTAAGGGAGCAACAAGCTCAGACGTCTCAAAAAAATAATTTGGTAGTAGAATTAACCAGGAACAGATTTTTGTCTTCAATAATTACAAAGATGGGACAGATGCTGAGGGAGGGAAGGAAGATACCTTTAAATCCATTCAACCATACTATGGGGTTTCAACCACATTATGAGGGAAAGGAGCAGAGGTTAAAGTAGCATGAAATTGCAAAATTCCTGGTTTCTCACAGCTGATACTGTAAAGACATACAGATGAGTTAATGGTGCCCTTCTTCACATTCCTGTAGAAGGGCAAGTTCAGAAGACACATGGCTCTGCTGACCCAACATGCACCAGATCACTAGAGTGAAGCAAATTCCAGCTGATTTCAGGTTCTGGATGGTTTATACCCATCTGCCTGGACCTGGCTTCTGGCTGTCAATGATTTGACTCATTCATTACAGAAATTCTCATTCTTATACTCGTAGAAGCAGAAATCTGGAATGAACTTTTTTTCTCTAGACAGGTACAGTACTTTTTCTGCTGATTACTATTGGAAAGCTGGAGCTTTCCTTTCTCTGAAGCTCTTATTTTGTCCTGTGAAAGGTTAGAAGTTCTACTGGTTGACCCTAGGGATCTGGGTGTCTGATCCCCTTTTACCAGACAGTCTCTCTTCTGCTTGACTTTCCCACAGAGTCGCTGTGGCCTTTGCAGGCCCAGAACTGAATTCTGAAGTTTTAGTTCACTGTGTTTCACAATAGCTATTTCATAACGTGACAGCTTCCTATTGTCAGAGGAGTGGAATCAGAAAGAGGAAATGTTTATCCACGTGAACCGGAACTTTGAAAGGGAAAATGCCAAAACCAATGGTCACAAGCAAAAATACAGATGAGCTTTTCTCAGTGTAGTGAGAACATTGAAGCTGCTGTTGTTTTTTTAGCATAAACCTTCCCAAACTGTAGCACTAAATTCAGCTAGTTACTTGGATATGGGTGCATGAGTAGAACTTCATGGCTTTGGTTACAGACATGATGTTTGCCTTCTCATATATCCAGACTAAGATACATTTGGAATAAAAAAGAAAAAAAATAACCATCGGAGGAAAGTTTGTTTCTAAAGGTCATAGCATACCTCCCCTTATTGACAATACAATTAAGAATTGCTTGCTTGCAGCTTTCATGTAAAAATCTTTTTATATTCCTGTTATATGTGAAACCACTGTCTTTTTCCATGAAAAAAGAAATTCTTGGCAGCATTTCAGACTTGAGTGAAATGAAAACCATTACTAATCAGAAGGATCCATACCCTTCTAAATCAAGAAATGGTTAAAAGTCAGTGGTGAGATGATAAGAATAGAAATTCACTGTTCGAGAAGTTTCCTCATAAAAAGAGAGGAAGCCTTATAATTAAATAATATTTAACAAAATAAGAACACATCTTTAGAACTGTTGCTTCTGAGGTTAATAGTGAAAACAATGAAAAACACTGTGTACTCCCCCCAAGACCAGCTATTTAGCTTATATTTTAGTAAAGTGTTAAATGCTTTAAATACCTAGATAACTGCCATATTTCACTTCGTTTTTTGAATCTGTGTAATAGTGGATTGTATTTGCAGTTGTATTGTATACAAAAACAGAACCAGTCCAATAGAATGATCCAGGGGCTCCCATTATAATTAAGTCCTAAAAGAAAAGTAAAACACAGCCATGTCATTCACATTGAAATATTCACGAAAATAAGCAAAGTAAGTAAAATGGTCTTCTTTAGATCTCCTGTGAATTCTATGAAATGTTACTGGAAATGCAGATGGCTCAGCACTGGGGTTTACTACTAAATTACAGACAATATTCTCCAGACTTCATAAAAATACCGTTATTAAAAGCTTTAAACTGTCACAAAAAAATACAGTAGGAATCAACATATTCTCTTCTCAAATGAGTTTTTTAGAAATTACAATTTAAGGGTGAAAGGGAGATTAAATAATATAGAATATTACTCTGTAAAGCAAGAAGGTAAGAAATATAAATGTTACATCAAACAGATTGAAGAGAATAATAAAATTTCATCCTCTGCTACAGCCATGGCTTTTTTCCAGATGAAAAATAACTTTGGATTTAGTAAGGTGTAAAAGTATTCTTGGGAATAAAAATTAAAGTCTTACTTGGGAATTATCATGCAAGTCATAGCAAGATTCAATTAAAAATAAATTAAAGAGTGATTTTTCCCACCCACAATAAAATACAGCATTGATGTTTGCATTTGCATATCCACTTTTAGATATTATACATAAAAGTAAGTATATAAACAGAGAGACTTTTGGTATTTTTAATACACACCTTAATGTAAAAACTAGACATTCCAGCCTGGCATGACCCATGGCTTTCTCCAAACTTTCGTGCATGATCTGGGAATGGGCAATAAATATTAAAAAGAATGAGAAGCATGTAGTTCCAGCGTTTTGTCACTAGGCTTTCAACAGAAGCTGAGACAACTTAGGAAAAAAAAAAAAACACCACATCCCCCAGAAAGTTGGTTTTCAGTTCTGTAAGAAAACTAAAAACACTGGTTTCCACTATATAGTCTTTAGGTGCAATACAGTGTTGTAACAAACTCAAAACACTATGTATCACTTGATCACACCTGCCTTTGAAATATTCTGACTTTAAAAGCTATACTTTCAAAATGGTTCCACGAACAAAACAGCCAAATAGCTTGAACACCACGTGTGGATACTCTTCCACTCCATCCTTCAGACAGGCTTATGTATCTTGACTGAACTTGCCCTGTGCTCCACTGGTGCCATGAAGGGTTTGTGCTATGGCAGCCTTAGATATACTGCTTTCATCCTAGCAATCCAACACAGTCCCAGCTGTGTTTTCCTGCATTTCTTTGCTGACTGCCTGCCATCAGGGTTGCCTTCATTCCATACAAGATTTGTACACTTAAAGTCTACAAAGATAAAAAACATGATTTCACCACCCCTTGTAACAGTCTCCAAAGCCAGCAGTGGGACTTTTGATAGCATTATTCTGTCTGCCCAGAAAGATAAGATTGTCAGTTGATCCTTGCATTGGCAAGGCACAGGGACATGAGATCATTCTCCTGGGTGAGTGGTAGATAAGAATGGGAAAGCATGAATGGAATAATTTGATAGATTTAAGTCTTGACTCTTTTTGTGCTCCTGAAGTTCTCTGAGGAAGAACCCCTGAAGGTCTCATGCTACAGCAGCAGCCTTGGCAGAAGGCAAGTAAAGGACAAGGCCATGCACTGTCATACCTTTGTATCAAAGGCTAAGGAGCAGATGGCAACAATCACTTGCAGGTATTTCTGCTCCTTTGCTATGAGACTCTCCAGAGCAACGACAAGAATAAAGGAAGGAAGGATGTCCTCTACTGCCCTGGTTTTGAGGAGCACATATCCTTCAGCAATGCAGTCAGGGAAAAAACTACTCTGATGCCCTGTTACAATTACATTTTTTGCCTTTTGAAAGCAGGTTTTCTTTGAAGTGATAAACATCTTTGCATCACAAACTAGGCTCATATCATCAGCACTCACCCTCCAAACCTTTGGCTGCAGAACACCTACTCAGAACATCACAAGCTTTTCACAAACTCTGCACCATTCAATTGTGTAGCTCACCCTTCCCTACAAAAGGACTCAAGCCTTTTGCTTACCTATATAGCATGGGCATATTCTTCTGCTCAGCTCAGTTCGAAAATCAGGAGGGATGGCAAAACAAATACCATGCGGCAGTTTGTGCTCATTTTTGACGTAAAACACATTTTTCCACCTATGTCCACAAGCCTGTGGATATAAAACAAACACAGCATTTGACACGGAAGCCAAAGAAAGCTGGCTGCAGTCTGACACACAGGCCCAGTGGTTAATACATACAATGATAGATCCGCCCTCCTTTGGTTGCCTCGACAAGCTGACACCCAGCCATTGATTATCCCGCTCCTCCAAACACGTCTTCCCACAGCGCTCGCCACTGGGATGGCCTAGGAGACAAAGACCAGTGCTCTGAACAGAGGGACAAGGTGAAGAACATCGTGGTGGGTAAGAGGAGCACCCAAGAATGCTGCGGGGACAATTCGGCAATTTGGGTGTGGTGGATCTGACCTCTGTCTCACACAGGTCATGTAGGCTTTTTTACTTTCTTCTTGTGAAAAGAAGACTGTGGGTAGCTAAAGAGAATATACTGGCTCTGAACACGATAGGCCAGCAGTGAGGATGGGTTTCTCCATCATTACTCAGATAGGAAGTGACATTACACTCAATTCTGGTGAAGGGCTGTCCCTGTAAGTGCTTTTCAGCCTAAATGTTCGTGAGTGCCACCAAAAGTCTAGCCTAAAGGAAACATCTCTCCAACTATGTGTCTATTGGTAGCAGACCTTAAAACAATCTCTACTGCAAATAGCTATTAAATAAAGGTTGTAGAACTGCCACCACTACTGGAGATGGCAGATCATTACCTATGCACGTCCTGCATGCTTCTTTCATTGTTGCAATTATTCACTAACAGATCTTAGTGGTAGTTCTTAAGTAGAGTTCTTTCTTAAAACCTTGAGAAAACACACTGAAATGTCTTCTAACTGCCCCATAGCCCAAAAAGCTACAGTATTGCCAAGGTAGCAAACATTTGCTTTCTTCTGGAAAGCCGTAGTGATCCCCACAGTAAAGAGAAGCTACACATTTTTTCTGCTACACATTTATTCTAAGTTAGATAAAGGAAGTTTTTAATTTTTAAGATGTTTGTATGAATAAGCATTAATCAAATTGTTGAGTCAGTATTTTCTATGCATCACCATGATAGTTTATGAAAAAAAATCTTATAAAATAAGGAAACACGTTAGGTGATTTGAACAAGCTCTTTTGCATAATTTAAAAAACTTTCTCAGATTGAATACAGCTACAGCTGAGCACAAAATGTTTGAGGTTTAAGGGTTAGTTTAGTTACCCAGAAGAGGATGTCAGTACAAACCACAGACTACTAATGCTGATGGGATATTGTTTGCATGGAAAAAAGCCCCATAAATCACACCCCACACCTTCTCACCCTTCACCCCACCAAAAAGCCTGCAAAAATTAACCCACCAAACAAAACACCTGTGCTGAGAGCAGAACTGGCATTTATTACTGTCAAGTGCATTAGAGCGTTTAAATGAATACATAGATTATCCTATCAGCCAATATCAGAGAAGTGAACTTCCATGTACTGAATATATACTGCTTTTCAGAAACAAGTGTGGAATTTAGTTTCAGAACTGAATTTTGGAGTTATGTAATGGAAAACTTCTCACTTCCTAAGGGAGACATTTCCATGGTTTACATGAATTATAGAGCACATTAATCTGATTGAAATCTCCTTAGAAAAGAAAACTCCATTACACTCCCATAAGTAAGAATTAGTCCTCCTTTAAATTGCACAAGGCACTTCTGGTAAATCCCTTCTAGCAATGCATTCCATCCTTTTCTAACAATGACTTACCTGGGACTTACTTGTATGTGGATTTGCAGGAAATGAAAGAAGTAGAGAAGACCGGGGCAAAAAATTTAGACCCCCCAAGAGACTGAGAGTTTTTATCAGTAAATCAAATAAAACCAGACAATGATGATGTGAGAGATGAGTAAGTTCCGACTGTTTCAGTGTTTCCTTCCTGTGCCTCTTTCAGAGGTTTGTGACAAGAAAAAGCACCACCGTTCCTCAACACTCATTGGACTGCATTCCCCTTTTCCTTTGCTCCAGTATATATTGATTCAGGATTATTCTGGCCCTCTGCTGACATGCTGCCTTATGTTTCCTCTCTTTCTCTGAGTGGCAAGCATTCAATCACCTTGAAAGTACACACTTTTGTGGGAGAGAGAAGCAAGAACTTGACATCCAGACACACTGATGAGTCCCTGATCAGGGTATGACACTATAAAAGCTTTATCAAATGAGAAAATGCAGTATTATACACAAGCAACAGAGCAGCACTGCATAAGCTCAAGAGGACACAGCAGCTTGGTTGCCTCAGGGAAAAGGAGCACGTGCTATCATAAAGTCACTGAGAAATAAGTAATTGCCCATGCCTGTGTACATTACACAGCTGGAAGATACACTTCTGCTATAATCCCCTCTGAACACATCCACAGAAACAATGCAACTGCAGACAAATATAGTCATAACTTATAAAGCCACTTCTGGCTTTGGCCTCAAGGATCATAATACAGATGTTTGAAATGTCATCTGAGAAACCAGTTTTATATAACTTGCTCCAGTGTTTTCCATGCCCAACAGCCTCTCATCACCCATTTTATCCTCCCATAACTCCTCTGGTCCTATTGCTAACTGATGAAAATGATGAAGTCTGCTGCAAAGGCAATAAGCCTTCTGACATCCTGCTCCTAGGTGTCAGGGCCTCAAAGTCTATTTTTACTCACCCAGGAAGTATTTTCTTTTTCACAGACATGAAAATGACTTCAAATATCAGACATATTTCAAATGACTTCAACCCCAAACATTTTGAACGATACCGTTTCCATCCTTGTGTAACAGACCTAGGTCCAGAAGATCCTGTGTTCTTTGGAATAGTATGGCTATATGAAAGAGGCCACTTGCAATGTATGAGCAGTGCAAGCAATATTAAAAAACCACACTACCAAAACTCAAAGTTACTGAAATCAATGTTGAACAGACACAGCTCTGTCTTTGGGGAAAACCATTAACTGTTCACTTTTCCATTGTAATGATTCAGCTGGGGGAGCTAGAGGGCAATTTGTTCACAGGTTAATTGTAGCAGAGACTTAAAGGAAGGGAGCAAGACTGAAACTGCAGGCAGAGTTTTCTGGCCTTATGTTAAACAGTACGCACTGAATTTACTGCATTAATTTGCAGCTAAAACTAATTTTTTCTTTAGACTGGATGGCAAATTGCACAAATTATTTCCTATATACTTTAACCAGTCAATCACCGTTTCAAATCTGACAGCAGTACTATTGAAGAATTTCCGTAACATTTTATATGTCCAAAATTCAATAGGTCAAAACATATAAAGAACTTTGTGTAAATTCCTCTGCATTAATCTGTGAGTACCCCAAACTGATGGGAGCAAGGATTTGACACTCAAGACTAGAAGATGGACACTTAGTGCTTCAACCTGAAGCACTGTATTTTGTACTTGTGCCTGAAGTTTGATTACAAACCACTGCATCTAACATAAGTCATTATTCAAAAATACTCCAAATACAAATAAATCTGCAGTCTAGAACACTTGACACCTTAAACAGAAGTACCAGTACTCAAAAAGAGACTGAAAACTCTTCTATTAATCTATCAGAGAGAGATTTAAAAGTGCCAATGAGGGGCTAGGAAAACAAAGACTTGCTAGCATATCTCATTGCTTTTTTCAGCTCTTAAAACCAGCCCAGGGCCTGCAACATCTTGAAGAACATTAGCATTCTTTAAAGTATGTCTGGATGAGTTATCCCAGATGATGTGATGACTGCAGCATAAGACTGCTCCCAGCAGCTCTTTTACTACTGAGGAAGCAGATAGGAACTTGTGACACATAAAAATACAACAGCAGTTTTGTGTGATCAGAGGCTTCCTAATTGTTCATGAATCCTTCATTAATTAGTTATGGCAGTTTCAAGGCTACTTTAGCGAAAAGGAGCGACAAAGTATTTTAACATATTTGTATCTCTAAGTAATTCACACCCATTTATTACAGTACCCCAACATTTGGAAAGCCACTTCTATTGCCTGTTATCACCTCTACTTTTTCATGACTTTTAATTAGAAACTTACCACCTCAAAGATGTTTTTACCAGAACAAAACGCTAATTCAACTATTTAAGAGCAAGATAGAAACACTTATTTCTCATTGTGCCTGTTCAGCAGTGCAATATATTGCCACACATTTTTCTAAGGAAATTCCCCATTCTATGAGATCAGAACCCAAACTTGAATGAGTTAGATGAGAGATAATTAAGTTCAGCTTTGTAATTCCAAGTTCCCCTGCATATTTCTCTGACCTCAGATACTATGCCACTTCATTCACATCCCATGGACTACAGCTGCCTTTGGCTTCTTCATTGACCTCAATGACCTGTTTTACAATACAGCACTTCTTTTCAGCTTCTATTTAACTTCAGAAATACTACAGACAAACCTTAGTGATGCAAAGATGTCATCTAGCAGTAATGGAAACCTAGTGTGCAAAAATATCATGTGGTATAACTGTTGTTTTAAAAAGTATGTTGTACAACCTGCAGCCTTTAATCCTGGGAATAGAGGCCATGTTAAACTAAGCCTTTGGAACCACATAAACTTTTTCATATACCTGTTGCCTCATTTCAATTAGAATCCCTTACACTACTGAAGAAAAACCCATCATATTATTTCTTTAGCGATTTTGTTTCTCCATTGGCTAAATGAGAAAACTGAAAGGCACTGCAGATGTTTGTAGGTTTCAAAGAACCTGAAACTTTCAACCCTTCCTTTTCTTCCCTCACACAGTAAAGGACTATTTCTGTTGACTTTTAGCATATGTTAGTTCACCATTTTAGTTGACCTCTTAGACTTTTTGCAAGCCTTCTCATAAGAAACAGGCAGTCAGAAAAGAAAAAAAAAGCTCTTTGTTATGTGTAACTTTTTAACAGCTATAGTACTGGAATGAAATTAATCAACAAAACCCCGAAAAATTACTTGGCCTGGTGTAAATTGAATTTCCCTTCTTTCAAGCAGCAACTGCTTGTCTATTTCTTATAGGACTACATAAAAAACACCACTGAAGTACCCTAGGTTTTTGTAAACCAGTTACAAAATGAAAATCTTATATTGATTTGTAGCCAAAAAAAAAAAAAAAAAAAAAAAAGGATAGAACCTGTCAGTTCTAAGCTTTATGCATAGACATGTAGAAAAATAATTGTTTTGATATTCTTTTGGTCACAGAACGCTGAGCTCCGCCCTGACAGCCACCAGTTCATGGTGCGCTATTGCTTTCAAATATTTTGATAGCCTTTTTCCCGCGCTGCTTCTTACTGGGCGGCGTGCTCATAACGGATGGGATACTCTTGGTCGGAGGGTGACAGAGTACAAGTTGAGGAGGATTCTCTCATAGCACATGAATAGCATGAACAGCACTGTATGCAAGTGGGACAGGAAGAGAAACCAAAGCAATTCACACATGCTCATGGCAACCCAATGCAAAGCCTTCCCCTTTTTAACAAGTATCAAACGCTTGAAAGTTGAGTAAGTTCAGCCAGCTACATCTCCTAAGTATGGAGACTGTGGAGATAGAGAGAAGTGAAGTTAAATGCAGGACCCATAAAAACTGATTCAGTCAAAAAATAACTGTTCACCTGAAACTCCAATAAATCTGCAAGCAGGCAGAACCCATCAGCAAGACAACAGTGGTTCAGAGTTACTTCAGGGTGACTTCTACAAAGATAATGCTTTGCAGGAGAAAACAGGATTTAGGCACATACTTCCACCCTCCCATCCCTGCGCCTATTACAATCACCCACTGCCCTGAAAGCTACACCAGCTCTTCTCCGCAGAGCAGGCTCAGACCGAAACTCTCATGGGGCTTTTGACTCGGAGGCTGAAAGGTGCGAAACGGCTGCAGGAACGACATCTGTCACACCTAACTTCCCCAAATCAAGTTTTGGTGCCTGTTATCTCTCTTGATGCCGCCGCTACAGTGCTTGGGCAATAGCGCTGATCTGGCCCTTTGGCGAGAAGCAGAGCGCTCTGCAGTTCAAGCCGGAAGGGCCCAGCACCCCCCGCAAGGCAGCGGAGCGGAGCCGCGGTGCGCGCACAGCGGAGGGCACCGACCGTCCGGCCCCGGCCACCGCCCACGTCCCGCCGCGACTCACCCAGCTGGAGCTGCTCGCACCCTCCGCTGGAGTTCCCCCCGATCCGGCACCGGAATATGTCCCCGGGGTTGACCACCGACTCGTTGGCGGGCCAGCTGGCCCGGGGCGCGCCCGCCACCAGCCTGCGGGGCAGAGACGGCAGCGTGAGGAGCCGTGGCCTGGACAAGGCGCGACGGGCCCCCGCGGGGGCGGCCGGGCCGGGGACTCACCATCGCTCCTCGCCGTGGCGGTGCAGGAGAACCGAGTACCCGAAGAAGGTCCCGTTGCTCCCGCGGAAGAGCAGCGCGTGCTGCGTGTCCAGGTTGTAGGGCCGAGCCGTCGGCAGCCACTGCCACAGCAGGAGCAGCGGGGCGGCCCAGCCCGCGGCGCCCCGCGCCCTCCCGCAGCTCCGCATGGCTCCGGCCGGCCGGCAGCGCACCGACGCCGGCTTCCCGCCTCTCCGCTCAGCGAGAGGGCAGGGCAGCGCCGCGCCCCGCCCTGCCCCGCCCTGGGCGCCCTCCCCGCAGCCCGGGCTGGGGGTGTCCCCGCGGACGGGGCAGTCGCACGGCCACGCCGCCGCCTCCTCCGCGCGGTCGCAGCCCCTCTCCCTGGCCAGGCGGCGGGGGTCGGGTTTCTCTCCGCCCCGTCCGCGCCCACGGGGACGCTGCGGAAGGGATATGGCCCCATTGTCCCCGGGCAGTGCCCCCGTGGGACGCGGCTATCCAGGCACCGGCGGAGCAGAGTGCCGCGTCCCCACCTCTTCGCCTCGACATCCTTGCCCGGCCGGGCCCGCAAAAGGGGAAGGAGATACTGGAAACTTATCCTAAAATCTCCCGCCGAGCAGCGGGCGGGCAGCTCAAGAGCAGGACCGTGTTCTGAGAAAGGAAGTGTGGAGAAGATTTGAGTTTTCTTTTTAGATTTAAGAAGAAACCCAGTACCCCTGTGTTGAAAGCCTTCCCCACAGTTGCTGTGCTGAGGGAGCCTTGCCTGCTGTCCCCCGGTGGGGGGGTATTTGGTTCCTGAAACCAGTGCCGCACAAGCGGGGCACAGCGAGTCTGGCCTACCCACGTTCACGAGACTGCTGATGGCGCCTTCCTTTCACGTGTCATGTAGTCAAAACAATCCCCCATCACTTCTTTTACATTTTAGAGTAACTTTTTTGCATTCCTGTTCAGTTCTTCAGTTGCTGACAAAGTTAGCAGCCATGCCTCCAGACAGCAAAGGAACAAAGGAAACTGAGCATTGTGCAAGAGATCTGGTATTTGGCAGACTTTGTAAGGGCTCCCTTGATCTTAGTGAGGAGCATTTCTGTGTGTGTTTTCAGCAATCAGTTGCTGACTCTTGATTTAGCTCATACTGAGTTGTGTTCATCCTGAAATCAAGGCTTTTATTTCTATCTGCAAACCTTGCCTTACTGAAGTCCTTTGAATACCAGGGTTTCCCTGTTGCTATAATAATCCCTGTATATGGATAACCTATGTATAACAGTATTTTGAATCTGAGAAACAAGAACAGAAGTACTTCTAAAAGAAAATTTTAGTTACAAAGATTACCTACTGAATCTGGAATAAAATCCAGTATGATTACAACTATTAAATATTATACACATTAGAAATAACAGTGAGATTTCCCTAATGTAAAGTTAGAGCATGACATTTTAAGCGTCTTGGGAAAACACCCCCCTTTCATTTCTACTAAGTTAGTGGAAATGTGGAAAGTTTCATGTTTCTGCAAAATGCTGAGCAACTTCCAGAGTGGGGCACTGAGGCAATGCAGAGTGAAACATCTTGTCATCCTGACCACATGCAGATGTGTAGTTTCTGGAATGAGATCAGCACAGTGGAAGATCTGACAGCCAGTCAGCAGTGTATCTTTTTTTGATTCCTCATCTCTAGAGCCATCAGAAGAGGGCTTCTCTGGATGAACAGCAGTGGCTGTTTCGTGCAAAGGAGTCAAACAGCTCCTCAGCTGCTATTCATCTTCCTTCCAATTACTTACATCAAAGGAGTTAAAACAATCAACAGCAGCTGTGAATCTGCATTTCTACTACTCAAGAAGTTTTCACGCTCATTTTCAAAGCAGCAAAACAAGCATGAATCAAAACTGAAATGCTAAATTGTGGCTTAGTTGGTGAAAAATTGTAACATGGTTGTACCACCGTGATGCAGGAACCATGTTGAGATAGCGGCTGTGCTCCTAGCTGACAGGAAAAGGTAGATTGTAAAGTGGTGGGATTCAGTTATTGATGCATACATAGCTGCTTATCAGCTATGATATGAAATTGAGAGCTCTGCATCACCTGTCAGGAGGAAATGTGTGTGTCGTCTCCTAGACTGCTAGAGTGCATGTGATCATGATCCATCAGGCATCAATGAAAGCAGTGGAATATAAATTACTGGAGAGTTAGAAATCCATATTTTGAGAAATATTTGCAGGTTTCAGTATCATTCAGGTACTAGAAAGAGATCAGAATAAATGCAACTGACAATATGGAGTAATGGAGAGAGAACTTGAGTTTCATTAGAGATTTAGAGAATTTGCAGAAAAGGTGGAACCAACACTGGAAGCCAAGTACCTGTATTTACAAATCAAATATCAGTTATGTATCAGTTTATATCTAAGTTATCCTGAAATAATAAAAAAAGTTCTCCCCAAAACATCTTGCTGCTATTCATTCTCAACAGCCCATCTCTCACAGTTCTTTGTGGGTTAATAACACTAGAAGGAAAATATCACAGTGGCTTGCCTCTTGTGCTTGAATTTGGTTCACCATCTAAGGCAATTTCAGTGGAGCCAGTGGGATGATTTGTTAATTATATTAGTCTGCAGTTTGGCAACATTTTTTACAGCGGATGTGTGCATTTCATCTGACTGTCCTCATCTCTTGCTGCTTGTTCTTGAATCATACAGTGACCCTGTTACACTGATACTGTTCAGTGTCTGAGCAGTGAAACACATCAGAGAAATGATCTGGGTTAAAAATAACTCAGACAAAAACCCCCAAACCTACATCACATTTGTAGCTGGCCAGTTGTATTGGTTGTATTTATAGGATGGTTTAAACTGATGCTGCAGCTTTGGGAGCTTTTTCAGGTAACAGCCTTAGCTTTCTAGAAGTAGCAAGTATATGAAGTTAAAACCTACACATCTAACTTAAAATGAAGCAATTTCTTTCCTTTCTTTTCACCAGTGCTGGTGAGAGGAAGGGTGAGAAAATTACTGAATGAAGAACATACTGATTCTGAATGTCTGTCATCTTTCTTCTTTGGAACATATACTTTTTGATTCCCTAAGTTCGAAGGCATTTGTATTAAATTAAGTCCTGTGTATGGGCTGGTGTTGGGTAACTGATCACATGACAGCTTTTGCTGTGTTATAAATACATGAAAGCCCATGTTGCTAAAAATCTTCATGGATATGGCTGCTTTCAGCTGTGTCTGTCCTGGTCTCCTGTGTGCCATGTAAGCCTACTGCTGCTTATGGAAGAGTGTCTCTAAATCTACTCTGAATTAGAAATAAAAATAATCAGTGGTTGAGATCCTGTTCCTAATTAGAAAGACATGAAAGTTTATTTTTTAAATTGTCTAAGTACTTAAATAGTGCTATTTCAAATTTGAAGTTTCTAAACCTTTCTGATTTACTGAAACATGGAAAATCTAGGGTTTTGGTCAGACCATAAGTACATCTTCTTTTTATGTAAGTTTCTCCTCCACCATCCCCCAACAATGGCAGTGGGCCACAGAATCTACTATTCATATGCTGTCATCTGAGAAATTATAGAAGGCAAATACACTCTTACCTCTAAGGCTGTCTTCAAGAAACTTCATCTTCCCTCTGCTGTAAGATACATGTGAGCTCTCATGAAGAGGTTGCATTGTCCACTGACAGATATAATTAAGCACAGATGTCTGAGGCACCAAAAAGAAGCAAATATTAGCAAGGGTCTTAATTGTATAATTTTGTTTATATTCTCTTTAGAGATCTGAATTTAATTTAGAATCAGTTAAAGAGAAACAATCTTTTAATTTAATCAGCTTATAATATATTTACAATCATATGATGTTCTTTTAGGAAATACTTTAAAAAAGGTTTTTCTTCCCTTGAAAAATTGTGCTGCTGAAGTAAAGACTGATCTGCCAAAAGAGCTTTCCAGTATTTAAACACATAATAGTGTCATACAGACAATGACTATGGCAACCTGACTAGAAGAAGCAAGCAAAAGATAATTATAGTTAATAACAGCTTAACTAATGACTGCATTTTGATTTACAGATAGGTAGGACTGGAAATTAATCATTGTATGTATATGTGTGACTGATGCATTGCATATCCTTTTTTATTTCTTAAAATTTTGTCAAAGATTCTTGAGTTGCAAGATCAGGCACAACAAAATAACTGGTTCTGAGTGGAATTGGGCAGTAACCTCTTTTCCCATCCCAAAGGAATTGCTGAACTTTTGAAACTTTCCCATCTGAAATTCAAACAAAGAGTGTTTTCATTCACCATTTCTGTGTCTTTCTTTGTAAAAGTCTGGTTCAGCACAGTTGTAGCATTTTTTTCATTTTCACTTTTAAAAACAAATATTTTAGTTAGATCTAATTTCTTTGACATAAAAAGGAAATATGTATATTCAAAAATTTCAACATAAAAAGTAATTTTTTTTCAAAATTAATAATTTATTTAAATCAACACTTTCCCATAATTAATTTTCCATAATGAATCAACATTTCAACACATTCATATCTACACTGAAAATATTCAGACCACTTATTGATATTGTGTTTCTATTTTTTTTTCATATTTCTATTCTTCCATATGTTCCACATGTTTGTTGATGAGATTGGATGTAATGGGAATGGAACAGAATCTGAAAAAACTTTGCGTAGATTTATTTCTTAGCTGCAAAGCAATTTTAAATTAGACATTTGTCTGTTACATCTGCTAAGCAAGATAAACTGGGGCATAAAGTAAAAGCACAAGCTTGGTTATTTAACAAGTAGATATAAGTTTTGGTGAAAAGAAGGATCAGTTCTGTACTCAGGTATGAATTTATGGAGCACTTACCATTAATGTTAGTTTCAATTTGCTAGTTTCAATTCGTTAGTTTCAATCAGTGTTTAAGTATGTGCATGTATCAATACAATGAGAGTGTTATGTTATAGAGGACTACCTTAATTATTTTTATTTTACAAAAGTTTCCGTATAAGAACACTTAAATGAATATTTTGAGAGGAATGTAAGGTTCGTTGTTGTCTCTCTCAATTATTTTTACGTTTTTTAAAATAATTTTTAACAAAAAATATGCATGGTCAATGATTGGTTCAAGTTGGGCAATTAAGAGTTTAGAAACTGAGTCAAATGATGCTGAGGCTGAAAGCCTTTGTCTCCATAGAAAAACTAAGCACTATGAAAACAGCCCTCACATTAGAAAGGTTGGATGTGTGTGGACCATGTTCTTCCAGCGGTGAAAACAGCTAATATTTCAGATAGGAAAAATACCCCACAAGACCTCCTTATTTCTTGAAAATAATCCACCAAAAACTCAAACTGAAACAGTTGTTGGAAGAGAACTGTTGAAAGGAAACATCTGGAGGAAATGCCATTCCAATTTCAGTCTTGTCTTCAGTATACCATAACATACATTTTTCAAGATGTGATACTGTGCTTCATCAGACAACATCACAATGAGATCATACCTCTGAATATGGACTCCAGGTCACCTTTATGAAGGATGGTAATCATTATGTCTGATTCTGCTTCCTGAGAGAGTATATTAAAAATATTTCTCATCAATTGGTCTTCTCTTTGATGCTAGCTTGAAGTCCTGTATATGATCCAGTACAGCAATATGATAAGAAGGAATTATGGTAGAAAGCAGTAAAAACTGGGTGATTTTTTATAGCCATATAAATAACATGACACTTTTGGCATTCTTCAGAAGAGATGAAAATAAAAGATTTTTCTAGATTGTTATGTTTCTTATGTATGTATATTAATATTTTTCTTGTACTCCTTTCATGAATACTCTTAGTATGAGTTCAAAACCCATCCATTCCCCATACTGTGTCTTCATGAATTTATTAACCTCTTTAAAAATTAGGGAAAACAAAAATTTTCTGGCAAGCTATCAGAGCTCTAGTTGTTAAAATGTCAACTTCAAATGCCCTTAGTACTGGCATTACATTTGTAAGTAGTCATTTTACAGCTGTGTATCTGTGATTTTATAGTTATCAGGTCCAATACAAGTTTAGACTCTGGCAATTTAAACATTAAGAATTTTTGTTGGCTTGTAGGAATAAGAATTAATCTGTATCATTGTCTTGAAATTTGAAAGAGAACTTTTTTTCAAGTTGGATTGAAACACTTGGATTAAAGGAAAATGTAGTAGTATTTAGACTAGGCAGACAACAAAGTATGTAGAGGATATACTACTAAGAGTTCATCCACTTACAGGTAACCTTAGCTGTTCCTGTTAATTTGCCAAAGTAGTCTGTGTCTATTTGCCGGTTTCTTTGGCTTTTTTTTTTTTTTTTATAATGGGCACTATAAACCATGTTACATGTTGTTGCTAGAAAACTTGTAATGAAATAAACCAATGAGATACTGTTCTACTTCACAAAGTTTCTCTGAGTTGTCCTTGCTCTGTTTTAGAGTACTGCATGTAGCAGCTTTAATATTTTCTTTTTTAAGTTTGATTTTCACATGTCCTAATTCTCAGTTTATTTCTGAAATGTTTTAATTGTAGCTGGATGTATTTGAAATGTATGTGGCCTTTTGTGCACTTGTAAAATCTATAGACTTATTGCCCAGTATACATGCATAAACCATGTATATTAGTATTTTAATTTCATATTGTATGGGCTATGTCTTCTGTTGCAAAATGGACCTGAGAATTCATAGCGTACTCATGCTTTTCCTTTCAATTATTCTAAAAATTTGCACATTTTAGATACATTTGGATCAGGTCTGAAAAACTTTTTTTAATTAAGTGCTTATTATAACTGAGCAGGTGCACCACAGTATATCTGGTCTGAGAAGAGAATACCCTGAGTGCATTTTTTCTTCAAAGAATATTGATATTCAGCTTTTGTGGCTAAAATACACCACTCCCAAAACAATTGTGTGTTACGGCAACACAATAAATAAGATACCTTAACTAACTTCAGCACAGGAGTCTTCCCATAAAAACAACATATTACAATTCAAAGATGCCATTGTTTTCCTAAGGAAGGAATAAGATCTATAATTTTCTTTCCTTTTAATGAAACAGAAGTACTTCCAAAAGTCAAGGAAAGGCCATGTGTGTGTCTTGCACATAAGTGGTAGTTTGTATCCAACTTCGCTTGCTGGTCTGTGTCTTTGTGGGGAGATCTGTACAGACACGTGGAGCAGTTACTCTCTGCATGCACATTTATAAAGGAGCGGGAAGCGCGGTGAAACCGGCTGGTTAATAACTCCAGTGAGACAATCACTCATGTCCTGGAGGACCATGCAGCTGTGTGCTCAGCTGTAGCATGGCTTGCAATTTTAGCGAACTGCAAGTTCAGCTCATACATGAACTCAATGTTAGAGACTCAGTGACTGAAGTTGTACCAGTTTCCAGCTCTATCTGGGAGCTGGATTTAATGTAAATATACCTTGAATTTGTGTATTTGTTTTCCCTCAGCTGCTGCGCTGGGCACCTCAGGGTTTGGCCATGTCCGCCACATGTTCCCTGTGTTCTCCCCAATCTTGTCCCGACCGAAGAGGCTCAGGTGAATCCATGACGCCTGGCAGGGAAGGTGTTGTGCCTGGAGCCTTGAGGGGCTGCTGGCAGGTTACTTGGGGTGTCCCTGGCAGGCCATGGGCACCAGGGCAGCTGCAGGTGCCCTGAGGGAGAGGCTGGCGGGCACCCTGCGGTGCACGCAGCCAGTTCCAGCCGGCTCCGGCCGGTTCCAGCCGGTTCCGGCCGGCTCCCTCAGTAGTTCCTGAGGGCTGTGCCGGGCAGCCATGCTCAGGACACCGCTGGCAGTCCCTGACAAAGGACAAAGTGCTGCTCAGTTGCTGAGGGGTGGCAGGAAAAGAGTGAGGGACAACCCTGCAAGCACCAGGGGTAGGGCAGGAGTGGAAAGGCGCCACAGACGCCAGAGCAGAGACTCCTGCAGCCTGCAAAGACGAGACGCCATGAAAGGTACCCAGGCTCCTCTGGGACCTCATCCTGGTCCTGTGGATATGGCCTGGAGGAGCTACTGCCTTTGGAGAGCCCATTGTGTAGCAAGCTTTCCTGAAAGGAGTGTGGGCCTGGAGAGCTCACACTGGTGCAGAGCTTTCCTAACAAGACCTGTGGGCATGGATGGTCCGTGCTGGAGCTGGTTCCCCTGACAGGAGCCATGGCCCCACAGAGCACACACTGTAGCAAGTGACAGGAATTGCACCCAGCCTGGAGCAGGTTCTCCTGACAGCCACCGTGGCCCTGAGGAGGCTACACTGAAGCAGCTTCTCCTGATAAGAACTGAGACCCGTGGAGAGGAACTTCAGCCCAGGGACAGGAACCTGCAGCCTGTAGACAGGATGAACACTGGAGCTGGGAAAAAAAATGTGAGAAGGAGGGAGAGGCAGGAAGGGACTGTCATGTACTCATAGTAACCTCACACTCCCCATCCCCTCTGCACCTCTTGGACATGGCTGGGGGACATAGGGGACCTGAGAATGAAAGAGTGAAATTGAGTGGGTGACAAAAGTGTTGGTGTTGGGGAAGGTGGTGTTTTAATTTGCCTCCAAATCTATTTTAACTGGCATGAAATTATTTTCCCATGACTTGATCAATCTTTTCCCGATGCCAGTGACTTGTAGGTGATTTCCCTGGCTTTACCTTGACCCAAAAGCTTTTTCATGATACTTTCTGCTCTTATCCTCTTTGAGTGGGACAGTGAGAGGGAAGCTAAGTGGCTCTCTGGCAGCCAAAGTCAACCCAAAACAAAATTCCAGGCCTTTTCCAATTCCACAATATTGCTTTCAGTCTAAGTAGACTGGAGCCATAAATTTTGAGGTATAACCAATATTCAGGACAGTTTTCAAGGTATATTTAAATTAATTTATGTCATATCACAACTATATTCTCTATTTAACTCTCTTACATAAAACATGATTTAGTGCTTTTTTTAAAAAAATTTTTTTTTTGCAGTGTTCCATGAGAGTCATGATAAACGAAGACATAATCAAGATCTAGTGCCTGCAGAAGAAACAAGCTAATTCTTCATAACTAAACAGTAAGAAACCACATATTTTTGATTTTTACAGGCTTTAAAGTGATGTTAAGTTTCTCATACGAGGTATAAGCAAAGGTTCCAGCTCTTGGTTATACAAATATCTCACTGAGATTTACAGCTGTTACAAGTGATCTCACCTCTGGTAGCCCTTTCCTACTACATCTTACCCATGACAATCCTTCCTGAGACTGTACAGAGGGTTGCAGAATTTAAAAACAATTGAGGATCTTGTCCTCTATATGTGAATTTTATCAGTTTGAGATAAGGTGAGTGGAGAATCTACAGCACTGTATTTATGACATAATGCTTAGAGATACGCAATTGCACCATAATTTCAAGAATAAAAGGTTTTCTTCTTTTAGGCAGAGTACAGTTTTCTTTTTATGGTCATGATTTTAGAGCAAGTAGAAAGATTACTTATAAAACCCCACACCTATATTTAAACATCATTATAAATCCTATGTGATAGCACTTTTATTTTTATATGAAAAATTAGGTTGGTATTAACCTACATTGGAGAGCCCATTTCCACATAAAAAAACAGCAAAAATAATTTAGTTTTCTTCTTTCTTGTGACATATCTGGATCACTGTTCTCTCTTTATTCTTGCAGTCAGGATTATTTCACGTACAAAACTGACCATAAATGAGCATACAGTTTGCACCACAGACATGCCTGTGGGGTAATAAGACATAATATCTGTTTTGAAAAATGAGTGTTACTGATCTCAAAAAAAAATTCTGCATACTGAGATCACAGAAGGCAGTTTGGAGAAAAGTATACCTGAATTTAAGTGTCATCACAGACAGATAAAAATAAGATGTTGAATATGTATTTTGTGTAGCTAAGACAAAATTGTGTGTTTCACAGAGAAACATTCAGATCTAGAGCTACCACAGGCTGAACATCTTCAGCAATGGGCCGTGTCTCTGTGACCTTCAGTAGCTGTTACAGCTGTTTGGCATTTCACTTAATGAAGCAGAGATTTTTCCCTACTATTCACTATTCAAGCTTAGACTGGGTTTGAAATTCTAACTCTTTTAATAGCTAATGGAGTTTTTCCATTGTTTTCAACAAGGCCACAATCTGTGTATTCTTCTGGCACTGCATGAACACTAAAGTATGATCATTAGATAAAATCAGATGAATTTGCTTTGCAATGTGATTTTTTTGGATTGCTTTTTTAGGTTTTCTGGCTAATGAAAGTTAATCTTCTAATTAAAACCCTCACAAAAACTCTGGCATATTTGTTTAAAATATGATTATGTAAATACTTGGTACAACGTATGAAAAATGGGTTCTCTAGTTAGAGTAATTTTCCCAAGATATTTGTATTTTGAAATGATTCAGTATGTTATAATGTCTTTATTATGTAGTATGAGTGTTATAAACCTGTTTTGTGAAAAGATGATACAATTTTTTCTTAAGAAGTAGAAGGAAGTGGAATATTGTACATCTCTTTCGGAACAAATTTTGTTTCTGCTATTGCAGTTACTATGAGCGCAAGTCAATAAACAGCCTTCCTCATGTCCCAGTGATTGTAAATCTTTCAAAGTTGAGTTTAAATGTCTTTACAAACATAAAATGTATGAAAATACAGAGTTAAAAAGGCAGCCATCAGTTTAAAAAGAAATATGTTTCAGATAATTTTGACCATTTTACCACTTAGTAATTTTCAAAGTTATTGCTTGTCTGAGACAGTGAATAATACATGAGCAAACCTGATAATCAACCAAACTGTTTTATATTTTGGAAAGCTTGAGTTGGGCATATCTCTTCATGTTTACAGTAATAACCTTCTGAGCCAACTGAGTCACTTTTCTCTCTTTCATCTTGTCTAGATCCTTTCTTTTATTTATCTTTGGTTTTCAAGGCCAGAAATGTCTACATGTTTTGAAATTAAACATAGATTTGTGTAATCTCATTTTTAGAAGCCTTTTGAGTATTCATCTTGTGTTGGCTGCTTCTTCTCCTTTCATGGTTTAGCTCTTGAAAATGCTATTAGACACAGTTTGTGCAGACTGTGAAATCAAATAGCTCCGTTTAGTCACATGTGTCAGTCGGTAGTACAATTCTGCCCCAAAACAGATACTGGGGTCCAGTGTTCACAGTCACTCAGTTTTATGTAGCCATAAAATGTTAAGTATTTTTTAAAGTGTCTATAAAAAGTGCTTTTTAAACCATTAGCAGCTGCAATGACAGCTGGATTTCAGGTTTATTCTTCAGAAAAGGGTACACTAATCCCAGAAGTTAATGGTAGTAGGGGCCTGCTTTCCACAAGAGAAGAGAATTGTAGCTTTTCAAATGTCTTCATGTTTAAATGGAACAAGTTGACTGATGGAAATCTCAGTGCAAATGTTAGTGTTCCCTGAAGTTTGTTTTATTGTAATTTTCTTCTATTAATCATGGTTCATGTCTGCTAGCTGTGAAGGATAAGCAATAGGTAATTTTTCACAAGGGATTTTGCTTTTCCTTATTTTGCATATTAATTTATACAAAAGATAAAGCAAAAAGAAGTATTGGCAGTAAAATTTCAGAGAAAAAAGGAGTAATCTGGAAACAAAAATATTTCACTTGCAATTTGGAGTCTATAACTGTAATGAGTCAAAGATTCATAAAATCTTAGAATACCAGATTTGAAGGGACTTCAAGGATCATCTGGCTCAACCTTTCTTGGCAAAAGCACAGTCTAGACATGATGGCTCAGCACCCTGTGCAGCTGAATCTTAAAACTGTGCAGTGTTGGGGAATCCATCACTTCACTGGTGAGACTATTCCAATGGCTGGTTGTTCTCATTGTGAAAAATTTTCCTCGTGTCCAATTGGAATCTCTCCAGCATCAACTTGTAACCATTACCACTTGTCTTTTCCATATGAGTCCTTGTGATAGGGGAATTTTCATCTTTGTATCCATCCATACATCCTTTAAATGTAGGAACACGGTGATAAGGTCTCCCCTAAACCTTTCTCCAAGGCTGAACAAGCCCAGCTCTTGTGGTACTTCCTCATATGGCAGGCTTCCCAGACCTTGGATCATCTCTGTGGCCCTTTTGTGCATCCCCTTCAGCCTGTTTATGGTTTTTGGGGTTTTCTTTGGTGTATCAGGGACCAAAACTGAACACATTTATTTCAAGTGTGACCAGGAAGTAGCACCTTCAGGGGGAAGATAATGCTGGGATACTGAGTAGGATAATGATTTCTGGCTCTCTGCTGGTGATGCCCCTGTTGATGCAGCCCAGTGTCCTTCCTGCTGGCTTTCTTTGCTGCAGCAGCACTGCTCACTCCCACTGAGCTGCTTGTCCACCAGGATCCTCAGTCCCTTTCACAGAGCTGCCCCCTAGGGAGATCCCAGCCTGTGCTGTGCTCCTGCATTATGTTTTACCGGGTTCAAGGCCTTTACGGTTATTTTTAGCCCACTCTTCCAGCCTATTCTGGCCTTCCTGCAGCGTGACTCTCCCTTCTGAAATGTCTACTTCCCTCATCAGTTTGGTATCAGAAAATTTCATCAGGCTACACTTGATCCCATCACCCAGATAATTTATGAAAATATTAAAGAGTAATGTGCTCAATATTTATCCTTGGTGGCCTCCACTTTAAATACAGGAAGATGTAGAATGTAGATACAGATGTAGCTATAGATACAGTTGTATACACACACGTACACCTATGAAAGGGAAAATCACTATTTTTTAAAAGGGTTAAAAAATGATGCCTATGCATCTTTTAAAATTACACTTTAAACATGGCAAACTGTATTTCAACAAGGGCTGTTGTAGCTGTAAAGAGAGAATGCAGCAAGCACTGTGATATTTACAAGTAGGGAAAGGTTTGTTTAAATCTGGGGAGATATCTGAAGCAGATTCATAAACACAAAGGAAGTGTCATGTATAGTTCTGGTATTTAGATTAGAATTGCAACTCTGGATCCAATCAGTTGAGCACAGGGTTTGACTTCAATAGATGCATGTGTAGAAGTGAGTGTTTGCCATCTAAGGCTGTAGCAGCCAGCTGAGCTTACAGTGAGCTGTGACTTGTAGAGAAATACACCATAGTAAATCATGCAGATCATATATTAAAAACTATAACATGCAGCAATACAGTTTGTTAGGCAGACTGCAGACTTTTAGTCCATGTCTCAAAGCTAAATGGTGTGCGTCTGAGAGAGGGTTGGGGATGAGAGGTCACTGGAGTTAAACTGATTTACACCCTCAGAGAATCTGGTATGGTGAATTATTTTCAATCATTCCTTGAGCAGTAGGAATTTATTTTTATCTATCTAAAATATTTCCCTCCACTTGCCTCTGTTAGCAGTAATTTCTGACATGAAATGTTTGAGAGCAATTTTATCACAGGTAGGACCAGTTTCAGTGACAGCTGAAGTTTTCCCATAAACTTCTGTGGATTATGCAATTTAAATGGACAGAATTCAGTCTTAGCTGCCTATTATGTTGATCATAATCACAGTTACTTTTTAGAGAGTATTTTCGTAGTCTTTGCACACATGATCTCTGCAACTGAGAGTGTTTGCATACCACGCAGCATCTGGTTTGGTTTTTACAAGATCTTAACAGATGCAGTCAGGAACTATGTACAGCTCCCCGATGTCTAAAAATACTTGTATTACAGTAATCTCTTGTGCTATAATCACTGTCCCATACAAATGTAATAATCATAAAGCATTGGAAATTACTCCAAAAAATCAGAGCAAATGTCCGCAGCATATAGCCACTGAATCTTTTCTTTAACAAAGAAGAGCTATTGGAGATAGAGGATACTAAAGAAAATGTTTACTTAAGGAAATACATTGAAATCTTTGTGTCAGTACAGTTTTAACTTAAATCTTATTAGAAATACTTTGAATATCATATTGACCCCCCCATATAAAAGATGTAAATCACATATTTTCTTAAACTATTACTAGTATTTGGCCTGCACAATTTCACATTAAGGAAACTACAAAATTTCTTCTATTTTCTTTATATTAGAAAGAAAGAAAACTGTGTTTAGTTTCTGTCTGAAATATAGATACACCATTGTTACATAGTGAAAGGAAGTCTTGGGCTCAACTTTTAGTTCTTCCACAAAAGTATCATTGACTGAAGTGAATGTTTTGCCTGAATAGAAAGTCAGAGACCAGAATGATATGCCAGATGAAACAGACTGTTTATAGTAACTTTAACATAAATATAATGTCCAACAACTGTAAGGAACTCCAAGTAAAAATCATGTGTACCTCTTTCAGATGTTTGCAGTAGATCTGAAACTCTAGAACTCATCTTTGAGATAATTGCTGAAAAGAAAAAATAATTAGGTTCTGAAAAGAAAACATGAATAGGTACTGAAAAAGTTGCCTCTGCTCATCAGTAAAATTATGTTTGGGGATCTTTGTTGCAGAAGGAATCATGAAGCTAGCATTTGTCTAGGTTTCCTGTCTCCTGTCCAAGTTTTCATTGGCAGGAGGAGAGGAGTATGGATGTTGTTTGGGATTCCCAGGGTTCCAGCAGGACTCTGGGCTACAGCCTTTGGAACTCGTAACCACTTGTCAAGTAACCACCACTGGGCTACACCCACTGAACTGGTAATCACTACATATAGATTTTTTGGTTCAGGACAGGTGTAATAAGTTCTAAAGTGAACAAAGTAAGAGCAGTATTAGGTATGACTCTTCAAGGTAATACAAAGGGCAAAAGTTTCAAGCCAAGGATGAAACAGGTGTCTGAAATGGTGTGCCATTGAGGAGGGATAGAGTGAGATAAGAGTGCACATATAGGTAATCAAAATGAGAGCAGGATCTGTGAACAGTGTATATGAATGACATCAAGCATGTCTCTCCTATTACTTGAGACTTGTATGTCAAGGAAAAAGGAAATCAAAAATTTGTTAGGCAGCTTACTCAGACCAGAATGAGCTTTCAAATCTGACATCTCCATGTATTACCAGGAAAGATGTCTCTAGTTAGTCAGATTATATCTTCAGCACAAAATAAAAACAAACAAACAAAGAAAACCAAAACAACAACAAAACCAAACAACTCCAACCCCAACCCCAGGAACTGGATGACTTAGGGATTCTAAAGGTAAATGATTTTCAGGTATGCTCACTTTTATGGAACAGACATCAACTAATTAACAGCTAAATAATGTGACTTGAGCGATCTATCACATATAATTATGTGCAAATAATAGCCTTACATTTTAGATAATCCATAGGCAGTAATTTGTTTGGACAAGTGTCAGTGAGCAGTGATGAATAGCAAGCAAATTTTGTAAAATCATTGGTTTGTTGTTCAGTTCTAACAGGAAAAATGACATGTAGTAAACAGTGTTATTTTTGAATGTTCATCTGATTCTACTAGAAGGGAAAAGATGACAAGGTTTCAATTCTCATTTTCAGCCATTCATTTCTGTATTGCAAATAAGTCATAGAAAGTCAAGAATGTTCTTCTTACAACATGTTGTAAGCAACTCTATCTGTGTGTACAATAAAACATTCTTTGGTGACGGCGTTAATCCAAAAATGCCAGATGTATAATATTCTCATGTGTGCTTTTCTTGTGAGTTTCATGTTCCAGTTTTCATCTCCTAAAGGTTTTTGTTTTCAGGAGCCAAGGTACACTGGAGAGCAGTCCAAATTATCTGACATCTTTTAAGTATGAAATTTCAGAAATTTAGAATGAAAATCGTAGGATATGAGAGACATCGGGTAACATAAATTATTTGTTAGCATGCTTTAATTATTATGGGTACTGAATCCAACCTTTAGCCAACAGCTAGTGATGCTGTTTGTCCTTTTTTCCATATTACACAGGTTTGCTTTTTTACATTTTGAATCACACTCAGATTTTCTACAGCCATCCTTGGCTTAAAGTGTGCTTGCACGACAAACCTTTGCTTAATCATTTTGATCATCTTGTGTTAGAGAAATAGTGTTTGGCTGGGTTACTTAGATGCTCCTTTGTGGACCCTGTTCCCGGGTGACCACCCAAGGTTAAGTGTGCTCTGATATCCATGTAGAATCAGTTTTCTTCATAGAGGCACAGCTTTCAACACTGAAGGGTGAACTGCAACCCCACAGAAATGGTGTTTCTCCTATCTTCTTGCAAGTGAGAGCTGCCATACACTGCTGCATCTCAGTTATCAGGATAGCATATGGTGGGGGTTTACTGATTTTTATATACTAGTGTAAATTTCATGCACTTTTTAGGCATAATGAATCTGGGAAGATTCCTCTGAAAGAAAAAGCACCATTTCTGCTTTAAATGGTATTTTTATTAAGGCATTCATCTGTACTAAAACAGTCCTCAGTTTTGTGATCTTCTTTCAATGCAGATTAAGATGTTCTTGAGCTGAAAGTAAAGCATAAAATAGAAAACAAAGTGGATTTCCTCTTTATTATGTTCTATGATGCGTATTTTTTCTTAATTGAAAATTTATGGTTTCCCCTACTAACTGAAATATGTTGTAATTCACTCATTTTCATAGAATGTAGCATAAAACAACAATAACAGGACGGCAAGGCATTTTGGATTTTTTTTCTCAAATACAATAAATAACATGCATACAGGAAACATGAAAAGACTCAGTATCTTAACTGTGTATCTAAGCTTAGTCTCTTATATCTATCTTCTGTTTGTACAATAAACCACTTTTCTTATCTATTATTTTGCAGAATATATTTGAAGCAACCAAAGCTAGACATTTACTGAACTGATTTCTAAACTTGCAAAACCAGGTTAATCAGGAGGATTTAATGGCAAAATATTCATGCTTCTTTTGGTCTTTCTGAGAGTGATTAAAGCATGATCAGTTTTCTGCGGGGCTTATAGAAAAATAAAGCTTGCTCAGTGCTAGGATTTTAGATTCTTGAGCTAATTTCTTCTTAACTAGAATTTTTGTAACATGAGTTTGCCAAGTACTTTAACCATCTCAGAGGGCAATGAGGTGACACAGCAGCTACAATGAGCTATTTCTATTTGGATAGGTCTTTCTGGTCTGCTACAAACATGTAGTTTGACTTCATCTATATGCTCAAATAAGCACAGATACTAGCTAGCTTATGTTTCCAGGGGTGTGCAAGTAAAAAGGCTTCTGTCTTGCAAAGACCTTATACTAAATGGTATAAAATGCATTAAGGAATGTACAAGCAAACCAGCAGCTCAGCCCGTGCAAAGAAGGGAAAATTGTGTAGCACTCAAACTTAAAACTCCCATTTCAATACAGCAATATTCATGCAACATAATTTGCTGTTTTCAAACAATAAAACATAATTTTCCTCTTCTTTACAAACTTACAATTCAAACAACTTATGAGAATTCTATTTCCAGCTTTGGTGACATCTTTTAAGGGAAGGGAATAGAAGGGATGGAATGTCTTTTTTTTCAGATTAATTTTTACCAATTCTTCCTATTTCCCATTAGTGCCTTTTTGTTCCTACTGTCTTCTGACTTGTCCTAAACTATGCCCTGAGAGAATCTAAACTCTGCTGCCCTACAGAGTGCATAGCTGAGTGCTTTTTGAAAAGATCCAGGAAAAAGCCATTCCAGGCCACTTTTCCATAAGGCCTGGGGATTTGGAAGACTGAGCATTTTCATCCCTATATACCTTGGCAGTGGAAAAAATTTTGAGAAGGTACTTGGATATAACTGAGAGACATTAGTTACAAACAACAATAAATAAGACTTAAAATTCTTTAAAGACTACTAAGTGGAAGCACTGCTTATATACGAAAGTTATATCTGATTTCAAGTGAAGATTAAAGAGATTATTTTATGTAAGTGGTAAAGTGGGCTGATTTCTGAAGGACACAATAAAATGGGGGGGAGAATGGGATAAAGGAAGAAGTTCAGGATCTCTGGTACATAGTATTTTTTGGTGTATTAAGATGGAGGTTGTGTCAACATTGTTGTTAGATATTGGTTGCTATCAACAGAAATTAAAATGAAGTTGAATGGGCTGAAAACATTCTCTGTTTTCTAAACAAGTTTCTAACCCAAAGGTTTGATCAAGTCATGTACCCATGGGTTAGAAATGAAGCCAGGTGGAAGTAGATAAAGATAAAAGCTTCAGTACCACCAGCTCTCTCTAAAATGTAGGGAGACAACAACTCAGAAGAAAATAACACAGCTTATTTATTCCCTGTTTCCTACACTGGTTTATTCTCTCTCTGAAGATAAGACATTTTCTAAGCAAAAATTTGAGGCATTATTACACTAATTGGAGTTATCTACATGATAACCTTCGTGAACTCTACATGAGAAAGGTCCAGATGACGTCTTAGCATGACTCCCGTAATGAATAGTAAGCAGATACAGTAAAAGAAGAAGAGAAAATGTTGAGGCTGATACAGTAATTTCTCCATTATGTCTAGAATTATTTTTTTTTTAACATAAGTATAATACAGTTGTTCAGTAGCAGTAGGTGGAAAAAGGAATGAAGGACATAAAGGAAGGTATTTCATCTGCAGATAAATTTTTATCTAAGAGGTCATACCTGGCTAACTCACCAAATAAAACCTCTTATAAAATTTTTAATGTCTTGCTTGCTATAAAAATAATTTTATTATGTTACTGAACAATGTTGCAACAATGAAACATTAATGAGAAGAAACAAGCATGAACATTTTTGTAAAGTTACTTGTTAAGTATTTATAAAAGTATGCAAACTGCAGAGCTACTGTATTGAATTAAATTGCCACCATTTGTGACAAATAGAACATATATAATGTAATAATGTGATTTTAAACTGTTGAAAAAATCCAGATAAGTGATAGAGACGAGACCCTAGAGTTTTTCCCATTGAATTAAAAAAAGTCTAGGCTACTGTTGTAAAAATTCTTAATTTAGTAAATCAGTATCAGTGACATATATGTTGAAAAAAGCTTGATACATGGAAAAGCTAGAAAGAAAATCTCAGTCATGAGCAGAAGTTACTGTATCTGGGCAGAAATTTCCCATGAGAATCCTTTTCTGTTGAGACATGCAGTTTTAGTTTGGTCAATTGGATGGAAATTTTTAATATTCATTACAATTTTCACAGGGGAAATAAAAAAGGAAGATGTGGTTCCTTGGATTTGTGGACCCTTGTCTGGTCACGCAGCAAAGCCACAGTGGGGCCAGGGCTGCTTCAAGATGGGTCTCTGACCTCGAGAGAGGCTCATCCCCCTTTGCCCTGGGGACTTTGGCCACTGCAGAGCTGCTGCCTTTCAGAGTGGGAAGGCTGTAAGCCCACGGAACTGGGTGACCTCCAGGGACAGCCAAAGCCCACTTAATGGGGTCACCTCATCCTTAGTCTCTGGCTCCAGAGATTCCCAACTGTCCCCTTTAATGACCATGCTAGGGGGTTTAATAAGTGATTTAATAAGGCCATTGGTGGTTTTTCCTAACTATCCAGCTTAGAAATCAGTAAATCATGAAAAAATAGTTTGCCTGGGCACACCTCAAACTCCAAGCCTGTGCAGAGCCAGAGGCTGGAGTACTATACCTTGAAGTGGATGTGGGTGTGTTGGTTGCTGGAGCATTGTGCTGCTTTGAGTCATGGTGCAAGCCCTTGGCAATTGTGTGGCTGCAAAGGGTGTGATGTATCTTGGAACAGAAATCACCATGTACCTGCTATAGCCATTTTGCTTAGTAGACACATGGGAGATTTTGTGCCACCGAGTGATGTGGTTCTCTTCCTGCTGCTGCTGTTTTCTTAATGCCCATGACAGAATGAAATAGCCTGTCACTCCTAAATTGAACTGAATGGACGGACCTTCAAATATCTTATTTTCCGGTTCAAGTTTCAAAAAGTTCAACTGCAAAATATATTTATTCAGTATTAACAAGAGTATCTGTTGCTGCTTAATTTAAAATGAGAACAAACTAATAAATCAGTAATGAATACTAAAAAAATATAAAGCCCAGGCAACCCAGGAAAGAAGGGATTGCTAACATTATGATTGCTTAAGTTTTGAGAGAAAATTTCTCAACTCTGCTACCAATTTTTAATCTTTGGGGTTTTTTTTTCTATAATATATGAGCAGAAACAGATGTTCTCCAATATTAACATTTGATCTGTGTGTAAAGAATTAAGGGTATCATGTACTGTCAAGGCAATGAGTGATATTTAACCATGCAGAGTCCTGTTAACCTCAGAGAGAGCTACAGTGGTAAGCATCTGTCTATTGTCCACAAACCTTAGAGTAACCTATTATGACAGTCAAGTCTCTGTAAATGATATGAAAGTATTTAAAGAAACAACGAGGTTAATTTAGATAATTCCCAACAGGGGAAGGTTTTCCTTTCCAGTAGAGTTAGAGCTATGAAATAGTTTTCTTTGTATAATTCACCAACAATTTCAGGTATCAATCACACATTTTAAAATTTAGTCCTTTTCTTAAGTATTCCAGCATGTTTAGCTTCTTTTGGTTCTGCAGGCCAGCCCCAGGGTGGGCTTAAAAGGCTGTTTCTGTTTAAGAGGATCACTGTCTTATATACTCTTTCTGTTGCTCTTACTCTGATTCCCTTCTTGACCCAGATCAAAGAAATTGGAAAGTTATGAAGTCAGCTTTTCACTTCAAGTTTCCTCAACTACTCAGGCTGGAATGCCCAAGGGAAAAAGCATTCAGCAATGATAGCTATGTTATTGCTGTCTCAGTACTGATCTTCTTGGTCATGAAGTTAGAATAAATTGTGGTAGGGACAGAGGCTGTGTAAATCAGCCTCATGGTTATGACAGCAGAGCCGTGCTACAGCTCTTACCCTTCCACAAGGATGTTTTAAGTAAAGTTCCCCTGGATCCAGAATATTTAATAAATAGCAGATCTGATGCTGTTACTTAAATAGTGTCAGGGGCTTATTTTATATGGCCTTTATGAAAGCTCATTTTTGCACATCCAAATATTTGCTCCAAGCTCCCTGCACTTTATACAGTCAATATTGGTACCAACAAGAGGAAATTCCCCAGAGCAGCCAAATTGCTTGAATTGAAAAGAATGCTTGAAATTACTTCTTGAACCCAGCATTTTCCAAAGTCATAGCCATAAATCTGCCAGATACATCCCAAACTAGTATTTTATGACAGATTATTCCCCTTGTTATACCCAATGGAAAAGACTCTAATCCGTGCCTTCTTTGTATTAACCAAGGAGGCATACTGAAGAATGTTAATTTAGAAAAGATGAATGTGATACAACATTTCATATTAATTTTCAGTTTGGAGAGTACTTATGTAACAAAACAGTCCTAAAGAGCTGGATGCATCAGTGAGACCACACTTGTTAGCAGATGAAGCACTGTAAATAAGGGATTTGTTATCAAATGTTGTATTCCAGTCAGTGGACTACATTAGTTTGTAGTGTGCATTAATTAAAAAATAAAGTACTACTCTAAATATTATAGAAGAAACTCAACTATTTTATTTGTTGGAATAGCAGAAATCATAAAATCTGAAACCTCTGTAAAACTTCAGGGAAATATGTGCCCAGAAAAAAAGAAACATTCAGTGAAAATTTCTCCAAATCACCTGGATTTTGATGCCCTGAGCAGTCATAAACTAGTCATGAATGCCTCACTGCTAGTTCTAGTCATGTAAATTGGAGCTGTGCCTAAGATGGAAATGTTGGATCCACATTTGCAAAGTTGGACAGGCTTTGTTCATGTCTTCAATAGTCTTGTGAGACTCCTTTAACTTAAAAAGAACAGGCTACAGTCTGCTGTTTGGAGTAATATCAGGGGAATAAGATGAGCAGGATAACTATAAATAGACAAGGATTAGAATATACATTACTATGACCTTTGCTGTTCTTAAAGTGAAATTAAACAATACAGATGTTTGAAAAATTATCCTACTGAAAATGGAAGTAGGACTTTGTTGTGTGCCCTATGAAGAAATTCAGAGTCCACTGAAAAATGTGAGTCTCTCAAAAATGTGAGACACTTATTATCACTAAGGATTCCCTCAATTCCCTACTTACCCTCACCACTCATCAGACAGGGCTAGGTACATCATCTCTGAAGAAGCAGAGTAGCTGTGGACCAGATAATGTACATGTATTTGTATCTGGATTTGCTATAAAGAAAACATTGATACTTGCTTTGTCAGGGCTTGTAGCAAAGCACAAAGGCACCACTCTGTGAAGAGATTTGGACATGTCACTGAAGCATGTTATTTAAGAAAAACAATATGGAGAACTGTGAGTGAGATGATTTTATTTCATAAAGCTCTGTGTAATATCACCTAGATGTCAACACTTATGACAAGAAGCAGATTTAACCACTCTTAGCTCATCCATAAGGTCATGTGGCTCTCTCTTCTTGTCCCCCTAGGGGTGGCCCCCCACGCCCTCTGGGGTTAGTGCCATGCTTCTTCAATATGTTGCAGAAGGGAAATTAAATTAATGGCTTTCATTGTTTTTCCTGGAAGAGAGGAAAGTTATTTTATGAGGATAAGCTATCCCTTGTCAAGGGAAACTGGTGTGAAATCTCCTTCAGGGTGAAGCTTTGATCATTATTCTTACTCTTTTGGAGTTATTTTGATGGTTTTTGTGTAGCAAAGGACAAGGCAAGACTGTAACAGTAATTTATAAATTCTTTCTCATCGAGTAAATGTAGTTTTTCCTATGTGCTAAAAGTTTGTGACATCACCTATAAATCATAGTTAATCATTCATCCTAGTATAATTCAGCTGTGTTTGGACATTAAAGAAAAATCAGTCAGACATACTTAAAATTTTTTTTGGTGCCAAAATTCTTTTCCGCATTTCATTTCCCTATGAAGTTAGCTCCAGTCATTTTGAATTAATTTAGAAGGAATGGCTGCGATCAGTAGCCTACCCATCCACAGATGCATGGAAAAAGCAGAAAAGCTTAGTATATGATGTACTAGGAGACTGTGAACAGCAGGCTACATTCTTCCTTGAGATATGAGGAAACAATAGCTGGGGGTTTGTAGTAACTAGGTTATTAGTAAATATCTTCCCAAAATTCCAATTTGTGTGTGTAAATATGGCCTGCAGGCTAACAGCAACTCTTTCTCACTCTTCTGAGTTATTTTTAGTGATAACCCCGGATTATTAATTAGCTCAATCACAAATCTGCATAAATGAGGTTGTCACAGTCCACTCAGTTTCCATGAGACAGTTTCAAATACAGAAAAATGTCATGGCAATGGCTGTCACTTCACCATCTCTATCCCCAGCTCTGGCTCTCTGACACTTCACATGTGATAAAACCCTAGTATGGGAACACAAATGCACCATAAGATTCACTCTAAATTCAAGACAGACTGAGCCTGAGCCCATGAATTGGCCTGTAGCTAAGCAGAGCTGCACATAAATCCCTAAAAAACATGTTAAGTTAGAGATCTCTTGTTTATCCATTTCATGGTTTCTTTAACATTTAATGCTCCAATTAATTTTTCTCCATATTAATCTACATGTCCTTTTTGATTCCCTTGGATTATATTTTCTGGATTTATGCTTTCTTGAATTTTTTTTTTTAATCCATGTAGAATAAGGTCTCCTTAGTTCCACAGAATTAAAACAATCACAGTTATTTCATTCCCACAAGAAAAAGGGGAAATAATTTTTTTGCATTAGACACCTACAATGCTTGTAGCATTATTTTTCTATGGCATATTTCTTTGTTTGCTTTGTAGAGGTTTATAAAAGCAAATTTCAGCTTGCATTAAAATTTGTTGAGTACCTTTAGCAGTGCACAGAACATTACACCTAACATATGCAATCCCATGATATTTATTTTTGTACTCTGCCTGTAGAAAAAATTGCATACTCTAAATATTAATATATTAAATATTGGTGAATGTTAGATGTGCGATGACATATTTCTTGCTAGCTCAGGGCCAAAAGCTAGTGCCCTATTTGCAAGATATTTAGCTTACCTAGTTAGCTCCTAAGCCATGATCCATTTAAGCCTAATTGACATTATTTTAAAATGTTTTGCCATTTTTATTAAATTTTTGTTGTAAATTAAAGGATACAAAGAAAACTCACAATTTTTGGAAGTGCACAAGTAAATATGCAACAGACTCCCTGCCCTAGGAATATTTTTTTTTCTGTAGGTCATATATGTACATGTTAAGCAGTTAAAGGAAAAATATTTACCATGAATTCAGAAGTCCTTAAGTTTTTCATTCTATAATTATGAAGTGAAGATCTGTCTTTTCATAAGCTTTGTATTGCATATAAAATACACAGCAAAGTCTTAAAAACATAAGATTAGCATGAAAGTATTTACCTCTAATGTAATGTAGTAGCAACTACTAATGTAGTAGCAACTTTCACAGCTTAATGTACTTTTATTGGTATTTTTGTACTAACAGAAGCAACTTGAGCAAACTCTAGTGCACCATATGTATTGCTTAATTCTACCTCTATGTGTGTAGAAACATAACTGTAATCGAAAGATACTAGTAACCCTGCTGTTTTTCAACTTTAGCAAACCGATTTGTCAAAATACCTTTTTTTGTTTAAAAATGAGATGAAAAATTCATGTTACAAGTTTTCAGTCATCAATTAGATCTTGCAAAGTATTTTTTGATAAAATGAGAGAGGCAAAAATCAAGTGGCAAGAGTTTTACATGGGCAGCAGTTATTGAGGAAAGGATTTGTGGGAAAATAAGAAGTATTGCACAGGAAACATCCTTGCTGAATCAGATAGAAAACCTATTCCTATTCTTCTAATGAGTAATAAATGAGAACCCCACATATTTGACAAAACAAAGGTAAACAGAAGGAAAATGTGTCCTAGGAGAGCATGAGTGAGCCCAGACCCAGAGGCTATTCCAGATCTGTTTGCACAACTGCCTTTAGACCTCGCCACAAAGCCAGATGTTGCTGCTAGAGTCTTCCCAAGCTTGGCATCTGGGTCCTGGCATGCCCCAGGAGCAGCCTGGGGTGCTACCCCCTCATTAGGGTAGGTGCACAAACATAAAGGCTGGGTGAATTGCTTCTTGTCTCAGCTGAAAGATCTGATTTGCTTCAGAGTGTAGATCTGATGTGAAATATTTGAGTAGAAGTGCCACAGATTAAATATTTCTCACTCTATATCGAAACATGTACATCTATTAAATTTTATTTCCCTTTTTTCTACTGGTAGGAAGCTCTTCACACACCCACCCCCCTCCCTCAGACTTCAGGCTCTGTGTAGTAGTACTTTCTCTCAATTTATAGGAATTTGTAATGGCATTCATGATGTTTAAAAATTGTGTAAGTTTTCAGGCTGAATCTTATGAGGTTCTTGTAGCCTTTGCACAGGATATGTCCATCACTGGTTGCCATATTCTGTCCTAAACAGATAGGATTTCACCCACACAATAGGGATACTGAGCAGTAACTGTAAGCCAGATCTTCAGCTGGCACAAGCTGCACTATGCTTAATCAACTTCAGTGTGAAGCTATGCCAGTTTGTACCAGCTGGGCATTTAGCCCTTTGTCTGCCCCCACATAAAAACTGTGTTTATCTGCTTTTATTGAAGCTTTACATTTTGCATGTGAGCATAAGTAACATTTTCACTTTAGAGCCAAAACTGACTTTTTATTTCATTTCCCATTTCTGCTCCATCTCCATCCATCTTGAGAATTAAATGCACACAGGCGAGGGTAAGTAAACTGCTTAGGAACATCTGGGATGCACAGAGTCTCTGTTCCAATCTCCAGGGAGAGCAACCCATTTGCACAGTACGTCTGGTGAACATAGAGCTATTACAGGAATCGGTGGTTACTCAAAGACTTAATGGGATATCCAAATCTTGCTGTGCTCCTTTCCCTTCACCCACCTTTGGTGGCTCCTATCTGAGACCAAATAGGTCAGTAAAGGACAGATGCTATATGAGGGAAAATGGACTTGGTCTCTGTGCCAAAATCCTGAAATAACCATGTATTTGCAATTTTCTGGGTCTCCCTGCTTCAGACTGGATGAGATTGCTACAAAGTCAAGTCTGCTTGTGCAAACCTGAATACATGAGCAGTCGTGTATCCTCCAGTGCGATTGATTTCAACTTCAGTGTCTAAGTGCTCACCACATGAGTAAGGCTTGAACATAATAGCTTTCTGATAGTGTTCCAAGTTTGGGGGGATATATGAAGGTTAATTGAAGCTACAGACTTGGCAACTTGCCTCAAATGGCTCTGTGCCATGGTGTTTGGGGATTTTAGCTGTTATATGTATAAGTAATTGCTCTTTACCAAATGCTTTAGGGAGAAGAAAAATCACCAAATCTAACAATTTAACATACAAAATTCTCCACGCAAAAAGCTAAAGCAAACCCAAACCTTCAATATATGTAAGGTAAGCCTTGGCACTGGGACTGCTATCTAGCACCAAACACTATGTTCTTGCTTCTGAAGGCATTTATCAGCAAATTATTGGCTCAGTAGATTTAATCTTGCTGTACAACAATGATATTTATGAGAAGAGCCAGGCTCATGCTGCATACCTGGAGACCTGGCATACAAAAAGGCATCAAGCAGACCGAGTCTTTTTAAGCCCATACTTTTCCCATCTGTCTGTTCTTCTGCAGCACTGAGGTTTACTGGCCCCACACCACGTTAGCAGAACAAAATGTGTGCACCAGCCACTCTAGGAGGGGGTTTGATATCCAAAGATTCAGCAGATAATATACACTGGGTAAAGCATTCACGAGTCAAGCTAATATGGTAAATTGTGAATAGTGAACTGAAGGAAAATGTTCATTTTTCCCATCCCTGCTATACATGTCTTAACCTCCTGCAAAGGAGTCATGTGGACAGTCAGAAAAAGAGTGACTGATACTAAATCCAACAGAGTATATCTGTTATGGCCCTTAGTGAGTACTGCCAAAGAGAGTAAGTTTGTGTTCACATGAGGGGCTTTAGACATTTTCTAAAGGAGTAGATCTTCTCCCAGCCAATGCCCTTGACTCTGTGGGGCACAATGGATTTCTCAGCTAGATTATTGTTTCTCCCATTTTAATAGTTTATATATTTTCAGTCAAAGCCTGATCATCTGATAACGTATAACAAAAATATATTAAATATTCATGTTACTGTGGTTAGAGATAAAAAAGGGTCTTTGAGTCAAAACTTCAGAATAAATACTAATCAACATATTCCCAGGATATTAGGAATATCCTTTGGACTCTGGCATCAGGAGAATGCTATAAAATTAACGTCTGTCTCTTTCTGAGGATGGCAGCATTAGCTCAGCTGTGCCAGTGTGACTGCAGCAGTCAGCAGAAGTTGTGTATGCAGCCACAGAACTGCAACAGAGTCTGATCATCATCCTGATGAAATTACACTGATCTAATTTGCACGCTGTGAAGACATTTGGCACTGGCTGGATCTGAGCTGTGACATCTTCATTGGAACTAAAAGTACACTAAGAAGTGACATTACATTTCATATTCTTTTGTGCCAGATTGTGGCATTTCTTCCCCTTTAAAGGCATTATTTCAAGAACATTTAATTTGGCTTTGATATGTCTGCCATTTTGCTATGCAGGAATGTACTGAGCCAGAAAAGCTCAGCTGTAATAAAGTTTGGCACCATCAGCCCACCATATACCTGCACCATCCTGTGCAATTTAATTGGCATTCAGTGGGTTGATAAATGGATTGGCTTAATGAGACAATATACGTGACATATGCAGGACTCTCCTGAGGAATAAGATTCATTTTTGCACTTCACACATCAACATGCTACAGATACCAACACAGTCACCTCCAGCAGCTGTGCTATAACCAATGACATGCCTTCTAGTGTGTTGACCAATATCTCTGCTATCTCTCAAACTAGCTTTACATAATTTTCCATTTAAACATTTTTCTTTCTGAATTTTTTCCTTGTCTTTCTAATTGCAAAAATGAAGCAAGATACTGTAACTGCCTTTGAAAGCTCCTGTGTAGTATAATATCCATATATTTTTCTGGTATAAATCAATAGCCTATCTTCATAGCTTTCTGAGGATCTCTGCCTCCATGTTCAGAAAAAGCTTCTAGTTGTAGTTTGGATAAGTAAAAACTAAAAATATTCAGTAAAAAACCCATAAAAGTAAAGATCTATGTTATGCAGTTTTAAATGACTGTGAATAAGCATGACTTATTCTTCTCAAAGGCTCATTTGTATGGCAGAATTAGATTTATATTAGAGCCATCTCTGAATCGAGTGTGAAGATGGACTTTCTGGGAAGTTGCAGAGTAGCTGACAAAGGGGAGCATTTCAGTGCTATTACAGTACAAAAAATTTCTGATTGCAAACAAACTTTATTCAGACTTTTTTTCAAAACAAACCTAATTTTGCCTTAGTTAGGAATGAACAGAAGAGCATCAGTAACATCAGGGATCTGGTTCAGTGCTTAAAAACTGGAAGTTTCATGGTAGATCTTTGAATTTTGCCTTTCAGATGTAACCATGAATGCGATCAACATCCTTTGATGTTTTTCACAGTCCTGCATCTTGGGGTTAGAGACCCTTTAAGAATTAAGATTTAACAACAATCCAGAGGGCTAATCTGTCTTGCATGGACAAGAGAGATACATATCCAGCTTTCTGGGATTTTACAAAGTCTTGGAAAACAGAGACAGAAAACATTAACCCTCTTACACAACACACACAGAGACTTAGTTTCTTAGCTGATATAAAAATGTACATATATATGTCGCTTATTTTAGGGAAAAAACATTCAGTATGACCAAGTTCACAGTCATCATTACCACCAGGATAATGAAGATAAAATATAAACAGTTTTATTGGTCTTTCTCCTCTAGTGTAATTCTGAGGACCAGATTCAGATGCTTTAAGTGAACCAGTTGTTTATCAAGATATAGAAAGGAATCATTACTAAAGAGCTGGGAAAATTTGTCAAAATCATGTAGACATGAGGAAAACTGAGAGCCAGAGCACTGTTTTCCTATTTTGCCCTTGAGAAACTGTTAGGATTTTCAAAGGAACCTCAGGGAATAAGGAGGCAAACTCCTGCTGAATGTACATGCATATTAATATATTAAATTCCATGTTTCTGTTGGAAACAAAAGCTTGTCCACATGCCCATTAATGTACAGATTCACATTACAGGAATGGCCAATACTTGAACCTGGAATAGAAGAAAATTTGGCAGAGGCAAAGTGGTGAGTGAGGCTGCAGCTGGCTGTTGCTGAGCTGTGCTCTGGGCTGTCTCAGTACCTGCCACTGGCTTCTTGTCCATAAGGTGGAAGAAGCCCACGTATCACTGCCTCGGATTTCAACTGGGTGCCAGTTTGATGCTTGCTGTTCTGCTCTAAGGAAAGCCTCATACATGCAAATAAGCCCAAGGAAACTAAAAAATGAAACGGTGTGTGACAGTTTCTAATTACTGCGTAAAAACAACATATGGAAACTTCATTGTCCATTTCATCCCTCAACATGTACTATCAAGTTAGATTTCTTTTGCTCAATCATTCTCTCTAGAGCATTTGGAGCTGTTTCACTTGTATTATATGAAGAAAAACAGCGCTTGATATGAGCAATGTGATGGTTCTACTTTCTCTGTCTGAGCTTGTTAATCTCATGGAGGGTTTAAAAAAAACCAACAACCTTTCTGGGTTGGCAAAAACTGTAGTGTTACAAAAAAGCAATAATTTCTAAATTCTTTTTCATAAATATTCCATCCATGATAATGAATCATATTTGAAAATGTATATATATAGAGAATCAGGGGAATAATATAGCATTTAAACACAGCTATGGTAAATGCTAACAAGTAGAGAACATCACTTACTGATGTGTGTTGATGGGATGCATTGTTGTAGATCAATGAAGGAATAGGAAGTATGACTTCTTTTTTCTGTACAATTAAATAGGAGGAAGTATTCTAAACTTTTAAGTGTTTCCTCCTAGATTTCAGACTGAAATATTTGTGGAGGCATGGGAAGCATGGAGGCATAGGAGAAAATTCAGAGGATATGGTTGGGTCAAAGGAACAAAGCATATATCGAAGTCCCATTTTCTATGAGCAAAAGTCTTGCAACCTTCCCTATCAAGCCCTGTGGTCACAGAAGCAGTCAGTTAATGAATCAGAAAAAAGCTGGTTACCAGATGTCCTTACTTATTAACACACACATTGCATTCTGTAATGGCATTCACTAAACAATCTGTGTGAAGCATAGAGCTGCTCTGTTTAAAGGTCCTTTTTCAAAAAAGCATTTCTAACTTTTCTTCCTCTGTGACTGATTTCACGTTAGCTGTTGTTTAAGATGCTGCCAGGCATTTTGTCTAATTGAAATTTCTGCCCCGTTCTGAAGGTTCCTAAGGTACCAAGCAAAACAAAACTGTTTTCAGCATTTATCCTTTTGCTCTTCCTTCCAAAATGATAATGAAATAAGATAAAATAAATAAAAAAATATTAACTTAAAAGCAAAGCAGGAGAGAAACCAATTCTCTTTGATGGGTTTCCACTGCTGCTAATTTTAATGCCACCCATTGTTCAGCTCTGCAGTCTAATTTTATGTTAATATCCTGAAAGTTGTCAAATCTTGGCAAAACCTATGCATAAATTACACAGAAAGTAGCTCACAGGAGGGGGAAAGTAATGACTGTCATGGTTAGCCAAACCCATTAATAGTCTGACAAGCAATAACCCAAGAGCTCTGGTCAACTGCTGCAGACATCTGTGAAACTTTTGCAATTAATTTTTTTTGGAGGAGGTATCAGCTGTGAAATAGCACATAAGTGACTGATTATTATCAGCTCTGCTGGTGAGGGCAGAACTGATCAACTCCAAGCATTCATCCTTCTACCACATTATTGGTTTATGAATACAAAAGTTTTTTTTCCTTATTTTTGAGGCACTTTAATCTCTACAAAGGGAAAAGGAGGAATAGTTGCACATGAGTAGCACTTTTACATGATCTTTCATATCAGCAGTTTCCAAAGAACTTTACAGAGGTCATTAGAATTATCTCTCTGTAAAGTGAAGAACTGAGGTAGAGTGAATGTCTGTGTGCTCATGCACATGACAGAACATGAGTGAGGCAGACAAATGGATAGAGGGGCTTTCCTGAGATCAGATGTTAAGCCAGAGATATGTCTGCTCTATCAAGCACTTCTGTAGAAAACTGCGAGGTCATCTATTTAAAAGCCGGAAATAGCATGCTGTGAAAAATGTAGCTCTTTGGTAAATGATTTATCAAGTTTTTGATCAAATAAGTTTCCCCGAATTCTAGTTTATAGGCTGAAGGGTCAGCTGAGATCTGTTCCATGATTCCTCCTGAATATAAAATTCATGGGGGAAACTGCTTTATAATTGGGGTTACCTGATAAAGGTCTGTTGCTACAAAGTGCAAAAGATTTTTGCAATTTTTGCAATAACATGCCTGTTAAAATTGAAAATGCACACATTTTAGTTTCTGAATTGATACCCAGCGTGGTTGACATGCTCACAAGTAGCCGCTGGATCTGAAAAGAAGCATGATGTGCTCTGTTGCATTATTTTGCCTGGTTTTTCCCTCTGCTTTTGTATAAAACCTAAAATCCTGATAAGCATTTGTCACTGGTACACAGTATTTCTATCTTTAACAGGATGCCATTACTGGAAGTTTTGACTGAATTAAATCCTTTGTACTTCCTTAAAAGCTTTTTCTTTGGTAAGGAAATTCTGTTTTTTTTCTAAGTAGGTTGTCTGAAATGTTGTCACTACACTACAAAATAATCCAGTAGATACTAAAACCAAAAGCAAAGCCTCTAAAAATCCTCAGGCACCATGATTTATATGGAATGCTATGCGCCTAAAGAAAATAATTGCTCTCACCAGTATTAATGAACAGATAATTAACATGATAAAATACATGGGGCATATAAAAGTGCAGCCACATCTTATTTTTTGACTACAATATAGATCTTTATGTATTGTTATAACACAGCCATTGCATTTCAGATCTCTAATTTTTATACTTCACTTTTTTCATTCTGCATCTTGAAATGTGCTAAAGCTTAGAGGACAACACAGAAAAAGCAGGCATTTTAGTATGTGTTCTGGAAAAATAAAAGAAATGTTACTCAAAGAATGGGATTTTAAAAACTAAACTTGGAAAACACAAGAAAAAGGGACATGCTAAATGTAGCACATAAACTGATGCCCACAGTCTGGAAAACAAGTTTGCTACTGCCTTGGGACACATAATTTTTAGAAATAATGGACCATTTGGCAGTTCTGCACATGTCACCAAGCATGGTTGGAAACACCATGGGCTTTGCTTTATTAATATACATGATTTGAAATAAAGTCCCTCTGAAATGCTGAAGAAATCCTCAAAACAACTAATTCACGTGACCTTTCATTATTTAAGGCAGCCTTTATACTCAGGCTGTTCTGTGCTCTTAGAAAAAAGAAATATTATCTAGTCTACTGTTTTTCATCCCCAAACTCTGGCAGAAAGCAGTTCTGTGGGATAGATTGCAGTGCACAGATGGGAAACTATCCGTGGGCATTTACTTGAGGTGCTGCCTCATTCCAATTAGAAGACAGATAAAGGAAAAAAATAATATTGATCTTGATTCTGTGAGCCACTTCAAACTGAATTTAGCAGACATTCCCACTGTAAGGAATCTGTTTCTAACAGGATAGCACACACTGTCTTTTCTAGAAGGGTCCTTGAAAGGAATCTGAGCAGCAGCAGTGACAATGGAGAGTTCAGGCACTTCCCACCGTGCCAGTCAATGCAGTCCTAGGAATCCTAAAGGTGAATGTGACCAGTACAGGCAGAAGCAGTGCTAAGAGACCAGAAAACTCCTTCAAGTCCAGTGGTATCCATGGTGCAGTAAAGTGGGTGAGGGCGACCACTTCTTCCACTTTATTTCTAGGAGCTTCAGCCCTGCCGAGCCCGGGCATTCCCAGAGCACAATCTCTGCCGTTGTGCTCGACCCTGTGCTGAGGCTGAATGCCTGAAGGTGCCCTTCTGCCCTTGTGTATCTCTGCAAAGACATGGACACAATTTAGCTTTTAGTTCCCCAACTGAGCCAATCCTTGTAATTCAAAAGCCTCATTTCTCTTGACTATAGGGTATTTCGAGGAGAAGGATTTGAAGCACCCCCTTTTTTGCCCTTTGACACAGAAATTTCAATAGAGTGTTTAGGTTGGACAAAGGCCCACTCAGAATTAATATAGCTGATAGCTGCACTTTTTGTTGAGACGCTTATTAATAAATTAAACCTATGCATTTTTAAAGTGACTTTTCCGTGATACATGTCTACAAAGTAGGCAAAAAAAGAAATTAGATAAAGATAAACAATATTATATATATATATATATATAAAATAAAAATAAAACAAGGTCAGAAGAAATGTCAGGTTTTCCTAGAATCAAGATGAGTGAAGGGGATATTCCATTTAAAAAATTATGGTTGTTTAAACTAAATAATTGGTTTTTGCCCCCTTCCCACCCTTTGACCCTTCTCTTCCCTTTCATGAAGAGAAGGTCAAGATTTTGATTTTCTCTTTTGATCTACACTGATTGTTTCTACACCAATAAATTAAACTTCCTTGTGACTGCTCTCTGGCATATGGTGCAAACTGGCCCACATCCATGCTATGAAACTGTCTCACTTGTCCAAAGCGTGTTTCTGTTCATGCTACCTATGGGGAAAGGTCCCTGAGAATTCTTTGGAACTGCTGTAGCTGGGAAAAGCCAGGAGTGTGTCAGGGACTCTTTTAGCAATTTAACAGTGCAGACAATCAAATTCCAGTGCTTGGAAGCATTTCCCTGGCACTTTTAAGTCTAGTAGTCTAGACACAGCTACTGTGGTCAAAATCTGCTTCCCCTATTCACCTAAATAACTCCAGTGAAGTCAGCTGTGAGATTGGCTGTAAAACAAGGATTCTGTTTTGCAAATTATTTCAAGCATTTGGCCTTCATTCTACATTGGGAAAAACAAAACAACCCACAACCTTGAGCTTTCAAATTTTTAAGATTAAACAACATAACTGACAGCTATCCAAACAACAAATAACCACGTGGCCCATATGTTCATCTAGAATGTAGGGTCTCATGTTAAAATCTCTATCTTCTCCATGTGAGAAAGGCTTTTTCCTGATGTGTCATATTCCTGATGAGTTTGGAAATTCAGTATATTGGAAACTCAAAATATCAGGAATTCTGGAGCTGCAAATTGTTTTAGTTTTTACATTAGCATGAAAGCTTAGCCTGAAGCTGAGGAAATTCCAATAGTGAAATACCTTTACTATATAAAAAACATTTTTTAAAGATATCCTGGTAATTTACAGGATGTGATTCTAGAAATTCAACCCCCCTCCCTCCCAAAAACAAAACCCACAAAAAAAACCCGGACCCCAAATCAACTCAGCCTAAACTTCAGGAGCGGCTGACATTTGCCTAAGTAATGCCTCATCTCAGAGCTCACAGGATTTCAGGTAGGTCAGGAATTTTCCCAGACAAATGTTTTAATTTTGGAATTAAATTAATTTGTGCATAAATTTAGTGAAGTAAAAATATGCAAAAATATACCAGCTTTGACAGTAATATTTTAGAAAAAATACTGTGAAACATTTTATAATCTTTTCAAATAGAAAATATTGAGCTTTTGTTTTGAAAATATTTTCATTTGACTTTCATCTCATAGAAGAAAAACAGAAAATAATTTTATAGTTACTATACATATTCACATAAAAAAAAATGAAGTGATGAAACATTTTGGGGTTTTGGGTCTGAATATTTTAATTCTTGCTTGAAAAATCGGTAATTTTAGTTTGCACCTTTTATTCCCAAATGAAAAATAAAATCAATCCCAGCTTTAATAAAGTCCTTTTTAATGGTATTATAGGGTTTTCAGAGAAAGCTAATTTTCTGGAAAAACAATGACTAAAAGAATATTTGTTAAAATTCTCTGAAAAATATTTTTAATTTTAATCATCTCTTGCTAGACATGCATTTCCATTATGGTTTTCCATATGTCAGGTGTGATTCATATTTATTTACTTCAGTTGATTTCTGTAATGTTTCCTTATGGAAAGAAGAGACAAATAGGCCATAATTGTAATATTTTGCAACAAAAAGGCTTGATATTTAATTGAAAAAAAATACCTCTTGTTAGAATATTATTTGTGTAAAATCCATTTAACTAGCACATACTGGACACAACAGACCATACATGAACCTTCCTCAGAGACACTTGAACATGCAAGTGGTCAGCCTCACACTAAAGCATCATAGACACAAACCCCGTACAATCCATCCACAGTTGCATATTAAACTCACATTCTGTGTGATCCAACACATTCAACTTATATTTTTGGAATTTTGGGGGTTTTACAGCATTAACTGTATGCACATCCCTGTGCACCTTGAGTCAAGCTGTTGCTGATGACACTGCTAAAGCAGTCAGATGTGACCTGAACACAGGTATAGATGCACATGCTGTGCCTGCCTTCAGCAAAGGCTTGCTGAGTCTTTGCATGATGAGTCAGTCTCTGCAGGCATGGAAACCCCCACCCCAGGATAAAAGTAGGCAGCAGGTCTACTGAATTTATTAATTAGTCAAAGGATGGAGGAAAAAATAAGGTGAATCCCTTGAGCAGAGAGCACAAAAAAGGGACTTCTGTGTTTGAAGCTATTTGTTAGTGTGAGTCCAAGAGCAGAGGGGAAAGGGGATCTTGCTCATTGTGTGATATTCATTCCCTGGGCAGAGAGCTGGCTGATGGCCACTCACAAACACCCCATTAATACACAGGTCAGCTGATTTCCTACAGCCCTCCTAGACTCAGACATTTTATTGACACCTGCATCTAAAGAGAGTGTAATGGTTGGATATGAAAGACTTGGAGAGCAGCAACTGACCGAGGGCAACCTACAGCAGCACCCAGCACTGAAGAGAGGATCGTGGTGTTGCTATAGCCACACAGAGGTGGGGCTGCCTCTTTGGAGTCAGCCAGGGGCAGAGCCAAAACCAAATCTAAAATGAAAAATATAAAGGTTTTTTTTTTCTCATTGAAGTTATATATTTTTTAATTCACCTGATAATAAACTCACATCCTTTGTGTGTAATACAATCCTGCTGCATTTGACATCATTCCAGGCAAAGATATGAATGATTCGGAGAAAAATACCCCCTGAAGCCCACAGTGTTTGTCACTGGCAACAGTGTCGACTAAGTCATGAATCCTGGTTTTTGTAATTGTAATGATCTCAGTTGATAAAGTACATTAAGCAAACTGGTAATCCATTTACATTCTAGAACAGGACTTTAAGAATATAAAATGAAGGTTGGATTGAAAAAATGTCAGTCATTGCAGAAGGCTTAATGGCTTATGTTTTCTTTATTATTTTGTATGAAAGTACTTTGAAATCCAAATTCTACAGTGAAATGGAAATACTTTGGAAGGAAATATCCATGTTTAAAAGCAATATAGAAAAGCTGAAATATCAAGGTTACATACAAAATAGCTATAATGAATGCACAGTGTCTTAACATAACGGCATTCTAACCTTTTGATTTTATTTTTTTCACAAATGAAGAAGTATTAGAACATCTGGAGCCAGAATATTGTTTGATTCATTATCACCACCTGCAGGAACAATCATATAAGTATCAGAACTCTTTTTACATTTTCAAAGTACAGCTATCTGCATCCTCTTTTAGGGTACAGTTTAATATGTCAATCATATGATATAAGGGGCTCTCAAGTATTCAGTTTCAATCTACTGGAGTTCAGTAATATTTGAGTCAGTTTACAACATAATTGAAAACAGAGCTAGGTTTTCTTACTACACGGCTATATACTTTTTCCTCCAATTTATGAAAGATAAGCAAATCATGGTGTCTTCCAGATTTTATTACTTAATAGGAGCTACCTTGCTTCCTTGCTATCACATTCTAATTATCATTTAATTCTTACATATATGTATCTTCATTAATTATAATTTAATTCATTAGATCAGAATGAACAATTTTTATCCTCAAGGTCACTAAATGCATGCTAAAATTTCATTAGTGTTTTTTGGGTTCAACAGTAGGTTTTGAAATATCTGAGAAGAATGCTGTCCTTACAGACTTGTTTATCAATAATTTTCAGATTTTTATATGTTTTTAATTATTACAATTTAAAGGAGCCATTATTCAAGACATATTTTATGAGTTGTGTGTTTCCAAGTCAAATATTCTGATTTATGGATGTGGATCTACAGAACTTCAATCTGAAGTTAATCTTTGGAAATCAGGCTAGAGTGGATTAAAATGCCAGAAAGGAAAAAACCTTACTACAGGTTAATGAAATGGACTGAATCTAATCCAAAAGAAACTAAGTGATTATAAATTGAAGATTACTGCAGAATAAGTCCCCTATAATCCTTCTATAGTTGACATTGGATGTGTGACTTTCTAAAGGCAGGTCTATTAGAGTTTAATTCCTTCAGTGATTTTCTTTTTATTATTTTCCAGAGCACTGAATTGTCTTATATAACTAGTTCACTACAGTTCTGATAGGATTGAAAAAATCCTTTTCCACTTTGCTTATAACTCATAGAGAAATCTGCACCTTGATTATTTTTAAGAAGAGGGTTGAGTATTTTTTTGTTTATTTTTAAAAGCAAAAGAAATAGTTTTTCAGCATCTCTCCCTGCATTTCTTTCCTAAGCAAATTAAAAATATAAGTTATTAGAATAAAATCTTTTTCATGTCTGGCTTTGATTGAAACATGCTGGATGTATTGCATGGGATGGGTTGCATGGGATGCAGTTGGCCGTGTGCGCAGTTAGGACACACCACTGGTGCATGCCCAGCTTGCTTCCTCTCAGGTGCCACAGCCCCTGCCACAGGCTTGCTCTCATCACTGCTGAATGGCAGTAATTCTGGTCCTTCACTCATACAAGTTTCAGGGAAAATAAATAATTGATTTATTAATGTATTCTCATTGAATTTTATTGGACTAGGAGAAGTTTTAAATAAGCGAGAAGTTTTAAATAAGCATTCATAGAAGAAAGAGATAGAGTAATAGCAGTATTTGTACAACAGCAGTGCAGCAGTGCCATATCTTACCAGATCAGTGCAATTCACTGATTGCATTGAAGCTGAAGTCAGAGTGGGTAATAGCCAAAACTCTCTTTCAACTGTACTTGTGTGTTTTAAAACTTCATATAAATTAATCTAGATTTCTGCACTAACAGAAAAGTTAGCAACATAATTATTAGACAAAAACTTTTATTTTTTATAATAATGCACACAGAAACAGTGGTGAATTTAGAAAATTCTAGCTGAGAATAAACTACCATGTTAGAATTCTCATTGCAGTGAAGATGTAGCATCAAGACAAAGCACACATGATTAAGATACTGATCTTGTTCTTATTTCTTTAACTGCCTTTAATATCTCAGGCAAGATCCTTAACTATTTTATTCTCCAGTCTTTCCATGTAACTCTATTAGTTAAGATTGGGGTGCTTCATAATCTTTGCAAACTGTATTTTTATTAACCAGTACATATGTGTACATATGAAGGGTGTCATATTCACCTTTGTTACTTTTAATTTGTGTCGCAATATATGGTATTTTTGGTAATGAGGTGATTTTCTTATGAAGGTTAGATTTTAATCCACATAGGGATATGATCTGGACAGCATATTTGTCAACACAGAATTGTTGGCAGTATGCATTAGTAGAAATGCAATGTGATCTGCACCAGCATATGACAGTCTAAATATTTTTTTATCAACCATTTGGAGAATTTGAAGAATACATCCTCCTTCTGGATGTCCAGGAACTTTATGCCCCATGCTCCAGAAATTCTATGGCTATTTTGCAGATGAAAGGAGGAAGAAAGAAGACATTGTTGCAAATTAAAGTGAAACAGCTCCTTTCTTTATCTAAGTGAAGTCTTTATAAACAAGAAATGCGGAAAGAATTTATAAACAAGGATTGCATATTATAATAAAAAGTAATCCACTGTCCTTTAATATCTGTGAGACTCGTAAGAGAAAACATTTCCTTGCTTAATCTAGTAAAATTTCTAAAACTGATGACTCTTTCCAGACTGCTTAGTGCAGACCAGTTCTTTGTGGCAATCAAACAGGCTTTGTATCATCAGAGGAAATATTTCTGCCTCGTGTTAAGGGGCTGGGATTAGTCTAAAGGGCGAGCAGGGAATTTAATCTCACTACTATTCTCTACATGTACTTTCAACGCAAAGACATAACGAACTTCCTGTACGTCAGGAAACTCACTGTCACAATAAAGCAACAACACACTAAGCATTTTAAATCTCTAGGGCAACAGACATGGTGATGGATGACTCATAGTCAGCTCTTGAGTAATCAAGTGAATAAACCTTAAAGTGATAGTGGCTATATTCTTCATTAGAAGCTCTCACACCTGTGATTGACTTGATGACATCTAAGATCAAGAGCTTAAGGGTTTCTTGAAGGGTTTTGGTGTGTCACCTCTTGTCACTGTCCCCAGTACTTTTCATGGGTTATTTATAGCCAGAAACCACACCACGCTAAAGGTCTGCAGAAGCCTGTGCTGCAGCAGCTTTGCTGGTCATTTGAAGGCATAGAACATTCTGTCATCTGTGTGACCAAGTATGTATGACCCCTTATTTGATCAACCTCTGACCTCCATTACTTCTTCCAATATTTGAAAAATGCTGCTGACAAAATGCTCCTTCATTTGTTATATTTTATTGTAATCTCCTGTGTGCTTTGCTTGCTTTTAGTCTGCTTCACAGAGTATGAAAACAAATTTAATTGCCTCAAGTTTAAACCAACCTAACCCAGGAGAATTCTTGTCCTTTTTTTCTCATAGTCCCTATTAGAAACATGAATTCCAAGGCTGCTCCATTGGAAGGTCAGAAAAGATGATTCCCTTTGATCACATCGTATACCTGATCTCTATTTAACCTACTACCATATCCCAGGAACTGTCAGTCTGAAGAATTCTTTGAAATGGCTCGATATATTTTCTACATCCATGTTTTCACTTCTCACACTAGTTACCAGTAACCTTAAATAACCCAGAGCAAATTCCAGGAACTGGATGTTTTTAAAAGTATATGAAATTTACCCTTAACTTCCTGTTAAAATGATGCTTCCTTACACGCATACAGACACACACACGCACACACACAAATATATATATGTTCATTAGTTACCAACACACTGTTTAGTAAAATCATAAATAAGATAGCATCTAAAGAATGAAACTGTTCTTAAGAATTATGGACAAAGTAAATGTGAAAAAAGGAATGGTTCTTCCTCCAGAATGCTTAAAAAAAAGGCTGTGAACCTTATTAATTGTTTGGGATTAATTTTAGCATAACTCAGAGGCTTGTAAAATGGTTGCAAGCTCTCTCTTTATCTAGCAAGGATAATCTTAAAGAATAATAAAGTGCCTCCATAGCCTTTTTTTACTTCACCTAACAGCATATTCAAATCCTTTATAATTTACAGAGATGTTCAGGTTCTCAGGACACCAATGGTTTTTATTGCTGTAGAATCAGTGAACACTAATTTACAGAAAGCAGAGAATCTGTCTAAAGTTTTGTGTCTCAGAATAGATAATCCATAAATTTGGTTTAAAAATATAAGACAAATTGAAGGATATCAAGATGTAGCATTGAACTTTTGGGATTAATCTGACTTAATTTAGACTGTATGGTTATGAATGCAGGGACATTTTTAGCTTCCTGTACTTTTAGTTGGTTTTCTCTAGGAAAAAAAACCCCAAACCAATGAGTTGAAATGACAAGAAATAAGAGTTCTGATCCAAGGCACTGTTTAAAAAATATTCAGATACCAAATGACTGTTGAAGATACACAACCCTTTATAAAAACAAGTGTGAATCTACAGCTCTTGGAAGTCCAGGCATTTTTGTTACTAACATATCATGACCTTGCCTGCACAAAATTTTTACATGCAGTATCATTAATCATTAGTACTATTAGAGATCCAATACAACATAACTAAATTAATCTCAATTTACTAAAACATTATATAGCAACGGCTACCAACTTTGTTAAATCATAACACTATGACAAAATTACTAAATCTCAGGACCAGTATAGCAAACAATGTAACTGAAGTCTAAATGTATTTCTATACATTTCCTTTTTTGGAAAAATAGAACAAGTTATTGGCTTTACTATGATGACATTTTATTTTGTGATTAATTTTAAAGAAACCTTGTAAAAACTATAAACTCATTTTAATTTGACAAGCATTTGGTAATTAATTTTCAAACAATGCTATGGGAATCTAAGAAGCACTCTTCATTTGACATGTATTTTATAATTTATTTTAAAACAATGCTGCACAAATCTGCAAAGGCATTATTCATTTGAGAGTTCATTAATTATGCAAATGAGTTGCAATTAACAAATCTGTTCTGAGGATGGCATTTGCATAATAATGAACTTCATGTTTGTGACATTATTTAATAAGATACCTTTGTGCATTTTTAAACAAAACACCCTTGTGAATAATTCGGATAAAAATGGACAACCAGTCAGTAACATTAAAAACCAAAATACTACCAAGAGAAACCTTGCTCAAATAAATCACATTGTCTAACTCTCTGTAATAAAAAGGCATGTAAAAGCTGATTCTTTTATTACCCTTTCCCTTCCAAAAAAGAGACTTTTTCATTCATGGTGTTTTCAAAATGGTGCTAAGGAACAGCATTGGGAAAGAACTGGTATTTATCAAGACAGCTGGAAATAAACAAATGAATGCAAACACCTATTTAGCATCGCTGCTCTGTGACATAGATTGAGTCTCTGCAATGATGGATCTCATTACAATCTTATATGCAGCATGTGAGCCAAAAGCCTAGAGATGAGCTTTTACTGGTTGCATGGTTAGCAAATGGCAGCAGCACCAAAAGCATAATTTTAGTTAAATGTTCTTGCAAAAGCGGCATAACTGAGTAAAGGCCTTTTGTTTACACCACTGCAGCAGTGAGTTACAGCTTATTGCAGCCAGGGATCTGAATTCCCACACATCCCATGCAAAGACTCCAGCAGCAAAGTTTTTAGGGCAATGTGGACTTCCATGGTAACTGAAGGCATGATTCTCAGTGTGAAGAAAATGGACTTCAGTCAATCCTGAAGCCTTTGTGATACCTATACTTATGTTTATCCCAAGACAATGTTGCTTGGCAACGCTCTGGCAGAGTCTTGGTCCTCTGATGGAAGCAGTGAATCAGTGATGCGACTGATAAATTCACAGTGGCACCTTCTAGGTGCATTGCCTGAAAACTCAGAGGGCTGGAAATCCTTAGACAGGGCTTGGATCATTCCCTAGTGCCAGCGACTCTCCTCTGGCATCTCTTATATTTATTATTCTGCCGTCTGTCACTGATGAGGAAGTATTGTTTAGCATGGCTGTGTGTGAATTCTCCAGGACTCGGTCAAGTGCTTTGAAATGCACATGACAGAAGCTTCCATCTGAGAAAGCATATGCAATAAAGGCAGGAAAAACCACCATTAAGATATATATTAAAAAAAAAGAAAGAAATGCCTGCAAAAATTCTCCAAAATCTACAGTACTTGGAAAACAAAACCTTAATTTGCTATGTTTGGTGGAATACTTTACAGTAAAGAGTGGGAGGAAAAAAAGGAGAGAGTGTGAGAAAAAATTTTTATTAAAAGATTTGACTGGTGTTATGTTCTTATCCATATTTATACTCAGGAAAGTCCAAGATGAGGGTTTATTAACATTAGCATTTACAATTGTGGTAAGGAATTTCAGTAAAGAATGCTACTACTTGTGTCAGACAAGATATGGGAACTTCCCATCTGAGAGAACTTACAGTTGAATGGAGAAAGAGAGAGGATTTGGGTAGGAGGGAATAAAATAGATAAAATAGTGATATTTTGAGATGTCATATTAATACCACAACATTTTTTTGTACGTTTATAAAGCTCAAAGGATAGGGTTTTGTTTGGAGACAAAAAGGCATGGAGATGCGAAGCAAGAGAAAGGGGGCCTGAACAGAAAGGTGAGGCAGAATAAAGTGATGGTATCAAAGGGTTTGAAAGGTTAAAGAACAGGACATTAAAAAGCCAGGAGGACTCCAAAAAAGTACTACCAACTACTGATTCATGCTTAACCATTGTCAATCTAACCCTTAAACTCCATTCCAAGTGGGATTTTACTCAAAACATCTCATCATAGAAAAGCTAAACACATCTCACCTGAACATTTGAGCACTACTCCTAACACTTCCAGCCACATCATTTACTGCACCCTACAGCCTACATATATCCTTGAACATGTACTTGATGAGTGTGCAAAAGTCATTCTTGGCAACATCCGGAGAAGGCCCTGCTGGTAGCTGTTCCCCTCAGTTCCTCATTTTCTTCGACATGGTAATTAGCTGATGTCAACAGCAACTTCTGGATATGTTTTGAGTTTTGTTGGGTTTTTTATTTCTTTCTAAGCTCTGGCATGCTGGCATGTACAAAGAACTTATGTATTAACATTTTCATTTCAGGAGGGATAAGAGGGAAAATTCTGCATTTCAGCCCAGTCCATCGGGGTGTTACAGTGGTGCCAATTTTCAAGACATCCCCAGTTGGTATGGAAGAGAGATCATGCTGCCTCTTTTGTGTGAACAATTGAACAGGAGTTATCTCTCAGTACAAAATTAGTAGGGGAGGAAATTCTAACACAGATCAAACGTCTGTTATTTTACATTATGCATGAATACGTGACAGTGTGAAAAGAAAAAAAAAACAGAGATATGGTTATTAGATCATAAAATGATCACTCCTGAGGAGTAGCCATGTCACCTTGTTGCTGCCTTTTCCTCTTCTTTTTACAATATTTGTACCTTTAATTGCCAACTCAGCTGCTCATCTTTCTTCTGAGATTCCTTCTCCAGGTGCCCAGCCATGCAATGGTGTCCCATAAGTGTTTGGGATGCTGCTAGTTCTCCTGTCTTCCCTCAGAGCACAAAGAGTCTGCTGTTTCCTTCAAGTCTGTCCTACTGCTTCAGCTTCAGTCTAGTTCCATTCACAGACTTTAAATGATTTTGAAAATCTTCTCCTTTGTGATCCCACAGCCAGGAACTAGCCCTTCACTGGAATTAATCAATGATGCTTTACATGGGCAATTTACAAATGCTACCTGATAGCTTCTTGGTCTTTGTGTCTTTCCCCGCTTCTTACTTCCTGACAACTTAAACACAGCTTTATTTTAGCCAGCCAGTTATGTGCTATCTCCCTCATTCAGTAAAAAAAGGCCAAGCAGTGATTTTCAGAAACTTTCTGATAATATATTTACTTGATTGTCAAATCAGCATTTAGCACAGTTTCCTCTCTGTTTTGAGATAACTCCTCAGGTGGGATTTCCACTTGTTATTGAGACCATAAGCAGAGCACTGTTATATTAACCCAGCATAAGTGAACCATCTTTGGACAGTTTAACACATTCACAGATGTCTCGGTTAATAAAACAGCTGGGAAGCCTTTGCTGTGCTATATAAGTTTGAGGTATTATTTCTAGTATTAAATAACAACCAAGGATCCTCTCTCTTCTTTGTGTTTTGAGCTCTCATAAGATTTTGTTCTTATAATTTTGCCACACACAGAGTAAAAACATTCTTAAATGTACTCATCTACTTGTATTGATCATCAACAAAATACTGCCTTCACAAAATGCTGCACATGTTCTTTTATCTTAGTTGCTTTTATGAATGTAACTTTTGCAGACAACTCAGTCTGCAACTTTATAATTAACTAGAACTCAGTAACCATGATATGATTCTTGACATGTGACACTTTTAGTTTTGTTTAACCAAAGTAAAATTTTAGTTCTTTGGAAAAGAAATACAATCTCTTCCAAGATCAATGTAAAAGGTAGATTCATCATTAAAATACTATAGCACCATTGGATCAAGTAGCAAGGTTTTGATACTTTCTTAAGACCAGAGTAAAACTCACATGAATTTCAGATTTCTGAAATTTTCAGTAAACGTTCTTCTTCACACATAGAGAAAATATTTCTTAAAATTAATTTGTACACAAAAGAAGCTAACATCAAATTAGATCATGTAAACATTCATTAATTAGTGTAAAATAATTAATAGATCAATTGTTGTAGGAAATTAATGTGTTAGCATGAGTCAGTTCATGTTCAATTTTTCTTCATATGATTCAAACACTGGGTAAGTCCAGAAGTTCTTGGGACAATTTATATTTCCTAAAGTCTCTTCAGATGAAAACATGACAGAAGTCACCAGTTGATACAATATTGAAAACAGCTGGGAGATTAAAAGGATACTCTCAAGATCCAAGAATAGTGAGGTTAACCATTTGCTCTTATTTCATAGCATTTATTATTTCCATTCTATATATCTCTACAGAAACTTTATTGTTAGTTCTCAATGTCTTGGAAGCTTGATTTACAAAATTTTTTTTTTTTTAATGGCCACTGACATGAAAATCTGCATTGAAAGACTGATGGTCTGAATACACACCCAGCTCTGGAGCTGCTTAGCTCTGCAGGTTCTCAGGAACATTTCCCTTGGAAAAGGTTTGCAGAACTGGGCTGATGGAGGTTTCGGTTATACATTCTGGCTAGATCTTTAAAATATATAAAACAGTATATAGAACTGCCCAAAGGAAACAGAGGGCTGCAGTGTTAGATCTTAGACAAACAAAAACAGTTGTATGAAGACAGCCTATATACACTAGAAGCAATATAGGTGGATATTGAACTGGTGTTCTTTAATGAGTACTTGGCTGCAGATGTGCACAGCAGTTTTGGTGTTTCCTTATTGTCCATAAAAAAGATCACTGAGAACTGTATTAGCACTGAATTAATAGAGCTGGGCATAGCCTATGCTACAACAAAAATGCCACACTTTTATGAATTCCATAACATTGTTATTAGTAGCTATATTCTGTCTACTTTAATAATATCATGGGGGAGAGTGGGAATACTGAGGTTTCAAGGAAACTGTTGTGGAAACAAAGGCCACACTTGCTGTAAGCTGCTGGGGAGAGGGAACTGAAAGGTTAAAATTGCAGCTCTATAGTAAGTTGACCATTTTACTGTAGCCTTTGGCATATTTCTACTGTGTTTCACTCCCAGTTATTGACCTTTATGCTGTTAGATCTTGGGATTTCCTAGTTGTCCTATCTTTAACAGCCCTGCAAAGACCAGTCGGGAGTCTAGTACCAGAAAGTACTGTGAACTGATTTTGTAAATAGTTGCTTACTAGCTAGCAGTGTGCTAAATTTGAGGAAGAGATGCTTATGAAGTATAAGATAAAAATAACTAATTATTATATTCTATAGATAAAGAGACCCTTTCCACTGTTTTGTGCTAGCCTGTTATTTGTAGTGAAAGACCAGTCCCCCTAGAATAATTGAATTCTATTTTGTACTGCTTTCCCCCTATGAACTGGCAATGCAATTGACACTTTCAAAGGTTTAAAAGCAATAGATTAACTAAAATGATTGAAAAACCTTTTTCTTCTCTCATGTTCTCCCAAACTCTTACTTATTTCAAATGCTTGCTGATATAAAGTGAATGGGTAAGAGAGTATAATGCATCTTAGTGATGTCTATGTATACCTGTATAAGGCCCTGCTCAATCTCACTAGCTCTTTCAGTGAGATCTGAAAATTACTTCTGCGTAGTCATTTGTTTACCATGGTGATGCCTTCGAAAGTTGAACATGGGTGAAAGAAAACAAGCTTGACCACATCCCATTTTTGACCTCTTTAGAATTCCTACATGCTCACTTGCTGTAGCACCAGGAGATGCTATTTTTGACCAAACTACACATAACCATGAGCTGAATAATTGACAAGGAAAGAAACAAACATGATGCTGTGAATTTGTGAATGCAGGAGGAGTGAGGCCAGCAGCTGTAGTGGACCTGCTATGTGGGCAGATCATTTTCCTGTGGTATTCTGTAAATTTATGTAGCACCCATTCATGTGTAGCCTTCAAATCAATGCAAAATTTTTACAAACATGAATGTTCAGAAAGAGCTATTGTCTGATTTAAAGTACATCCCTTGTTCAATTTAATGTCCAGCTATAATGTTCTCCAGTATTTCCAGAAGTTTCTCTTGAGTTACAGTTCTCTCATTTAGTTCAGTACCAGATTTTTTCTACTTACTTGACACTGTATTTTGTTCAACACCTTGAGTATAAGAGAGAGTCCTCCGTCACAGATTGAGTTTGACTCTTCAGCATTGCATAAATGATCTGCTGTGGTGTACAGTGATTGTTTTCACTGGATCCTGCCAGAGCTTCTTTGTGGCACAGAGGAGGTAACAGAAGGAAATACCCCCTTCCTTTGTACTCACAATCTGTTCTTGCCAGCACAAATCTGTAATTATATAGGCTTGACTGTGGGCAATAACTACATGGGAAAAATAAATTCTTTGACCTTCATAGTACATGTTTGGTAATTTCAAGTATAAAAACTTGTCACCACACCTGCTCACTCGCAGAGTGTGTTATTCCTTTTTGTATTTCAGTCATCATCTTCACATCTCTTGTTGTATCAGTGTCATTGTTTTTATGACTCACATAATATTTATAGTCCTTAAATATTCCTTCTTTCCTTACTCTTCTCCATCCTAATAATTCCCTTTTAATCTGATTATTTCCATCCTCATTTTTCGTTCTGCTTATAACCATTATGCCTGTGTAACCATTAGGACCTTGTTTGAAGCCTGTCTTTATCCAACTGGACAGTGCTCCTAGAGGCTGTATAAATTGTTTTTATTGCAGTAAGTTCAACTGACCTGTAAAATATCTATTGCTGGTCTTCCCCTCAGTTATGTTCTTGTTTATCTCTTCAGGTATGCAGAGCTCTTGAAGGCAGACAGGGCAAGGGATTTTCTGGGTCAGAATAGGTACTTTGAGCACACCCTGTGCTAAGAGCCTCTCTGTTTTTTCTCAAAACATGAGAAAACATAGTGAGTAAGGAAAACCCTGTGTAATAGATGCATATAAGGTGATTATATTTTGTCTTTAATTTGAATACAGTCCTATTTGGTTAGTAGGAAAAAACAGATAAAAGATTGTTTAAGAGGCTTAACTATAACTGAAATTAAGCGCCCTTCTGCATTTTATAAATTCTACACATTGAGACACCAGAAGGAGGAAGGCTTTTAATCTTGTTTCCATTCTTTATTAAGATGCTTTGTGTAATTAGTTGCATTTCTATTGGAATAAATGGTAATTTGGAATTCATCCAAATTGAAAACCTTAATGAAAAAGGAGCATTAGTGCTGGGTTGCATGCTAAAAGAGGCAAACTTCTCTAGGGCAGATCTGTTCATGCAACTTGGCCCTGCTTAAATAAAATCTATAGAATCCATGTGGAATTTAAGAGGGAATGTAGCACATAGGATGGATGAGAATGCAAAAGAAAACAGATTTTCAGCCAGAAGGGCAATTCACTTATAGTTAAATGAAAAGCCCCTAAAACCAGAAAGAATCATCTATGCTATGCAGAAAGTCGGTTTTGAAATTAAAAAAAAAAACAAAAAAAAAAACCAAAAACAAAAAAGAAAGCCTATAAATAAATGCAAAAATATGGCTGTGTGTTTTACATTTTTTAACTGAGTGTGTTTCAGCAGTGACTGATACAAGTTGCCGAATGAAACTATGCTGTATTCAGGTGACAGAATTATAAAAGTACTCTGGATGCTGCTGTAGGGTATACTGTGTCACTCCTTCCAATTATAAACTCCACTTTGCAGTTGGTTGTTTGTCTTTTCTAAAACATTTGAAAAGCATAAAATTTTCACCTGTTTATTCAGGCAGTTATTAATATTTTGCCCCTACCCTTCTTTTGTTTTTTTTTATAGTTAATGATTTAAAGATGTTAATCTCCAATGCACTCTTAGTGCTTTGGGACAAATGGCAAATTTTTGTATAGAGAAATTGTTACTGATGATGCACATTACCTTTCTAGGAATAAATATTTCATAAGGAGTTTTAGTGCACAGACTTGTGTACATGAACACCAAGCACACAGGACATGATGGACTGGAATGCCTCTGAAAGAGCTGTCATAGTCCATTGTGTCAATCTAAGAGCTGGGGTGTGCCTGAATAAACATAAAAATCTTGGTGTTAGTTCTGGTGACATTTTGTTTGTGGTGTGAAGAATCCAGATAAGGAAGGCAGAGATTATGGAGTCTTGATACTTGATCAGAAATAGCTTTCTGGTTGGTCCTGGTTTTCATAATATGCCACATAAATCATGAAGTGTTTGTTTGACTGTCAATGCCTAATACTCTCCTTAAAGCCAGGGTAACTGGCTTTGAGAGCACGGCCCATGATGGTTTATATGACAGATACAAGAGGTCTCTAACTACATATGGATTTAATAGTTCAAATGTTTGTATTACAGCTAAAGAGACAACAAGGTGAAATATTGAAAGTGGCATAAATTTCTCTTTGGAGGAAACATCTTTGTCTGCTGTTAGAAACCTGAATTTCTCCCATGGAAGCCTTATTTTCCTTTGTTGTTTTAAGGAAGCACTTATGTGTTTGGTAGTAGCAGTAAATATAGAGATGCTGTGTTACAGCTGCACAGGCTTTTTCAAGCTGATTGATTTAACAGGATTTTTCTGTGATATAATAGGAATTTTCTACCATCGAATTCTATAGGCATACTATAGGTCCCTCTTCTACTCATGCACCAGATTTGAAAATTTTCCTTCCTTCCGTGCATACATGGAGGAATCAGCTACAATTTACCTAGAAATGAGTCAAGTCACAAATTTACAGGATCTTTAAGTGATGTTTAAGTTGATGCTCACCAGTCAAGTACCCTGCTTTATTTAATTTCTTTGTAAGGCCACAGTGCTCAGTTATCTATACTAATATTTTATTTCCAGAAATAAAACGGATACTAATACATTTTTGAGTGGCTGCAAAATGTCACTTACAAAAAATAAGACAGTGAGGCAGGCAACTTTATGCTCTGCTCCTTGAACTTTTGAGATGAACAGTTGGGTATATTGCTATGTAGAGGCTCATTGTAATAATCCAATCTGCTTGTGACAAAGGAATAACATAATTTGAGAGAGAGACAGATCTAAAATAAAATCTACATTTTCTTGTAGCAAAAATTCTTGCTAGCTTTGGATTCTGGACCTAACTGTGCATTCTTTATCTTGTAATCAGCACTTCCTTACTGGAAGCAATAAAACCAATGAATCTTGAAGATCCTTTGGCTATGAATCTTTGTAACAAAAAGATCTTATTCATAGTATCTCCATGTTACTTTTCTTAGGATAAGTGCCTCACCTTCATTTCAAAGTGAGCTGTAGTCAAAGTGTTCCCCTATAACCTTAGATTTAGGCTAAACACAAGGGAAACCCAAGTATTATCTGTAACACATCAGACTAAGTGTCACAGCCAGCTGTTATCAATCCAAATTAAAAGACCTGCTTTGAGGGAAGACAGGTCAGAAACAAAAGCTGGGAAGTTCACAGAGGGCCCAAAAGCAGATGGACACATACCCAGCTTTTACTGTCTAGAGAAAAATTAATTCTTACACTTTTCTCAGTGTGTAGAATGACTAAGATATCACAGAATAAGTCACAGCAAAAAATCTAAAATATTCTTGAAGAATGCTTTACCTGCCCAATCACGAAATAATAGGTGTAGCTAATTAGATCAGTATTCTGATCACTGAACCCAAATTTCTAATTAGGGGAGCCATGAGATGCTTGGTAAGATCTTTTGTTAGCTTGAGATGATTCAGATGTTACCCAAAATATTATCCCAAGATGATTAAACAGAAGAGACCATGACAAGTAATGCAACCTCTGATTACAAAATATTGTGCTCATTTCAACATGAAGTATCCTATGAGAAAATGTGCATGGCTTGGCCTCTACCAGGAATTAGAGATAGTGGGCAAATTCAGTTTTGAAGGATACATGAGTGAAGAGTGCATCAGATCTTTGCAGAAAAATAGGAATGCATAAATACATGAGCATTACATTTTTGGTACTTCTGTTTGCAGCTGCCAAAGTTATGTTACTGAAACGAAGTTTGATTTGTTACATTTCAGGAGTGATCTTTCCAGGGCTACTACAATGTACAGCTGGTTTTTTTCCCTGGTTTCCATTACACTATTTCACATTTCACATCTGTTCTGAGCATATGTCTAGATTAAGTTTGAGAGCTTTTTCATATATACATAATAAAAGTTACAAATTGCTACTGTCTTTTGACCAATCTTTTCAACTTGTGACATGCAGCAACTAGAGAACAAATACAAGGCAGTTGTCTACCAGCAGGGCAACTAAAAGCTTGGATTATATTTAAAAATATAAATTCTAAATGATCCTCTGCACTAGGTGTAAGCAATTACTTTGATCCAGCATTTCTTTATGAACCTATTGTAGCTTAACTTTAAATAATAATCTTTTCATGTGAATAATCACCCATACAGTAATTTTTTTTTCACAAATATTGCAATAATCAATATTTCCATTGCTTCTTTTGGCAGTTTCACACTAACCTTTTTTTTGTATGGCTTAGAAAGTTCTGTATGGCTTACTTACCCATGGTTTGAGCACAAACCTTTTCTACAAACATGAACTGAAATTGGAATGCTTTATATTATTTTAAAATGTAGCACTGTAATGGCTTTTCTAGGTCTGTTTATCTTTAGAGCCTGGAAGTGTTGAACTTTCATTTTGTCAAAGGTAGCTGTAGAAAAATTTTGGCTAAAAATATGTTTATGTTACAGAAGAGTGAAGTTACAGAATCACATGGTAGCAGATTAGTGTAACTAGTATCAAAGGAGCACATGGAGAATTTAGGAAAAGGTAGTTAAGCAATTAATAAAGATATTTAAAATCCTAATATGGCAAAGACAGCTTTGAAGGCAGCAAGGGATTAATATTTATTTAATATATCATCATATTCTGTGCCAAAAAAAGAAATATAGCAGAGCTATCCTACTCTGAATGCAAACATGCACAATTTGAAGAATATTTTGTGGCAGTAGCGACATCAGCACATCACACTTTGTCATGATAGCTGAGAAAAATATCTTGCCTTGAAGAAAAAATTACCTTTGCTGCTTTTGACTATTTTGGCTGAAAATTACTTCAGTGATCCAAGCTCTGTCACAACACATTGACTGCAATCTTCAACGAGAAAGGAACATATTGCTACTTAACAGAGGTGACATGGGTTAGTTACATGATTGACAGCAGATAAGTGTAATTGCTCTGCAATATTTTATGGGGTTTGATGTGACTATCACCTGCAGTCAGGAATGGAACATTCTAGTTTCCAGAATTGCTGGTCATGTTGAATAGATAAACTCAGTTTAGGACAAATCTTACTTCTCAGCAAAAGTCAAACGTCTGTGTTTATTATAATGGTTTTCAGAAGTTGTTTGCAACTGGCCTTGCCTGGCATAGGCTCTGAGATGCAGTGTGTTAGGAGTGTAAGAGATTGCTGTAAAGTTCCATGATTTCTTTTTGGAGAAAACCTGGAATTCATAAAAAGCTCATCTTCCTTAGTTGTACTTCAGGTTTCCAGAACACTGATGTATTTTCCTCTTTCCCAGTTAAAATATTAATGAGGCTGCTAAGGAGAGTCACAAACAAAACTACTGTAAATGCATTTGTTTCTTCAGACAAAGGAGGTGGGGTATGTCCCCTGCTCCAGGGAAAAGTAAAATTGTGTCTAAAAGCTGACTTGTCTTAAATCATTTAAAACAGAAGAGAATAGAGTTCTGTTCTCTGGTCAAAGTTCAGGGAGTTATACATGCAGAGGTACAAAGATGGCAAAAATACAGGCATTGTTGTCAGACACCCACACATGGAGAAGATGAGAGGCTTGCATGAATGCAGCAGTACAGGGAGACTGAAACTATCCCACAGCTGACATTATTTCTTTTATTAATTTTCAATATAAATTATAGTAGTGTAATACAGAATTCATCTAAAAACATCAGGAGAGCTATTCTTTATGGTTGCTTTTGGCATCACAGAGGACTGAACTGAAATCAGTAGCAAAGAATGGAAAGCTGAGACTCACAAGGTCTCACTGAACTATGCAATAGTGATGAGGCTGATGTGGTTTTTTAAACTTCTGCTTGGTATTTAACATTTTTTAAATCCAGCTCACTTCTCTTAGACTTTGACTCTATTATAGCCATTGTTTAAATCTTAAGCAACCTTTGTTTTTGACATGTTGATTTAAGAAGAATTTCTCGAGAAACATTAAATGATGACATGTTTTATAATCAGAGTTTGACTGTACATTGCTGACAAAGTAGCTTTTCATGTATCATTCTATTTTAAATGACAGTCTAAAAATTATTGATAAAGATAATGCATTTATAACAAGGTGAATTTAGTAACTACCACCATATATCCTTTTTAGAATCATATGCTAATGAAAAAGATGCTCTAATAATTAGGGCTTGAGCCCACTGAATACAACACCTTCCAATTATCACTCCCCATCTTGAATACTACCATTAACATTAAACAACAAAACCAAAAATGGGTATCAATTCACATAATAGAAACTAATTGATGAAGTTAGAGGGTGTGATTATTTGTGATTACTTTACAGTCATGCACTGAATGTAGGAGAGCCCCAGTTAGTAGTTAATCTCTAGCTACCTCTTTGAAGATAATGAAATTGGCTTCCTACTGATGATTATTCATTAACAATTAATTCTTTCTTGGTGATCTACTTCATTTTCAGCTTCTCACCATAAACATGCAATGGAATAATTACAAGTGGAAATGAAAAAGCAATTAGTGGCAGATAATGCCAACATCTGATTAAAACACAGTAGAACAGATTAGCCATGCAGTAACTGCAACTTTGCTGCCTTCAGCAGGGAGATGTAAGTTACCCAGCAATATTACAGTTCAAGCTGCGTTTCCCTTTTATTGCTTCCTTTACATCATGCTCTGCCACATTAAATGCTTTCTTTTATTCTTGGGGGCATTGACTTGTTGTAAGTAATTTTTAAAGATTAAGTATTATTTAAGATGATTTGTCATTCTTCATGTTGACACCCTCTGTCAAGAAGGAAGGAAAAAAGTACTTAAGCCAAACCATTTAGTGCACTTACAAGCAAATTTTTTTTTTAATTTGAAGGAGGATGATTGAAGATTTGTTTGAGTGAAATGTGTGGAGACAAAGATTATGAAATTTAGTCTCCCCTCCTCTAGACAGTATTTTCTCTTAAACCAGAGAACACAACAAATATATTCTGTTCCACCAGATGGTAGTTGTCTTAGCTTGTTTTTGAAACATTTACTGTGATGCTGCTGCGTCTATAGATCACCACCTCTAAAATGAATAAATATGTGCTATGACCTTTTAAAATTGTGGATGATTTACATTGTGTGGTACCTACAATGCCATAATTACCAAACACTTGCTTAGCAAAAAATCCAAATAAGCAAATAAATGGTTTCCAAGAAATCTACAAAGTTGATGGGCAATCTGAGAATCAAACCTAGAGGTCCTGTTTTATACACCAACCATAGGAACTGAAAGGCAAAATCTCATCCGGGTCTAGAATACCAGACTGCATTCTTGCATTGCAAAACCTTCAGCACGGCAAGTTCTCATTCCTGAACAGAAATTATGGGACTAGTCTCTGGACCATGTTTACAAAAAGGTTACTTTTCAAATGCTGACTAAGAAAGCGACTTGCTATAACCTGATAATTTTACAGTTCTGCTTTAGGTAAGAGAGTTCCCAAACAGGTGAATGACACAACAGAGCTGACACAACAGGCACAAAGATGTGTCACTGGAAGGAATTTCATTAACCTCTTGGTCAGGAAATGATCAATAACATGGAACTACAGGTTAGTTTTGTTTTCAGTCTAGACCTAGCGCAATAGTCAGTGTTGTCATGGGCACATGGTCCATTGGATATTTCTCAGAACAAAGAATTAACAACATTCTAGGAGTTAATATTGCTTGGTTAGTTTGAAAGGCTGAATGTCATGTTTTCAAAAGGAATGGCTACAAACCATCAGTGCACAGAGATTTCTGAGAGAATAGAAAAATTCCTCCAAATACATAGAAAACAGTGTACTTCATGGTGGGTTTAGGTTTCATTTAGGTTTCATTTATTTTTAGGTTTATTCACATTTGCACCCAAAGATACATGATGCAGATGTGCTGAAATATTTGTCACAAACTCATACATATCATCTCTCTCAGACTGAGAGCTCCTTCTCTGGCCTAAGGACAGTTAGAATATGGTAAGGGGATAGCCTTTCAGCTACTTTTAGTATAGCAGTTTCTATATTCACTCTCATTTTGTAATTTCCTCTAATTTTTTAACAAGTCCTGACAAAGCCTTTGAAAAGGCATGCCTTCTGTCTTGACTTCCCTCTCTCTCCTTTATTTATTCTGTTTTCTCTCTGCAGAAGCTTTATTTTTACCATATCATTAGTTCTTGCAAGTTCTTATCTTCCTGTCTAATTTTTTAAATTTTCTCCTTTCCTTCTCTTATTCCAGATCTTTCCTTCATTATTTCCTCTAGCAGGTGAAAGAACACTTTTGTTTATTTTATTCTCAGTAAACCAATTATTAAAAAAATGTTTTTCCTATCCCCATGTTATATATTTCTAAATTATCTGTGTGAACTTTTCACATACGTTGTCTCATATTCTCCTGGGGACATTGGTTCTAAATTATTAAAAATTTACTCTGGTACCTCTCTCATTCAGATCAGAGATATCACCCTATTATGCTATTAATTTTTTATCCTACACCTTTGTTGTGGAGAGTGGTCATCAGCAAAAAAAAACTTTCACAGCACTGAGTTTTTACCAGTTAGCAGGCACAGCAACACCATCCTATCAGTTACATAGACTTTAATCTGTCTGTATTCCCCATATAAAATCAGAATCTTAAATATATGAGATGAATTAGAAAGAAGCAGCAACATTATTCCCTACAAAACAGCAGTATTTCAGTCAAGAGAAAACTTTCACTTTGCCTTCTACTGATACTAATAGCAAATACTGATCTGAAAAACCCACAGTAAAGCACTCTAACCAAATGTTCTAACCACATATTTGGTGGAGTATGAACTAATCAGACTAATCAGCCAAATGCCTCAGGAGAATAACTAAGGGTGTTGCCATAGTACCATGTTTCTTTCACTTGGTAAACTTCTCCTTTTTGAGAAGACTTCCCCTTGCAGCTTATGGGAGACAAACACATTCCATATAAAATGTCAGGGGAATCCTGATGGCATTGCACTGATGTGTGAAGCTCCTTTTAAGCACAACCTCCATTCAATTATACAGTAATGTCTTGCAGTAAGTTTATAAATGTTGGGGGTTTTGGTAAGAAAAAAATAATTTATTTGTAATTTTTTTTTTTTCATGAGGTTTTTTCTCAGTTGATTTGTCTCTTGACACAAGGTTCTGCAGCCAGTGCTTGGAGATATATTAATCCCATTCAAATGCAAGAAGAGAAATAAATTAATAATTATTTTTTATTTTTGTGCCAACTAGTTTTGACTGGCTGAATTTTTGCTCTTTGAATTAAAATTTTGTTACTAATTCTGGAAAAAAACTTTCAGGCCAAAATTTGCCTCCTAAGGAAGATCTTGAATGCTTCATATTTTCACTTAAGATATCAAATACAATATATGTACCATAGAAATGAAGTATTTAAAAAGTGAAGTTAAAAAAATGCAGCAGTAAAGCCATTTCATTTGCAATAAAGTAGGAGTTCTGAAATACTAGACAGCATGTATTGATGCATTATCATATATGTTGCACTGCTTTTTTTCTCCTTTAATTTTGGACTTAGTAATTCAGATTTGTTTTAATGTAGAACATTTATTCATCAATCCTGTAGTATTTAAGGTATTAATTAGTTTAATGAATTAATTAAAAATAGTCACTGTAGTTGACAAGAATTAATCCACAGGGCTTTCCAAACTTTATGTGCTGAGTGTGTGGTCCTGCATAGTCCTTTAACAGCAGCAGAACCACTAAAACACTGTTTGCAGTACCTATAATAGGTCATTATCACATTCACAATGAGAAGGCACATTTCCCGTGTAAGTCTACCACCATAATTCTATTTTTTCTTTATAGAACCAAACATGTAGAGGTAATAATACACATGTTTTCCCTGTATCAGTTTGTCCCTTATGGGACTGGACACGTGATTGGCCTGGTCATCACCATTTGAGTTTCAGGAGTTGGGCTGCTGGTCACTTGCAAAATTTACAATCTGTATTAGACCTGAAAGCCTTTACTGCAACTATTTATCAGCCATCTTACAGGAAGTATGTTTAGACATATGACAGTCTCTTTTCTGAATTAGCAGAAACACTATCTGACCTTTCTACTGCCTTGGGCTAGTAAAGATCTTCACTTTGCTGCTGAAATGCTCTTTCCTTAAAGGTTTTAGAGAGTAAGATCTATAGTGGGGTTTTTTTGTTTGTTTGTTTGTTTTTGTTTTTTTTTTTATTAAAACCTACTGCATGGAACCAGAGTGTAGAAAGTACGTGGTGCTGACAAGTCTGTGGTCATTATGAAGTACAGATTTGAGTTCACGTAGATGAAACTGGGACTGCTGCTTACTTTGTAGTAAGCAGTCAAAACACCACCAGCCATAAAAATTAAAAAAAATCAGGGAGCAAAGGGGTTTCGTTTTTATTTCATTGACAAAGGATTATCCAAAAGAGTTTTCTCACTATCCTCAGCCAGTCATCAGAGATTCTGCAACCAGTAATATTGGTACTTTTCATGTGTTTCTCTTGCATCATGATCAGCAGATTTCAGTAAGTCTTGCAGATGACATGTTTTGGGTCTAGCTCAAAGTCTTTATCATATGTAGTTTGTATTATTAGCTTAAGCTGTTCTTACACTCACACTGCTCCATGTTACACTCATTCTTTTTCTCCTTCTGAGCACAGGGTGGTGGATTCAGAAAAGCAGAGGCTGACTGTCTGTTCCAGGAAGTATTGGTTGCTTTCTTCAGACTTCTTCAGCTTTCTTCAGAGACACTTAGTCTATTGCTGTCACAAAAACATAGAAGGCATAACTTCCCAGCCTGATACTCACTTACTGTCAAAAGTCATATTTCACTCTCACCTCCTACTAATTCTTCGCTTTAAATTGTGACTGAAATGGTTTTCATTTCCCTATGCCTACTTGAATTGTGGGACCATATCTGTCATCCTTTTGACTTCTCTGCTGGCCTTTCCTTCACCTTCAGGTTAGAAGCAATCTTTTCTATTTTGACTTCTAGTGCTTTAAACTTGAATCACATCTTAAATCTTCTTCAGCACACATAGGCAGAACAGGGAGAAATTTATATTATTTAGAGAGAGATGTTGTGGTGGAGACTGGAAACAGCAGACAAACAAAGCTAAAGATTAACATGCCACCTTAAAACCACCATGACTATTGGTATACTACTGCCCCATTAAGAATGTTAATCTGAAATGTAAAATATCATTAGACATTCTGGTTAAAGTAATTGCCATTACTTTCTCACAGCCTACTGTAATTCCACGGACCTTTTGCCTTTTCTCGTAAGACTTCATTTAAATGGTGAATACCTTTTCTTCTATTAAAGACTCACTATAGTTTCAAGCCTAGAGTTCTAGTAATCAGCACCTGTAATCCTCAAATCCTTAGATCAGGTTTAGAGTGACATTTATGGTTACTTTAACAAAGTTAGATACAAGAAAACAGACGTTGCTTTAAGCCTCTGCCTGTTTCTCATCTGTGAAACCTTGAAGTAATAATGTATATTTTTTATAGTTCAAGAATTTGAACTAGATCTTCATGAGAAAATAACTATTTTTCTGTATCTATCAAGTTGCTAATCGCAAACAGTCAAAAACAAACACAAAACCAAAATACAAAACAACCCCACCCTAAAGCAAAGACCGCAACTCTGCAGCTCTGCAGAAGAGTAGGATGTATGCACGTGTGCAAAAGGGAATGTACTGGAATGTACTGTGTGCTCAACAGAGCCTCTTTGCTGTCCTTCTTCTCTTCCACTTCTCCCAGTGAAGGAGGAAGTTCTTCTTTCCACTGTATAAACACTGCATCTTCATTTTTTTCCATTGAGATGGAGGTTATGAAGGGAAAAACAGGTTTTCCCACTTTCCTTTTTATAGTGAATCCCAAGCTGGGCTTTTAGGGGGACGTTTTCACAGATGCTGAGTGACAATGGCAATCACAATGGATATCTTTAGTCAGCAAGGAAGTTGGATATCTATGAAAGCTCTGTGAGCGGATATTCAGCCTCATTATTCTCCTTCAAGAGGGAGAGAGAGGGTGTTGTGTTGGGATCCTGGAGAAATGGAGCTAGTATTTAAAAGCAGGAATGAATCGTGAAAAAAAATTCTCAATCATTTTGTCCAGCATTTCCAGGCACTGATGGCCACATAAACAGATCTGCTGCATTTAGTTTACCAGCTAACAGCGTGTGGAGCACCACAGAGCTTAGCAGGGACAAATTTTCTAAGCCCTTGCTTAATAACATGAAAACGTTCAGTCTTGAAAAGGCTTTCAGCCTATGCTGATCCCCACATGGCTCTTAAGTCACTGATAGAGCAAGCTTGTTTCAGTGATGAGATGGCAACATCTATGTCAGACACTTTGAACTCTAGTCTTCTGTGTAAGTTGGTGTCACACAATGGGTGCCATGTTCCTCTAGGAGCTGTGTGATCCACAGGCTGTAACAAACCAAACTGAACTCCACCCCAACCCCCATCTATCACTCTAATATGCATGCCTGTAGAGAAGGTAACAAACGGGATGTCTTTGACTTGTAAACTTGTTTTGGTTAGCACCTACTTACCAAACATTGCTACAAGTAGTTTCTATTTACAGATAAGATGAAAACAGGTACTGAACTGCCTTGAAGTTAAATTGAGGGGGAAAAAGACAACACTGAGATGTTTTCGAGATTTGCTGATACAGTGAATAACAAACATGTAACTCCTTTCAAAAAATCTGAATTCTCCCCAAAGGGAAAATGTACCTTCTTTTATTAAAAAGAAGGAGTAGGACCACATAGCTTTCTTTCATTTATATGGTCTGTGGTGGTTGGTATTAGGCAAAATAAGTGCACTATATTCCCACTGTTACGGCCTATTCAATTTATACTGTGCAGATTCTAACTTGAAAAGAGTAAACACAAAATTCCCTTTCTTAAGAAAGTGCCATCTAGGGATTTCTAATAAACAATGTGGAATAATTCACATGCTAGCATGTGGGTATTTTTCCCTTGCCTCTGCACAGAATCTACAAGTCATGATACAGTAATATGATAACATTTTAATTTATTGACTCAGAAGGTAAGGGGAAGGAGTGAAGAAGAGAAGCAAACATTTCTTACTGCACAGCAAGTGAGATCCTGATCATCATTAGATATATATATAATAGACTGTTCATACATTTGCTGTTTACTCTCTGAAGAAAGTGGTAAATTTTCCCTGAGACTACAGAACAGTTTTAGCTTCCTGACTTCCAGCCTGTGTTGTTGGTATTTAGCTCCTAGATTTGTTTCCAGTGGATGCTGCTGGACTGTGAGAAGCTCTTCAACAAAACCTGAAGTCTCACACAAAGGAAACATCTCAGCAGCTGACTGAGTCTACAAAAGGATTGAAAATGAGCCAAGAGAATAACAGGAAGCAGTTCTAAACTCTAAATATTGATCTACATAACGCTTACCTTAATCCACCCTACATTTACAGTAGACTGTGGTCCTATTCCCCTCTTAGTTTTTATTTAAAATAATTTTTGTAGCCTATAAAAGAATCTTTGGTCATGGTAAGACAGATTTGTTTTTCCTATTTCTACAAAGAAATGTGAGATTTCACAGCTCTTTTATCACACTACAAAAGTCCCCCCATGCTGTGCATCATGATCATGCAGACACAAGGAAATGAAGCTTACCAGGTTACTCAAGCACAGCTGAAGGAACAGAGTGTACCAAAAATATATGTACAGTGCATGTAAAAATACTCTACAGTTACATATGTGCATACAGATATTATGTTGTTTTGTAAGATGAAAAAGAAAAATCTTTCCACCAAATTAAAACACTGAAAATGAAATGAAAATAGCAGCAGATGTTAAAGCAAATCATCTAATTAAGATGATTTCATCAAGCGTTTTAAAAGACATTTAAAAAGGCAATATAATATTAAGTCACCAGAAGATACGTTGATTATGCTTGAACATACAGTCACAATAACACTCTAACTGAAGCTGCTCTTTGAAGCGTGAAAACAAATGATACTTTCAAAACTGCTTATTTTTTTTATCCAGCTGTGCTTCACATCCTGCCAAGGAAAAGTATACACATTAAAAAAATTTTAAGAGCTACAACCCACAGCCAGAAGACTACAATTACAATTAACAGAAGTTGTGCCTGGGTCAATAATGTAGAGTGAATTCCGTGAAGCATGGAGAATATCTTCATTCAGACTCTGGGAAGAACTGCCAAGTGAATTTGCAAACAATGAGAACCTCTTTTTCACCTTCTATTCTCTGCTTGGGTGGGCCAAATTCTGTCACAAAAACACCCGATTCAAAAGCCACGATGAAGACACAGCCATATGAGTCTGCATTTTAAGTCTTATATTGATGGAAAATCAAAATCAAAAGTTAGAACTTTGTCCTGCTCCCTTAGAATAGTGTTAGTATAAACTGCATTTACCTCTTCTTAAGTTTCCTCTTCCTTTCAGTTATACTATAGGGCGCAGCATCAGGTTTTTACTGCTCAGTGTCATTCTTACTGTAAAATATTTAGTGTGGGCAAGTGCGTGGGCTGCCTCCTTATCACAACATCATGTACATTCAGCTTCTCCTTTCACTGGGTTATATAGCAAGAAACACTCTTGTCTTCATGCCACTTGTTGAATTTTTATTCCTAGCTCATACCTTTTTTCTTTTAAAATGATTACTGGATAATATAGTACATATTAATTAAAAAAATAAGTCAAACATATACCTCCACTCTCTTCTTTCTATTCTCTGTGTGATACAGATCCTGCTGGACTTCATACTGGTTAGTTTCATTTCTGAAAGTCTCATGTTCCGCTTTTTTTTTTTTTTTTTGCTTATTGTAATTGCTTCTGTAGGAATGTATCATATCATGCTTTAAAAGAAAAGAAAGAAAACTTTTATTGTGAATATTACATTAAAGGATAATATTTCTCAGTGCTAGGGTTTTTTAAACCATCCTCATGCCGGTTCCTTTTTGTTAGTTTTCCTTTTATTTAAATCCTTATTCCTCAAAGCAGGGCATTACAACCTCATCCCTTTGGCAGAAATCTTTCTATCACTTGTGTCTTTCCTCGAGATTTCCAAAGGAGGTTTTTCCCTCTCATCTTGGCCCCAGTGTTAGACTACAGTACAGTAGGTGGGTTTTTTTTTCCTTTGCAGAGTTGTTAGTCACAGCATGAGCAAGTAAGCAGGCTCTTCCTAACACTTTCTGGAGGTGGTTGCTAACAAGCAGTGCTGCAGAAGAAGAGCAGGGACAGGATAACTTAACTAGCTGGGACAATGAAAGAAGAGCAATGCCTAGTGCAATAAAATAAAGTGGCACTTTGGGAACAGAATTTCTTTTTCAAAGATGACATTCTTGACTGTAAGCTCAGTTGAATTTCACAACAGGTTTTCCACATGGTCAGGGCTGATGTGCATGGTTGTTTTCAAGACTGAAATAAAACTGTCTTGAGAAAATTTCTATTTATCCCTCTTCCTTCCTGAATCAGTTTGGCAGCAAATCCATTAAACAGTAGTAAACCTTGACTGGAAGGACACTAAAATGATGTTGAAACAGTGGATGTTACTTAAAACGATTACAGATACCGATTGTTTTCAGAGGTTACCTCAGCAACAATGGTGCAAACAACCAGATTCTGACCACAATAGAGTCAAGTGAAATATTTCCTCTTTTACAGACAAATAGTTCATTCCCATATTCACTGACACTACAGAAACATTTTTTGATGTGCATGTAGGTAATCATTAGACTCACAAAGACTGGAATATCTGAAAATTAAAGTTCTCAGAGCAACACTACCATTCTTTTGGTGAGGTGACCAGATTTTTCTGGAGAAATCAAAACCTAAAGTAATTCCCATTTCCATCATCAAGGAAGCTGAACATCCAGTAAACCCTCATGGTGCCGAGAATGACAAGGATATTATAAGTATTATTGAATACTTGAATTGGTGCTTAAGGCTGCCATTGTTCCAGTCACCATAAAAAAAATTAATAAATTATTGTTTTGTCATTAAAAACCAACACGTTGATGAAAGGTCAAAATATATTATTTCACTTCATTATACATCAGAGGCAAGGAATATCTGCATATTTAAATAGTCTAAATCAATTCATTTGAAATGACATCAAAAGTACTAAATATTTATACCATATGGAGGGAAAGAAATTGTAACTGGGGGCTCGAACAGGATAGATGTGTCGTGGCAGACTGTCACAGCTGCAAGGCAGAGCTTCTTTTCTGACTAACTGCTCCCTTGCATTTTTCAGTTGATTGATGAAAGCTAGTCTACAGCAGAAAATAAATAAGAGCCAGCCACTGTGCCAGCCATTTATTGTGAGTGGATATTTTGGTATCTTGGTACACGGCAGTGGTGGATTGCTTCTCACAGAAGGAGAACCTGTGTCTTCCTAGCTTGAGAGTAAAGTTAAACTCGTTCTCTACTACCATAAGAAAGTGTCTTTGCAAATTCCTAGCTAGAGTCAATCTGTCTCAATAAAGAAAAATTCAGCTGCAACTACTGGGATTGAAATTTTGATAAAACATTGGTTTTCAGATAGGTAGGGTTTTTCTTTTTTCTGTCTCCACAAGGATATTTCAACCAGGCCCTGTCATTTATATTAAAACTCAAATTTTCATATGAAAAGCCAATGTTTTAATCAAAAAATTATGTATATATTCTCAAACAAACCCACACACCTGCTATAGAATTATTAACTGGTCCTATATCTTCGTTAGATAAATGTTCTATTAATTTTCAGCTAGAGTTATTAAGCTGGAGTTTCTGCATAACGCTACTCATCCTTGTTTAAATGGATTATGAAATGACATCACAAAAAATTTAACTCAATAAAATTACTAAAATCTTTGATTTATTAGCATATTTCTCACACAAAGCGGCCTATAAACCTCCAGATTGTCTCATTGCCACTTGATATAAGCCACTTTTGTACAGGTTTGAATAAGCTAGCAAAGCAGAAAAGTTACAACATAACTTTTAGTGCCATTTTGAAAGCCAAGAGGATGAAATTTGTCCACTGTGCTCAGTCTTCCACAAGTGTCTTCAAAGAGAGCAACATTTCATAGACATTTGATTGTATTTCAGCTTGATCACAGGCGAAGGTCTGCTTATGAATTTACAGACAGACACAGGAATGTCCTCATTAGTTGTGCTGCTTGGACAGCAGTTGGGCAGTGTCTTTGGTGGCTCCTACAGCGTTGGAGTTTAGGCTCCATTGAAAATCTGCAGCTAAGCACGAAATAAGGGCAAGATGTTAGAAGAAAAAAAATACTCTCAAAAGTGGGGTTTAGTGTTGAAGGAGGTGTTTGTGGTCTGTGGTAAAAAGTGTTTTGGTGTTCTGTGCACATTTCACAATGTTTTTACTCTATATGAACGTGTGTCAGTCAAAGCCCTATATATTGTTGCTGAAGAGGTAGAAAGACATAAGCCCTACAATTTCCTCTCTTAAAGAGCAAGCATTTGTGTGGTTTTGTCTGATGGAGGCACTTGAATGGGGTCAGTCTGTTGCTAGGTAGCTCGAGGCAGTACTGCAAAGGCCGAAAGAAGTCTGTTTTCCTTTTTGCTCACCTATGTGTGAAGCTGGCTCTCATATACTCTGCTCTAAAAGTCTTTTTAACATCTTTCACCCAGAAATACAAAGCTGTGTTACTAGTTTGCACTCTTTGTGTCAGATTACAGGAAGGTAAGCTTTGCTTTCACTGTTAACCATCCATCAATGCACTGTGGTTATCATACCACACCTCAGCCAAAAGGTGTTGTTAACAGGCAGACTGTTTTGGCATGGGCTCATGATTTGCTTCCAGTTGCTCGCAATTCTGGCAGCATACACATAATCTGAAAAACTACAGCAAAGAGGTGATGAAGAAAATGTTGCAAGGGTCATCCAGAACACCAGGGTAAATAAGCTGTAAGATATCTGTACCATGCCCCAAGCTGCTGGCAGACTTGGGCCTTCTCACAGCCCTCAAGAGCTACTGCATCTCTTGTCCAGCTCACTGGCAAAATCAACTACATAGCCTGGTTCCTGTGGAGCTTGTCTTAAAAGAGACAATTCTGGGACTGGAGTTGCAGAATGAGAAAACCAAGCCACCCTGTATTACCTATTTAAGACAATGTATCTGAACTTAATTTGCATATTTCACATTTTTCTCATTCATTCCTCTTCTTATGCCTTCTGGCTCAAATAAACCCATAAGCTGTAGAGTTTGCAAAAAACTGGATGTCAATAGTCAGTTGGCCATCCTGAGCACTCTAGGACCTGATGTGGGGTGACTGACATGTGAGAGGCAAGGAAGAGATGCAGACCCTTTCTGCAGTCTTTTTGGCTTTCACAGAGGTACTTCAGCAATGGAGATTTAGAGACTCAGGATTAGAAGTGGCTGAAAAAAGATTAAAGCGTCAAAATCTTGCCTGACATTACAAGAATTAACAGCATTCTTCACCTTTAAACTCCTAAGACTTGTCATAAAATTTACATAAATATCAGTAGAAAGTCTGCTTGAGATTGGATTTCACAGCATATGTTCAAGGTCTCATATATGTAGATCCAAAAAATTATTATTTCTTAAACTGCACTGTTGTCAAACTGAACAAAATGCCTTCATTCACCAGTTATTGGACAGGAGCAACTACGCAATAGTTTTTAGGCCAAAAGCTTAAATTTCCCATAAACTTTAAATCTGATCAAGATTCAGTCTTTGCCTTTGTAGTTTGACATGTTAGAACTCAAAACATACCCACTAAAATTCTGAGATAAAAGTGATGCCTGGCAAATTAGTATATTGTGGAAGAAGTGAAGTTTGAAACAAAAATTTCTGTAGAATTCACCTGGAAATGAAATTTTCTTCCCCAGGTATAAAACTCTAATTTCCTACTTCAAGTGCTCACTTCATTTATTTTATTGTCTCTATTACAAGAAACATATAGCAACAAACCTGTGCTTCTGCAATGCTCAAACAAAAACAATTTAATCAAATATAAACTATTTCAAAACTTGCAACTCTACAAAATATACACCTCCCCCTAGTGAGAATAGAGGAGAAGAGAGTTGTTATATACATCTCTCCCTAGAGAGAATAGAGGACCTGAGAGATGTTTTACACATCATTGAATGTTTTCTTACAAGTGACTTCCAAGGGGGTCACTGAGGAATCTATACAAATATGGGTTTGGTATTCACACCGTACTGTTAGAAAGCATCTATTTAATAGGTTTGAATAGTGAACAAATTTGCATTATGAAAAGTGGCTAAAATAATCTAATAATTGAAAAATTACTGATTTAACAACTTGGAAATGCTGGTTACACTTAAGATTCTTGTTAAATCCTCCCAGCCTCTATGGCTGCGTAACAGTCTAATAAAAAGGATATCTACTGTAAGTTAATATCATCTTGATAGTGTTAAGCACAATTTACAGTTGGTTCAAAGAATTCAAACATATGAAAAAAATATTAATATAAGCCAATTTAAATCATGCTCAGATTCAAAAGTCCAATCTGCCTTGTTAAAATTGAAACACTTCTTCAAATGCACGTGGAACCTGGTATATCTTCCTTCAGTTTCAGTGGATGAGTAATTTCACTTTACCACAACTGCTCTGAAGTTGGAAGATTACAGTCTTGTTCTTTCCAGTGTCACGGTAATGTAAACTAATCCTGCCACAAGGCAGAATCAGATAAGTTTATAGCACAGGGCAGGCACGGAATACTGAGACAGTGAGAGCACAGTGTTAGACACAGAAATAAAACTGTGTGTGGTCCTAAACCACTGTGAGTATCTCACCCTGTCTGTTTCTTTCCCAGTAAGACATCTCACCTTTGTGCGGCTGAGAAATCCAGCTAGCTCAGCTTCACACAGCTGCTTACCAGCAAGTTTTTTGCATTGACATGAAATTCTGGACATTTTTTGCACGTATGTTTCACATGTGCCTCAAGGCACAAGCACATCAGGTCTGCAGAAGTTGTCCCACAATCTCTTGGCTCTCTAAACCCTTTTTCTGTCATTTCAACTGCCTTCAACTGATGTGATCCTCCTTGCCAGGATTTCAGGGAAGAAACAGGCAAACCCTAACCTTGATGGCCAGGGAATTTGTCCCACCATACCAGGTCAGCCCAGTAGCTGCAGTACATCATGAGCTAAGGAGCTGCTCCTCATGCCTTTTGTAACACGTAGTGCTTGGGTGGATATCACACTCTCTCTTATTGAGATTCTTGCTGCATGATTGCTCAGCATGTTTGGTGAAGTTGCTAGGAAGCTTATGAATAACTTCCTTTACTGGTATTTTAAGGACACTTGTCAGTCTGAATTGATTCTCTGCTGAACAGGGTATGCACAAAGCTGCCCTAAGCCAGAAGAGCAACTACTTAAAATGTACACATATCTGTTTTGAATCACCTAGATCAGCAAATTCCCACCTTGACTGAGTCACTGCTTGTATGGAACTGCTTCTAGTTCTGATGATCTGCACACCTAAAGATGTCTAGTCCTTGTTAGCATTTTGCTGCACTGTCAGAAATATCTTGATTCTTTGTGGGGGTTTGAATACCTCCTACTTTCCCATCCAAACCAGAAACAACTTATCAAACTGACAGTGTAAAAAGACAGATTTAAATCTTTGCATTAATTAAAAAGCTGAAGAGCAGTGAGTTTTGCATGGTATAAACAAAACGAATTACTGAGAATGTGGTGATGAGGCAAAAAGTTTTTGCCATATACTTTGAATGGCCAAAAGGAAAAAACAGTGGTCTTAACCACTCAAGAGTTACATGATAATTAATGTACAGCCAGCACGCAAAAAAAGGTTTTAAGATTTGTGTATGTACAAAAGCACTGGTATTTACTGCATGCTATATTTTAAAAGAAACTTTTCCTAAAATGTTCTCGTGGTACATTTTTTCAGCGCAGTGCTGCGACAAAACAAAGCAACATTTGTATCAATACTTATCAAAAGTTGCTTAGAGTTTCATGGTATCTATTATTTAATAACTTCTGTTGCCTTTTTGAAGCACTTTTTTAGGACAATTTAGTCTTTCAATAGTTAGATTGAAAATAAAGGAAGCAGTGTTTCGTAGAAGTAGGTGGCACAGAAATCAGTGGGGTTGACTTTTATGCAGTTGAAACATGACAACGTGTATTTTTCTTCACTGCACCCCCCAGAGTGTCTTGTATTATATCTTCATTACTAGGTAAATACACTGCCACAAAATGTCAAAGTCTATACTGCTTTAAGGCTAGATTTTGTTTGCTGACCTTAATGAGAATTTATTCTCATAGGAATTTATCTGGAATTTAATTATTTATGGGAGGGAATATGCTAATGTGTTTTCCAAGGAGATATATAACAGCCATCAACCGTCTGCCTAGAAATACTTTACAACAGTTTCATAATTTTTCTGCTTTTTGGAGACAAAATTTGCTTTATTCTTCAGTCTATTGTAGTTGCTTCATAATTTATTTTTGTAGTAGGGAAGATGTTTAAGACCTCCCTCCTTGGATGGTAATGATAAAATTTTTAAATTATGTGAGTCAGTGACTTTTTGGCCCTTAATCAATTATAGTCACAATAGAGGGATCAAAGTGATGCAGTGCCCTAGGATAAGAGAGGCAGATTTCAACTGGGCGGTTCTTGGGTTTACCTGGCAGCTGTGGCAGACACAAGGAAAATCTAGGGATGTGCTGCAAAGTGACTGGAGTTGCACGGGGAAAATGAGCCTAGCAGTACCTGAGTAAAACATCATTCAGCATTGATGTGGGGTTCATTTTGCTGCAGCTCAACTTTCACAGACATTGATAGGACTGACTGTTAGGGACCTACAATGATAGCACTTCTGCTTTGGGGAAACTGAGCTATGTCAGAGGACTGCCAACCAGATGTGTCCTAGGGAAAAGCAATGAAGAATTTAACTGTATTACACCCATGTGTGAGTGCTGAGTTCTCCCCATCCCACTGCCTTTGTCTGCCAGGCTCCCACAGGCAGAGTTCACACCTAAAGGCGATGTGTGTGTTTTCCACTCTTCAGATACGCAAACAGGAAGGAGCAAATGCTTGCTTGAAGGCTTGGTGAAGCACACGGGGTCTGGGGTGTTACTCTTTGCACAGTCCATGTGAGGGTTCTCCCCAGCATCTCCCCCTCCTTGTGAAAACCCCGAGGCTGTTGGTGCATTTTCTGTTTGCAGCAGTAGTGTGAAAGAGAGGATCAGAAGGGAAGTGAAAATAAAGCATTTAGCAAGGAGGTTAAGTCCCATCAGGATTTCCAGCTGTTGATTGTACCCATCCCAGTTAGACAAATAAGTAACCTCTGGAGTTAAACATCTCCGAGTTATCCCATGAGCTGTCAACCCCATTTGAATATGCTATGCTATTTAAATTTCACTGTGAACTTCTCATTAAGTTAAAAGTGCTATTTTAATATTAACATATGGAATGGAGAGGAAGTTTTAGGATTTTTGGCAGGGGATGTTGTTTGGAGGTTTTTATTTTCAAAATTTCTTTTGGAAAAAAGTTGTCCCAGAAATCAAAGTTGTCAAATTTGGAAATATCTAAGTAAACCATGTAAACATCATCACAGGAGAAGTCTTGTGGACCTAAAGCTAAGTGTGCACAATGCTCTGTCTGGCTACTACATTTAATCATTATTTTTATATTATTTAACTAGCAAGACTTTACGGTAGAAATCTATGACAATTATCCCCAAGAAGATGCCCACTCCACTGCCAGTTTATTTCCCCACAGCTGTAGCAAATGGTTTGAGCTATTTATTCCCAGGAGGCTTGTTCTTCCATCCTCTCCACATTAAGGAGCAAGGCACACAAAGAGCCTTAAGTGAAAATTTTTAGGTGCTATTCTTGGAATCACCTGTCCCATGATTCAGAAATAGATCTCTGCACAAGTCTGTAGGATCTTTCTTTTTTTCTATTGTGATTTCTGGAAACAATTTTTCCTAGGAAAGAGTTGCTGTAAACACATATCCCATTTAAGAATTTCTCAACAGAGATTCAGATTGCTCAACTACCATCTCAACATTTCTGAAATACCTCAAGTTTTCATTTTAAAATGAAATCTTTAAGGCAATTTATTCCTTCCCTTCCCCCATTCCCACTCTACTCATTCAGATTTGGTTGTTAATTCAAATGCTGAAAATCTTTTGCTATGTAAAATGCATCTTTTTTGCTATGTAAAATCTGGCCAGGGCTACTTACAAACTAAAATTCAGGCATGGAAACTTATTTTATTTAAAAAAAAGACCAGCTTTTTAAAAGATGGAGATAGTTTGTGTAGATAATATACATGCTATTATATGTAATGAAATAAAGATAATTCAATATAAGGGTGACTATTTTTCTTGTATGTTAAATGTCTAGGCTTTATCTTTTTTGACTGTAATGAATATTTTCAGACTGAAGTACCTGTAGGAAAGATGCACACAAAAGTCTCAGTGTAAAATTTGAAATCTTAAAATGGGCAGAAAGTTGATAGCAAACATATATATGACTTGGTTTCATAAAGATTTTATCCATGACACACTACAGGTTCAAAATTTATAGCTGTGGCACCAGCAGCACTTTTTGTTAATTCCACTCCAACTTTATCAATAATTCTGTCTGAACTACATATACAAGTGCAAGATTCTTTGAAGTCTGGAGACAAAATTCAGCTGAATCATCTCTGGGCAAATTTCTGTCAACACAAAGCCCTGTGGAGCTGATTTAAAGTCAATAGGAACTTTTAATGAACAAGAGAATTAGAGTGGCAGGGGGCACACGGGAGCAGTCTGTGCCACCTTTGTTCCTCACTGCACAATACTGGGTTTATGCAGTGGGCAGGGAGGACAAGAAACTGATTACAAAAAAAAAAAAGGCACTAAAAGGAAGGTTGTCAAAAAAGGAAGAGTGAGAAAACTGCTTGTCCAGCCCCTGTTGTGGATAGCACCATACCACAGGATCAGAATGCAGAGTTGCCTGTCACACTTTAATATTAGACATTTATGGATGTTAAACATACCTAAATGAGAAAGACACATGATCAAGGCAGCTTCCAAAAGGTGAAGCGAGAATAAGCAAAGCAGTTCACAAACTTCACTGCTAAATATATTGAGTAGAATACTGTAAATGCTTCTGACATATTCAGGCAGGCTGAATGGTAATTACATCTTTGCTTTCTCTGAGCTTCTGTTTGAGTTCCTTTTCTATCCCAACTGAAAGTGGACTGAGAAGATACTGTGTCTGCAATAGAAGGAGTGACAGTGATACAATAGCCTAGAGCTCCCCAAGCAAGATGTCATAGGCTGGGTATGGCAAAGAGACAACCTCATCTATCACACAATTACCTCTAGGGTAGAAGAGGGAGCCATTTAAAGCGACATAACCCTACCCAATGACTAGGGACAAAAAGCAAAGATTATCTACAAAACTGAAATTATGCAGGAACTCTTAGGTGTATAATGGTTTATAATTTCATTTTACTTCCACTAAAATCAGTCTGACTCTTTTAACCTGGGCAGAATTAGGCCTGCTGTTATTTCTCAGGGAAAGTTTGATTAAAGTATGACAGCTAATATCATATAGATAACAAAGAACACTGCAGTAACAGTAGAGACTCCAAGCTGTCAAGCTCTTGAAATGGAAGGTTCTACCTACTAGCCCTTGCTGTGGTGTGAGTCCAGTATGCTGAATCAGCACAACCTGCTCTGTGTCAGGTTTTTGGGAATGTGCCTATCCAAACACTTATTAGGCCTGACCTTTCCTGGCGTCTGAAATCAATCAAGAAGGAAATTAAATGGTACTAGACTATCTATAAGACAACTGTTTAAGCATGCAAATTTTTAGACATCTGATGTGCCTCAGGATAAAAAATAAAGGATTATTACTTGACATCTGGCCACTAAAAATTGCAAGTTTTAAATCTATTATTTGTTGGATGTATGTACAAAATTACCAATAAACTCAGAGTTGCAGCTGAAAATTCTGTGATGAAGCCTTGATAAAAAAATACACTTTTCTCCAAAGGTGTTGATACATTGAAACAAAAGCTTCTGCTAGACAGGGTCATTTTCCATGGATTAGAGAGAGCATGAGTTTGTCCAGAACAATCTGAATTCAAGTCTCAAATTGAATTTAAAAAAGAATTTCATCTTGGTATTTTCCCACAGATAGATATGTAATCACTATTTACTTGCTACTTATAGCCTGTTGAGCCAAGTAAGTCTTAAGTTCTTGCATTCAAGAAATTATTTAGCATTCAGAATTGAAAACATTTTGAGATATCTATCAACCTTTTCAACCCTTTTCAATTTTTTTCTTAAAATCTTTCTGTATTTGACAAAAGGCTGTATAATATTTGAAAGTATATCAGTTCATTTTCTATGCCTCTGGATTAGCACATTGACCATTGACCAATGCTGTCACTTTGAAAGCCTAGGTTTTGAGTTGGGTTTTTGGATTTATTTTGGGAGCTCTTTTTTTTTTTTTTTTTTTTTTTTTTTAGTTTGGTGTGCCAAACACTTATCTAGAGCACATTTCTAATCATGTGATATTCCTCAATTCCTCAACTGTTAATTCCACTATATCTTTGCCTATTCACAATTCATTATATAAAATTAGTAACCTAAATCATGTGGCAGTGCTCCTACTCTTTGACTGGATGACGGTGAGTGCCTACTGGGGCACAAATACCTTATTTGCAAATAAAATAAGTTGTCACTTAGTGAAAAGCTAAACATTTGTGTGGGCAGATGTCCATTAGCACAAATGTTCAAGGATTAATCACCAAAAGGGGTGTGAACACTTTTGAATAGAAGAGCAATTTAGAATTCATGCAAACATTTGTGAATAATTTCCCTAGCTTTTCTTTTGCTTGGAGAAGGCCTAATGTTTTAATGTAAGAGTCACTGATTATTTCAGTGCAAAATGGAGTATTACAACTGAGACATAAAATTCAAATTTCACTGAGACATTTACAAGTACATTTACTTCACTGTACTTTTAGATTGTACTTTCTACTTTATTGGTTGCAAGTTTTATTGGTTGAAAGCATTTTACAAAGCAGGGCTGTTCACTGTACTACAGTTCAGCCACTCAATGCAGAAGTCAAGGACCATTTTGGGACACCTTAAACTGATCAAATAATTTCTGTTTTCAAATCTGTGTGCTATTTTAAATACTATATAGTTTAGTAGTTTGTTCCAATTATTATCTGCAGAAGGATGGATCTTGCACAGCGCTCAGGAAGTGATCTCTCCCATTTTCAGCTACACTTAATGTGCTTATCAAGTGTGCATTGCCTCAAAGACATCATCTGTGTATCATTAAATGCAGCTTTATAACAGAAGCTGAGATTTCTACCTGTGATTTACAGACTACAGAAAATGTTTTTAAACATGCAGTCTTGTGGAAACAGAGCCCTTACACTTGCAAGACATAAGTTATTACAAGGACCCTGCACATGAAAATTGGTGTAGGGTTGTTTATTGCTGATTAGATGGCTTGTTAGAGGTGGATCTTTCCCTACTGCAGCGAGAAAATGTTAGAAAGAATTTACTGCATTTATAACAAAAGCAGATAAGGAAAAAAAGCTGCTTGCTTGATCGTATCAGATAATGGAGCTTTAGGAAAACTTACATTTGTATTAGAGTCTGTGAATCACAGAGAACTATTTACTCAACTTCTCACACTAATATTTTGAAAGGCAGTTTGTGAGTATTAAGAGGTTGATCTTTGGAATAGCAAAGATTTACTTTGAACTAAAGGTACAGAATTAGATCCCTAGCACTGGATATGTGCCATTAAAGAAAAAATACTGCAGTTATATTTTAAGTACATATCTTACTATAATAATATATCCATTAGTTATAAACACCAGCAGTTGTTCAAGCACAGCTGTTTACAATAATATACGACCTGACCTTTATAACAAATCCGTGTAACTTAGAGAAGACCTAGTGCTATGATCACAAAATACAAACTAGAAAAGGAAGCACAAGGTCTGACCAATACCAGGAACATCCCTTTTTACCACATTATTTTCTTTCTCTCTCCACTCTTCCTCTCTGCCCTCATGATTTAATAATTGAAAAAAAGAGAAGGGTTTTTATATAATCTCTGAACTCCTGTTACATTCTTTTCTTTCCTTTCCCCATGGGTATTATCAGCATGAACTTAAATTTTCTCTACAATAAAGCACTATTGTAATACCACTTGCTCTACAATAAGCACTATTGTAGAAACACTTAAGAAGCTGATAATTTATATTGCAGTGTATAAAATCTGGTCTTTTTTCTTGGAAAAAAAGGGCACCTGCTAAAACATAGCTCGGAAACCATCAGTGAGAAAAATCAACATCCTAAAATGCCCTCCTTGGTTTTCATAGTTGAATTGAACATCTTAGACAACAATCTAGGGAGAGCTGTCCTTTGGAGAAAACATAGGGAACAGCTACATGACAAAAGCCTTTGTTGATGACTAAAACAAAGAAACAGCCTTTCATTCACCTGAAAGTGCAGTTTGTGGATAGAAGTGAATGAGAGGGAGAGTGAGATAATGCACACCAGAATTGCTGTGTGAGGTGCAAGTGCGACAGCTGGCCAATAGTACATTTAAGATGAAATCAGGCTGTGGGATGTGACAGACATTCCCACCTTCCACCCTCATGTTACTTTTGGCATAATGTTTTTGTGTCTTACTGGTGAAGCCCAATTATGGCAAGATATACTCAATAACTATTGTTATCCCAGTGTTCACCCCTTGATCCCCTCACCAAATCCCACTGTCAGCAAAGAAATAACCATGAGCTTCTTCACATGTCATCTTCTCCTGTGACATCCCTATACCTGGTAGGAAAAGAACTACAGGAAGAAAACTAATATACACTCAGAAAACAAAACCTACAAAGCCATCTTGGGCTAGACGAAACAACTCTCTACTGTTACAGACAGTAATGAGAACAGGAAAAAGATATCAAATATGGTTGTTAGATATATTTTAATTAAAAATATATTTTTATAATTTAAAATATAAAAATGTTTTGTATTTTTATAAGAATATATTTTTTAATATTTTGAATGCCAGGTAAGAGCAGTGCAGCAGTGCTGTGGTGCCTGCAGGAAGCACTGGGGGTATTTTCCCTCCTGAGGCTGAGGAGCAGCCTCGCTGAGCCCTGCTCTGCAAACCAACAGCTGCAGCGTATCAGGAAGGGCTGCGGCACAGTCAGTGCCCAGCTCCTGTAGGCAGCGTGTTCCTCCAAGGGTCCCAGTGAGAGCCAGCTGGAACCAGTTGGTATATTAAGATGGGAGCTCGTGCTTAGCAGTGCTGCTGGGTTTGGGCACAGGCACTGAATGAAACACAATCTGACTCTGACCAAGTCCTGAAAACACATGGGACTGGGAGTAAAATGAGCTATCGAAATATTCTGAGGGGAAAATCAGGGCAGATAAAAGCAGATAAAATGCCATAGTGTAAACTGTTGGAAAATGTGTAGGGCAACTGCAGGTGTTTTAAACTATCCTGCTTGCTGAATCTGCTTGCAATGAATAGGGTCTGTGGAACTTAGTATCTGTTAAGAACAGCTTCTGTGCATTTTATTTCTTGCAATAGTTTTTCGGCTACAAGTGAGAAGGCATACAATGACTTTTCAAGTAAGCAAATGTCCTCATTTTGTTGCATTAATGTGTAGTATGAGAATGTAATTTTGCAAAATTTGATCAAAGAAAGAAAATCTAGCACATGTCCAGGATCCCACAGTGTTAAAAAGCAGCACCTTTTACTAGATATAATTAAAAACCAGAATCATTGTTTACTGGTAGTTCCCTTACTCTTTCTAATTTTAAGAGAATAATTTGTATTTGCTAAGTCTTATTCTAACCATGGATGGGCAGAGAGAAACATTAGGTCTGCAGACAGCTGGGAAGAGCATCACAATGCTGCACTCCTGTGATCCATACATTTCTTTGTAGCCAGCTTGAGCATCTCCTCGAAAGAGATGCTGGAGAGAAAAAAGAAGTATACAAAATAATTGGTTGTAAGTCTTCGGAGAGTTATACAGAACACCATATAAATAAATCTGTCATTTGGATTCTTTCTAGAGGAAATTGTTTTAGAGACTTGTGAGCGAGCTTTTATTTTGAGAACCAGGAGACAAAATATGATCCCTTCTTTACCCATGGGAAAAGATTTCCCCCCAGGAGCTGTGCCGGGAATAAAGAAAGGACTCCTTTGCATTAGCTGTGGGTGATGCTGTGTGGCTACTCAGACACAGCCCAAAATCTGAAAAGAAAGTCTAGCCCCAGCATCCAAGCTAGCCTATGCATTGTTATTACCTATATTTTATAAACATTTGAGGTTTTGAGAACTATCTATTAATTAGTGGGTGATATTCTAGTAGTGACAATGGTTTACCATATTATTTATATATTTTTAAAAAATTTTCTCCTAAAGAAACTATTTACAGGGTTGTTTTTTTATTTACTAAATACTACAATACTTCATAAATTCTTCCCTGTGGGTCTATAACCTTGTATAAAATTAACTATTGTCTAATGCAAACAACATTTCATAAACAAACTCTCTAGGAGAGATGGATCCTTAAAATATCCAGGGTAGCAGTTTACTATTTCAGCTCTGGAACTGGGCATTAAGATTAGCTATAGCGTAACAGCCAAATTTTGAATCTTCAAATGCCTAATGGCCCTAATACTATTGAGATTTAAGTGTCTAACTACTTTTACAAAGCTGACAGTATATAGTCAGACTCTTACTGTAGCACAGCAATTTTTGACTAAGCTAGCATTTCTCAAGTTGCATGAAAAATAGTAATTGCTTTCCTAAAAAGATCCTATCCCTGTCAGCCTCTGAGAATGTGGAGGCAGGAAGTATGTTTAATATTTCATTCAGTGTGCTCTTCTGGGGGAAGAAAAAAACCCCTTGGTTCTCAGGATCTTTTGTGCAAGAAGATGGTGGTTAAGGTTACACTCCCACAGTTCATAGGAAGCTGGTGGGTGTAAATCATGCAGTTGGTTTCTGGCGTACTGCCATGGGCACACAGGTGGTTTTTTGCAGCTCTAAAAGACGTGAGGAAGCTGTCTTCCAGTGATAAGTATAGCCCATAGCTTTGTTAACATTCCTTCACAAAAACTTCTAGGTAGGACCTGCATAAAAATTTAAGATTTTATTTGTATATATTTTGTGTTTGAATTTATCGTGAGGCAGCTGTAGAACCAGTGTTGAAGATTCAAACAATTTTATATAACACAGATGGTTAGACAATTTAACTTTTTTAGATCTTGCAAGGAAATAAGAGTTTAAATTGACAGATAAAGTTCAGATCTGTCATGCACCGTGTTCTAAAATCTCACTCCTAAATGATGGATTATCAAAGGGTTAAATGAGAGCTAGCTAAATTTTGCCTCTCCAGTATTTCTGGATTATATTCTGCTCTGTGCATTCTTGTTTCCCCCAGGGGATTTATTTGCCCTTCTGCTGCTTCAGCTAAAGATTCCCACCAAGCTGTTTTCTCACTGTGCTAATGGTAGAAGGCATGATTGTCACTGTGTCCAAAATACGCCCTCTTGGCTGTGAATTCCCATCCTTGGGCCCTTCTGTGCTTCCCCTTCAAATGGTTTAAGAGTGCCTCACTATCTGGGATTTTGCAGTCATGGAAAAGTGTGTGCTGAAAGCTTTTCCAATAGTCAGACAGAAATATTAACCACAGTTTGAAGTATCTAAATTGTTTCTGCCTAGGTATATTGCCTTCCCCTTGTTCCTGCAGATCATATATCTATGCTGTGTATTTACAAAGAGGAACATGCAAATGGAAATGAGTATGTGTGCAATTACCTGAACACGAATCAAGCCTGCTACAGCACTGATGTTTGCAGATTTATTATTCCCTACTTAATTTGGCGAGACTGGTGACATCATGATTTGACAGCAATTACACCACTTGACAGTATACCAAACCTTTGAAAGAGATAAGTCTTGTTCTAATTCTTTTGACTACAAATATTAAAACTCAGTTGATACCAGGGAATGCCAATGAATTTTTATCTCCCCTCTTGGGGGAATCCAAAGGGAAAAAAAATTAACAAATAACATGCTTTGTCACTAATAGCAATGATTCTAGGTGAAAGCAAGATAGCTTTTAAGTGTTTCTGTCTCAAAATTCAACACTTTGAGTTGGCATTTCAGTATTTAAGATCCTCAGGTTTTTACCAATGTATGAATACATTCATCCACTATTTACTTTCTAAGATATGTCTTAGCTTTAGCATATGTTCTTTGACAAATCAACCGATTTAAACCCTATAGTTCCATATAGATGTTGTTTGCAGATTTTACAGAGAATTAGATCGGTGCATTTCAGTTCTCACTTGCCACTAAGACCACCTCAAATTGTCATTAATTACATTGGAATCAGAAGTTAGTATTAATCCACAGTCACCAGCACTGGCTGATTGTGTAGCCTTGTCAGAATTCCTGAGCTCCCCATGTGTGGAATCTACTTCCTATCTTTAGAGGACAGGACATACTCCTTGTCTGGGCTTCTCTTAACAGCTCTTCAGAGTTATTGTTAGGAGATCTATAATGTAAAGAAAAATATTGCTTCTCATTTAGCTTATGATACTTACATCTAATACTTTGTGCAATGAAAAATACCTAATAAGATGTTTACTATGAAATTGGAAGAAATGTTAATAATGAACCAGACAATAAGTGTTTCAAACCTGTTTTTATAACCTTATTTTTCCTGAATGTGCTGTTTATTTTTATCTTCTATTTAATATTTAATTTAATTTTCAAGAAACAATTCTTAAACAATCATCTAAACAATCATCTCAGCATCACATGAAAACAGTGAGACAGATAAAGCAGGATTCTGCTCTCATTAAACCTAAGGAGAAATTCCAAGCTGCTATCTGTTGACAGGGGAGTGTCTTGCTGATACCAATGCAGGTGTTACACTGTGAGCATTGCACATCAAAATGGGACTTCTTCAAAAGCTGCAAATGTGCAAGGCAAGGTTTGCCCTTCCTTGACTAATTTATAATAGAAGGAAAAGTAACTGATTAACAGAAGATAAAATAGAAACAGTGATGTCCTTTTGGTGCAAGTTATTAAATGTCAGGTGAGAGGATCAGGTGGCCTTGGGAGAATTTTACCTGCTTCTAAAAAAATTATTTTATTTTCCTCTTTTGCTCATTACTGCACGGACAATTCTTAGGAAAAGCTTGAAGGCAGGTGTTTCTGTTTCTTCTGTCATGATCAATTGAGCTGAGCCTCCACCCAGCTCTACTACACACATAGACCAGCAGAAGCAATTGTCAGTTAGTCCTGAAGACAAAATAAGAAATGGTGGTGGCATTTTTGGTCTACCAGGAAATGGCACAATAGACCATAGAATTCCACCATTGTGAAGAGTTAAATAATGGTTAAAATAACAGGAAAAATATTAAAAGTGTGTTTCTTAATAGTAACTGTGTGAAGAAAAACCATTTGCAAATTAATCTATTTACATGAGAGATTCCATAACAATGTATGTAGAAAAAAGTATTCAGACATATTGAGAAATTATCAAGTTATTTAATACTCTGAAAATTTTCAGCACATTTTATGTGCTAAAAAAGGTCAGTGTTGCTTAAGTCAGTGCTGCTTCTGGCTTACAATATTATTATTGGCAAGTTAAAATCTGTCATGTTTTCATTATATTTATGCCATGACAAAAAAATCTGTGACTTGATGCAGAGTCTTTTTGTGTTTCTCATACTCAAAAGGGGACACAGAAATTCCTTTTACCAAGAGTCCTTTCCTCAGAAATATAGGACCGATTTTACAAATTTTACATATCTTATTTAATTGCCCAGAAGACAGCCAAGAAAGACTATGCCTTTCTGCTGAATGTTAGAAGGATAACTGTAGATACATTTTTATAGAGTTCACAAGCTGAGTAAAAGGCAAAGCAGAGGGCTGGATATAGAGCTGTGGAAAGTCCAAGTGAAGAGTGGAGCTAGTTGAACTCTGTGCAGAGCAGAGGTCTCAGCATTAGCTGTCTCTCATCATTCCAAGACTTGGCCCTAAATTAGGAACTCCCTGCTGCTAATAGGACAGATGAATCTAATTTTGACCCATCATTTAGGCCTTTCTTTTTAACTTCAGTGCTAATATATTATTCACAATATAAATAGGTAAATATTAAATGAAAGAAGAGGGGAGAATTGGCTGCTTTAAACATTCTTAAATTGAGACTAGTTTTGTAGCAAAGAGGGTATTAAAAATGTGAGGGGTAATAAATAAAACAATTTGGTTTGTTAAATATCAAATTCATTGCATTTACAAGCACAAAACTTCATTTGCATGCCAGTTAAAGCTGATACAGGGGTACTGATTCTTCTGTTTGATGGTGGAGGTACCCAAAAGATGCAAAACACTGCATCAGATTTTGTCAGTGTTTCACACAGCAGTCAGAAATCTTCAATTTTCTGCTATACTCAATAAACACTACTAGTTATGAGCCCCACCTTTGTTATTATTTTATCAAAACTAACTATATTAAAAAATGTCATGCTAAACAATTTGCATTATATAAAACACTTTTTTTCCCTATTCTATATGTAGTTCTCTTAAAAAAAAAAAGGACTTAATTAAATTGCTACATAAATAATTCCCAAGGTAATTTTTGAAGTTAATTTCTTTTCTTGAGTAGATGACTTCAAATGGTGCAAACAAGTATTTTAAATATATTTTGGGATCTGATGGTTTTTGGTGGTGTTTTAACTTTTTTATAATGGTAATACAATTCTTCTATGGCGTGAAGGCTAGTAACAAAATTTCAGAGTCAGAATTGCATTAATAAGTACAAAAATTAAGTATTAGAAGAATGGGGTTTTTCTCTATTTTTCATGCAGTATACAAAAGTATAATGCAATCTGAATTTATGGCTTGCCTTGTGCTTCAGAAGAAAGGCTGACAAACTCCTGTTGAATAGCCTAAGGACCTCTGTTCTCAGAGGGTTTTATTAAGACTTCCATACATGGCTTTACATTGAGTCTCTTTCACATAAATTGAGCAATCCTCAGAGAGTCTCAATTGTATTTAGGATTGATAAACTCTACTTTCAACAATGTGAATGTCTATATTTAAGGATCTGAGAGTGTAAAACACTTGGACAATAGTTTCCCAGAGTCTGCATACGCAGACTTACAATAGAGAATATATTTTTCTCATTTATAAACATCTGGACAAACTGGTATGCTGTCTAGATCCCACAGCAAATTAGGGTCTGATTTTTAATTAAGTTTGGCATGCATCAGAGGAGTACATATGTTCAGCACATGTTTTTACCTTATACATCTTTTGCTCCATTACCTATGTATTGTTCAAAATGAGTTCTGCTGCTGAATACAAACTGTCCAATTTGCTTTACTTGAAAAAAATTACAAAATAAAAAAAAAATCCACATCTTTGACGAAATGATGCCATGATTTTTTTGGAAAGAATATCCATGGACTGGGGAAAACAAATCACTGAACTTTAAAAATTATTACAACTAGTTGCCAAACCACATGCACTTTCCAGATGTTGAAACTTCATTGACCGAGTTCACCAAAAGGGTGGTAATTTCTACCTAGTGCTTGAGGATGAATGAAGCTTTTCTCCAATGAAACTGGAATAATTTTACTGTTTCTAACTGAGAATAAATAAATAATGTTTTGATATAGTTCTGATATGGGAAGGACTTAGAAATGAAGCTTGTCAGCTTTGAGAATTGTGATTGTAGGTACACTTAAATGATATATTCTGCAGGAGAACTTTTGGAAATGAGCTTTATGATCTTGAGTTGCAATGTGTTGGGGATTCATCACATGTCCTTACAACTAAATCTAAAGTTTTGCTGCAAAACTCCTGGTGTGATTCTGCTCCCTGAGCAGCCTGGAGCTGCAGGACAGGACATCCCAGAGGATTGCACCAAGGCAGATGGGACACCATTTCCAGGACTGTTAAATATTGCATAGTTTCAGGAGTAAATACTGCTTTGTCTCCTGTGTAATCACACGAGTCCCTGAAAGGCAGAGCCGTACCAGTTATGGGGTATGTGAGCTGTCTCTGCCATTAGCACTCAGAAAAGAAAACTGAGACATTGAAGATAAGCACCCACTGGCACCTTTCACTTCAAATATGTGGTCTTGCAATAGTCTCATTAGAAGCAAGATTTAAATGGGAAAGAAAATGCAAGGTAATTTATATCCTTAGGCCTCTCAGAACAATACTTTATGAGTGAAGGTGAAGCTCATATGCCAGGGTTGCTGTGGAAATGAGGTAGTTCCAAAAGTAGGTGTAATTTTTTTGCCCTTCTCAGCCCTGATAGTCTTAACCAGGACTCACAGCACAACTCTGTTTGGTAGCTGGAGAGGCCTCCTTCACTGTCCCTTTTACCTGTTTATAACTCTTGTCCACTCAAGCCCCAAAGAAAGCGAAAACAGAGGACTCTGTGGATTCTCAATCCCAGTCACATCCCATAGCCTGAACTGATAGTTCCTTGTTTCTAGGGAAAAAACCCAAGGAGACACCTCATAACTTCATGTTTTTGATCGGTGCTGCACAAACATAAAACTGGTCAGCACTTCAAGGTACACATCCTGTATGATTACATGGTTCCAAAGTTTGTGCTTTTGAAAAAAAAGATGAAGTAGCTGTGTAATTGTTTCAAAATCCATGTATTTAATATTTTTTGATGACAAAGACTTAATAGGTTTTATTTTACTTTATGTTTCACTCATGAGGCTACTATATGTATCTACTTTTTAGAGAATGTAAGAACTACTGGTTCAGAAGTCTTCCCAAGACATGCCATATTTTGAGTAAACACTCATATAGTCAGAGAAGGGGGAGTTTGCTGTCTTTTTTTTTTTTTTACTTTGTAGATTTTTTGAGTTCTTAATGAGTGCTGAAAATCCCTAACTCACAAGACTGTTGTGAGGATTAATTAGGGAATGTTTGTAAGATGCTCTGAAGATGAAAGGTGTGATGTAAATGCTAATTATTTATTATTACTATCTTCCTAGTCTTGGACAGATTCGGTTGATGTGGAAGTGAGCGATTGATCTTGCTAAACAGAGGCATGCACAGTGGAGAAGGGCCTTTGCAAGATTCACACTAATAATTCTTCCTATGAACTTCTGCTCTGTCTGAATCTCTCCATCTATCCCAACCCATTGCCTCTACATTGCTTTGGCAGTGCCCTTCAGACTAAATTGCTGCTCTACTGCAAGATCTGGGCCTGATCCAAAAATTCATGAAATCAGAGAAGATTTTTCCATCACTTTCAGGGAATTTGGCAAAAGGTCAAAAATAGTCTTTTATGCAGCATTTTGGAAAATAACTAAATGACAAAAGCCTCTTTCCCGAAAACTGCCCATACTTGCTCTCTGCATGATTAGCTTGATACATACTGTCAGGTTTTGTCAGTAGTGTCAGATCATATTCATATCATCCAGTTTCCTTTGTGCACAATAATGTGATTCTTTACAGGTCTGTTCAGCTGTGAATCTGTAGCTGTTTACTGCATTAAATGATGTGCTACTTTAGTATCAGTATATTATATCACACAGGGCAAGGCATTTTGGTGTTCAGGGCATGAGAGCTCTTTGGCTCCCACTCCAAGAACACACCAAAAAGTCATCTTTGTGAGGTGGTCTCAGCTGCCACTGCCTTCACAATTCAGCAGAAGTTGTAAGCTACAGCCAGGTACCTCTTACATGCTTATCTTTGCCAGTTGTACCTCAGAAATGTCTTTGTACAGGAAGATGCTCCCTTCAGCCCTCTCATTGTAAGGAGGCAATGTTGGTAGTCCCACACATAATGACCATAAAACCAGAGGTTTGCTTAGAATTGAGCTCTCTTTGCCTTTGCACACCATTCCAGCATAGAAAAAGGTATTAGCACCTTACATCTAATTGAGAATATAATTGCTTAAAGAGAGTCACTGGGTATATGACAACATTTGTCAGATACAGCAGAATAGCAAACTATTAAGGAAGAGGAAACACGTAGCAGCTTTTTACTTGCAAGTACCAGTTTACATCTGTATGTGCTGTCTGTGTGCTGCAAACAAGAGCCAAGCAGGAGGTAACAGATCCAGGTAGGCAGCAGTAAAGCTAGAACTGCTCAGACTGGAATAGAACCTGTGTTGTCTTTGGCAATAGCAGTTATCCAAGAACTGTGATATATTATTTATCTCTTGGTGTTTTAAAAGGCAGTTCAGATACTCTGTGTGTTCATTCAAATGAAAAGGTGCATCCCAGGCATTCCTATAGCTGATGTGAAATGAGGATTCAGGCTCCTTTCACCATCAAAGCATCCAGGAGCGCACACAGTGAAGTGCCATGCATTGGGTCCATTCATTACTTGTAATGTCTATCAAGCAGAAGCAACAGGAGCAGGACCCAGCTCAATAAATACCAGTCCTCATAGACTGTCACAACAGGTCATGCTACTAAAAACTAAGGTAAAAGAAATCCTTTCTGTGGCACTTTGTGAATTGGCTCAGCTAGGAACCAAAGTTGCTCTCCTCTCCTCCCAGTTTGGCACTGGTTACCTAGCTCTGTTGTGTAAGAGAGTAGCACCATGATCTACAAAACCAAAATAAACCAACAGAGAAACTGTTCTGCACCTACAGGTATGGCATATCACATCCATCTAGAGCTGTGCTGGTGCTCTGGGAAGCAAAGAACATGTAGACCCAGAGCAGTACCCAAAGAAAATTTGCTCACTTGTTGATGACTCCCAAATGTCACAGTTTTATTCTCAGACTGTGGAGTGTTCACACCTAAAACTCAGGCAGCAAGAATGCTGTGTCCACTTCTCACAAGAGAAAAATTAGCGGGAGCTCTCACAAGAGAAGAATTTTCATTTACAGGTTTTGTTGGCCTCTTAGTATATCTGTTGTGGCCTATGGAACTTCTTCATCATCAGACCAGGAAGTAATGTAATTACTTGCAGTTAGTTTTGCGTAGTTTATTTGCTTTTGATGCTTCTGTCACTATAGATGTATAAGTAGATCACATTAACCAACTGAGATGTTTTAAAATAATGAGTAATGAATATGTTGGTAATGTTGATGCTGCACTTAAGAAAGTTAATGTGTTTCTTGAAATCTCTCATCTATCTCAAAGAAAGCTTAAGTGCTGAAATGGTAGAAGACACTTAAAGCGCCTCTGTGTCTCCACAGATCTGGCCCTTAATTTATAAGCATTTTGCACAGTAAAATAGGATTAGCCTCCTTAGGAGTTTCCTTTAGTTTAGTACTGCTCTACAATTCAGCGCCCTCTAAGAACAGGTACAAAAGAGCTACTCACAGGGTCTCCAAATTCTCAGTGGCCATTGTCACTGGTTGGTTGCCCTTGCTGTATATTAGGTTTTAAATGCAGCATTTTTTTCATCGGATCAGAAAGATTGCTGTCTGCTGTTAATAGAAATGCCAATGGTGGTGTTAGACAAGGTTGTCCTCAAGCTATAAGCATTACCTGTCACAACACTATTTTCAGTTTAAAGATATGACAGCTGAAGAAAAAAAGACTGCAAGGACTAAATAGTTTGTCCTCAGTGCTCTTTAACCTAATTAATATATTATTCTGAAGAGCTGAGGAGCCACATGAATTTCAAAGCTTGAACTTCTGTGTACTCAATGTTGAATTACTCCTAATCTGGAAATGATTAATTATTGATGACAGGATAAGTATAGCGTGATAGACCAAACTAGCCCTTCAGACCACAAAAATAATCCTTTTCTAATCTAGCAACAGTTCTTCAATAAAATAAAAGTACTTTCTGATGACTTAGTCAATACAATTACTGAAATAATTAGAAGCCCCAGTAAAGATATTACAAGATGCTTTACAGGAAAGCTATAATACGCCAGAAGAAATATTGTGTTGCAGATTAAAAACCACTTTCAATCTATGCACATGGACATGCTGTGCAGGGGAGAGGCTCTGTGTGGGAGGAATGTGGAGAAATGGAACAACAAAAGCTCAAAGGGGCATATGCAAAAAAGGACTGTTCACACTTCTGTGTAAGAATGCAACTCAGAGCCTGCAAAACAGTCTCTAAATCTTCATCAGAACATCTGGGCTAGAGATGGGCGGACACAGCTACTTAAATCAGTTCTGCATTTACTAATTTATTGCTACCTGCAACAGGTTTATTGCATATTACTTTTCCCAGAAGGTAAATTAGAAAGGCAAAGCACATAGGAGATGGCAACTGTATGTGAAGAAGTGTCAGTATATTTTATTGCATCACTGGCAAATCTTCTGGTGAATCCAATTTGTGTTTATTCAGGTTGTGTCATACGTGGGTTTGAATGATGGATAGATTCTCCCACAGGGTCCTACAGGAAACAAACAAAATACTCCAGTAAGTATGGAACTGAATTTTACAGGGATTAAATGACTAAAAGGGAACAAGATGCAATTTCCCATCTGATTATATACTACAGAATTAACTCATCAAAACTGTATTTTTCTCCAGTTTCTGGCTGGCTTTATCCCATGTACTGTAGATAAGCACTGCAATACAGGGCAAATGAAGATACAAAGAGATACAGGCAATGAGTTTCCATCTTTCATATGTATTAACATACACTTGAAGGAAAAATGTAAAGGTTGTGATAATAACTGGAAAAAAGTCCAAAGACTGTATAGCCCTTCAAATTGGACTGTTAGCTATGAGTTTATATGTTTATTCCAGCACTATTATTAATAGGCAGCACTCTTCCAAAAGATCCTGCCCTGTCCAGCCTCCCTGGTATCCAAAGTAAAAGCATTTCCTGAGGAAGCAGATAGATTTCATGAAATAATATTAATCTCATGTTTTCTTCTGACTGCTTTGTGTCATATGATTTTACCTTTCATATCTGCTTCTATTCTGTAACCATGTGACTTATCAATGGCTGTTCAATTCTGTGTTTTAAGATGAGAGTCAGCTATATACCACAGAGAAGTTTTCTCATACAAACAGAAGATTAAAATGAAATGCAGAATAGAGAAAATATCAGTTTGATCCAAGAACATTCCTTTAGTCAGCTTTTCACTCTGAGCTGTATTCAGAAAGGAACTCACAGCTGATAACAACCACCCAAAAAGTAATAATTTTATTTTTGACTTTAACTATTGTGTTCCCAGAAACATTCACAAGTTTTTCTTGCAGTCATCACAGAAATAACCCCTGGGTAAGTTCCCATATAGCAAGTTATGTCCAACAATGATTTTGATGGAAGTCCCTCTGGGGGTCAGTTGAAAAAAGTATGTTTAGTTGATTCTTTTCCCACACGGATCTATTTTAGGCCAAAGCATAATTTAAAATTTTCTTGATAAATTTTTTCTTTACAAGATTCACCTTCTAGACTAATGTTAACATTTTTTGTTTATATGTTTTGATTGAAGAAATTTAAAGTATCTGATCTGTTTCTGTTTCTGCTGATGGAAGCAAGGAAAGTCTCATTCATGTGAACTAAACATGGTTATATATTGATGTTAAACATACTATTTTAATTTTGTCAAGAGTACATTATGGATTTATGTTACGGATAAATTTAAACTGTTTGTTTAGCTACCAACTGGCTTCAATGTTTGCTTACATTTGTGTTTAACAGTAACAGTCACTCTGTGGCTTTTGCCAAAATCTCCTCCCCTTCTCTGTGCTTTGGCAGTGCCTAGAATTGAAATTATGTATTGTGTAATTATTTTTTCACCAAAAACCTACTGTAAAAACAATTTTAATGAAATTTCACACACAGCAAGAAATATTAAGAACAAAGCCATTGTTTGTGTCTGCCACTAACATCAGTATGGCTTTTGTAATAACCATTAACAACAGTATTTTTTAAGAAGTGTGACCCTAAAACTTATGAAAAAACTGAAAATCTGATTCTGGTGATCTGAAGCCATTAAATGTAGATGTTTTTATTCAGAAAAATTTCAAATAAATCCAACAGTCTCTTCCCAGGCCAAAGAAGGAGAGAGCACAAATTTCAGCACAAGTGCACAACAAATCTTAAAGGGAAGTATCTGGAAACTGCATCTGCAGGTGCTTTGGGAGAAGCCAAAGTAAGTGGTATCCTTCTCATTGCTAATAAAATGATGCTAATTAAATTATGTTATTTATAAACCCAGTCACACAGAGGATTTTAGTACCATATTTCTTGAAGTATCTCCCTTTATATTTTCATGAACTTTATTTCCTTATTTTCACCCTGTCAAATCCCTTTTAAATATGTCTGCCTATCCCTTTACTGAGGTAAACTTTGTGGCAGCCAGTGTGCTTGACCAATTTGCACCAAAGTTAACGCTTCTATTTGCACTTATAAGAAAGTTCTAGGACTACGGGACTTCAGAAGAGGGTTTTTTCCCAGGCATTCGCAATAATGTTAACAATTTATAAACCTTCTGAGGTTTTGTGGCAGTCAGATCTTGCTATGATTTTAAACACTTTTGTTGTTTTTGTCGCTATCGAAAAAAAAGTTTAAGAAAAATCATAGGAGGCATCATTATAAAAAAGGGAAAAGCTGAAACAAAGTAAAGACCAAGTACTGTCAAATGATAATGCAGAGAAAAAGTTTCTCTCTAATAATTGTCATATGAACTTAGGCTTGGGAAAATGGAAGACAAAACCAAAATAAACAGAAAAAAAATATTGGTTTAGTTGGTAAAAAATTATAATAATTAATGCAAGTTTTTACCTTTTGCTCTTTTGTTAGTATAAGGCCAACATGCCAAGAACATCAACAGGGAACTGTCTCTTGACATTAATAGTGAGATCATATCTTTTTCATGTAAAAATACTTCACACTTGATTTTGTGATTTACCAGATGGAAGAATGCACGCTGATATTTGAAATAACTCTATAATGTCACTATTGTTTTCATGATATCACAAAGCTCGCTCAGATATATCACCTGAGATGCAGTTCTACCAAAGAGCAGCGTAGTTCTGTATGTCACCGAACAGTGCAGACACATCCATGCCATGTGTCAGAATCCTGTCCCCATGTGACTATGTATGAGTTCTATAAAAGAGAAACTCTACAGTTTGTTATGGTATATTAAAAATATGAATGATATGAAGAGGAGTTCTTAAAATAAGCTACCTACTTTCTGAAGGCATAGAGTACTCAATATGACTATTGATAATATATGCAAGCTATGAGTAAAGCAATGTAAATTCTATTCAGCTACCTTTTTTTTTTAACTTAACACTTAATTGCATTTTCTTTTTCATTAAAATGCATATCTTTATCATACAAAGCATTAATTAAATCACTATGTATTTCAGAAGTTTCCAGACTTCATTAACAGGTCAAGCTTTGGTTACATATCCTGTTATGAGTTCCTGTTCCCCTGAGTTTAGAGATCACAACAGGTCACTCCATTCAACCATAGCCTCTCATGCAATAATGAACAGTGTTGCTATTTTCAGTGGATTCTCCCATTTCTCTGTAAGCTGACTGGAGATGAAGTTGGCTTATAAAATGATTACATGTTAAAGATGTGAAATAATTAAATGGCAGTGCATACTTTCTGGAAATATCCTCTTCTGATAAATTTAAGTACATTACTTTTAGGCAGATAGCCAGTATAATTTTTAAAAGCAAATTCTACTTCAAAAATAATCTGTGACAAAGGGTATTAGAATGACCTTGCAAACAATCAGTACAGTGACAGTAAAGTTGTATCTGTAATATCAGGAGGAGTAAATCTTACCCATTTCTAAAAATAGGCAGGATACTTTTAAACTAATTAATTTTAACACCTTTTAATCTGCTTTCAGGCTTTCAGGCAAACAGCCAAGAGAGTCAAAAGGCAGCCTTTCATGTATCAGTTATAAATCATGGCTTATTTTCACACAAAAAGATTCATCCGAAGGTGGAATTTAAAATCAGTTGTGTTACCTTAAATCCCAATGTGTGAATACTCTCATTCAGAATAAGTGATTTTAAACAGAGTAGAAAGGGATTTATGTAGTTTACATAGTTGTGTTACTCGGGTTTTATCTTTCCAAATGTTCCTGTGTAAACATTTAGTCTTGGACTGTGTAGGGTCTGAAATAGCTTGGCACAGGCCTCAAAATGATGGTGTTAGAGAGCTGGGAGTTGTTTGGAACTGTGCCTATTTCTTGACTAGTCTTTCTGGATCTGTGTGATTTCTACTGGTTTTTAGGACACTTTTCACTCCCAAATTTAATTTCATGCTGTTTATTGTACACTATCTCTCTGTAATAAATGTGTGACAGGGCCCATGTTGGCTTTGCTTTGAAAGGAAATGCAAGGAATAATGTGTTTCATGATGCCAAAATATACTTCTACATCCTGGCTTTTAAGATTTTAATAGGAATGGGATTTTGACAAAAGTTTAGTGATTAAATAAGGGCAGATATAAACCTCCTATCACAGCCTTTATGTAAATCACCAGGTAAAGCTTGTGTGGAGATGCCATCTATTTATTTCTAGCAGATAAGGTGCATACGCTCCCCAACCCTGAACTTCAGAGCTGACATAGGGAGGAGACCTCAAGGAGAGGGTAGCTACAGTCAGTTAACAAAGTACCAACTGGTAAAATTGTCTTTTAAAAAGTAATTGACTATGACATTAGACAGCAAGTAACCTCTTCAGGTTTCTGGATGTCAGATAGACAAACGGGGGTTATTTTGCAAGAGATAATTCAACACAGTGTTCAGCTAAGTCTAAATAACTGCACTGAGACAATAAAATCACAGCAAATATGCATTTTCTGTATTAAATTGTAAGATATTAAAGAGTTTAGCTGTGGAAGTGGTGCCCACAGCATCCATTTGTCCCTGATGATTATGTGATACAAGTTAAGAACAAGGGAAAAAACAGGGTTTATGCTAAAATGAGGGAAACTCAGCCACAGCACATTTATCTTCCTGTAGCACTGACACCCCTTATTGTACTGTGAAGATTAGAAAGCAGTTCCTCAAGAGTCACATTTAAACAGCCACATATCAGTTTCTGTTTATTTTTGTGGAGGTTGCAAGGCAAATAAGCATGGAACTCTGGGAAAAGTCCTCAGGGAGCCCCTTCTGTGGAAAAATGCTACCTGGTCATAGCTGGGAAACTGAGAGTTTCCCTCAGTAAAAAGAATTAGCTGCTGGAAAAAAACATTCCTTTCAGCAATCTGGAGGGACTTTTCTCTTTCTCAGAGTCTCCAAATCTTACACGAGTACCCCAAGAGCGGTGTACATTTCTGTTTCAGGTGTGAGCTTGAGCTATCCTGGTTTTCTGGGCTCAAATACTGTCAGCCCAAGCATTGTGCTGCAGTCCTTCAGCCTGAACTGTCTTGAAATCAATTTGAATTGCACCTAAACAACTTTGCAATCTCTGGGAGCATATCTGTAAAAACATACTAAACACTGAAAAAGATGCAAACATTCTCTCTATGGAGTATTACTAGCATATCTCAAACACAAGTGTGTCTGTGTACCCACAGTTTACTTTTCACAATTAAAGGTCATTAACTGAAATTATGCCAGAGAGCAATTGCAAGCAGAAAAACATAGTACATATATAAATGCTTCTTTAAATGCTTTTCAAGTACATTGAAGTCCTAATTAATGTTTGGTGTAAATGCACTGTTTCCTTCTCTCAGCTGAAATGTGGTGCTTCATTGCTGTAATAAATGAAAGTAGTGGCATCAGGAACATGGTTTTAAAATAAAATGGATATCCTCTTAGGTTTATTTTGCTCAATTCTGCTTTCAAGGAACACATTGCCTTTCCCCAGAAATTCTGGGCAGGAAAATATTTGGGGTGGTACAGAGTGACTATTTCCCCAGAAGCATTTCATGTGCAGTTTGTCCCCTGCGTATCGTACAGCTCCATTGAATTGGCAGGTGTGCTTGTGCCTTCTGCAGGTGAAGTTTGCCTTCCTTGTAAAGGAGTGCTTCCATCGTCTTCCTGAGCGCAAACTTGATTGCTGATAACTTCAAAGCCAAAGAAACAATAAGGAATCTGACACAGATCCCACACTGCTATTCATGATACCATATCCTGGCATCAGATCAGGCACAGTACTACCTTAAGTGGATGGCAAAATAAACTTCCAAAAGCATTCCTGTTTTAAAAGAACAAGTGATGAGCTGTCTTTTTGAAAAATTCCATTCAAATTGGGATGCTGAATTTTAAATATTATTAACAGTGACCAACCCCACAGCTTCTACAGATTCCCAAAATTCTGTCTTGATTACATAGTTAAACAAGTTAACAACACTAGGACCAAATCTTTACCACACCTGCGCTAGAAAGTGTTCTTAAGATATCAGTTGTATCAGTTGTTGTATCAGTTATTGTATCAGTTATTTCATGTCTCAATACAATGACTTTCAAAAAAAGACTTAAGTACAAAATCATTTTACATATTATTGTCCTGTGTATTGTGGCATTTTCCTTCTCATATAAAGTCATTCACCTGCTTAAGTTCTTCATGAGCAGAATTTGAATGCCCATGACAATGACAATACTGAAATGAATTTTATATTTTGCAATAATTGAATTATTTACATCTAATAAAATTATATTTTCAGTATGTATATATGTATATGTACATACACATGCATATATATACACGTGTATGTACATATACACACATGTACACAAATATGCATATATAAATTAAAGAATATTTGCCTTGTGTTAACATATATTATTGGCTGCTAGTAGTTGACACAACAGGTGGCTATGACATTTTATGTCACTCTTCTACATTAATAGCCTAGAAAGTCACCATTCATGTTGAAAATTTCACAGACTTAAAAACAATTGCTATTTCAATCCTAGAGGAGATTCCACCCTATGTTTAGCAGCCAGCTAATATAATCAGTTGATGGCTATGAATAACTGAGAATGTTAGGTTATGAATTAGTGTTGATCTGGATTCTTTCTGTCAAATGAAATAATCTTATGGTAACGTGAAGCTGCTGACTGCATAATCAAACTCTTACCTTTAAACCAAACTGTTGATACTGTAAATGTTAAGATTGTCTGTAAAATAAATATTTTTAAAATGCCATAAATCATTCAAGTTTCTTCAGTTCATACAGTTCAGCAGAGAATTTTTAGCTTTCATTTTCGTCTCTCCTTCATGTGTTTACCAAACTGTTACAAAACATATGCACTATTTTTGAGGAAGAATAACACAAGCCAAGCAGACGGATCTATTCATGATCAGAATGCAATGGCCTTCATTATATTCCAGTTTGCTTATAAGTGACTGATCGAGAGTTAGCAGATGGTGTTTTCTTTCACCCCTTCGCCTTCCTCTTATTTAATTACTACAACTTAGTTTATGTGCCGGCTCTATAGTGCCTAATAAGCATGTATATTTGTAAGATCATCACTTCTGTGATCTCCAAATTCATCAATGCTTAATCCATCCTCACTGAACCTGGGTCCTGTATTTGAGCTATACATCTAGGACCAGACCAGTCAGACATCTTACACTGCTCTTGGAAGTGTTTCCATCAAACAAACAACCTAGCATCCACCTAGGAAACTGTAGCACCTGTGAAAAATCAGTCTGAAAAGTTATGTATTGTACTTAAGTCTCCTTCCAAGCAGCAACAGCTGCAGTCAGTAATGGCACTGGGGCTCTGAAGGCTGCCTTGCTGGGCTGTCAGAGGTCTCCTCGTTCTGCCAGGGCAGTTTACTCAGGGCTGATATGCCAGGCAGGCAGAAAGCTTGCACATACAATGCTCTGGAGCTCTACAGAGAGAATACTGTCTCTGTTTGACATGGTAATTGTCATACATACTGTTATTTATAAACAACAATCCCTTTGCTATTCAGATAACACACCATTCCTCTTCCTCTGTCTCTAATTTTATCCCAATTTCAACTATTACATATCTCCCCTGTCTGCTGCCTCCCAGTGCAGAGGTTTTGTCTCTCCAGATTGATTTAAGTATACAATTGTGTCCATTTGACAGAATTTCTGCGCAACTGGAAATTCAGCTAAAAGTTCGTTTTACAATATCAGCAAACATGATACTGACATAACCAGTTTTCCCCATTACTAGAGAGAATTCAGAATTAGCACAGCCACAGCACATAAATTCTGGAGAAATTACATTTGCCAAATGATCTACTAGAGAACATAAAAGACAGAAACTGTGTCTTTGTTTTGAATCAAAATCAAGAGATTTTTTTTGTTTTTATCTTAGATATGTTTTGGCACTCATGTATGTAGCACAAGTGAATTTAGCAATATAGAAACCGTGGAAAGATTTAATTGGCCAAAGTTAATACAAATGTTTGTCTATATATGGCATGCATTATTTATATCCATTACAACTGTCCAGCAGATTCCAGCAGATGTCCATTTAAGGTGCAGATTCCTGAAATTAGCCATGACACTTCAGCAGCAATATTTTAATCTATTTCAGGTATTGTGAACCTCTGGAATATTTGAAACTTTATTCTTCTGATTTGCAGCTTAGAAGGCTGAACATGACATCAGTTTATTTTCCTCTGATAGGTGTGTTAGGCATCTGGATATTACTAGACAGAAAAAACAGCCTTTTTTCTTTTTTTTTTTTTTTTTCTTTCTCCTTAGTTCATGCTATTTCTAAGCTAAGGAAAAGAATTACAGAGATGGTGGTTTACAAATCACTAATACAAGACCAAACTCCAATCACTGCGAGAACCCCAGATGCTCCAGTAAACTGGATTTCTGGATTATTTCCACCTCAACGGGGGTATCATGGCCCCATATAGAACCCATGATCTGGTTCATCATGGTTAAAGATGGAGTTTTAGTTTTTTTGGCTGGTTTATTCATGACATAGTCAGTACAAGCCCTTTGGATAAGCATTTCACACAGTGGGTGAGAGGTTCAGCTCTAAGGGCAGCGTTACACTGCATTAATCCAATGACTTTAATACCTTTACTCCTACTATCTTACAGCCATGTAGCTGAGAGTGAATCAGGCTGAAGATTTTAAGTATAGGTAATTCTGCTATTTTTATGAGGCCCTGCAGGCTCTAATTCTTTGCACCATGTGGGAGCCTTCCATGAATACAGAGTGCCATCTGTGCTTGGGTCTCATTCCTTAAAGAAACATTTAGCTTTCTATTCATCCTTTCTGCATTCCTGGGGCTGAGCAGTGTGTGAGTGTGTTACCCCTTCCTCCCTTGTGTCACTGGAGTTTATTGATCAGCCTCAGGACTAAAAACACAGCAGAGAGCCCTGCTGTTTCCAGTAGCTGCTGCCTATCTTTTGAAGCAGAGATGAATGTTTGAACCATAATGTATTCTTTCAACACAAGAGTATTAAACTATTGTGAAAAATAAATGCAAGAGATTCTCAAACTGGGAGGTGAAAAGGCATTGGTGCATCAGAAAGCTTGCACACCGAGCCTTTTGCTTCAGCTCTTGCAGCCTGAGCCTCTTGTATCTCTGACTAATTCTCTCCCTGCTCACCACAGGAATACTAATTGCCAGATGAAGCTCTTTGTTCAGCTAATGCCCTAATTGTTGCTTAGAAGAGGAATTATCTCTGCCAATCACTAATTACAAGGAAACTTGAGACTTTATTTCTATGGTTGGTCCACAGAGCTCAGAGTTACAAAGTTACTGAAATTACAAGGCTAGAGTCACTGGGTGAAAGAAACCAACCAAACCAAACCAAAAAACCACAACCACATTCTTTCTGTAGTGGGTTGTTCAAATCCAGATACAAAACATTTTACTTTACATCATAGGTGACACCATTCAGTACTTTGCATCATTCTACTGTAACACAAAACCTGCAAGACACCTGGAGTTGCAATATGAATGAGAATCCATGCAGCTCAGATTACTTCATAGTCACATTTGACTCACCAGCACTAAGCCATGGGAGCTTACAAAAACTACCTGAGAAAAAAAAAACCATTAAAACAGAAGAACACAATCCAAATGTAGGTAAACTTTTGAAAGGAATAGCTGCTTGCCTGTGTTTTGATTTTTATCCATCTAGTCTGTATGGATGTTAAACAGGAAAATTTAAGAGCTCTTTGATGGACATTGCCACATTTTCTGCAGCACACTAAGAACAAAAACAATAACTTAAATGTTTCCAGGTTTTCCAGTGATTTGGTTTATGATATTCCACATAAACCCAAGAATACACAGCAGTATAAGCACACACATGCACACACACACGTACAAGTACACCTGGTCTAATAAATAAATAAATAAATAAATAAATTTTCTAAAAAGTACTAGTTTTTCATGTCTAAAACCCATAGCAATATGTAAGAGAGAACAGAATAAAAGTAGCAGAGATATGTACCACATTAGCACTATTGACCTGTTTACATAAATAAACTCCTGCTGTATTAAATGTAAAAGTAAATCCAATCCAAAAGACTTAATCAAGAATTCAGAGACTTCTTTTGTACCTGGAGGTACTTTCTGGGCATCTGTCATACCTTACAGAGGACTCTTTAGTGCCTGCTCTGCTGACTGTGATCCTGTGCATAATAGCTATGATGTGTCATCCATTTATTAAGCTAAAGTGTTCTTACGAAAAGTAGGATTTATTAAGATTGTTGGTAGCATAAAATAAAACCAGAAAAGTACATATAGATATACACATCCTGCTAATGTATTGGGTAGTGCATCTTAGAGGTGGTTACAGTACGTAACAAAAATCCTACAAATTTCTTTACTGTAGTGGTTCTTCCTCTCTGACCTACCAAACATTTGAGCATTACACTGAGTTCCTTTTTCATGGCTTTTCAAAGCTTGATAATACCTTTAACTTTCAGGTTTCTTATGATATCACATAACTCCTGTGGTCTCATCCCAGATTTGCTCAGCGTGTGATTAAGTTTGTTGCTTCACCTTTCCTTCTTAATAACCCAGTGCAAATGTTGCAGACACTTATTTCCAAACATAAAACTGCAAGCACTCACTATTCTGTGGGAACGAAGTAGGTGGCTATGGAAGAAACCCTGTAGAGACAGCAATCATTATGTTTGCAATTGCTTGATGAACCTGACCAAGAATGTTAGAGAATTTGTTACTTTTAATACTAATTCTGCTCTTTATGAAGTACAAATTACTGATTAATGAACACCAATCTGTTCCAGCTACATCCTACACCCCATATGGTGTATAAAAAGACTCTTACAAAAAAGTTATAAAAAGAGAGCTACTAAATCATAGTCAAGTGCATGACTAAAGTAGAGGGATTATCTACAATCTCATGACTTAGTACATTATTCAAAATAGTTTAAAAAGTGACTAACAAGGAGTCAGATGCTTGTTTGGGAGACTGCCTCATTCCCCAGAAATTGTGTTAGCAAATTTTCACAGATATTTAAGGCAATTATTTCTTCCTTTATAGTAGACACTGGTATTGAGTCTAGCAAGAGCAATAGATAAGATCTACAAAAAAATGTTCTACATAGGGCAAAAATTTCCAGTACTGAAAATGTAACAGATAAGAAGGGTGTTTTCTAAAGTTGTCAATGATCATGTGACCATATTAGATCATAGAACCATAGAATACTGGAATGGTTTGTGCTGGAAGAGACTTTAAAAAGTGATCTAGTCCCAGACCCTCCTGCCATGGCTAGGGACACCTTCCACTCGACCAGGTTGCTTAAAGCCCCATTCATCCAGGCCTTGAAGATGTACTTTTTTTCAATAATGCAGTTGTGTCTCTGACAGCTAACAGAACACTTCTTCTCATTTAATCTCTTTTTTCTCACCAATGCCAGGAGCCATGTTATTCGGCAGTCTATGGCAAATGATGTAGTAACGGTTGTTAACAAGAGTATTTCTACCACAGCTATGCAAAAAAAAGAAGGAAAGCAGAGTAGCTGAGAGATGTTTGAAGACCTAGAGTAGGCTACTAAGCATACATGCAATGAGACATAGCAGTCCTGAGCTTGGGGCCACCAGTCCTTGGCTCCTGATTGCCCAGACTGGGACCGCCACTTCCCTGTCTTCTGCTTTGCAGGTCCCTGGCAAAGCTGGGGCATGGTGAGAGGCAGGTTAGGTGTCACAAACCTCTACCAACTTTTGGTGATGGAATCCAAATGCAGCATGAACCTGGGTGTAGAAACCCAAAGCACTCCTGGCTTTGTCAATTCGGACATAGCCTTGATGTTATGCTGTTGCTATATGCTATATAGACCCTTGCCTGCATAGTTACGCTTGTGTCTTGAAATTTATGGACATGGGGTTTTAAAACACTCAGACAGATAATCTAACATCAGATGTAACAAAAGGCAGGGATTTATCCAATAATTCAAACCCCACACAATGGTTACACTTGCTTTCAAAGAATAGCAACAAATGTGACTATAAGCAGAGACCAGTTTTGCAGAAGATATACCTAGAGCAGATTAAAACAGCATGTAAAAGAGTATAAACCAGCGCACAGAGTATATATATTGTTTTGTTCATGCCAAGCTCTATTTAAAAAAAAAGAAAAGTTAGTGGAGATTAATATCTAAAGATTATTGAATATTATAAGCTGTTTAAAAAGTAGAGATTTTGGGGTAGAATTCATTTACCTATACACTAGGACTTGGATTGTGGTTTATGGATTAGTTGGTGTTTGATCCCTTTGTTTTTTTCAAAGAATGCCGGGTCACTAAACTTAAATGTTTCCTGTCATCCACAAAGAACCTTTAAAATCATAGATTGTTTTCTCTCTTTTCAGGATTTATTTTATTTTAAAAAGTATATATACACATATATATGTGTATATGTGTATATACACATATATATGTGTATATATATATATATAATCGTTACTTCTTCTATAAGATTTGAAAGACCTTCAGGTGCTATATAGATCATGTATGACTTCGCCTGGACAGGGGACATAAGGTACTTATCAAAATTCATCCCTGCTATTGCTTCTCCTTTTATTTCTGTCCACTATAGCGAAAAGCTTTGTATGCCCTTCCAGTAAAGGATGCAAGGCTGGCTAGCAGTCAGCATGACAGAAGGAAAGCAGTGCAGCAGAAAATTGGATAACAGGATAAAAAACACAAGGACCACAGGAAGCCCATCAAAACTGCCTCCTCTTGTCAAAAACCAGACAAGTGACAAGTACAAATATAAAGTATTATCCACAATTCAGTATTTCTAATGATATCACAATTACAGTCCTGCTTCCTATAGGCAACCACTTAACTTTTTAGGCTTGACCTTACAATCACAAACCAAATGTGGTGCGACAAAACAAATCTGTGGAAGAATTGTTTGCAGTCAGACATCTGACTATACAGTTCCAAGCTAACTTTTATTTAGCTATTTATCTTTAGGAAAAAAAGTGTTTAAAGAGTACTACTCAGTCACTGATATAAAAACATGTTGACTTAAGACCATGTACATATTTAGCAATTCCAGATCATGCATCAGAGTCAGGCAATTTAAATTGTCTGCCAACAGTTCAAGACAGTGGCTAATTCATTACTCACACATCTCTAGTTGGAGTAGTAATTTAAACTCATGTGTGTCATATTAATTGTAATCTTGTTTCAAAATGACAAGATAAATTTCTCAAGGTACATAATATATTATGGACATAGGTCAAAACAAATGAGTGTCTAAAAGAGATTAACACTAAATACAGGCAATATGTCATGTTTGTAAATTAGGAAAGGATAAATTACATTAACATTTAACAGATTGTTCATTATACTTCGTCTATGCTTAGGCTTAGGCAAATACTTCTCCTCTATATAAGATCTCTTCAAACAACTCATACAGAATATATGGGATTGCATACTTGGGATACAGAAGCATCAGTTCCTAGATCCTACAAAGAACAGAACACAGTGCTACAGGATAAACAAAGCTAGTATCCTGACTGGAGTTTCCCTGATTTATTCTTATTAGTAGCAGGAGTGTTAAGGAAAGATTCAAACATTTTCCCTATTTTTTTCTTTTCTTCCTGTTATACAATTAAACATGTTGGAGACAAATGGTTTAATTTAAAAGCAGTTTTCTTAACAAGGAAAGCTTTGAGCCACTTGATCAGTTCAAGCACCTAAGCAATTCACTGTCACTGTGCTTGCAGTGCTCTGTGCTCTGCATGGACAACAGCAATGTTGTGTGGGACATCACTGCCTCAAGTTCCCTCCATATGCAAACCCTTGGCCAGCTTCAGAAACTCACAGCAATGGCTTTCAAAGTGCTCTAAAAACTAATGAAGGGTACAAGGAAATGTAACTGCTCCTGTGACTGTAGAATTTGACCTATCAGAGTGTTCATTCATGTTTATATTGTCACAAACATGTTAAAAGGAAAGGATGCATTTCTATATTCATCAATATTCACTGATTATATCACAGTAGATAAGTATTTATTATAATTGTAACTATATCGACACTAAAATTTCTAGTTTTGTTACCAGTATTTCTCAGCATAATCTACATATAGACCAGTCATACACTTTCTAAAGCAAGTATAACCCTATCGATTCAATGAAACTGTCCATTTAGCTAAAAATAAATAAGTAGGAAGCCTAAATACAACTCATTTTAAGCAATTTACTAAAAACAATAAAAATTTCAGGTTGAAATCACTGATCATGCTGATTTTATCAGATAAACTGTGGGGCTTTCCCCCTTGTTATGTAAGGATTCCTTTGATAGACTGAATAATAATGAAAGGATTTACTTAATTCCAGATGACATTTTAATTCATTTAATTTTAGTCACTCTGATGATAATGCTGTAACACTCCTTTCAAATAAAGAAAATCTGCTGAGAATTATGTGCTGAATGGAGGCTTTTCCATCACTCACACATGATCTCATATATCTATTTATTTCTGCAGAAAACTGCTGTAGCCTCATACTCTTTAATTACTGCCATTTAAAGGCAATAATTCAAATTTCATTGGTTTTGCCATGTAAATGTCATTCCTTGTCTAAATAAGGTCAGCCATTTAGACATATTGGTTTTGATATGTGTGTCATCTATATTTCATTTCACTCTATTTCATCTCTTCTTAAGGCATCATGATGCTTCTCACACTGCTTTACTTTCCACCCTAACATTTGTCTGCAGGATAGCTGTGTTGTTAACACAATTCATGTATCAGTCACCAGTCACTGTCATCTGTATTTCCAACCTCCTTTCTTTAAAAATCTACCAATTTCCATTGGAAATGTACAAATGCTAATCAGAACCCGCAACAGCTCTGACTGTGGGATAAAGGAATGAAGGAACAGAAATATGTGGGATAAAGCAGATTTCATTGCTAACTAATGCAGATGTCAGTACATGTGGGTGAATGTCTTTTCCTTATTTGCAGATCTTGTTTCACCCAGTGATAAAAACAGAAGCCAAACTGAAGCTTTTTTTGCTGCTGTATGTTCAACATGGGCAGCTGGCATTCAATAAAATGGGCAGCATTAACAAGGCCAGTGGAATAGTATCTCCTTCTAATCTGAAGTCCCTGGGTAGCATGGCTGGGGGGATCATTCTGATTAAAAATATGTTTGCTACGTGTTTTGAGCCTAAGTAGTCTTTTGTAGATATATTATTGTCTGCTTTATGGGGAATCTCATCTGGCTTCCACAGGGAAAAGATCCTTCAGAACTTTTGGTAGTTTGCAGTTAGGCTACCTCATATTAATAATATCTGTCACACTGGATGATGTTCTCAGAAAAGCTATGCTTGCATCACTCTTCCTCTTTTAACCAGGTAATATCAGACTGACAACACAGAACAACAGAAACACGAGCTAGAGGGTTGCATTTGGAATCTATAATGTGCAAGGCAGAAGAAAGGTCAACACACATAGGAAGGAGACCATGAAATATAGGATGAAGTACTTATAAAACTTTCTACAAGACAGTACATAGTTGAACAGTCTGAAAAAGTGAAAAATAATCCAAAATTAGAGTAAATTTTTTTTCAGTGCATTCTTTTCCACTTCTCTTTTGACTGAACTGAAAATCATGGCATTATTTTTTGTCATATCAAAACTTATGTATAAATTCAATCTGAGAAAACAGACTAAACTCTGTGTGGAAAAAAAAAAAAAAAGTGAATTTATAAATTTAACTCTCAGCAGAAGTGTTCGCATGTCAGGCAGACATATGTCCAATATGCTCTCAGGTTGTAGTCACCAAGATAAAATTCTCTTATGAACATATCATGTGAGTTGCTAACTGAAGCAAAACTTGAATTACCTCCAGTGGTCCATTCCAGCTTGAATTTTTTTGTGAATTCTGATACCAGATTATTTTTGTGAAGTGTCCTGGATCACTGACTCTGCAAAAGGAGCAAATGTGTCGGTGAAAATGTGATCCAAATCTCACTCTCCAGGAAGTTTTAGTAGAAATTACAAGAAAAATGAAAATTTTGATTGTTTTAGGCAGGTTTTTTCAGATTTCTTCCCATGTTTTCTGGTTAGGTAGTGAGATGTGTGCAAACAAAACATGTGTACATTGTTTTATTACTTAAAAATCCCAAATGTTTAATGAAATAAGAGATACTTCAAGGACATAATTTGATCCCTTATTATTACGGTAAGGGCTCTGTAGAAAAGACAACAAAAGGTCAGTGGCTTTAACAGCAGGGAAAAATTTTGCACTTTTAAAAAATAATTTCTGTTTGTAATCAAAGTTTTTAGTCAAGTACTTTCTCAAACCTGCTAAAATAAATTGAGTTTTTATATTCTATTTAAATGGGCAGAGAGCAGTGGTCAGAGACATATTTTGCAGCTATAACCATGACATATGCAACTTTTTTTCCCGCAAGAAATTCTTAGATCTTGACATTTTGAAGGCAGTGAAACCATTTCTCTTGCTTGTTGGTTTTAGGAGAATTTAGAACTATACTGAGCAGATGCTAAAACAGATGGACACTGTCTTCTGGAAGAGTGGGAAAAATATCTGATTAGAAAATGTCATGCTATTGTTTCTTCTTAATTTTTCCAGCTGGATAAGCTACGTAAGGACATTTCTTTATGTCATAATTGAAAGAAAATATATATGCTGACACTACCGTAGTCAGTATTACATAGGCAGCTAGGTCCTGGCCCTGCTCCACTACTCCTTTTTTGAAGTGATCTCATGTTGGTAGCCCCAGTCTCTGCTTTTCCCTGGGGAAGAACATTTCAGGATGAGAATCACAGCGGACTGTAGCTGGAGTCAGAGAAATCCCAAATGGGCAGGAAGCCCTATGGGAACTGCAAACCCTGCTCTGAGGGGGGATAGTGGCAACAACCTGTCAGGCTGACATCTTTGCTGTATTTTATTCTTTCACCACCTGGGATGCATGTGTTTGTGGGAACTCACTAGTACTGGGAGAAGGAAAAAAGAAGACATGCTACTCCTCACCTTTTGATGATGTCTTTTCTGACTACTGCTCACCCAGGGACTGGAGATGCTATTGCTCACCATAAAAGCTTGCCAAAGGTCCCACATGCTCTTCCTCCAGGCCCTGCATCAAACTGCTTGCTGCATGGGGCACCTTTATTTCCTGCATTAGAGCTGTTTCAGCTGTAAATCCAATCAGCCTGAAAGCAAATTTATGTTGGTCACTAGTCCAACTGGTATCATAGACAAGAGTCTCCCCGTACTGGAGCTGCCAGATGGAGATCTGCACATGGAGGGGTTACACGAGCACAAGAGGGAAAAGTGAGGGGCTTGGTCTGATCTTTGCTCCTCTATAAATTACTCCCCGTCTTGTGTTTTGTCTGTAAATTAGATAATGAGCTCTTCCATAAACCAGGTGGTTTCTCTCAGGCCATCCAGTAACACTGGCTGGTGTATCAGCCAATGGAGCATTCTCTAGTCTGTTTCCCTCATCACACCAACCTTCTTTTCCTTTTAATAGCTGTTCTTTCTATGGTATTGTATTGCTCTGCAGTTAGATTTTTACATCTTTCTTCCAAATAACACAAGAAAGAGTTGTAAACAGAATCACAGCCCTATGAATAATTGAATATGTTCTTGATTGTCGGAATTGGAAAAAGATTACTATTAAGACAGGCTGGGATTCCTGTAAATTCAATTTTACATATAGAAAAATACTTCCCTCATGTCTAAATGGAATATTTTGTTTCATATTGATACATTTAAAAAAGCTAACAGGAGATATCTATTTATACATAGAAATTCAATTCCTATAATAAAAGCTGTTTTGATTGTAGAAACACTTTCCTTTAAAATTTTGCAGCAAAATGTTTCAAGATTGGATGGTTTTGGTGTTCTGCTTTCCGTTATTGAAAGCAATCAAAATGAATATGGAAAATTCCATGTTCAACTCAAATTGGTAATTTGGAGTAAAAATATTTCATCTCCTCTTTGAAAGACGTTTCTTTGTGATGATGATTTAGAGTCAATGTGAAAAATTTGCTTCAGGCTGCAGTTTTTCCTTTGGCAGACCGTGATGGATTCTTAGGATGATCTCTTCTGGGGCAGCCCTGAAACACTGGAGTGTGCTCTCTGGCTACCCTTTAGCTCGTATGATGTGAAGTGCATGAACTTGTCTGAATGTGAACTTTTAGTCTGGCAGAAATTGCACCTACTGCAATACAGACTGGATTTTAAACTGCATAAAAACTTGCTGCATGATCTGTTTAACAGCTTAATAAACAAATATTAACAGCATTTTTGCTACAGTTTGCTAAATCCATTTAAAACAATGGTGAACTGACAATAAATAGACCACACACACAAGAATACCTATCCAACCAAATTATTACCTTGCAACAATATGGCCATGTTATGCCATAAGATTGTCATCTGAAGGCTGAGAAGATGTTCTAGGCCCTTTAAAGCATTTTTATGCCAGTGTGCAAACAGATCAAAGAAATTAACTACAATGTTAAGCATAACACACTATGCAATGGAATAAGAGACTACCTTAGAAGCTAGGCCTTTTCCTTCTTTAATTTAATTCAGTAAAGAAATATGAAATAACCATTTATTTTCCACTGTGATGTTTAGCCACATGTCCTTAATATTTTTCTTCTGCAGTAAGTCATATTTTTCATGGTCCTATTCTTACATAAAAATTACATGGAAAAATTACTGCATACCTCCTAACACATATTTTATGATGCAGTAATCAAGTCTACATTTACACTTCCATTAAACTAAAAATATTCTTAATATATTTAACCTTATTCTGCTCACCTTTGCTGAGTATTTTCAGGCATATATGCTTCAGCTAAATCCTTAACTTGATTTAAGAATAATACCCATGAGCTTGTCCCACTCATTTTGTGTTCTACATAAATTAAGAAGTGTAGTAGTCTGTCAAACAGTTGTTCTAAGAAACAACAGAAACAGAGAGATGTGTAGCTAATAGATTTGATAAAACCTATCTTTATCACAGTATATCTGTGTAATTCTGAAACTATGTACCTACCTCTCTTCTTTCTTTCCACATGAAGAGTTTCTTTCATCTGAGTGACGGAAAAAAATACACAGTCAAAACCAGAAGAAACCAGGAATAAACCACTGTGGCTAACAATGCACTGGAGTAGTTCTCCAAAGAGGTCATAGAAGGCCTCAAATGGCCTCTGAGCCCACCCCGGCACAGCTCCCAGCATCTCCCACCCCCAGCACTCTTCAGACAGCTGTGGGGCATTAGATTGGGCCTTGAATGGAACCCAAGAGCCCTTAGTGCCATTTCTTATCACAGAACTCTTAACAAAGACCTGATGTTACTGGACAAATACTTATTACCCTGCTCCTTCCTGGGTGACATAAGCTACCAAGAGTTCTGCCTCCTATCTCTGAGTTACTGAAAAGTTACTTTTATATCTCCACCTTCTTGCAATCCCTTGAAACTAACACACATGAATCTTTATATGTGATTTTGGGCTCTATGGGATCTTTCAAGTATAATTAAAGAAGAGGAACCAAAATTTATTCACCTTGTAAAATGTAAGAATATCAAATATCCAAACCTCATCATTTTAGTCCAGCACTAAGAAGCTGTATAGAAAAAACTCACCACCACCAACAAAAAATAAACAAACAAAACAACAACAAAATCAACAACAAAATCAGTGCACTTTGATAACTAGTGGTGCTGTGCTACAAGAAATTATATAAATACTTATACGTTAGTCATTACAAGAAAACAGATACCTTCAGTGAGATATATCCCCATTGGGATATAAAGAGCATCAGATATAAATGTTCAGATCTTATATTTTGTATTAAAACTCAATGAAAGAGCAAAAATATATCAGCTCCATCCCAGAATAAAAGATATAGTTGTTTTTTTAAGTCGCAGCATCAACTTAACCATGAAAGTTTATCTGGATCCATACTTGAAAAAATACTAAAATACATATGAGTGGTACATAGCAGGACCACATTTTCTATGAAGTTTTAATAAAAAGAAAGATTTTTAGCTAAAAAATACAAGGGTGAAAAAGAAGAGGCAAATATTCATCCTTAGCAATAGGAGGGGTTCTAATACTCATTCATTGTAGAACATAATCTCAAGAACAATTGCTGTGTCTTTATAAAAGTACCTAAAAGTCCTCAAGTGTTTTAAAAGCTGGTATTCTCACCCATTCTCACCCTGAGGAATATCAGAATATGCATCCTATAGATAGATCTCATTATTTAGTGCAATAAAAAAAGAAAAAAAAAAAAACCAAACCAAAAGGCAGCTCTGCTATTTCATCAAACCAGGGCAGCGTCTATGTGCCATTCTTTGCATCATCAGGGGAAGCTTAAGAAGCTTGGAAGTAAAATAGGCAGAGACCCACAAGTTCATGAACTGATGTTTACTCATGTAAACTAGCATTTTAAAAAACCCTAATTTTACTAGGGGGTGTAGAGAGGTGGGTGGGCACAATCTGCATTCTGCAAAACCTGCACTTAAAATTAGTGAGTTACCATAAAGCCTGGACTGCAGCAAATGAGTCTCAGAGGCTAATGTACACTGAGACAGTAGAAAGCATGGTTAAATTTGTTAAGGGCTAAGATGCATTTTTTGTAATCCTGTAAATACTTCCAGCTATTATCATTAATGTTTTTATTGGTATGTCACTGAAAGTGCTCACAGCTTCACAATTTGCTTAGCTTCAAGAAATCGGACCTATGGGGTTTGAACAGTAGAAAATTAGTCTTTGAAAAAACCTGGTTTTTTGCATCGAACCTATTTTTGCTGGAACAAACAAAGCATGTCAAATGTCGTCAGCGGAAGAAGATTTTAAGCTTTGTCTGAGACAAATTTTTACTAGCAGGAATAGCTGGCTTTAGCACATGATTTGTGCCAGTGCATTTAGTATCTGATCCAATTTGGATGGACAGTGCCTTTTCCAAATGTTTAGCAGATGGAAGGGTGGTGAGTAGTCACAAGAAACAGGTCATTTCTATTACAATAAATTGCTTGGAAAACCAGATATTCCTCTACTGCCACTGACAGATATCATTACAGCACAGAGTGTCTATGAATCAGGTAGACTACTGTCTATCCAAGAGCAAGATCTCTCACTCTGCCCCATGCTGCTTGGTAAAAACCAGTTGCTTTCTAAACAAGTGAATGCATTGCTCAAGGCCACCATTACATTCTAAGAAGCTTTCCTGGCACATTTAGCCATCCCTTTAGAGCAGGGTAAAGCTCATGGAGTGGAACAGGAGATCTTGCCACTGTAAGGACTTCATGTTCAGGCCTATCTGTATTTCACTGCTGTTTTGAAAATTTCTTATATGAAGGAAATATTTCATAGTACTTCTGCTGCTGCTTTTAGTATTAAGCATGAAAGGTACAAATAGGAAAATAACATAATTAGCATCTTTCTTTTCTATACTGTCACTTATCATTCTCTCGGCATGAGAGCTGCCAGATACTTTGACTCATGCAGTCAGAACTAATATACCAGTGTAAAAATAAGAGATAACTGAGACGGCAGGAAATGTTCCAGAAAAGCAGTCTGATCTTCACACAGCTTCTTTTCTGCTTTCTTCTACTTGGCATGCTGTATTTTGCAGCTCATTAGTTATCATATGTTCACTTTGCTCTCTGATTCTCATGACAAATACCTCTGGTAAAGAAGAGCACAGCTCAGAGAAACTGCCTCCCCATTTTAGGTACACTGAAGAAACTGCTTTTAACTCCATCATCCTTAGTTCCAAATTGAAGTTGTGATTTTGGGATCCTCATCTCATACTCCATTTGATGTTGCTTACTTAAAAAAATATTAAAAAATCATAGCAATAATACAATCAGTTTAAGCTGATTTGATCCCTAGTGCTTATTGGATCTACGCCATATCCCTCACATTGTTCTACCCACGCAGTAACAAATGCAGCAAAGATCATAAGTTTGGAGTACTCACTTAACCCTGATCTGCTTCACAGTTTCCTGGCGCTTTGGCCAATTGAATATAGAGAAAATTCTCAAAGTTTTTTAGAAACATCAAAATAAAGCTTCTGATTTCTTCACAACTGATCAAGGAGAAGTTTTATAAGTTTTAAATTTTCATTTTTAAAAGATGTGAATACTTTCTTAAGTGATATCTGACTAGAACTCTATATTAGCTTTATTTTGCTAATTCAACCCTGGCAATTCACAGCTGTCTATAATGGCAGGAAGATTTGTACCCTAGTATATAGAATTTATATATTATATATATAAATATATATAAATTTAAAGCTTTCTGATGCTGAAAGCACTGTTGCCACTGTACTTCCAAACAAATAAAACCAAGGAGGGATGTAAGCATAACTTGGAGAGCAACACTGAAGGTGCAATGTGATCATTACAAAGTATTCTTCTTGCTTCTGTATCCAGAAAATCACTGGGTGGCAGAAATACACCACAGGCTTAAACCATAGGGCAAAATGTTCACTCTTGCCATTTCTCTGTTCTCTGGCTCTCTTACAGACAGATATCCTCATCTCATTAGTTTTACTGATTCTACAAGTGTAGGTATGGAGTTTCTCAGTGTTTAGATAAAGCTACGGTAGCATCCAGTGTTATCCTCCCAGGGATTCAGTATGTGGAGAGTGCTTGCAGGCAGACCAGCTTGAACCCTCCAAGATTTATATTCTGATCTCAAGAAGGCACAGCATTTTTCATCTCCTGTGGGTCGTCTTTTTCTATGTATGCATGTTCTTCTTAATATGTAGTAACAAATATATCTAATTCAGTTGTTTAAATGCCATGGGAATTGGATTGAGAGCAGTTCCCACATTTCAACAGAAATGAAAAATTAGGAACTGGGAAGAAATCCAATACATATGAATTATGCTTCTTCACTTCCGCTGGATTCCACTTACAAAGAGCCAGAGCTGGTAATGCCACTCTGAAGATTAAAGAGTCTTGCACTCCAGTGGAACTATCTTCTATCTCCTTATAATTATTATTCCTAGTTCTTACAAAATGTTACCATAATAATGAATATGAATAACTAAACAAAATAATGTTAACTTCAATCACATTTGCTTTTGGAAAATGTACAGGAAAACTTATGGCCCAAACTTGCAGCTGGCCAAAAACATTTTCCCTATTACAGTTCTGCAACACAATTCTCACACTCTCAAGTGTGAGAATTTATATTTCTGACAAATTTTTGACTATTATAATTATTTGTTACAATTTTAGGTATCCATAGAAATAGCTCAATGCAAAACTTGTCCAACTCCTCATCTTTGTGATATCGTGTGTAAACAAGAAACATTGACCAATGCTGTCTTGTGAGAACATTCCTAAAACTTTAATTGGTTTGAAGTCTGCCAGAGAGCTATCAAATCTCTCTTACCAAAAAAATTGTTAAAACATGTAAAAGCCTCTTGAAACTTCTTTGATGGTAAAATATTAACTTAATCTTTTAATTATAAGTTGAGCAGGAGATGGAGCTATCCATTTTGAATCTGAAATATGAACTGCATAAATGTCTAACAAGTCCAGCTGTCTCTTGTCCAGTTTCAAAGAACCAAGAGTAAGCAGAAATCAGGTTTGTCTCATTCTTTATAGAAGCATTTTTCTGTTATTTTGATGATACTTTAAAATGACTAAATGAAAGAAAACACACATATTGTCTGTCTAAACAAAACATCTGAACCCTAGTTGTATTGCTCTTTTGGTTGCTCTTGTGGTTCTCCAGATGCTAACATTTAAGATTTAACATCTATCAGCACTACCTGGGTGTGAAGCTCAATGTGTTAATGGGAACACTGTCGTCTACATGATGTGTTCCCACTGAATCTGACTCTATGAAAGTTCCCTATGACATGCCTGATTTTAATCTGAATCAAGAATAAAAATAATCTGCCTTTATTTTCTTAACAACATACTTAGCTCTTGTACAAATGCCGAATGTTTTGAGTCTCCTCACTTTTGTGAGCATTTTTACTTCTTATTCTGAAGCTTTGTTGAAACAAACCTCTGAAAAATGAAGGAATCCCTAATTTCAAATACCTTCATGCAAAATGAATGACTGATATTACAGCTTATGTAACTACAGATCCTACAAAGAATAATTTTTCCAAGATCTGAGGTGAAATAGAATCCATGGGACCTGTACTCTAAGGGCAATGAAATATCAGCAGTGTAGCATTGGAGGTGTAATATCTGAGCATAAATACTGACATTCCCTCTTCTGAAACTTGCTAGATATCAGAATTCCTCAATGCTTTCTTATTTTTGTTTCCATAAAATAAAACATCATCAAAACATCCAGGGTTTGTATGCTTCTCTAATAACAGATAACTGCTATAAAGGATAGTCTCAGTTTAGTCATCTTAGTCTGAGAGTCTCTCTAGTTTTATTCCTGTATTTCCCTAGAATCCCTCAAATCTTCAGAAAAAAGCTGAGTAATAGATACAGATCTGTAGCATTTAACCAAAATTTAACTGTCTCTTTGTAAAGTCTATTGTGCCAGTATTTTGGAAAACAATTTAAGTAGGAATATATTAGGTTGTTGTTCAGCTTTTAACTTACCTGGAAACACAGTGAAATGCTTTACAAATAAGGGAAGGCAGTCTTAATGTATTTCCTGCATACATTATGAGCAAGTAAACACAGCAGTTTATACAAGCCCAAGTTTTAATGCTGGGTCTTTTACAACAAAAGCAGAGTCCATGAATTTACAGTCTCGCTTACAGAAGCCTGGCATAAGATTCCTAGCTAAGAAGATGACAGGTACCTTCCAGCACAGATCACGATCACCAGATGGATTTCAGACAGTAGCCAAAGGTTCAACAGGACCCTGTGTAACACCATAGAGGTGTTGTGCTCTACTCCCCTGCTGATCTCTGTTGATCTGTGCATTTCTGACCGTGCTGAGCTCTTAACTAGCAGTAGTTCAAAGGCACTATGCAGCAAATTAAGGAATTTCCGGGAAAAAGAGAAAAGGTAGAGAAATCCTGATTCTCTTCTGCCACTGAAATGATTTGAGCTGGCTAGAAAATGAATTTTATTTTTTATAATTTATTTTATATGACAAAAAGGCCTGTTTCCTTTGGGCTCCTGTTCTTGTGAACTCCAGTGAAGAAAAGAAAAAAACAACACCCAAAACCCACTGAGACCCACCTAACTCCCCCCCCCGCTCCCAAAAAGGAGAACCAATAAACACCAAAAAAAGCAGAGGGGGAGGAATGTCCTGTAGGCAGAAAGAGGTCTATCTGTGGATCCTGGAAACAGAAATAAACATGTTAATAAAAAAATGAAAACAATCTGAGAAAATAAAACTAGACCAACAAAAGCTACATGAAATGACTGTACAAAGTGTCTTTTAAAGCATTTAAGGTAATCTTTGGAAAGTGTCCATAACAACAGGCTCCAAGATGGGCTTTTAAGGTTTCAATCACTAGTAATGAGAGTTTCCCAGTATTCATCTTAGGAAATTCTTTATAGTTTTAGAGGGGGATTGATCACAAATACTCCTAAATTTAACCATTCCAGTGTCAGAATAAAGGTTTTCATACTGTGAAAGCAAGTCTTCCTGCTCAGGCAAAAAAAGATATGACAATTCAAGCTCCAAAGCACGGTCAAATACGGAATATAAACATGTTTTAGACAAGTCTCTTTGTATAAATTAAAAATTCTGCTCATGTCTCTGCCACTGTATCCTTTTCCAGGAATATGAAACTGAGATCTTCCAAATTTGGTTTTGTATTTTTTTAGCAGGTTTTTCCAACTGGACCTGCAATTGAAACTGATACCATAGCTCTGTTTTTCTTCTCTGTTTTTCTTCGTTACTGCAGATTGATGACAGATTGCAAAACAGCTTTATATGGAAGGAGTTTGAAAGAGCTTCCCAAATTGTTAGCAATTTATTTATTTTTCTCCTTAATGTGGAAATGTTTTGGCTTTGTATGTGGCAAGGTAGCATCTTTAACTGGCATTGCACAGCCAGTTTCGGGCCATTTGGTTCTACAGAGAAGCTCTGGTAGTCCTCTGAGCAAGCTCCAGAAGGGACCCCTTGAGCCTTCACATTCCTATCCTCATGGAGTCTCTGTTATATTCTCGGTAGAATCAAGATTTAGACACTTCAAATCACCTGACAGGAGTCAGACATGAAAGAAATATATAGAAAGGCCGTATTTATGCAATCTATACCCACACTGTGTCATTGAAACCCAGTTATTGTGCAAGCTCTTGATGAACCAGAGCCCATTCCTGTTCTGCCTGCAATGTGGTCTTTTCCCCCCTCTTTTCTATTAATTTGTTCCCATGGCAGCCGACAGAGCATTGGGCCTGAGCAGTGCTGAGAGCAGTAGAGGGGAGGAGCAGCTGGGTGGGAGAGCTCCCCATCATGAGCTGCCTCACTTGACAGCCAAGCAGGATGCACATCCTCACAGCCACGCACAGCTCCTGCCTTGCAGCAGACTGGGGGACAAGGAACAGTTACTGATTCACTTCCTGTGACAAAACAAGAGGAAAGCCAATATCCCTATGTGCAAGTTGCTGTGAAATCAAAACACTTCTTCCAGCCCCAATAGCAATGTAAGTATAAAGACAACCCAAAGGGAAAAAAATAGCATTTTCTGGATCTCTACATGAAAATGTGAGAGGTTTTATCCTCAGTTGTTCAAGAAAGAGCTTCTGAAGAAAAAAGGATCAAAGAAATGGTAACGCATAGGTAATTTTTACCCATGGAGTTAAAACTGACCACAAGGAACAAGACCTCAGTGACTGAGGTAATCTCAGAATTAACACAAGGCTGTCACATCTCAGATGTAATCTCTGAAAAGAGAGGTGGATAATGAGGTTGTTCACCTCAGGCCTATGCTGAACTTTCTGCTTGCAGATGTAAATGCCCTCCTGGTCTTCGTGGTTAACTTCTTCAGTGCAGCTAAGGTTTATTTGCAATTTTTCTTTTTTCTTAGCATTATCTATATGTATATCTTATAGCTTAGTGGTATGCTAGTCTAATTAACTTTTTTATTATATCATCAATATGTTTTTTTTCTTTTGAAGCAAGATCTTTAAAAAAAAAAGTTTCTCTAGAGCTTTATTTTTTGATCTTTCTCTGGGGATCAACACATAATGCTTCCAAATATGTGAATCAATTTTTATCCTCTTCACTTCATTTAAATACCCACATTTTGCATTTGCAACAAAAAAATGACCAGTTTTTCAACTTCAGACAGGCTAACTCTGGAGTGTCTTCCCAAAGAAGAGGCAGCTCTAGTGCAATGATCCTGTTTCACAATACAAGTCCCAGGGAGCTGCTCAAAATCTATTGGAAGGGCCTATCGTGGACTCACAGAATCATTTAGGTTGGAAAAGACCCTTAAGATCATTGAGTTCAACCACAAATGCCAGGTACATGGCATCACGGAGGCAACAAGAACGCTGTGTCTGAATGGAGCTTCCTCTGGCTAAATGTTGCTGTCTGTCATAGGAAAAAATAGCTTTGCCTGGTGTTAGGAAAAGCATCTACAATTTAAAATGTAAATAAAATAGTATGTAACTTGTGATGGGTAAATATCTTAAAAGGTCATGCTAGAGCTGTGCAGACAGAAGGTGAAAAAATGTAACTTTCTGAACCCCTTTAAAACAAGAAATAATCATAAATAACTGTCTCCACACATGCTCTTCCTTCTCTGTGACTTTTTATTTAGCCAGAGTCACTCATTACACGCAGCACTCAGCTCAATCACTGAATAATTGCCTTGCCAGGTTTTATTTGTTTGTTTGTCTGATGTGTCTTACTTCCTCTGCAAACTCTCCCCCTTTCTGCTGGGTGGCCCACAGCCTCTTTACATCTGGAGTGCATCATTGCATACTGAATTCTCTGGATTTGAGGCCAAAATTCAGCAATCAACGTCCACAAGAGTGTCTGTAACCCATGTTCAGAAATTTAGGGAAATTAAAGCTGCTGAAGACCAGGAAATAAATTGTAGGGAAGGAACTTAATCCTGCAGGGCACCAGTGAGGATTATTGTGCCATTTTGACAAGGCAAATGTAATAAACGATGTAAGAAGGCACAGACAAACTTATTCTTGCATGATTGCCCCTTCTTATGTCCCTAAGGATGCATGCCCACGATTATCAGAGGCAGATGGAAGAATGCACAGACAAGCATTCATCTGCACAAAGGAGATCGTCATTCAACTCAAACTTTCCTGAATGTGCTCATTCACTGCCCACAACTTGAACTTCTTTTAACCTGCACACTGGTAAACAGCGTGGAGTTGATTAACTTCTCTTTAGGGCACAGTGATCTACCTCAGGCACCTATGGCACAAAGTGCAAATCATCACGTCCCCTGGGACATATCGCACAAGGAACTGCTGGCTCAGAGAAGACAGACTGGGCCATCAGTCACATTCCAGCCTCAGAAAACACTGATTACACACCAGATTTTCAAGTAAACAAAACCAATGTAACTCCCTTTCTTCAGATGAGCTGTACTTAGGTGTGGGCACATACTGAAGTACCCTGCTGAGTCAGATAGACTCCATCATCTGCTTGTTCAGAAAAGATATCTTCAATTGTTTCAGGTTTGGAATGATTCCAGAAAAAAAAAATCAATATATTTTACCATCCAACATACATTTGTAGCTACTTTTTTTGCATAATTCCTAAAAAATCATGTGTACTTTTGAAAGTTTTTTCCAATGTATCCGTTCACTTAAAAGGGCTTAAAACCTTTGAGACAAATCTTCTTTTCAGCAAGTCCTCAGCTTGCTCTATTTTATCATTAGTACTGAACACCTACCTTGGAAGGTAGATATGAGAAAGAGATACGAGAAAGAGAAAAATACTTTAATGCTGCAACACTGATTTCATTGATGAAAAAATTGGAAATTAAGCAGAGTGCCAGAAGGTAGGGATAGATTCAAAAGCTAAATGCTTTCCAGTACTTTCAAACAAATATCTGTTAGATGAAAGCACAAGACAAGAAAAGGAAAGACCATATGGTTTCAATGCTGTCTATGTGACAACAATGCCACTCTTAAAAATTGCTAACTGATGATCTTCCTGAATTAGATCAGACAACTTTCTGCCACTGAGAGGAAGAAGACATGATACTGCATGCCACACATGTTTTAGAAAAAAGAAATGCTTGCATGAAACATCTTATATATGTAAATAAATTATTCTACTGATTCTAACAGCTATTTTTACAGGCATTCTTGTGTTTTATTGGTTGCTTGGGAAGAGAAAAAGATAAGATACAAGAGCTATAGGATGAGACAGTTATGCCCCAAAAATGGATTTCCTACAAGCTGTGTAAACATTTTATACTGAAAACAAATGAATTTCAAAAAGGTTTAAATATTAGCTTTTCAACACAACATTTACAAGAAGCTTTTTCCCCCCTCATTTTGGCTCTCATAGAACGAAGAGTTCACAAATCTCTGCAGCCTGTCTCTGAGTTTTACATGTTAGAAAACATCAGGTGATCTCAGATTCCTTGCCTAATATTTCTGAATGGAAATGTCAACTAAGTTCCAGAAAGAAAAGCACTGGACAAGGTTTCTGGGACAATCTGGCAAGATTGCACTGTATTGGAATTTTCAAATTTTAGAAATTAAGGATAACCCACTTTTGGGTCTCCTTTGGAACCCAAATATGATATCTCTAGATCAGCTGACTATTTCAGAAGGAGGAAAGAAAGCCTGTGGCTGATTTTGAGTGTTTCCTCTAATTCCCTGCATCCTTGTAGTTATCAGCAGGAATTGTTCAGCCTGAAGTGCTTGTGGTATTGGCTTGTCTGCGGGTACTGGAATCACTTGAAACCACTACTTAGGGCCTGCTTTCACTCTTCTGCCTTGGGAAATCTGGTCTGCTGCTAAATCACCCTGGTCTGCAAGACCCACTGTGAAAACTTTTCTCTCCACAATCCACATGATGACAACTTCTGATCTTATCAAGCACATTGATTTGGTCTTCTTGAGTTTTATATTGTGTACAGGATTGTGACAGAAGTTTGGAGCTTGATTTTTCAGCCACAACCAATGTGAACCAGGTGAAATCACTCGTAGATTTTTGATTTGTAGTTGAGGGCAGTGCAAGGGCTCAGGCATATGGGGCTGCATGACTGCAGTTTGGCCAAGCCCCTGCTGCTACCAGTGGCCTTCACAGCCTCTGCAGTCTCCAGTGTCATTCAGAACATTTTTCCTGTAATGCTGAGAGGCAAATAAGACTGCATCCACCAAACCTAAGCACTGAGGTTTTGCTTGAATAGGCCTCCACCAAACTTTTTGACTACATTCAGTCAATATAAATAAAATATACAATTCCCATGTGTGGTGGTCAAAAAGATTCCACAAGACTTTTTGGTAGGGAGAAAGAGTAGCATCCAACCCAACAACCAATGAAATTGAAAAACTCTCTGAAAGGCCACAGACATCATCAGTGTCTGAGCCAGATTTCTATGCTCAATTTTTCCTTGAGAAACTAGGTTATCTGTATTCATGTTACAGTACCAACTGCTAACACACATTCATTATTACAGTGGTGTGTCCAGCTATGTGCACTGCTGAGGGATAGGGGCAAAGAGGTCAAAAATACAACCCAAATCCTAGCTATTTGTTGTGTTATGATAACATAGTAAGGCTGACAAATGGAGAAGAATATAAAAATTGTTCTCTTTATTTCCATATGGAGCTTTCTGTTTCTCTTATCTATTGTATTATTCTTCATTTCTTATGGACTGAGTCAATAATCTCCCAAGGGATGGTAAACTTCAGCAGAATCAACTTAGCTCTAGAAACTGAACTCCTAATGAGCTGAACGTTTACTTTAGTGTTTCCTTATACAAGTCACTCTTCTGTAACAGGAAGTCTCATGTTAAATAAAAAAAATGTTAACTGGGAAAATATAAGCTACATTCTGTTTTGAGAAAGGCATTGAAGTTCCTGTAGAGGAGCAAAAGGATGTAGTTTCAGATTCTTCCCATATCTGAATGCAGTTGGTATAAAGAGTGAGCAAACTGAAGCACTTGAAAAAAAAAAAAAGAAAGAAAAGATATGCAAGAATAGCACATGGTTAAAACATGAAAAGCGGCTTTACATCCCAAAACAGTCTTATCTAAGGGAACTACCTTGATCATTGAGCAAAGACCAGAGCCAAGATGTATAAAAGAAACAACTAAATTTCTCTCATGATTATCACATCACATACTTCTTTTTCTCAGATTTATTTTTACTTATACCCTGAACATAAATTCATTACTTTAATATTGATCTATCAAAAACTAATAAAAGTTGTTCATCAAGAATCTGAGGGTTTCAGCTCATAGAGTATTTGTCGGTCCCTTATGCTGGTCCGAACAGAAAATGTTCTCTGACCAAAGCAGATATAAAGCAAGAATGAAACAAGCCAAAATAACTCCTTGGAGCTGAAAACATAAAACTTATTTTCAGCCTCTATTTCTGTCCTAAAAACAGCAGCTAGGTAAACTGAATCTGTTCTCACTGTGATGTGAAAACTGAAATGTTGGATACTTTAAGAAAGTGGCCATTAACTTGGACTGAAAAAAAAATTCTTTATCCTCTGTCTATGTAATATGAAAGCAATACCTCTTGCATTTCTGACATTTGTCTGTGTTTTGTTCTGAAATTAACATCTTTTTTTTACCTTGTTTTTAAATGTTGTCCATTTATAAATGTAGAATTCTTACAGTTCTGCTTTTTTCTCTTCCTGTCTTGTCCCTTAAGATATAAATTCAAAACTTGATATATTAGACATCTAAACCCAAAGCCTTTATTAAAGTTAATGAGGATTTAAATAATCCCAAGGCCTTGCTTTTTGTTTTAACTTTTGCTTGTCTTCTAAAGTGCACCATACTGATCATCTTTGAATTCCTAAAGGGCTCATTACAAAGGAAATTCTGAATCAAAGGACAGCGGTCTTCTCCTTTTTATAGGACACTATCTGAATGAAGAGAGAAGAGGGATTGAGATCCATGGCCTTGTATTAAAAAGCTGGTGCAAATGCTGTCATTAAAAAAAGTTAATCCTTCTAAGCAGCTGAAATTATATGGGGAAACAGCCCCTGTGGTAGCAGGATCTCTTACAGAGCTTAGTCCTCTGTGAGAAATGCTGACAGGGAATTTTATTCTGCACTTCAATGACTCTGCAGTGGAAGACCATAGTGTCAATTCCACTCTATTTCTTCCTCTTTCTTCTGTAGTATCTGGATATTGAGGTGAAAAAAACAGATTCATTCTGGCTAACTCTTACTCCAAGAAGTCAGCATTTCTTGCTGATTTAATGAGAAGAATGAAAATTCCAGTGAGAAAAACCCTCACTCATATAGTGCAAAAATCAGTGTGATTTGAATGCATACATTTATTTGACTCCTTTGAAAATCTTGCCTAAAAATCATGGAGTGATTAGCAATGTTAGAATATAGAAAAGAAAATTTAAAAAGAAGAGAAATATCCAACAAAATGAAACTCTGAGAGTAAAGAAGTAAAAAAAAAAAAAAAAAAGAAACTCTGTATCCTTTAGAGGACAGCTGGGCTGACTACTAAATTACAGACTGTGTGGTTCATTCTTGTCTAACAAGAATTTCTTGCTGATATGGTCACGTTTTTCCCTTTTTTTTTTTTTTTTTTTTTGGTATTTATAGGCAAAAAGAAACCACCTGAATAGGGGTTGGATTACCTCAAGATGCTGGATAAATGCTATAACATATTGGTCAATTAACAACTTTATTTTCCCTCCAATGGAGCAGCAGAAAATCTACACTATTATAATAACAGCTATTTGCTCAGCAGGTTTACTTAATGGAATAATAAGAATTAAGAGAGAAAACCCTGCTGCCTTAGCACAGCAAGAAATAATTCCCACGGCTTGAAAAAGAATTTGAGAGGATAAGACTGCTAAATATGGCCATTTACTCAAGTAAATTTTCCAGAAAATCCATATATTATCAGCTGAAAGCATTGAAAGCACAATTGCTAATTAAGAATTCATATAGTCAGATGCTCATAAGCTAACTTCCAGGAGAGCACTTGTAGAATGACACAGAACACCCCTATGATGTTGCTTTTCCTGTTCACACGAAGTTGTCTTTTATTTCCATGAAGCCGATAGCTAAATATAGTTGTATATATAATTAGTAGTCAGCAGTTGAGCATATATTTATACAAGTGTAAACTTATAAGTACTGTAGTACTTATTATTAAATTCATAAGGAATGCAGTGCTGTTTGTATTTCTGATTTTTTGTTGTTGAAGCAGATTAGATTTAGCATCATCATTTAGTTTTGCAAAAGGTCAACAAGAGAAGTAACTTAATGAGAGTTTTGTTTCCTTAAGTCTCCTGTTCCCTCAGCAACCCCCATTCACAACAAAAATGTGATACTTGGTCTGTAGATTTGGAGTAAAGTTCATGTTCCTCTAGTAAAAGAGTTTTGTTATGTATAAAACTGCCACCCTACAGCTTAATTTCAGAGTAGATAGTTCACAGCCTTCTTTAACTCCCTGCTGAAATAAAATTTCTTTTCAGCAAATAATATGTCCATGGTTTCTGAACACTTTTACTGAAAACTTATCACACTAGATGTAAGGCTGCATTCTGGTATATGACAGCAAGCATTGTGCCCCAGGGGAAAAAAAAACCCCACAACAATCCTATAAAAATATTTAAATTATTTGCATATTGCTCATGCAGCTCATGGGGATACACTGGAGTGTCAAGGGCAAATGTTGTTCATTCTGAAGCCAGTGCATTCAAACTAGAGAGACCTGAAAGCCAAAGAAGATCCAGCAGGGAGATCCACAACTCAGACGTGGACCCAAAAGCACAAACCATCATCTGAATCACAAATCAATGCCAGATGGGGATTGTGCTGTTGGCTTCTCTCCATGGCACAATAGGGATTATTTAGCCAGAGCACATTGGTGGCTCCTGTTACAAACAGGCAGAAGGACCAGAACTGTCATCACCCAGTTAAAAGTTCACTCCTCAGGAGCTGCAGAAGAGCAGAAATTTTACATTGAAAAAGGGATGTCAATCTCCAACTATCTATATGAACCCACAAATTTGTTTCACTGTTTGCCTACAGAACCCAATACTTTGTAATCTTTTGTTGCAGTCCTTGTACTGAACACAAATAAACTAAGTGTAGGCCACAGAAAGAGATTAAGAGCTGTTCTAGAAAACCAAGCAGGCCTTTAAATTAAATGCAGCTTTACTTTGAAGCTGGTGTACAAAGCTTTTTGGTGCGCTTAAGATGCCTTTCTTTAAACAGAGGTTCCCATTGTGAGATTCCTGTGCAGAGCAGTAACAACATGGGTTTACTCTCTGTATGATAAAGTTGCGTGCCTTAAGTCTGACAACATTCCCCATACTGTGCTGCCTATCAGTACTTTGAACAAAGCTCTGTTTTTTCACTTGGAGACAGTGCTGATGCATTATTAATCCAGGAATAAAATTGTAGGTTATCAAAAGGTATTTTAGAAGCTACTCCCAAAACACTGAGTTTTACATCCCAAATTTGAAATTTCTTAACAGTTTCTAGTTAAATATTAAACATCATATGCACAGAGACACTATTGTGCAGTCTGTCACAATGCAATCTAAACAATATCTAAATGAAAATTCTATTATTTCTGCTAGATGTAATCAATTGTTATTCTTACTACACTCCTCCAATTTGAGGAGAAATAATTCAGCAAGCTTCAAGGAAGCTTACAAAATGAACATTAGCTAACAACATAAGGTCTTCTGTTCAGGAGAGTGAAAGAAAAACTGACAATGAATACAGTAATGGAGTAATCATCTGTTGAATAGTCCATTCAAAATACTTCTCAAATTATTAATAGACCTTAACTGAGTCTTCTTCTAGCAAATTTTCAGTGGTATCAAAGCTGTTACCTGTAGCTGATAAAAGAAATCACATGTAAACAATTACTTAGATGAGACTTTGTAAAAAGAACATGAAAAAATGTTGAAAAGTTACTTAGGTACCTTATTTTACATATATTTTTTTAATCCTGACTTCTTCATGACCTACATGAATGCAATTTGGCTGAACATTGGAGTTGCTTAGATCTGGATTGGCTAATTTACTGAAATAGCTTAATCACACTCTGGACATGTCTCTCTCATCTCTTAGTTGTACAGAAACCTTAGAGAAATGCAAAGCTTAATTCGGGCACTTCCTCTCAAATACAGATGCTGAGTGTGATTGATCTGTGCTCCCTTTTATGGTGGGGTGGTCCTTGCAGGCAAAGCCCAGCCAGATCATCACTTTGATCTAACTGTGCTGCTGATTTTTGACAACAGACAGCCTCTGTTTTCCCTCTCAACTTCACAGAGCTCATCCCTATAGCAAACAGAAAGAAACTATGACAAGGTCCTAACTGTCCCCAGTGGGACCAGCAATCAGGTTAAGGGCAGCATCCAATAAAGATCCAGTTTTCCTTTTAGCAGCAAATATAACTTTTTTAATATCTCAAAGACTACAACATAGAAAAATAAATGCAATTCTATGTTGGCTTCTCCAAGTCACCATTTCATCCACCTCTACAGCCCATTTTCCTGCTGGCTGAGGTATTTCTGTACCCCAAAGAATTGCTTGGTGTGGATTCAACATCTTGCTTCAGACCCACTGTGAGCCAGCCCCAGCACATACCCAGCTGCTGCCCTGGCTCCAGGACACAGCAGGGAGCTGGGGCTCTGATGCACAACAGCTGTGGCAAAACCCAGTTCTTTCCCTGAGTTTGGGTTTTTAATATCCCACTGGTGCACACTTACAGATTAACACATTTCAGATGGCTATGGCCCTGAACAGAAGCTGCAGTGGCTAGTCAAACTTGTGGGAAGGCAGCATAGTCTTCTGACTTGTCACCAGTAAAAGTCTCTCAGGACTGAGTAATACCTGCTCAATTCTCTGCAGACGCAGTCATTAAATGCTATCTCATACAGCTGGTTTTGTTATGCACTTTTTAAATAGAAAATGCCAAAAAAGTAAAAACTAGGACACTTGAAATTCCAGAATATCTGGCATTCTCTGAAAGCAGTTACCTTGCTAAATTAATGGTCTACTGCTGGTGGTTAAATAAAGACTTCAATTTGTTACTATCACCTCTACAGACTGCTTCAAGTAAACACAAGACCCTATCCTTCTCCTGAAATTTGCTGTCTATATTTTCGTTCCTGGCAAATTTGGACACTTCTGTCATCTATTAAGAAAAGTTCCAGATGTGTTTGCTGACACTTAAAAACTCATAAGTAGAAAATGTTTTGCTTGTAATAATGTTTACATGATTAGGTACATTTTTAATTAAAAGTAGCAGAAGACATTAGATCATAGAAATTAAATAACCGCCTCATTGACTGATTTATTGGAAACATTTAACAAGAATCTTTTATTCCAATAATGGTGAAAGCACCAGTTTCCTATTTAATGTATGTTTTCAGAGATATTTAGCCCACAAATATTTCAGAATTATCTCACACGTAATATCAAGTTGTTATGGAGAAACTGTATAGCAATAATCAGAAATACTAATACATTTTTTCCCTTTTCAATTTAAGTTGGGAAAGTTTTTAGAAAAGGGGTTCATCTTCTTAAGTGTTAAACATAAACTGTAAAATGCAAAGATTGATCAAATTAAATAATTTGAAGCATTGGTGCTATAAACGAAACATAATAAAGTTAATCACAGCTTTAAGAGATTATATATGATTTAAAGTTAGCTGCAGCTCCTCTGCCATAATTTTTAAGGTAAAGACATATTTGAAGTGGTAAGTCACCAAATTCCAAGAAGAAAACTTTCCAGTAAATATTGAGAATAAACAACTACTTCACTTTTTTTTTTTTTTTCCTATCAGTTGTCTGCATGTATTTTCATCAGGAATATTATTTCAGTAGCAAAATATGGTAAACAAAATCAAGTTTCTCTTGTGATCAAAAGATCACCCATGCATTCCTTGAGTCAATGAGTTTTATTTGTAAAGGTTTTGTCTTTGTGAAATAGTTCTTGCCAAATAAAGACAATGCTACCTTAAGCTCATGCAGGGTGAATCCAGCAATTACCAGCAGATTGCCCCCAGATGCCAGGTATCCATCAGGTTTACCTCGGATTGCTTTGTTTAACTGCCCTGCACTTCATTTGGTATTTCAAAAATAGAGGGAGAGAACGGGGAAATCCTTTTCACTGATTTTGAATCACAAATGCCTGAAACTGGCATAAAATGTGAGGTGTTTTATTGCATTTCTCAGCAGTCCCTAACAGCAATGATGATGTTAATGCCAAATGGTTCTGTAACCAGCAGGAACATTGTAAAGTCAGTGAATTAAACCACTTGGGCATTACTTATGCTTGTATTACCAGAGCCTTTATCTCTTTGCAAGCATTCATTACCACAGTGATTCAAAAATAAAACCAACTTCACAGCCTTCTTTTTAATTTAAAAGAGATTAAATAACTATCTGTTTGAGGAACATGCCCTAGCTCTGTAGCTATTTGTGCATACAAAACCAATTTAAAAGCAATTCAGCAAGCTGGAAGTAGTACAATGTAATAGCTCCTCATTTTGTAATACTACCCAGAAGTCTTGCTTAAGCAAGCTAAACATTCTTCAGTGATTCTCAGGTATCTGGGTTTACTTGAATTATGGGAAATTTTGATTCAATATGTGCAGTAGAGACTGCTGACAAGATGGAATAATTTGTGGGTCATGACAGCTCTATCCTGAGCCAATTCTTCTGACATTTCTACAGTTCCAGTGTGAACCTGACAAATTAATACCTGAGGCAGGTTGTAACTTTGAAGTTAAACTGCAATTCTTCCAGTTGAATGTAAAATGTTTTCATGACATGAACTGCCTGTGAGGCAGCAATTCATTTACAAGACCACAAGATGGAAGATTTAACATCAGTCATGTAAATGGCATTTTGATCTTTTCCCATCCTGAACAGAAATACTTGTCAGGCTTCCTGGAAATCAGAGATATGACCATCCTCAAATGCTTTCCTTTTTTATAATTTGGATATCTCATTCTGTCACACAATTAGGAATTCCCTAGTGATAATTTTCCCAGTGTTTATGAAGAGAACAAATCTTTTTTTTTAGAGGATGTGTAGGATGAATAAAATGAATGTCAGTTGTAGGAAGAGGGCTGCATGTGAATGCAGTGTGAAACCAATAGAGCTGAACTCCTGAGCTCAGAACCCCGACTGTTCTATCCTGCATGCGATGTTAAGTTTGCAGTTAGAGAAAACAACAGAAAAGCCAAAAAAATACAGACATCTCTCAACCATTTCTCCAAAACAGAGACAATGATTGAGACTGAGATTTTGTGGCAGGAACTTTTGGTACAATTGTGAGGCTGACCACCCATTACCATCATACACTAAGTGTAGATTTGCATATCATTATATATACATATACATGTCCATGCATACATGTATATATGCATATATCAATTTATGAAACCATGAGCTGAGAGATAACCCATCCATCCACTAGAGCTGCAGACACAGTATCCTAACCCAAGAAGTCTGTCATTCTTTCTGGCGAAGAACAGCCCAAAACCTTTTCTTCAAAGGAATGGGCTGGAGATAGTGACTGAGTGAGATAATTTTGCTTCATTGGGAGCCAGAACTATCTTATTCTCCATTATCTTTCCCATCCCAGCATTTCTAAACAGCCACTGAAATGAAAGGACAATTCTCAATAAATACAGGATTTCATTAATTGTGTTAAAAATGATGTATAAAATATCTCAGTGAAGAACAGAATCAGATGTAAGGAATAAATTAAAATGAAGCAAAAGCTTTTCTATTTCCTTTTGTCAACAACAGTTTAGTTTTGCAAATAAGTTTGGGAGTAATGGAATTGAATTCAAGTTACCTGAGAATTGTGCAGGTAAATTGTGACATATATATATATGTGGCTTATGAATGACACTATGACCTATTTTATTTATTAACTAGCTGTTTTATTATCACCTTGCTGTTCTAATTTTGAAGTGACAAGGAAAGTTAACCCATTAAATTCAATTTTTGGTTCACAAATTGCACATGCATCCCAGCTCCATGGCCGGATTTGTTCTTCACTCCGGCAGTGTTTTTTTCCTCTGAAAATCCTGGCTGCTGGCATCAGAGCCTACCCCAGTCTGTCAAGAAATGCGACAAGGAAACCTGCACATCAGCAACCATGTTCAACAATAATGCCAGATGTGAAGCTCTTGTTAACACTGGGTGAGATCCTAGCCCTGAGGAAATCGATGACCCCAGACAGGCCCAGCCCCCTGAGACTCCCCTATAACACAAAGATGCTGCTGAACGTGTTAGCAGTGATGTGCAGCTGAGGAACAGAAAGCCTCAGCACAGACAAAGCCCCAGTACAGACAAGGCATAGCCAGGCTAGTATAGCAAGGCAGTAAGCTGCACTTTAAAATAGATTTTAATCAATTGCTATCAGATAATATGTCAGCTCATATTCTATTGCCAGTTAACAGTTATGTTAAGGCATTATCCTGAAAATGGTTGGCTGGATATAATAAATCATAATGGCCCTAAATTTCTACTTTATTATGTCATTATGAGTCTTACAGAATAATTTTAGGGCAATCTCTCCTTTTGCATTTAACTTTTTTTTTTTTCGTTATTCTGTCCCTTTCATATTTTTGAAGCAGAAGAAAGTAATGGAGCAGATGGTCATGGTAGAACACTGAATTAAAATAGGAAAGCATGAGTCAACCTGTATAGAAATGCAGAAAGAATAGATTAGCAAAGAACTGACTGACCCTCTGATCAGGAATTCAAAACTCATGTGAAAGGGAAACCTGTGAATCCTTGCGGGTATTTCAGACAAAGTGAGAACAGGTGAAGTTGCCACCAGGAGTCCAAAAGCAGTGTTACTCAGAGGAAAGGAAATGGATTTTTTCTGGTGCGGGGGAGAGGTTGCAGCACCTCCCTTGTCCCATTTCTATCACCCACAAGGAAGTGCATATATAAGCCATGTCATTTTGTGAGAATATGAATTGCAGCATCTGAAAGGTTGAATGCAGTAAATATTCAAATTCACAAATACACTTTTTTCCATTTGAAAGTAATATGTAAATGCAGATAAGGGTTGCAACATGAGTCTAGAATGGACCCATGAGAGTTTGAGAGGTGTTTCTATGTGCGTGACAAGCCAGAGAAATTCAAAATGAATGATGACATGTCACATTTCTGGTACCATTCCTTCTCTAAAGATCTTTTAATGATGTCTGGACCTTGAAACATGCAAGAATTTTTTTTCGCACCTACACATTAATTATATATTCAGGTAGTATATGCATACTACTGTATCACTGTGGAAAATACTTCAAGATAAAGCAGTTAAAAATTACTGGAAAGTGGACTTTAAAAAGCAAGCCACTGTGTTCAACTTTGTGCATGTATTCATGGTGTTTAAAGCAGAAAGGACCATCAGATACTGCTGTCTCCTGACCTCCTAAACACCTGTTAACCCAGTATTCTGACAATTATTAATGTCTGTCTTGAATTTAGTTAGAGTCTATCCTGCTGCAGATCATCAGTTCTTTATTTGAAGGAAAAGTGTGACCATAAGTAGATCATGACCTTCAAAAGCAGCTCATTCTATTTGTTCATTTAATAACACCTAATGTTCATCTAATGTTGCTCTAGTTCGCCTCATTTCAATTTCCCTGCTTTAGCTTCCAGGCACTTCTTCTTCTCATGGATTTTCCACAAGGTTAAAGAATATGCAATATGCATTTCTTCCTTTTATGTGGCAGATATTTGTGAATGGTATTCAAGTTACCTCTTTGCAGTGAACAAACTGAATTCATTGCCTCTCTAATTCAAAAACTTTTTTAAAGTATACATTCTTCTTGAGTGTCACTGCTTTCCAAGATTTAGTTTAGTATTCTGGGCTGGGGTTTGCATTCCTAGTCCCTAGACATATTTTGCATTTAACTCTATCTGAATACACTTTGCTTCAACTTTCCCAGCTTAACTATGCTGCCTATTGTCATCTGCAAATTTTATTTACTGTATTTTTTCCAGTTCATTGATGTGAATATTTAGTACTAGGCAGGATGGCTGCAACTCTCTGAAATGACTGCATAAAAACCTTCTGCATTAGTCCCAAATGAAAAGTTAGCACTACATCGTATCAATAAATCTCAGATGATTTTATTAGACAAGTCTAAACAAATAATTGTCAATAGGAAAAGTACATAAACTGTCTGAGCAAATCTTGTTACATCTGTGTTGTTACAGAATGTTTTGTCAAGCTCTGCTTTTCCTGAATAATTTTTACTAAGTTTTCCTGCCTACTTTGGGTAATCTGGCAAGAGAGATTATTCTTGTTTCTGCCCGTTTTAACATTTCCCAGCTTTTTTGCTTCTGCTATTATGTTTTCAAACTCCATAAATATTATTTTTAATTGTCTTTTTTAAAAGATATTTAAAATTATTAATTCACGCGGTAAAGCAAGTGCTCTATTTTCATTTTCTTTGAATAAATATTTCTCCTCTTTTTTTTGTTTTCCTCAGATGTGAAATCATAAATACTCATGTGCATGTAGATGAGTGTACCTCAACTCACAATATGATCATTTACTCACATATTCTTCTGAAAATTTCAGTTCTAGCCACAAATAGTAAAAGACTGATGCTAAAAATATATTTTAAAATGAACAGAGAAGCCTCACAAACATTAAAATTTGAATGACAATATAATAAATTCCTGAGCTGTTTAAATAAGAAAACCTTGTAAAGAGAATATTTGTTTAACAAATCAAACAGTATCACCTGCTTTATAATGCATAAAACCTAAGTCAGTCAGTAGAGGGGTTTTTACTCTGTGTGCAATGTACAAATAAGGCAAACTCAAATGGCTCTTTACGAAGTCAAGCCAAGTATTACTCTCCTAGCTTGGAAAGTTTCTTTGTGTGCTTCACTAGGCTTTTGTTGGAGTTTTGGTTTGGCTTAGGCATTGGTTTCTTTATTTTGAAAAATTTCTTATTCTAAAAATTACTAATATAATGTGGGTGGAGAGCAAGACCCTGTTCCTCCAGTTCCCACAGAAAAATTGCAGGGATTAAGGGACATCTGTGTAGGGAAACCAGTGTCCTGTCTCTTGTGGTTCTTTTAAACTGACACCCACTTAAATTTTATTTAGGCTGACAGAGAGCAAATAAACATTAAAACTTCTGGGTATTTTTCTCTGTAAATAAAGGAACTTTCATAGATACTTTGGTTGAAACACTGCCTATTCATTTTGTAAAGCTCTTTTATAGCCCACTGTGGATGATAATGATGTAATTACTGTCCTTTCAAGGCTATACTTTCTGCATGATGAACTAGCAATTACCTGATTAGAAAAATTTTTAAGACAAATACTAAATACACAATAGACAAGCCAGGTCAGATAGGCAATAATGGGCCAGAACTCCTGTTGTTCCAAACATATCTAAAGGCAGTGCTTTTGCATGTGCAAAATATGTTTAAAACCTGGATTTCTCATTTTCCTTTAATCATATAAAACTATAGCAGATGTTAGTTTGTGTTGAAAATTGCTTTCTCGCTTTGTGCATTTATTTTTAAGTTTATTCTAATTTCCTACTAATGTAAATCTGTCATACTGGGTGATATATTATGAAGTCCATTTTTAATCTAACTCATTTGGAGGGATGGAAATTTATCCAGTCTGTAGAAGTATAGATGATTTATTGCAGTGTGATAATTTTCCCAAAAAACTAAACTCACAGAAGTATGGAAAGAACTTGAATCACCTTTCAGATCCAGTGGGAGCTTAACTGTCTCTACATTCTTTAGTCTTCAGTCAAGGATTTGTAGGACATGCAATCATTACTATCATGTGATTGCAGCCTGCAGCAAAGTCTTCAGTGCAGGAAAGTTAGAAAATTGAAAGTTGGAAATAAAATCAGACCCTTATAGTGTGAGGAAATATTTAAGTAAAGCATTACAAGTTTTATATTTGGGGAAAATATTCGATTGGTCTGTAATAAGAGGGGAACCAGGGGAACTGAAGAAAGAAGTGACCCAGAAATGGCACTGAGGTTAATGTGGTAAAGGAAACAGAAACGCAGGCCCATACCCACCTAAAGTGGAAAGGGGTAACTCAAGTGTAGGATATTTCCTTTAGGGTCCAGTATCTGTGGCATGAAAAACCTAGCAGAGGCTTGTCTGGAGATTCTGGCAGGAGAACAGAGATGAGCCTGCTGTGAAGAGGGTGCAGGGCCCTGGGGAACATCTCCACCCCATCAGAAGCAATGGTCCACCTGTGGCATCCCCGTGATGACAAAGCCTTATTTCAATGGTGCTGGAAGAACCAGAGAAGAAAGTGTCTGGCCCTGGGCAGCTGGGGTAGGAGATCCACAGCTCCTGCCCAGGAAAGTCCCTGATTTTGCCGTGGTGAAATCAGCAAAATGTTATTGTTGGAAGAGTTTCTGTGCAAATACATGAGAACAGACACAATCTCAGTATTTTGCGGTTATTTTACTTTCAAATTAGAAGAGTAAGCAGCATGTGTAGGAAGAGTAACTATCTGAGCTGATATTATTTAGATATTGTTAGCAGCCCACTTTCGTGAATTCTCAGGTCACTATTACACACAAGTGACCACAATATCCAAAAGGCAGTATATGTAAACATTTGGAAGGGCAATTATTTTAATTCCAATTCCTTTTTTTTGCCCCTGAACCATAATAGCAAAGATGATAATTGTATAATCTGTTTTTAAAAACCCTTTCACAGACATTTTAATGATGTGTTTATGAGAAACTGGCATTTACACATACATTTTTGTAAATGAAAATCATACCAGCTTCAATGTCAATGAAAATATACTATTCTATATCTTGGGATTTGGCTGTGTCCTGGGAAGTGCCCCTAGAGCAGTTCTGTTGTAAAAACATTCTGGCCTGGATCTCAAGCTGTATTTGATGGTTATGTTTCCCATTTGTGATAGAAACAGACAACTTTCCTACCATACATATTTGTGAGTTCATGAACTATGAGAGGAAGTTTTCATATTGTGAACATCTGTTTTTTTCCCCATTCAGCTGCATATCTACAGCTGGTAAAGACATGAAGTGAGATGTTAGTCATTTCTGAAATAAAAATAGATATAGTATATGACTTTAGATTTTAGCTGTGAGCCTTTAAGGCATTTTATTCACTACATTTTATTATGTTAACTTACGTAATTACAGGATTCTTATTTAAGAAAATATTTTAAAAGAATGCAAGAAAAGTACAATCTTTTTTTTTTTTATTAACTAAAACCCCTTTTAATGGGCCATCTTCCAAAGATAACTACTTTTTTGACTCTTCAATCATTGACTAACCAACATACCACAGACAAAACATATGGATCCAAACAGTTGAAAAACTGGCACGCTTCTTAATCTTTTTACAGGAAGCCCTGATTTCTGGCAGTCATTTCATATAATGGTGTAACAGTTAGGTGTAGCCTGTGCTCTCTTGCTTAGATTTAGTGCTAAGCAGTAGAGCAACATATAAGAAAAAAAAAAATCTAAGAAATACTTATTATCAGCAATTTTATTTGAGAGTTAATTTGAACACAGGAAATGGAAGAAGTTTAGGCATTCTTATGAAAAAACAGCGGTATTGGGCAAGTTTATCCAGCAGAGACAAGGAAGGAAAGAGTGCTTTCCAACCCATCAACCTCTGCTGCATTAATGCTTCCCTGTCTGGGAGAGCTGGGGATCTCCCAGGTGAAAAGAGTATGAGCCAGGAGTGGGATCAAGGACAATGACATTATTTTCTTTGTGACTACTTCACAGTTAATGGTTTTCCAGGCCTATATTCTATGCTGAATTTCACTTTCAAGAATCTTTTAATTCAGTCTAGTGAATAAGCACACCAATTTTAGGTGACTGCAGGTGACCTAGGTGTTTCTTTTTTCAATATACTTCTCACCACCACCAGGAGCTATAGTGGCATGAGTGTTTTTACAAACTTTTACGATGATCAGTGAGCTCTCTAGTCTATATCAACATCTTCAAGCAGCCCCTGAGACAGCTCATGATGTGCCATGACAGAAAGCACTGGCAATATTCCTGTACACACAATTTGACAAGATATCATATACCAGTAATTACAGTCAGTCTCAGTCTTTGGACAAGATCAATCAATGAATTAAGAAGATAATGACTTCTTTAAAATGAACCTCACAAAGAGAGATGATGCTGAACTGTGAAGGAAATATTCAAAGATTTTTTTGCAGACATGCTGCAGTCCTTTTAATGGTACACTTGTATGATTAAGTGGTTAATAGACCATTGTAAAACTCATCCAAGTAAGGTGCTCTACTATATCAGACTGGTGGTGGAATGTGTCCCTCCGTGGCAGATGGTGGCTTCATCTCTCACATGTGTCTTCTCTTGCTTCATGGAAAGTAGCAGCACATCTGGCCATAAAACTGAGCCTTTAGAAGGCACTGATAGAGAGCAGAGGAGCATGGGCCCCTAACCACTTGTCTCCCATTAAGCCCTTCCCTGTATCTCCACCTTCTCTTCCTCCTGTCTGTAAAACTTAGGAAGAGGTTTAAGGCTGGCGGAAGAAATCCTTACCATAGGGTAAAACTTCACCTATGCAGAAGACAGAGCTTTGCTGGAATAATCTCAGACTAAAGAACAAATCTGCATGAAACAGAACAGCCACTCAGACATTCCTGGTGTGTGATCTGTCTTTTCTCATGCAGGTGCAGTAGGACAGACCTCTGTTATTTAAAAGGGTAAAAAATAAACTAAAAACTGACTTTTCTATTTAATGTGGTGGCAAGCATTTGTGTTAAAGCTTGTGTCATCTGTTTTGCAAATTCACCTCATAAGAGAAAATGGACACAGAAATGTTTTTTGTGATAACATTTTCCTGTAAGTGTGTTAAATGCTCTTTCTATTTACAAAATGCGTGAATGAGACACAGTGTATGAGAAGTCATAACAGGAGTGCAATGGAAACTTGGACCAAGAGGAGATCATGGTAATAATTTCTATCCACTGGCAAGGATCAGCTGTCCTCCCTCCTCATGATCTTTCTTGTTCTGCTCTTCCTGCCCCACTTCCTACTCTCCTACTGTTCTCTTGTTTTGAATTCCAACATACACATCTTGTTTAACAATTCCTCCCTCTCCTGGAGATTTGAGTTAACTTAGATCATCATCCTCAAATATCTTCTCTTGAAATACATTTTTTGTGAGACGCTTTCAAATGGGAAATCACGAGAAGCTGTATCAGCATAAGAGAGCAGAAAGTATTTGACAATAGGTAATTTTCATGAGTTATCATTTACTGTAGATAAGAAGAATCAATTAAGTCTTGCTCCACTAGGGAATGATATTTTGCTGATTATTTACTTGCCTGCTTTAGTTGTCTGCTTACAGGAAGATAATAATGCACATATTAACTTCCTGTGTTGAAGAAATTAATAGTCATTCATATGCACATTTCTAAACCAGCTCACATCACCATTTGGAGGTTCTTGATATTGACACCTCTGCCCAGACCTGTGAAAAAAATGCCACCTATGCATTTTTGAGGAGATTTTTTTCTCTTCTCTTTCAGCAAGAGCAAGCTGCTTCTGTTCTCCTTGCTCTGGCGAAACAAGTATATGCAACATATTTCTACAGATGAGATAGGAACCCAGTGCTGAAGACTCAGGAACTGCTGGTGTCCTATTTATGGGAATAAAGATTAATTAGCAAAATTCACTTTTTGAAATGATGCGGATGTATTTAAATGCTGCTATTTTTCTGTACATTGTTGTCAGATAAATGATAGGGAGAAGCTGGGTGGTGTTGATGCACTACAGGAAACAGTGGGGAAGAAAAGGGTGATGGACAGAAAACTGATGCTACTGTAGCTGTGATTAAGTGAGAAGAAAATATGCAAAACCACGTATTGGTATTTCCTCTGATACATCTACCTCTATGGCTCCTAAGGCTGGAGCACCTGCACAAACTCTCCTGCTTTTACTATGAAGATTGCAACAGCTGCTGTGAGAATTACTTTATTTTCCTGCACTGCAAATTATTATTCAGCCCAGTATTTCTCACAAGTATTACAGAAGATTTGAATGCCCACACAGATTAAATAGATAGCATTTTGCTGCATATTTATCATATTTATAGCATACTTATCAGCACAGTGTACAATGGCATAATGAATGTGTTGAGCTTCTTTTTCAACAGCAACTCTGGTGCTGCAACTCAAAGCCTAATAAGGAAAACTCAAGCAAACATTTCCTGAGGTTTTGGAAAAGTCCAGCTGTCTTTTCTAAAGTTGAACTACTCCTTTCCTTTAACCTTTAGCACACTCTCTATGAAGACTGAGACCCTGGAATTGCAGAGGTACCACTGGTACTCACTATGGGTGAGCCCCAAACCCTCTAACTCTTCTGCACAGCACAGTTTGGACAGGGTATATATCACATATCACATATCTGACCCAAAGGGAATCACACAGAATTTGAACATGAGCCTGGCTTAACTTTCCCTGTTGATGTGATTCCTTCTGGGTGTAAAATGTGTCTGTACCACCTGTGGCCTCTGTGGGCCAGCTCCTGAACTCCTGCTAAGAATACAACTAGTGCCTTTAGTTTATGAATTTCTTTGAACAAGATAGATTTCTTGAAGGCAAATCGAACCATATCTTTTTTTTCAAAGTGTTTAAGTTTTAGTTAATCTGGGATATACTAACAGCAATTTTAACTAGGAAGCTAAATGAGCCCAAACAACCATCTGTAGTTTAATCAGACAGGAGGCACAATGGCAGCTTCGGAGCCACCAACAGAACTGCCTCAGAACCTGTGGAGAAACCAGGTGCATCTATATACAGGAGAAATCTTTGCCATTTCTGCCCCTGAGACTTTTCTGTGCTTGGAAAAGAATCTGCACTTGTGCGAGTACGCTTGCAGCATCCTTCTTTTAAAAAAACTTATGTTGTTAAAAGGTATCTTTTATGTTGTTAATATTCAGGAGCAGAAAATAAATGAGTAAATGGATCAGCGACAGAAAAATGCAATTGATTTTGGAGTAGCTTCTCTCATTTTGTCAATGACAAGCCAAATAAAAGGCACTGGACATGACAGACCCCTCTCAAACTACAAAACATCATACAGAGCATGCAGAGGTTCCAGGAAATATTTGATCATGCTCTGATTCCTTCTAAAAGAGCACAGGCTGGTGAGAAAGTCACTCCTTGATTAGTGGATAACTTTATCATGGTTTGGTTTTAATTTCCATTTAATTATTAGGTTTTGTGGTGATTTTTTTATGTCTGTGAATGTCTTACAAGATGAGGATGATTCCTAGGTTCTTGAGAAGAGCTTTGGTGAAAGTAGGAGTTTGCTCCAGATTTCAGAATGGAAAACCACCTATACTTTAAATGTGTATAATGTTAATTTTTGCCTTTGAGTTTGCTTTAATTTTGAATGTTAAAAATTCAAATTCATCTTTTTCCACCATATGATTTCCAGTAGGTTTATACAGCTGCCTAGTGGGAAACTGAGATCAAAACAATAATTCATCTCTATTTGTTTAAATGTCACTTTCCCCACTATCCTCTGATAACTCATGCTCTTATATGTCTATCAAGAGGTCTTAGATTATGAGGAAAACCCCTATCCCAAGAATGTTTGACCTCCATTCCATCTTTGTGGTTTCTATTGGACAAACTTCTAGAGTTGGATGTGTAAGATTTTTATTGTTTTATCTCTACAGATGTGACATTGTCCATCAAAATATAAAACTCTTTTCCTGAAACAGACTCCCAGGAATAGCTCAAATCTGCTATCATTTAAAAATTCTCATATCTCCCCAGAATCTCTTTTAGGGAAAAAAAAAAAAATTAAATGTCTTTTAAAATTTTATGAACTGGACCTGCACATCTTAGCTCTGTAGATCAAGCACAGTGAATTGGGTGCATAATTTAAAATTTGACAGACATTGATTTCTTACAACATCTTATGAAGGTTATCTTCCATATGACTAAAATTTGTAGCATTGGTGTTCATTTTTCATCACTCAAAACATATTTATCCAGAAGAATATTCTAAGATTATTTAAGATAATTAATTTCCCACTAAAATTCCAGAGCTTCATACACTTTTGAAAGTACATATTTCAAAAAAATTCATTTGTGAGGCTTGAAATTGTTCCTTGAGTAACATAGATTTCAAACCAGAAAGAAGCTGGTATGCTAAAATAAATGGAACTGCTTTGGGAGCAAAGGAATACATTTTAATGTTTAGATAAAAGCTCCCTTGAATTTCACAAGACAGAAATGTAAAAACATCCCATCTAACATTTGGCTGTATTGTATCTGATATCCTGGATTACTACAGGATGAAAGGCTGAGAAATTATCTCAGGACATATGGAAATGAAAATGTCTTTAGATCCATATGGGAAACATCTCTGAGAGTAGAGAAGTGATTTGCAGGCTGGTGTTACTTCCTGTGGGAAAAGAAAATTCTTTTTACCGGAATTGATCTTATCCTGTCTTTTTCCAAAATTTGTTTCCGAAGTTTTATACATGGCTGGGTAAGTTTTTTCAGTGTCTACTGATACTACATTTGCCTTTCATACTGAGTGTATCATTTCTGTTATCTAATTCTTTCTTTGGTGAAATTGTTTGGGCTGGTTTACATTTCTTACAAAAGTTATCTTCAAAATGTATAATGGCTGGACTCAATGATCTTAGAGGTCTTTTCCAACCCTAATGGTTCTATGAATTTTCTTCTTTCACATGCAATCTCTTTGAAATGTTTAATCATGTGGAGTAAAACTGTTTACCTAACTCAAATCAACAGCAGACTAAAGTTTATCCTAACCGTGCTAGAGCTTATTTGACAAGTACATTTCACAAGTACATACAAACCTGTATATGAAAACCTGCCAACACTGAGCAGTTCAGGAGTGGCTGTTTAATACTGTCACTGAGCCCAGACAGATGAGCTTAGGTGTGTGGATAAGCTGGGCACCACCAACCAGCAGGAGAGGTGAGCCCGGTCTTGGTTATCTGAGCTCTCAGAGGAGCATCACATCTCTGTCCCTGCAACTCAAATACCTGCGGTGGAGCTGATAAAATCTGAGGGAAGGACTGAAACTCCATTTACTTCAGGACAATGCCCTTTGTTCAGGAACAGCAGACACATAGGCACAGTGTTTGCTTACATTTACACATGTATATATGTGAACTTTTTTTGCCAAATGTACAAAGGGCAACAAGATCAAGTGATTAATATTTTTGATAAAAATATCAAAACCTATTTGAGGGAAGTAGTTAGAAAAACTAACTATCTAGTTATGTAGGGACTGCTGAGATTACTGGAGAGGATGAGAGGAGGCATTGTGGCAGGGACTGCTTCCCCACTGCAGATATCTGAATAAAACCAGAAGCTGTTGGCTTCACTTTCTGATAAATTCAACTTTGTATCTCAGTGCTCAAATAGAAAAAGGAAAAGACAGTAAAGACAGTAAACCACTTGGATACTGGGCATGTTGTTAGTTGCATTACCCACCTGCAAATATAAAGAAAAGGTTCCTTCTTCTCCCCCAGATGCTAGTGTGTTCAATAAGAAACAAATATAGTGAATTCACCCTTTACAAGATAATTTGTTTTGCATTGCCAACACCTGTGAAGTCAGTAACGAGTTTCAAATGCTGACAAAGATGGTTTTATGCCTCATGTTTTGTACTAAAGAGAAGAATACTACAGTGTATCTATCTGGCAGTGCTCACCTCTGGTTCTCAGCTTTAAGTAATACTTGGTACCTGAAGGATGAAAAGTGCTTAGAAATCTTTTCATCTGAGCACACTCCTACTGCTTTTGCCACATGTCGGGAAGTGACACACAGTGCTGAGACTACATCTTTATTGCTTCAGGCAGCATAGACTGGAGAGCAACTGAGTGGTGCCAGTGCCATGGCTCCCCCCTGCATCCCAGCACCCCTCAGGACACCCGCAGCAGAGCCACAGGCAGTGCAAAGGTTCAGTGCATCCAGCAAGGCCAGCAGCGCCTTGTCTGTCAGCTGCTTGGCCTTTCTGCAGCCACACCTGGCTACAGAGGGCAGCTGAAAAGCAGTGTGGACATGGCCTGTCTGACTTCTCTGCCAACCAAAGGAGGAAAACTCCCCTGATGGAACTTCAGTCTAACACAATGCAAACAGCTGGGTGGCACCCAGTTAAACATGTGGGACAGCGTGAAAACACAGCAGTCACCCAGGATGTCCTACTTTCTGTCATTGCTCAGGCTGCCCTCAGCTACTCTAATCCTTTAATGAGAACTGGGACATAGATGAGGAAAAATTCAGCCACCTGTGGATATTACAAGACCACTGAGGAGAAGAAAAATTATATGCCTTTGCTTTGTGTTATTTCTCATGACGTGCATCATGCTACACCTGCATATGTCAAAATGTATTATGTCACGTGATGCTCTGTAACCTGGTGGCACTGAAAATGTGTGTCAGGCTGCAGAAGTAGCTTACTCAAGACAGATTTAAAATAAACAAGAGAAAAAAAACTCAGTAACAGTTTCCAAGGCAAGGGACCCAGCAGAATTTGCACTTTAGTCTATGAAATCATGCCAGTTGAGACTTCTCTGTTCACAGAAATGCATCCTGAGCAAAACCACCAGCTATTTTCCCTCAGATTTATCTAATCTCTATGAAGCAAGGGAAGAGAATAACAATCAGTCAGAAAGAATACTTTGTTAATTCAAAAGATTTGTGATGTTTGAGGCTTTCAACTGCAAATTGTTCATTTGGCTGCCTCACATGACTATAAATGCATGTTTCTGCAGAGGGAGTTATTCTTTCATACTTAACTACTTCTAAAATAATGTTAAATTTATACTATTGAATGTAGGGTGTTAAAATGCTAACTTTTAATCTAATTTACTTTATATTGTTTAGATTTTAAAACTTGAATTCAGACAAGAATGATGTTTGTTTTTCCATTCAACATTTTGTAAAGAAAAAGAATCTTAGAAATATCTAAAAGATCCAGTTAACCACAAAAGCTCATATCTCACTGAAATGACTGGATACAGAAATATGCAGAACTGTTGCAAAAGGCTGAATTAAATCACGGAAGTAAAGAGCAATATATTATGGCTGAGTTATATTTGTGACTGTTAAGTGGCAAAAACACATCCTTCTTTTGAAAAAAAACTTCAATATATCTTCTATATCATGTATACACTAAAAATGGGAAGGAACTCTTAAAATACACCATGGATTTTTCTTCCTTCACTCACATCTTTATTTGGCTAAGCTTCAAGCAGTTGTTACTTGCAAAGACTCCAGGAGTGGTTACATGGTAGCTTAGCAATCTCCTGCACACAAGTAGCGCAGCAGAAGCCCTGTGGGCTTCCCACTTGGTGTAAGAATAAAAGGCACCCTAATGCCACAGAAAGAACTTTATAGCTCTGTAATAAGACTCCTGAAGTGGTAATGGCAGCAGCCAGGACAGTTGCTAATTTAGGAGATGTGGGGATTGTGTGCAGGCAGAGCTGGTATCTTTTGTTAGACTTACCAAAAAAGGAAAATGGGAATGCAACTATGTTCAGGCATACAAACACGAGGTTAACCGGACTCAAAGAAGGGTTCACATCCTGTTAAACTTTAAAAACAATCAAGGTAAAATGCATATTTCAATGATCTGAAAAACATTAATTGGCTGATTAAGTTCCTTTTTCTACCAGTGTCTCTCCATCTCTGCCAGAAGGCACATTAGAAAAAGGCTCTACTTTTCAAGTTGTGGGTGAAATAGGACTTTTTAATCCTGTAGTAGAAGAGACTTTTGCTGTTCTTGGTGTGGAATTGAAAGATATGTTCCTTTCAGTCAAAAAAAAAAAAAAAAGATCCTTCTCACTTGCAGTTAAACATCAAGAGTTTTATCCTAAAGGAAGAGTTTTTCTGTCTTTATGCAAGTGAATATAGGACATACAGTGCAGATCAGAAAACATGTGTTCTTATTGAATTCTAACCATTATTGATTTAGTTTTGACAATGTGAAGATATAGAAACAAAGCCATACAAACTCATAAATTTACTTTAGCCTATTTCCATGAATAGAAAGAAAATATAGAAGTAAATGTGGTTCTGTTTCTCTTTTGCTGCACTCAACACCAAGAAGTTGCAATACAATAATGAGAGCTTCATGTGTGCTTGTGACAAAACAGCTAGTGATAAGCTGTGGTCGAGGAAGTGGTTTCTGTTCTGTACAAGAGCAGGTACAAGTGGTACTTGAGTGGCTGCTTGAGTCAGGCACAGAATTTCTGTAGTACTAAGAACGAGAAGTCAAAATAAGTTCAGAAGCAAGTAATGAGAGTTACACCTTTTACTCTGCAAGGCACGCTTGGCCCTACCCAAGTGAAGAAAGGACATAAATATAACTGCCTTGTAGCAGTTGCATCCAAAATTGCTTTGCTCCCATGATTTAACCATCCTTACATTGCTTGTGTCTCCCTTGTTGTTGGTTTTACCAATATCCCAAGCTGTGCAAATACAGAACTTCACACTACATGAAGAAGTTCACACACATATTTCCCACCATTTAGCCCCAGTGTACTATATAATACATACGTATTAGCTTTCACCAGGATTCAGCCCTGATACTTTACTACTTCAGGATTGTCCCAATTTGGCTATATTGTGCTTATTTGCACCTCTAGCAGGCCACAGTAAAACCATAATTTGCACCTTTTGAAGGAAAAAATTCAGAGGCAAAAAGGAGAAAGGTGTTACTGTTCAAAAGCTGTCACAACAGAAACTTAATCAGGAAATACATATAAAAGGGAATGTGGGACACTATGTGATGACAGCCTCTTGTTGCCATGCCTGTGCACAGCGTGAGGCTTCTGCATCACACTACTTCTGAGCAGCTGAGACACACACTCTGCTTTTCCAGGTGTCTGAGCTCGGTAAAGCAATCTCTTCATCATCTCACTTCCTCTGTAATGTGATTGAATCCATCATTCCTTTTGTTATCTCCTTTTGTGTTTGCTTTTTCTCGTGGTAATTTGCTAACTGCAAAGCAGGCAAGTGCCTCAAAAACATACAAGGCTACTGCAAGTAAAGTCATACTTATCAGATGTGCTGGTAATGAATCATGCTGACAGATTGGCTCTGTTTACCTTAAACAAACTGTCAGAAATTTTCAGTACACGAACCAAAGTATGGGAAAGGCTTTCAAATACACAAGCAGATCAGAACATAGCCCAGCACGTCATATTTGCATATTTCATAAGGTATCACATGTACGTTTGCATGTAACGGTCTGAACATGCTGCTTGCAAAGATATTTGGTATCTCTACAAGAGAAAGCAATTAAGATTCATGTAGCTAATGGAGCAGGATTGTATTTTCTCTCACTCTTTCTGCCCAGTGAAGCTGTTTGGGGGCTGCAGGAGCTGCTGCAAACACTGCTGTGTTTTTTTCAGTGCTCTGTCTCTCTGCTTTGTACCAGGCTCCCAGTGGTTTTGCTTGCCCTGTGCAGCGCTGGTACCCCAGTGGTACAACGTGGCAATGAGAAGTATGGGAGTACATGACAGCACAGTCTACTGGAGTGGCCAGAGTACTCGTGTGCCACAAAGTAATGAGCAGCATTAAAATGTGTTTGCTTTACATTGCCTGGGAATATCCCCCTCCATAGGGGACTGTACAATACAATCTTGCTTTCCTTTCTCTGCTTCAGCCTCACAATTTTGGTTCAAAGATCCATTTTCTTAGTAATTTTAGAGACTTTTTTAAACTTCTTGAAGAGACACATTTTCTTGACATGGTCATATTTCCAAAGCCTTAAACAAACATGCATACAGATATGTTATTGTACAGTTTGTTTTCTGTGTTTACCTGCTTGCCATAGACACCCCTCAGCACATAGCTGTATATTGTGAAACCAAGGTGACATTCTCAAAAATATCCTTAGATCCTGTGATTCCGTTTCCAGTGCTCTTAAAATAAACCCTTTCTTTTTCATAAAGGTCTTTTAAAATAATCTACTTCCCCTCACTGGACTTAGAATTAAGAATAAAATTATACAAACCCCAGTTGAAATTTGTGGTTGCAAGTTCAATACTGTAAAGTCTGGGGAAATAAATAGTTCATAGTAAAAAACATATCCACAGCCTTCCCAATATTAAAATGGAAGTCAAGTGTCACAATCTGAGGCTAGGGCAGAGGAAGCAGCAGAGGATTGTTTTGTTTTTCACTTCTCCTTGGTTTATTTTTTGTGCTTTCTACCTGTGAAAGTAGTCAGAAAGCCTCCCCTGAGGCTGTGAGGCATCATGACTGACTTTCCTGAGCAGGCACCATGCCCCAGATGCTCCAGATCTGCACTTACCCAAGGGGGCCGGCAAGTGTTAGAAGTGTGAGCAAGGTTTCTCGCTGGAAATAACTACAACTACATTTCAAGATGGGAAATGTCCTGATGAGAAAGGGAACACTGGTTACAGCTTATTTATGTGTACAGGAAATAATTTATGATTGACTTGGGAACCCAGCAACATTGTTGGGATAGGGTGACTTACATGGAAAAGGCTTTCCAGGGCCGTGTTGTACTCTAAAAACCAGCTTAGAACTGCAGTGCCTGTCACTAAGTCTGCCTGTTCCCCAGAAAACCACAGCTTGTTTGCATCCAGTACCACTGAACATGGCAAATAAGGCACTCTGAAGAGTTCTGTGGTTGGAAATACAGCAAGTGGATGTGATACTAATGCCTATTTTGTGATTAGGATACAGGACAGGTTTGCAAATTGGCATCTCTCCACACGAGAAAATAATTAAGTAAAAATTAATTGCCTCAAGCTATTTTGCTGCTGGTGAAAAATCAATTTGTTTATATAAGGAAAACAGGATGGGTCAGTAAATTCTTGACTTTATAGGGAACTGGGTAACAGCTCTTTCCTGCTAAGTGAACAAAGCTCCTGACTTTTTACGCAATGTGTAGTGCTACAACCACCAGCATGTTTATGAAAGGGACTAAGAACACTGTGCTATGACTTTTTGTGCTTAACTTTCATTTTATTATTTTTGTTTCAATCTTAGTTTTGTTATTTCCAGCCATCTTTACCATAGACCAGTAGCTGCAGAGTGAGGGAAGCAATGGTGAGTTGTTCTAGCCAAAATACCTGCAGTACCCTGGCTGCTAGCAACTTCCTTTCCCTACATTTATGGGTATCTGTTACTTAGGGGAAGATGAGCCTTTGTAGATGACAAGAAGAGGATGGACTAGAAAGATTCATGTGGGTCATTCAGGTGACCTGCAGAAATCCACCAGAAAGACAGAAATACAGGCAGATGCAAAAGCTGCCTGAAAGATTTCTTTATATAGATATTTCTTTCACTTTTTTTTTAAAGGCGTTTAGCAATAACATTTTAGTTCTGTAAATGTGGCAGCCAGAAATTTTTCTATTTCTATATAGTTTTTCACATTCATAAATTGGGAAATAATGCGCCACTTGTCAACTCCAAATGAAAATGCAACCTTCTGTTCCCTCTTGAATCGTATTACCTGTATCTATACTACAGGCTAAAGGAATGGAAAAAAACCAAGCTAAGACATTCTCCCTGGTCTATGATACTAGAGCAAACTGCAGATACATTAAAAATATCCCCTTACAGTACTTTACATGTTATATAAAGTCCTGGAAATGGATTGTCCTCAGATGGCTGATATTTTAGCTGAAACAACAAGCTAAAACAAAAAGTTTCCCAGGGCATTCACACAGACTCTGCTCAGGCTTCAGATTTGGGCATTTAGGTGACCGAATCTGCCAATCACCAAAAGGCCCTGGGCTCTTTCTTGTCTCCTTGGGTTTGTTGACAGCAGCTTCTCAAGTCTGCAGCACCCAGATTCACCACCTACACAAACAGATGTACACAAAACATTTTAAGTAAAACGCCTTCAACAGTGGTTCGGAAATAAGCACAGCTTTTTCTTATGAGATGAGAACAAAATTGTTGTGGAGTATTTTTAACACAGTTACAAGTATGTTTCTTTAATGGCTTCTTCTCAATTTTCGTTTTTTTTACTGAAACCATTTTTATTCAGTTCACTGATAAAACCACTGAAAACCTATCCTTGGGACAGCATAATAGGACATCTTTTACATCACCAGACAAGACACAAGCAGAAGAAAAAGCTTCTTAACCAAAGGGTCTAGTGTGAGATAGATATGCTGGCATCCTGGATTTATTTATAATATTTAATGTCTAGCAGTTTCAGTGGAAACTTTCAAATCTTGACAGTGCTGTGGGATATCCCAAGCTGCTTATAAAAATGAAAGATCCTATTAGTTAGCAGTTTCTTTTTCCAATAATAGACCTGAGTAAGCCCAAGGTCTGTTTGACCCCTAGTTAATCAGATTTTCTGTCATATAAGGCACAGGAGATGAAACAATTCTGATTTTTTTTTTTAGATATGTTACCTAGTTCTCTGGAGTTGCTTGTATTTCAGACAAACTTTCCTGCAAGTAGCTTCAGGTGTCTCATGGCAAATTTCTGTTCATTTAGTCATCCTAGAACTGTCTCTTTTTGTGTGTTCTGTAAACCCCTAGTTCTCCCTGTTTATCTTTTCTTCATTTCCCTACTACCACTTTTTAAAAGTAGCATTCTGCTTTTCTGTGTTGCTATGGAGACACACTTGCCTTTTGAAGGCAAAATATGTGGCTTTCTAGCATATTTTTGTCAGCTCTTGTGTTAGAGGGACACACAGGGGAATGAAGGCAACTGCAGATAAAGCTTCAGCAGCAGACTGAAACTTCATTTATCAACATAAAGGGCATTTAAGTGGGCCTAGTATGGATTTACCTATGTGTTCGCCTAAGACAGATTTATTTGTTTAGTCTTCTGAATCTTCTTCAGTGCAACAAAAAATTAAAGGAGAAACCGTGATGACTTCAGAGCTGCCTCTCTCTCCTGCCTCCTCTCATGCAGGCAGAAAGAACAGCAACAGCATTCACAATGGCCTTTGTTTCTAGACCTTGTCAACTATTTACAGAGATGGAGAGCAGCAAAAAGCAACCAAAGGTTCAAAAAGGATGCAAGTTACTTTTTAAATCAGAAGGCAGAGACAAAGAGAAAAAGACTTTTTGTTTACCCTCCAGTTTCTCAGAACAAGACCTTTGAAAATGCACATTGCACTGCAAAAATGTAGGAACTAATGCTTGCCCCTGATAAGAGCGACGGTTGATTCTATGGGCAGAGAGGGTGCTGTGCTCTCAACAGAATCCTCATTGCCTTGCCAGTGACTTTCCTTATTGTGAACAGGCTGACTGAACTCTGCCTCTTCACAGGCCTAGGAGCTTGCTGGCAGCTAATCTACAGAAGAAGAAATCTCCTCCAAAGACAGAGGTTTTGAAACAATTGGGTCTTTATTGGAAATGCCAGGAGCTAAATAAAACCTCCCTTCACAAAATGACTGGGTCTCCTACTGCAGCCACAGGATCTTACTTAGTCAAATAAGTCTTACAGGCTTCAGCACTGTGTTTGGAACACAAAAACAGATGGAGACATCACATTCCCTCCAAGCAAAAGAGTTGGGCTGGCTTTGATGATGCTTATTTCAGATCTCTTTAGAAGACATGTAGCAGATATATCTCTACCTTTCTGGCACTGTTAGCAATCTGAACTGCCTCTCCTTACCAGAGTGTGGGAGCATGTTCCTTTGTTTAACAGAACATATCTCTGAAACATAGTAACTTACTAGCTGAAAAAGAAACTTGTTCTTGATGAGCATGGGAAAATACCAGACTCTGAACACAGCCTACAAGATGCTAAGCCAGGTTAGCAGACTATAGAAGTAACACATTTGCAAGCAAAATGTGTTTTATTTAAGGAGATTATTAGTATGTTTTCTAGGTTATAATGTTCTTCCTTTTGTAGTGGTGGCAACTGAGTGGGTTTAGAAAACTCACTGGAGTCACAACTAAGTCCTATAAGAAGCATGAAATTCCAATATTAACCTAGGGTGTCTGAGCATGTCATGAATTCTGGGGGAACAAGGGCCTCTCTTTCTCCAGCACTAAACCCTGGATTGTTGACTATTGATTTCCTATCATTCTCGCACACAGAGATATCCCTCAACAGAATGCAATCTAGACAGACTTTTGAAGGCAGTTAAATAAACTGAATGTTATCAATGTAGAACAAACATGATTTAACATGCTCAGAGGCCAAATCAAGTTTGCACAATGCTGGTGACAGTTCCACTTTTGGCAGAAAAGCTGGATACTGGCAATGTCTCTTCAGCACCCATCTCCAACTGCAGAAAAACAACTTAGCAAAATAAGAAACAGAAGGTGACTGCAGCTGTCATGCAGAGAACCTGATGATCTCCATGCCCAAAGGCTGAGGTCTAAGTCACATCTCCATTTCTCAGTTCCATTTTTATTGCCCTGTGCCTTTCTGTCAGTGACAGCAACTACTCTCTGGATTTTATTAGTGGTGTCAAAACTGTAACCACTGTCAGCTTCTTAATGTTTGGGGGTTTTTAATTTGAAGGTGTATGTTAGAATTGAATCCTGCCACCATGAAGGACAATGATATGAAGAGCTCAGCTTTTCTACAGATTTGTAGCACCTGGGAGATACAAAGCCATGACTGAAAGAGGCAAGTTTTGGCACACATCATTAGCATGTACTACATTAATGATGGGAAGAGTTGTTCCCGTGTAACATGAGAACTCAAAGGAAAAGACAATTGGAGTAGGAGCCTCTGGGTTTCCAGACCTTTAGTCTTTCAGAGAGCCATTCTTTCATATGGTCATTTCTGCCCACTGGAGAGCAGAGGGCAGCTCTGGGTGGGATATGCTATGGTGTGGTCCCAGTCACACAGGGAGAGGGAAAACCCTGGCGCCCACACAGCAGCAGAGATGAGGTGCAGCACGATCTCACTGTGCTTCAGTCCTGTTCCCACTTCTCCAATATGTTTTTATGCCTTTGCACAGATTGACTGTGGCACATTTATATCCAGCAGTGCTACTCTACAGCAGGGAATTCATGTTGTGAATTTATGGCTGGATTATGTCCCTCTTTAAGTTACCTCATAGGACAAAACAGCTGTAACACATGGTCCTCACAGCACTCCTGCACTGGAGGCAGGCTTGAGTAATGGGCAGTAGTCTCATTCAGCCTCTATGTGTTGTCACAACAAACCCTTCTAATGCGGTAAAAAATTTAGACAACACCCATTTTCCTGAGGTAAGCAGAATTAAAGCTTGCATTTCAGCTGAGCAGTTTAAGAAAAAAAGGAAATGAAGTATGCCTTTCTTCTGAAAGCATATGTTTGAAATCTAAGCTGTATATATTTTTGTTAATATTATATCATTCTAGTTTAAAACTCCATTTTAAAAAATCCACAAAATAAATATAAAACAACCACTTGAGTTTTTTTTCTTCCCCCAAGTCCTCAGTGATATTACTGCATGCATGCAAATAAGGCCATATTTATTAGTCCACAGTTCAGTCTCTCAGCTCATTTTTTCTGTCCCAAGAGAGCCTTGGAATTTTAAGTTTCCTAAATCAAATAATAGTAAATAAAAAAACTTCACACTAGAGACAGTGAGGATTGCCAGTTCATGCTAAGTTCCCTAATCACAAGTGCCAGCTGCTGTACTGTCCTGTTGCAACATAACACTTCATATATTCCCAAAGGACTAAATGATCTGTACCTGTAGATCCTACCAAGCACATATGATAAAGTATTACTTTTGTTCTGATTGTGGAGACACACACATGGATGCAGATGTTACAACTGGTGAATGCCTGACCTCTTTAGGGTGTGTTGATTGCTGTTTTGTTTTTACCAAGAAATTGGTTGCTTTGTTTTGGTTTTAAAAGCCAAACAATGAAACTTTACCCATCAACCATAGAAAACAGTCCACAACCTGGCATTTCAGTGACAAGAGCTCTCTTGATTTTCAGTCTTAATTTTCATTCCTTTAATTTCTACTTCTTCATTGGAATTGTGTATGTCATGCTGACTACATTCTCTCCATTATGTGGATGTAGTTCTGCACATATTTATGCATACAATTAACTTTGTTATCACAAGGCATATGAGATAAAGGTAGTAAAGCAATGAGTGTGTTTATGTGTATAGAGTGTTGGGGATCTAAATACCCTCAAATATCTTTTCACTCAGAGGGCTAAAATCTCCTTAAATGGTGCTTTGCCTGCATTGGTCTCCTGTCTGAAAGCAATCCATCCACATCATTAATCATTACTGATTTTTCCCTGTTAAATATCCTGTCTCTTCAGTTAATCAGGTATCCTAATATATACACAGTATTCCACATCCGATTTCTTTGCATCTGTTCATTATCATATAGCACTCATTCACATGGTTGGTCACAACCATTGATGTACATCTATGTTCATAAAGACACAGCTCCCAACTGGAAATGCTCCTGGGGGTGAACAGCATATGTTCCATTTTATGAGACTGGAATGTATGTGGCACAAAAATACAAAAATTTTCCATACTTTTTTTTTTCTTTTTTTTTTTATAAAATACATTAAGTAGGACAGAAAGAATATGAAGATTTCATAGACCCAGAGCATTCTCTATTAAGATGAATCAGACAGGTCTAAAGGTGCAATGCTATCTAAAATGCTCTAAACTGCAATTATTAATTTAAAGTCATTCAGAACCTTTTTCTCAAGCAAAGGAAATTAAGAGTACTAGAAGTTCAAGGGTTTTGTGGTGTCTCCACATGAAGAAAAAAGGCATAAGGAATAAGTAAATAAATAGTAAGTGCACGAATATTAAGAAACAGCATGGTAATCACTTTGAAAAGAGAAATATATAAATAAATCCTTATTTAACCCTCATTCTTACACACTTCTAATGTCTTTCTCAAATACAGAGGATCTGGCATTATTGTCCAGCAAAATCCAGGCTGTGCAAAATTGTTAGCTCTCCCTGGTATTCAGCTGATATTTTTACCAGACAAGTGAAAAAGACAGCTGCATGGGCTCTTCCCACTACTGTAGCCTCTGCAAGCAGTAGCAGGTGGAGTCTTAGAGCAAATACACAGTGCTGTCTTTTTTAATAATGATTTTTCCACACATTATAATACATTTAAGTGCTGTGCTTGCTCTTTAAGACGGCCTCATCTTGATAATCAATGTAGCCAGTCTAGTGAAGTGCCACTTCCCTGCTGTGAGAAGGCACAATTCCTCTTACTGCCACAGCCCCCTGCTGACATGTTTTACAACATTTAAGAAGGAAACTGTTAAACCTTACTTCTCTCTTTTCCCTCAGTGCAGACAGAAATCTTCTTTCCTGCTGGTTTCTCTCTTGAACTGAGAGCCGTTAAGATGTGCCCTGACTTTTACCCTGAGCATTGCCCTAACTTTAACCTTGTGCAACGGTTATCTTAATTTTACTCAGATTTTTGGAACTGACTCATTCAATAAGACTGAATTCAAACTGAAATTGTCTGGTAAAAGAATAGATTTCCTATAAGCTCGGTAAAAAGGTCATCTTACCAGGCTTTCTTCACAGGAAGCAGGAGTCATTCTCAGTGCACTGACAAACAAACCCCATCTAGTCAGACTGGGGCATTCTTGCTGCTGTAAAGAATGTAAAAGGCAAAGAGGCTGTGCTTGGAATCCTGCATCTGCAACATCAGGCACGAGCTTTCATGCCATGAGCCCCACTTCTTACCAGCAGCATTTTTAAAGAGGGAAGAGAAAAATGAAATATAGGAGTCGATAAGTGAAATATAGGAGTCTTTCAAGCTGAATAAGCACTGTTAATGGAAGTTAAAATTATGTCTGAGAAGATGATACAGGTGCAAGTTTTATGAGTGTGAAACTTTACCTTGACATAATGAGTAAAGTTAAAGCCTGAGGTTTTTATGCCATTATGAGAGGCTCTGTCAGTGAGCACTGTAACCTAATTAGTTTTGATGCAGCAAATCAGCAAAGCCACCATTGGTTATGACCTCTGCCAAGAGCATGAGAGAGCCAGACAAATGAAGCTTAAGATGTTATTAGTTGTTCTGTTCCAAAGTTCCAGATAAAATATGACAGGATGTTGTTGCTTGACTTCGGCATCAGTTCTCCAGATGGCACTCAGCACTGGCTTGTAGCGAGGCTCGCAGGGAGGCTGCCACATTGTCTCTGTCAAAACGAAAGTTTTCCAATTACAAAGAGATAATTTGAAGAGATGCAAACTTAATCTCCTGAACGAAAGGTTGCAAGCTGTGTAATAGCAGTTGAGGGGGGAGATTTTGCATAGTTCACTTGCTGTAAACACTGCTGCTCAGGAAAGCTTTATTAACCTGCCTAGCGAAACAAAGTAATCAGATGCTCTTGACTCTGTGCGTTAGGACAGCTGTGGATGGACACAGCCATGGAACAGCCTCTCTGGTGGAATTAGAGGGTCTGATCCATCTGCAGGGTTGTTGGTGATGATCAGGAAAGAGATAAAATAGTGTAAGATTTATCTAAAAGGAAAATTAAGGACCTCTGAACTAGCTGAGACCTGTATTTTATGGTAGATTAGATAATTTCTGCCAGTTTGGTTGACAGAAATAATGTGTGGTTTTTTCTAAAATTATTAAGAAGCCTGTAGTGGAAAAAAGAAACAGAATGTCATGCAAGTAGTGAACTTGTGGAATGTTTTAAAATAGCTTCATATTTATAGCACTGTACCAGGCATGTTGAAGTTATTCAGCTGCCGCTGTGACAGAATGACAAGGTAGTGGCCTGATAACAAGCAGAAACAGTATCTAACCTAAAGATCATTTTGAGATGCTGGGAGCATTGGGAATTGTATAAAGGATAGAAGACAGAGTAAAGAAAATATCCTCCTCCTGACCTATGTACACAAAGAACTTTTGAATTAATGTACCACATTCAATTTGGAAAGCCCTCAGTAGTAAAGCTTTTATATTTCACTCAGTATCACTGAGTGAATCACAGATGTGCTTTTCAGGGTGTGTGTCCCTTTCCACCTGACGCTGCTGACAACTGAAAGCAACGTGTTTCAGGAACACTATTTGAAATACTTGAACACATGAAATTCCCTTTAAGCATAAGAGAAAATCTTCATCTTGTGAGGATGGTAAAACACAGGAACAGGTTACCCAGAGAAGTTGAGGCATCCCCATCTCTGGAATTACTCGAAGCCCAGCTGGGTGGGCAGTCAACAGGCTCTGGCTGACCCAGATTGACCCAGTGGTGGGATTGAACCAGCTTTGGAGGCCCCTTCCAGCCCTAACTGTTCTAAATATCTATTAGTCTATTCAAATTATCATCGACTAAAAATTATTATCTACAACAAACCAATTCTAAAAGAAAGTTACACTCTGTCCTCTTATAGGGAGGTACACATAGGAAAATATGCAAATGCAGGCAAGTAATATAACCCATGAAGCAGCAGGATTAATTTCAGTGCCCTGGTTTCTAGGATGAAACTGCTCAAGCAGCCCCACCAGCACCAAAGCAGGAGGTTTGCTGCGAGGACAAAGGCAAAATGAGAGCAGCCCTGCACCACTTTGGGTGCTGGGAACCTCCCAGAAGGCTGAGCACTTTGTGGGTCTCCAGAGCCCAACCCAGGCTGGGTTTGGCACATCCATCAGGCCCCTGGCCTGGGTGCGCTGTGTGCTGCCCAGTGCCTGAGGTGTGAGGGCAGCCCTGCACACCAGCATGCTACTGCCACGACAGGGGGCTGGGGCAGCTGTCTGTGTCTCACTGGGGCACTGCCAGGGAAAGGGAGGGGTAAGCTGAGAGCTGGCTTTTTCCTCTTTCTGTCTTTAAAAAGGCCGAGGGACAGTGAAGCTGGTGGGGGAGCAGGGGGAAGCCCTACACATGACTAAGCAGAGTTACAATTTTCCCTTTGTGGTATGAGGTGTAAACAGGAGTGGCAAGGGAACAGGACTTGGAGGTCTGCACAATCTTCTGGATTGTGTTATCCAGAAGCAAATCTACAGACAGATATTCTAGAGGGGCACTTCTGTGCATATTTTTCAATTTAGTCCAAATAGCCAATTCAAAGTCAACAACTTCTGACTTTAAGATGTTATTTTTTTCCCCAAGGTCTGTGTACTAGCTATGTTGGTACATAGATTCTCTTGACAGTACACTAATGTCTGTCATAACTGCTACCGTGACCCAGCCCCAAATATTTAGTAGGTAAGAAATACTCTGCTTATTAAAATGAAGAGGAATGGTGACATGTATGCATAGAGTAAAAAACGGCCTCATTTTCACAGATGTTACTGTAAATAATTTCTCTTTGCATGATGCATCCTTTTTCCTCTAAGTTAGGACAGGACTTTCACACAGATACAAACAGCCATGGCAGCCATGGGGCTGCCATTATGGAATGAGAGGACTCAGGGAAGTAGGTCACTGAATGGCACAAGGCCTTATCTGCAAAGGGTTCTTCTGGTGAAAACAGGATACTTTGAGATTCATCATTTTGATCAATGGCATAGCTTGAGATACTGAAACGCTGAATCTGAAGGGAAATGTGAGAGCATTTTCACTCCTTTGGAGTAACATTTGTTCAGACAGCCAAACATATGAAAGATGAGCTAGAAGATTTTCTTACAATTAGGGTATTTGTCTTCTCTAGAGCTCAGAATGCAACTGTGCCAGATTTTATTCATACATATAGTTTTAATAAAATGCACCCTTCCCAAACCGCTGAAATTACTTATATTGGAAATGGGAGCTGCACCATGAAAAGGAGATCCTACAAAAGAGAACCAAGTGGGTAAGAGACTATTAACTGCCTTGTAGGCAGCAGCAACTTGGTAAATGCTCAATGGAAGTATGAGGTGTGCTCATGGATTTCCCTAGGGGGATTCATGCACAGAGAGAGCACAGATGTCCTGAAGCAGTTTGCTGGGGCTCTACCAGAGCTGACCCTTTGCTTTACCAAGCAGGGAACAGATCAGAGGCTATGAGTGCAGCACAAGTCCTCATCTGATGAGTGATGTGGCATGGACATAGAAAGCCTATAAGGGAAGAAGAATTTTGCATGTTTGATTTGGTAGAGATGAGGAGGGTCTTTTTCTTCAGCAAAGTTTAATGTTCCCTCAAATGCGCAGCAGATCAGGGCCTGCCACTTCTTCCTGGTTTAATTATATTTTCCTTTTCAGCTAAAAAGAATCTTGAAAAGCATCCTACTCCAAAGTGTATCTATCAATTCAACATGAATAGAATAGAATAGAATAGAATAGAATAGAATAGAATAGAATAGAATAGAATAGAATAGAATAGAATAGAATAGAATAGAATAGAATAGAATAGAATAGAATAGAATAGAATAGGAGAAGGACATTTCTTTTCTCCACTGAAATCACAGGGTGTATAAATCTCCAGTGCAATTGAAGGAGGACTGAAAGGAGGACTCTATAAATGGGACTAAAGAAATAGATAACTACAAAACACAAAGAGAGGAAATCAGAAATTCATGCACAGAAAAATGAAAATGCCTAAAGCAGAACATCTTGGGGGAAGTGATTCTAGTTTCACATAGGTGTGGATGAGAACAAAACAGTGGTGAAGGACAACGCCCTACAAAGTGTACATGTGTATTTACTGAAAAAAAATTTGTAGAGCTATGGGGTTTATGGGTCTAATTTTACATTGTTCACAAAACTTGCGAAACCTTTTGTCTCTAACCATCCCTGCACTATGAACTGTTCCCTGCTTTATTTTTCTGAAGAAGAGGTTTTTTTTTTCCTCATTGAAGAAAGACAAGTTTGATGTAAGCAAATTTTTGCAAGAACATATGGTGTTCATCAATATTATCTTTCATGGAAATTATTGAAAATCCCTTCTGTGCTTTTGATCAGGTGAAGCCACTTTCCACTTTGTTCTGCCTGCTTGGATGCTGATGGTGGTGCCCTGGAAGGCACACATGCAAATGGAAACAACAAAATAAAAAATCCTGGTCTTCTCTTAGCCTACTGTCCGATAAAATTCCCTTTGGTATTTGCAAAGTTTGTGATATTTTTCTATTCCATGGCTTTTGAAATGTCAATTCCTAATTCCATTTTAGGATGAAAGGAAATTTTGAAATGTTAAACCTAGTATTTATTAATGTGTGTCCAGCAGAGGCAGAGAGTTCAAGACTTAAAATTTTCTTTTGTTGGGCATTATTTATGGATGGTATTTCAATAATAAGATCCTGTAGCTTGGAAACATTCTTTTACAGCTGTTGATGCATTAATCCAATATGGGAAAGAGAACCCAGAATAAACATTTCAGCCACAGGGTTTATATTTTTATAAAATTAGAATACCGTTTAAAGCTGACAGTATGTTTACATCTGGATCCTGTATGATAGCAATTGATACATTTAATCTGGCATGTGGCATAAAACAGGATTAGATAAGGTTTTCTTCTTAGCCATGCTTCTCTTGTGCAAAAGAATATTTATAACAGTGTTCTCAACAAATCACATCTCAGTGCTAGATACTGTGTTGAAAAGCATTGTGCATCAGCAGTATTTTCCAAAGGTCATGCCCCTGTGATTTGTGCTAATTAGACAAGAATTGACTCTGAAGTAGATGACATGCTCAGGAGCATGGAGGTTTGAGTTCAAAAGCCCAGACTGACCAGATTATTCCCCAAATTAGCTGGTGTGAATGCATCTGAAAAAATAGGCTGGAACAGGACCCCACATAAAATTGGATCATTTGGAGCTAGATTATTCAGAACTGAGAAAAAAAAATACATATTAATGTAAACATTAGGAAAGACTGTACTCAAAATTCTAGGCAAGGGCCCAGGTGCTACTTTATTATTTGATGTTTCTTATTCAATGACTTAATCTTCAAGTCCTCCCAGAATCTGAAACCACACCAACTTCTATTTGCACAGTCCTTAATAGTTGCTGATTTCTGTGTGTTTCCCTTCCCACCTCCTCAGCTCCTACAGAACTATTCTTCCCAAAGTGAACACACAGGACACAGGTCCTGAGCACATTTTTTTTTTGTGAGAAGCCTAACTAATTTATAATTATACATTCACAGGAAACCTTCACCCTCATATCCTGGTGCTGAGCATCTCTGTGTATGTCACTACAGTAGGTGACACTGTGTGCTGGGGGCTGGAGTGCCTGGCCCCGTGGTCCCCTGACAAATAGGAAAGAAAAAGTGACAAGTGAGCCACGGGTAGCTGCAGTGTGTATTACTGACTGCGGTCCACTGGAACTCACTATCCAATACTAGAAGTGATGAGTGAGGGGAATGGACACTGAGTATACTTTCCAACCCACAGTGAACAAGAGTGAGAAATCATGCCTCTACATGTGCTACAGGTGCACATTCAAATCCCCTTTTAGGTAATAGAGACATCTATGGAGTTAAAATAGGTAGAGAGACCATGCTGCTAGTTTTTTTCTAGGCTATAGGTGTAAAAAAAAGGCAATATTTGATGCTGTGAAAAAATACACAACTCACAGCCTAGAGAAAAAATTGCAGCTGTGTTTTTATATATCTACTAAAGAACTGAAAGAAAAATGCACATTTCTCTCACTAGTAGTAAGCCCTGCTGACATCACTCTGTCTGAAAAAGAACAAATAAACATTATGAATATAGAGATAATGAAATAAAACAGGATTTGTGTTTTTGAAGAGAAAGACAACTTATTTCACTATGTATCTTGAGTCCATTTATAAGTAATGTAGTCTAAATGAGAGAGCTAAAGCACCACAGACAGGTAATAAATAAGGCCTTAGAAGTGCCTGCTCTAGCATGTGCCTCTCCATCGTGAAACGGAAGCATTCAGTAGAGAGCAAAATTGACCAGACACCAGTAGGAGATAATGGATTTATCTGTTAAAGGAGTGGAGACAATGTAATATTTAATATGACATTCCTGATAACTAATCAGCAAGATCTACCTGTGCCAGATTTCCAAGGTTATTTGCAATTGAATGCAACTGGATATCACTAGGAAGCAATGTGAAAAGAAAGGAAGAGCCGCATTTGTTTGACAGGAGCAACGCACCTTCAAATCTGAAGAGAGGGTCCCCCCCATCTTGAAGAGCTTACAGGCCCCAGTTTAGGACTGATTTATATTTAAGCAAGCAGTGAAGCACTCTGCAGGAAGAGGGCATCTCATTTTGCTGAGAAGAGCAGACATCTTCCCTCCCTCCCTGTCTCTATGTCTCTGCTCCTGCTCACAGCTATTCAGTCTCACCCATCTCACCCAGCTCTAGTACACACCTGACCCCACACTGAGCTGATGAAATGTAAGGCAGCTGCACAAAACTACATCTTTTTTTCCCTATGTTCCTTGTTTACTGGTTTAACAAGTTGGGTTGGCCTGTTATTCATTTGTCAGCTGCTAGAGGGCTGGAAATTGCAGCTCTCAGTGGGTACAGTCCTTAGACCTCAGTGCACAGTAGTAGCCATTGAATGTGTGGGGCAGAGTGGGGCTGGCACGGCTTCTTACTGTGATTCAACAATGTGATGCCTCACATATGTTAAATGACTTCTTTTTCATTTAGTGTAGGCTTAAATCCCCCACATCTGCAGCAGTGCAGTATCTGTTGTGTTTGGTGCAGCTGGTGTAGGGCCAAGAGAAAAATTTAGATGGTGATGTTCAAATCTTTCATGGAAAACATCTGGGCTATTCACTGCACCTATGTGTAAAATCAAATACTTATTTTTCTGTTCTTACCACTTTTTTGTCTCCATATTTTCAGCTAAGGAGTAGTTCCTCAAGAAAAAGAGCATTAATTTCTTAATGCTGAAGGCCTTTAAGAAAGATGTATAGGGCAAGAAAAGTGCCAATACACTTACTTAAATGTTACCTAAATGTTTACTGTGTGTAAGCATTTAGGGATGATGACTAAACTGTGGTATTGATCTTTATTTATTTTATTTTTTTAAATATGTCTTGGTTTATGGAGCAAAATGAAAGCATGTTTTGGGCCCTATTACAGGGTTGCTCTGTCAAAAATAACATTTTGTCTGCAATAAGTAGAGCTGTGGTCCTTCACTTTTTCATTTACAGGTACTTTCTGTGGACACTCAATCTTAGACTTACAGTCTTCCCATAATTACTTAATTTATTAAACAAAAAGTGCAATAACCCAACAGTTCCACAATCACCGTTATCCCTAACTCTGTTCCTTGTCTGGGGCTCAGGCTGAGCCTGAGACACTTGGACAAGGACCAGAGAATAAGCTCATGCAGAGACCAGTTTTTGGGCAGCATGGCCTCTCCCTTGGTGGCCTCCATCCTGTAATTCTCCATCCCAGGGCCAGGCTTTGTCTGCCTCCCAACCTCATCCCTAACCCTAATGGGATGAGACCAGTGAAAGCCCAGTGGGATAACGGCTGTCTCAGAAGGTGGTGGATGGAAGCCAAGATCTGCACCTTCCTGTCTTTTGTCTCACAGCTGAATGACCAGACCCTTTCCCTAGGAGGAGGATGAGTAGAGCTGTCCATCTGTCAATTTGCCATCAGTCAGGTCTAGCTCCAGAATGTATTTTATTTTCTTTGCTCCCACTGTCTTGCTCCTCTTCTTTACGAGAAAAGTTCCTTAGACTAGTCCAATCTTTTGGGTTTTATTCACTTGGGCTTTATTTCCACCCTTTGCATTGTGTTGGATTTATGTAGTCACAATGGAGGCTGAGCTGGCCCTCGGTTATGGGCTCTCTGAGGAGCACAGACTCCCATGCTGAGCATAGCTGGCTCCTTGCCACCTGCTCCTGTGATAGAGGATAGGTGTCAGAACAAAGCTGGCGGCATGAATTGGCATGATGAGGTGAGAAAGTAGGGTGCACGGTGCTCCAGCTGATGCTTGCCAATGTAATTGCCCTTCAGGCAATAATTCTTGCCAGTGTGATGGCCTCCAGGGACCTTCTGCATGCCAGCCAGAGCCACTTCTGCTTCCCCATCACTCAGCCGCTGCGAGTGTTAACCTTATATTAAGACTGAAGTGCTACCTTCACATTAGAATTTCATTATAACAAATTGAAGGAAATTAACTCTTCTTTCAAAATTCTAAAGTGGGTGGTAAAGAAAACATTAATGAGGTTTGGAAGGATGGTCTTGGGAGAAAAGTCTTTTATACTGGTGCATATGCCACAAGGAAGGTGTACTCATCTGGTGCTTGCAGCCTGCTTGGCACTTGCTACAGTAAATTAGTAAGTCTTAAACCAGCAGAAGCAGCTCCCAAAGCCTTTTTCCCAATGCATCACTAAAAATGGCTGGGAACATCAGAGTCAATTGTACGACAACAAAAGCAGGAAAGCAGGAACCACTGTAAATTTAAGGGTGAAAATAAATGGGGGACAAGACCTGAAAACAGCTAATTCAGTTCCCTCAGCTGACTGCTATTAAAGAAAATCTTTAGTCTTAGATTCCAAGAGACAGTCAGATCCACACACAGTAAAAGTCAATTCTGGCAGACGAGAGCAGGTAGCAACCTTGAGGAATTTTAAACTTTCCTGTCTCTAGGGCTTTGTGTTTCACAAATGTGTGCATCCCAGGACACTGCCAAGACCTCATCCCCTCCCTCTGAAGAGCTGGGGCTTGAATACAAAGGAGCAGCTTGTTAAACACCTCTCAAATAACCTTTTAATTTGATTCTCATTTTGTAGGTACACAGTTTGTGGTAATTGGGAGTGGGGCTGAGGCTAAGCCTCATCCCTAACAGGCTACAGCTGTGTAGGTCAGGTGAGCAGCACTGAAAGTAATGAGACACAGAGTGCCCAGGTGCACTGACCAACCACCACAGGGGACAGAGGGCACACAGGGGCAATGTATGAACCATGAGTGGTATAAAGGTTGTGCTGAAGAACAAGAGCAGAAGCTTGCAGCCTTCTGAAGTGGTGTGATGTTACCTTATATGGGAAGATGCGTGAAGCCATCTGAAATTGTGTGGTGATCTGTGTATAATGGCCACCTCACTGCGACATCATTTTGTGAGTGTTTCTATGTTACTGCATGGCAAATGTTCCTTAGCTCTCAATGATTGCCATTATACAAAAAAGAATTGAGTTGGGTTGTGAAATGTTCATCCTCTCCTTGTAGTTCCCCTTCTAACTGGAAATTTGAAGGTTCCCGAAGTCCAGCCAGACTTAACAGTAGGTAGACGGTCCAATACTCCAAGGGAATGAGCAAGAAGGTTCCTCATGTAGTAGCTACTGTCTCTAGGGAGCATCACTGTGATGGATGGGACAGATAGATCATGCAGTGCCTAGGGTGGAGGTATAGTGTCATGAGACCTCCCATGTACTGCCCTGTGCCTGACTTCCAACCCAGATTCTGGCCTGATTGCAAAAAGCCTCATAATTTTTAACCAGCTTTCCAAGAATTACTGCTGACTGTCAAAATTGCTAAATCCTTAAAAAGCCCACAGCCAGGCAGTACTGGTTCCTCCCAATGCAGTCTGTGGATGCAGCAATACTTTTGTAGGATTTCCAGCATATTTGCAGACGTTACAACACATTCAAACATAAATCTCATCAATTTGCATCAAACATCCTCCTTTGCAGTTTATGGCTATGTAAATGTCTTTAATAAAAACCCTACCACAGGAAGCTTCTTAAGACAACTGCTATTTCACAGCTTCACTACAGGTTCCTAATGTAAGTTAATAAGGCAAACACAATACCTGACGTTTGCAATAGTAATTGCACAGGCCTCACTGTGAATGATGGCTAAATCCGATTGTGCATGACTTCCTTTGCGGAGTGTCTGAATTATAGTGTAGGTTGAAGCCTAAAAAATCAATGGCTGCTATAATCACTCAATTAAAGCCTTTGAAAATCATTAGCAATTTGGTAAATTTAAAATACTTAACCATACGTCATTTTTAAACAGAGAGTGCCAGACCAGCACAACTCCATTTGTTACACTGGGGAGCCGCTGCCGGAGGGGTAAACAGGAACAGCATTAGGCACTATGGCTGAGTAGGCAAGTGTATCACTGGAGCTGAAAGCTGAGAGAGATACAAGTCACCTCTGTGAGCTTTACCTGATTTACAATGTTTAGCTGAGGTTACCCTTCAAGTGGCCAAATACATGTCAAAATCTTGGGAAAGCCTTGCTGGCCTACAGAGCAGTAGTCTCACTACAAATGCCACAGTTTGGACAAACTCCGAGCCCGAGCAGCAAACATAATGGCAAAGGAGGAAAGAAGCAGCACCATCAGAGTCCTTTGTTACTGAGAGAAAACCACGGACAGCAAGGCCTGGTTTTAGAGTGGGACATATGAATGAATGTTGTCTATAAAAAGAGGGAAAATAACTTACTGATGCCAGGAGTCTAATATTTAATTTCCTAAATAAAATAGAAACTGAACATGATATTTTACTCCATCTGGACTAAATCTATTAATCTACAAAGACTTAACTTTGAAATATAGTTGAAAATATCTCTTCTTAACTGTGAGTTTATTTTCTTTAACAGCCTGTTCTTTGGAAGCAGTGGCATCTAAGTGCAGCAGCACCACTATTCTAAATATATGGTCCATCTGTCTGAGAAGAAGAACACTCCGAGAAAATGAGCAAGTTGACAGGCACCGGCCAGTGCACCAACGCCTCGCGCTCCCCTAGGGCTGTTGGATTTACGTAAGTGCTATTAACTTTGTGGAACTTAAGCAGCTCAATGAACTTGAGAGAGATGGAGTATGGGGCTAGGAGCAGTTGCTTCACTTAATCTATTGCAGCTTCTAATTTTGAACAATTTTTGGGTAAAACTACATTTTAAAGCTAATTGTCTGTCCTGAGAGTGCCACGCGCGGTGGCCGTTGAGCAGAACAGGCGGCAACCGCTCCCGCAGCCCTCCATCCCCACGGGCAGGGGGGTCTCGCCCTCCTGTAGCCAGGCTGCCGGTGCGGGCTCGCAGCCTCCCCCGCCGCTCTGCGGGCGAGGAGAGCCCGGCACGCAGCCCCGCACCCGCAGCACCGCGGGGCTCCCGCGGCCCGGAGCGCTCCCGCCCCCCGCGGCCCCGGGCAGGCGGCCGTAGCCGGTGCGGCAGCGCCACCTCGCGGCGCTGACCCGCCCCTACACCTGCGTCTGGGTAAGGCGGCTCGGGGGAAAACTTCTCACGGGGTTTGACTGATTCCCTGGCTCGCTATTTTTTTTTTATTTATTATTATTTTTAAATTATTATTATTGTTATTTTGGGGGATTTTGTTTGTTTGGATTTTTGCCTTTTTTTCCCCCACATGGAAAAGTAGGAAATTAGCTGGACTAAACAGCAGAACTGGACTTGTTTTGTCCTAACTTTAGTTTTTCTTTATGACTGGGTCAAGACACTAATGTTTTTCATTTAAGAAAGGTAATTCAGGTAATTTTTACTGTAAAATATTCACTGAATAAATGAATGAAGCTTAATTGATACCTTAATGGTTTTAGTTTTTCATCAAATCCATACTGATGAAAAAAGAAGCTATTTGAAAAGAACAACATGTAATAGTGAATAGAATAAAAATGTCACTTTTCTGTGATAATTGATCAATCCAGTGAAATGGCATTTCCCAGTTAATAAGGAAACCTAGGAAGGGGCAGAATAGCATAGGGTGTTTTATTTCTCCTCAGAAACTGAATAGAATTTTCAAGTTGCCTTAAGTCCACTGCCTATAAATTAGGAACTATAAGTACTGGTAACCTTTATTTATCATATAGTCAAGTCTCAGCTTGGTGCAAATTTTCACAAAAGTACACAAATTTAAAACACTGGAATACATAAACACAACCCTTAAAACCCAAAAGCTGCCTTCCTGAGTGTAAGATATACATCACACTCTGCTGTACTTCAACAGTAGCTTCATTCCCCTCCCACTTATCACTTCTACATTTGCAGCCCCACTATTGCTGCTTGGCACCGTGAACATATGCTAGGCTGCAGATTTCCAACCCAACTGTACCCTTCAGACATACATCCAATGGCTGTGTTCAGAGGAATGGTCTCTCACAAATTTGTGATTCACCCTGTCTACCTATATGATATCCAGAAAACAATCTCCACAATGACAGCTCATTCAGCACTCTGGAAATTTACCCAAGCCGAGCTCCTCTCTAAATAATGACCTGACATTTGTTCTGTAGAGGGAGACAAAGCCCAGACTGATGAAAACGGTTGGCAGCTGCTTTCATTTGTGCCATTCAGAAGCTAGATGATAATCTGTCCTCAGGGACCCATCACTTCTTGGCAGCCAGACCTGTCCACTGCACTTTGCTATTACTTTTGCTGTTACCTCCCACCCCTGATGCGTGCAGTGCACACACAGAGTCAATATTCAAAGCAGACTAAGCTAAAATTTACTGCCAAGAGTCATGAAGGATTTAATGTTTCTGAGAAGTGGGAGATAAGATCACATATTAATTTGGTGTTGATAAATATAAAGCAGTAGATATTGGGAAAGACATTTGTAGATCTACATGAAAGGTTAAATTAGCTATTGCTCAGAAAAGAGATCTCAGCCTCTCTAAACAGTTTAATGAAGGCATTAGCTAAGCAATAAAGGTCAAAGAGGCAAAGCATTCTGAACTAGCAGGCAAACAGATCAAACCTGAAAACATTGTTCCAGATGAACTTTGAGTTCATATTTTGCATGCAGCGTGGAGCTCTCATTCCTTTAAATTAGCTAGAGTGGAATTACAAAATGCACAGACAAGAGTGACCAGGTTCTTCAGAGCATGTTCCATATAAGCAGAGATTAAATAAATGAGGACTTTCCAGCCTGGAAAAAAAGGTTACTAGGAGCTGATAATAATGATGACATATAAAATCATCAATGGGATCCAGGAAAAGAGATGGAATTATTTATTATTTTTTCACAGTATAAAACTGGAAGACATAAAATGAAGTGCTCACATACCAAGTTGCATGAAATAATTCCCTACCAAAGTGCTTTTTTCACACGGCCAATACATATCTGTAGCATTAACTGCCAAAGGATGTTATGGTAATAATTTAGAATTGTTAAATGAGGTATTTACCTTGGACCACAAAGTTAAAAAATCCTTCCCAATACTTGGAAACACTATATAAATCGATAGGGCCATCCACCCTTCAGCTGTAGAAAAGTGATAGCAATAGCAATGAGATGACTCCATGCATTTATATTCATGCATGTGGTCTCACCACATCTTAGATCCCTCTAGATGCAGAGCCTGTGATCCCCATGAAGGGAGAAGATATATATATTTCATACTGTGTCTCTTCTATTTCTGACAGTTTTTATTTTTAAGGATCCCCAAATTGTTGCTAGTATGTTGGATGCCACATATTCTACCCAGCAACAGAGGAAGTCATAGGTGCCCTCCAGAGACATGCATGCAGAGAGATGGGGAGAGACAAGCTGAAGCAGACTTCCCTTTTTAAGGATTAAAAAAGCAAAAGCACTGGTGTGCTGCAAATGTTCCAGCCACTATTTTCCAAGTACATGATCTGCTCTCTCATCTAAGCTGAACACTTGAATGTGTCCCACTCTCATTGCAAGGTCAGGCATCAGTACAGGCAGCCATGCCCTGCTTCTCCCTTTGGAACCAGTGCTCTATTACAGAATCCCTCCTGCTGTCCTGGAACCTGTCCGCAGCCACCTTCAGTCAGGAGTGGTTAGTGAAGGAAAGGGAGGGGGTTCAGCCTTGGAAGTTACTGTGCAAAACAAATGCAAGTGGTGCCACCAAGAAGTAGAAGGGATGCTGTACATAAAGCAGTGCCAAGTTCTCAAATGTATCTGTTTCCCTGGCTATAGCACAGGCTGCCACCATACAATGCTGGTTTATGGCTGAATCAAATTCCATTTTAGTCACGCTACTGTCACTGTCCTTTGCTACTGCTTTAGTCCAGGATTCCTGCACAAGCCTTCCTTCTTTCACATAAAGATTCTTTCACATGATTTTTGCTGAAGAAAATGCAGGCAAGTTGGAATTCACTCTTCAGCCTGGAGTCAGGAGTCCTTCCTTTGCTCCTTCAGCCCACACAGACAAAAGCCCAGGGGCAGAAGGCCAGGAGCTCTTTGTAGAAGCTGCTGTGCTCTGCAGCTTTCTTCCCTGCAGCACTGTGGGGACTCAGGCAGGGACCTGGGGAAGCCACGCAGCCAGGGCTGCCCCATAGCTCAGAACTCCACCCAGCCACTGCAAAGCCCTTCAGCTTTCCTGTCATGGTGCGAGAACACCTCTGAGAAGCCACAAATCTGGTTCTCACACATGAAGATGAAGAATGGAAAAAGCCTGGTCTCATTTTCTGCAGTATCAATGGCCAAAAATAAGCCGGTACAGGGCAGGAACTGGTGTACCACAAAGCCTGAAAGAGTTTCCTTTTCCCCCAAAGGGTAGGGAGGGAACAGAGAATGAACCAGATCTGGTGCAGTTGCTTTCCTTACAAGGCTGTGCAAGCCAGGCCCATGGCTTGGGCTGCCCTGTGGTCTTGCTTTCTATGACTACCTTCCCTTCCTGGCTATAGACTTGGAATGATCACTACTCAGCACTGATCAGCAAAGACTGTCTCTGTATCAGGCACATCACTAAGACACCAAAAACATGCTAGTACAGAAATACCAATGCTGATATTTATTAGCCTCCCTATTGTATGCAGTATCTTTATTTTTTAAACATGTACATTTACCTATCCCTTCTCATTTGCCCTGAATGTAGACAGTAGCTCAGCTGAAGAGGTGTTTGCCCCTCTCTATTTCTCAGCAATGTCACAGGCTGGGACTGCTGGCTTCCCACCAGATCTCTTTATGCCAGATCATCACGGAGCCCAGTTTGTGCAGCTTTCCCAACCAGATGCATGCATTCCCCATTCAAATCCCAAAAACACCAAAAGAAAAGCCCAGCCAAAATGGAGAAGAAGAGGGCACATGCAATATCTTCAGCGTTACACAAAAATGTCATTTCAGTTCACTGTTTCCCAAATACAGAGCCTAGTGATTGGTGATAATTTTCTCTTCTGTCTCCTTAAAACTGTAAAAGAGGATCAGTGCCATTCTTTGGTAGCATGCAGTATTCACCCCAGCACAGGAAATAGTTTGAAACACCAGATGCTCTTTGCAACCAGTGCTTTGGATATATTTCCAGCAGGGGTTTCTTCCCTCCCCATGAAAACAGACACACATTCTCATTTAACAACTAATTGATTTATTTAACAATACAAATTTCTTTCTACTGCATGGTTTAGCAGAGAGAACTTGAGAAACAAAATTAGCTTCTTTTCTTTTTCTTTTAAAGTTTAAATGTTTACACAAAAACAACCTTTACTTCAGTAAATATAAAATTTACACACCAAAAAATCTACATTAAAAAAGAATAGAATCATGACAAACCAACAAAAAAAAAAAAAAAAACCAACAAAAAAAAAAGAGGATGGGAATTCAGTGTAAAGGATCCAATTGCAAGGAAGGCAAGATGGGGCAACACTAACAAGGCATCCCATTTGTACACCTAGGTATCTGAAGTTGTAAGTACAATACAAACCCAAAATACATTAAAATTAGAATTAAAACCTGTATTTTTATAGCAGAATACTTTATGATATAAATATCTGTAAATTCTGTAGGCAACACAGTTAGTGCATGAACTCCATAGTTTGCTCTCCACTGGAAGGTCACTGGAGTGGTGTAGGAGCACCCTGTGGCCCACGAGTGCACTAATGGTCAGCAGGGAGCAGACTTTAGATGTGCAGCCCGGACGTGATAGCCCCTTGTTTCTTTGCCAATCTGTGCTATTTCTCACACATCCAATGACATGACAAGAAATTCTGGTCACCTTCAGCAGTGATTTCCAGCACTTCATCTCCTGGCATTAGTCTGTTACCTGACTTAGGCATATTCACCTGCCAGATCCTGTTTCTCATTCCCTTTTGCACTTTTTAACCTGAACTCTAAAGCTATCTTGTAGCTACCAAGAGAGATTGGCTTCTAGGGTGAGATATTTGGGATACACAGTTCTTCAAGCCACCTTCAGGAATCTGTAGAAATATTTAAAGTAGGGTGGACAATTCACGGTCAAAGGTTATGTGATACAAAAACCAGGGACCTGTATAGTAATGGTTAATTGAGATCTAAATATTTTTTTTTTGTATTGATTTAATATTTGAACTTAACATTCAGCTTTCATATATTAAATGAGAAGAGTATCTTATTGATGGAAGTGCTACTTTATCTCTGAAAACACCAGGTAGTAAGGGAGACTTTAAAATTTAAAATTAAGTGTAATTTTAAAAATAATCTAAAAGAATCAAGTGTCTTTAGTTTTTATAATCAATACTGTGACTGGCAAACTATAAAAGCTTAAATTATAAAACTATTAGTGACTCTACCTTTTAAACTGTATGTACTATAAAGCTGTATTTTTGTACTTACAGATGTTACAAAATTTCCAAGGCAGGAAGTGGAGGGGGGGAAAGGTAGTCTAAAACACTTTTACAGATTTCATTTTTACTAAGAAAGGTTGTTTCCCCCACAACTGTTTTTATGTCATATAAATCTGATTAAATTCATTGTACTCCTCTTTTTTCTGGGTAGATGATACAGTGTTCAATCATGCTTTGGAAGACCTTTTTCAATGGATAACTCAGTTCTCTAGGTCAGCAAGTCCAACTTGCTTTACTCAGAAAAAAAGCACCAAACTATCTCTAACTTGGCCATCCTCCTGCAAAAACCTTTGTAGCAAGACTGAGGCAGCCTGTTCTGAGAGCAGGACTGGCCCTGAAGCAACCAGCTATGTTAACTTCTGAAGTAAGCATGTGAAATGTGAACATTTCAACTCAAGAAAGAGCTGAAAAGTATTAAATTTCAGAAAATTTTAGAAATTTCACTTGTTCTGTTAAAAACAAAACAGGAAAAACTTAAACAATCCACAGGTGTGCATTAAACATTTAATAGCAAGCCTTTGCTTATGTATATTAATTTTAAAATTATCCACAGGGATCTGTGATACATTGGCCTTGCCTTGTTACTATAACTAAATTTATTAAAATATTAATTTAAAATAGGAAAACAAAGAAACTACTCCTTGGGGAACATGTTTATTGTGTTTGAGATGATACACTGGGTGCTCTCTGAGCTACAAAGGGAAAAAGGAAATCCTTTCATTACAAACTGACAAAGGTAAAAGTTAAAACAGTTTTCACAACAGCATGTACCACATATTGGAAATAGATCTGGGTTTAATACAAATGACATAATTCCTAGTAATCTACAGCTACCTTTAATAACTTCATACAGATAATGAATTAGGCTAAAATGCACTATAATATTTGGTTGACTTCAGGAACAGTATCCTTAGTACATCACAAAATACATTTTGATATCCCAAAGAAGCAAGACTTGCAAGTAGGCATTTTAAACATAACTAATCTACAGCTACAAACTTCTACTCCTGATAGCATTTACCTTTCTGAGGGGCAGTATCCCAGTCTTCAAAAGGATAAAAGCAGAGTAGAATCAGTATAACATATACACAGAAGTCCGTATTGTAAAGGCTATAAAGATTTGTTGCACACTGCAAAGTTGCCTTCTGCACCTTCACACTGCACAAGTAGTTTGTCATTTATGTTGCATATCTCTTGGTCCACTGTCTGGCTATCCTGTCATGTTCTGCTCTGTTGGTCAGGTATTGAGTGGCTATGCTTCCAACCAGAGGGTCAGCTGCAAAAGGCAGGAGAAAATGCATTAGCGTGCATCCCACAAGTAACAAAAATCCCCGAGTAAAAACATATTTTAAAGCACAGCATCCATTCCAAAATATAGTTTAGACCAGAAATATAGTGGAGCTCTTATCATATAAGACATTTCCAAGAAAGCACACAGGAACAAAGCACAACAAACAGAAAAAGAAAACAGGAAACATCTATTGTGGTTATCTGCATATGAATGAATCTTGCCTCAGGCAGGTGCTCTGCTTTCAGCCCTTTGCCTGCAGGACACATTCAGCAGTGCTGCCTGGCACCCTCCTATCAGGGAGGTGCACAGGACAAGTGTGAGTTAGAGCATTAGGGAAGCCCTTCAGGAGCCATCGAGCCTTTGTACCTAAGAGGCTGATCCATTTCTGCCTAACTGTGACCACTTTCTGTAAATGAAGGGTCCCTTAGCACTGTTGCTCAGCTCCTGCCCTGACCGCAGACAATTAGCATCCATTGACTAATGACACTGGTCACACAGTTGCTGCTGAGAATCTGTACTGCTTCCAGCAGAGCTCCTCCCCTCCCCACAGGATCAAGGAAGCATCTTTGAAAAAGGGAGAGCTTTCTCTGAACATCACCTCCCTCACATTTGGAAGATTAAGCCTTTCAGCTGCTGTCTTAAGAGACTTCCTTTAGCCTCTTCCCACATGCAGGAATTATATCTCAGGAGAATGGTGCTCCTTTCCTGGATTGAACACTCATTTGCTGGAGCTCCTTCAGTACAGACCTTCAATGACATCAGCTTATTTTCTCCATCACATCTTGGGAAAAAAAGGACTTAGGGCTATTTACTTTCTGTTATGTCACAGGCGTGTAAACACCATTAAAAGTGGGATCACATCCAATATGGAGTGCTTCATCACAAATTAAAAAAAATTAAATTCTATTTAATCTGTGTGCAATCAAATATACAAATTACATTCCATGGCAACTAAGTCAAACGACTGAGAGTCTCTCAGTGAACTATCATCTCCTTACCTGGGTTGCAGTCTGTCAGAAGTGAACAAATAGACAGCAGAACCTTTGAAATAGTCAAAGCAGGGCTCCAGTTGTCTTTCAGGATATCCAGACAGATGACTCCCTGACTGTTGATGTTGCAGTGATAAATTCTGGTGCGGAAAGTAACCTGAAATCACAGCACAAGAGACAGAGAGTCATTCAGTGCTGCCCAGGGATGGTGCCCCTTGGCTCTGAGCAGCCCGTGGGATCCAGTTCTGCAGAGCTTTTGCAGATACAGCTCCTCTCTGCTTGGCTTCCAAACCACAATTGTTTAACAGAAGAGTAACTATTTTCTGTAGCCAGGGCTGCCTTTAAGAAACCTACCATGATGAGATCAGGGGCATAAACTGCTTTCACACAGGCTCTCTGTAAGGACCTACTTTATAGTATGGTAGCTATTTAGTGAACATACCATGTCAGGAACATTCTAATTACAAATGTAACTTTACTGCGGTTTCTGAAGGTGAAGAAGTACACAGAATTTGTCTCCATGTGCAGTATTAATTAATATTTTTCTTTCTTTCAAAAGCCTAAATACAGACCATGAAAATTAGTCTTGTTAAATTAACAATGAAATCTTTGTCCTTACCCTTCATTAGGCAGAATATAATGTACAGCCAAAACAATGCTATTACACTAACTAAATCCATCCTTAAACTATTTCAGATTACTATTGATAAAGCATGTGAACAGTCTGCACAAATAAGAAGTGAGAAATATATAACTGCTTTAATTACGCAAATCACAAGAACATATGGAAATTTTTCTTTTTCATACTGATGGGGGAGGGGAGTGGAATCCACAATATATCTTGAAAATTAAAAAACTATCATGCTCTAAAAAAATCTACAAGATTAGAATGAGGAATTTGTCCAAAACTGTGCATCACTTCAGTATAACATTCTTAATTCAGAACTTATTAAATGCTGTGGGTTAAAGAGAAGTATGAAATACAGAGTGTATATTCTTTATGTTGTAATAATTCTGGGAATGAAAAAAAGATATTAGATTTATAGAAACTAGTTATAGCCCCCAAAGATGTAAGCTGTACAATGTTGTGTGGTAAAATGTATTTAGTTGTGAGAGTTTTGCAGTGTCTTTTGTAGTGACTTGGTCAAGAGTTGGCAATTTGGCATTAAGAGAGGGGAAAAGGAAATGACCTTTAAATTCTTTCATATCCATTAGTAAATTACAATTTATTAGGTGTCCATACTATTTCTGAGCAAGGAAGTGACATTTTAATTTAAGATTAGTTTAATTTAATAAAAAGAGCTTTTGCTCAAAAACATTATCAAACAAGATTGCTGATTTTAGCAGCAGTAAATAGACATTTTAAAATAACGGAAATTCATCACACTAATTTACACAATTTAAAGTCACAATATAACACTCCAGTTTTCTATGTGAAATTATATTAGCTTTTTCTTAGTTTTTTAAAAATTACTGATAATATTTAATATGCAATCTGGCTCATAACAGGAAATACTATTAAACACATATTTTAGTAGCTAGAATGAGAAGAAGGAAACATAAGTCTTCTGTTGTCTTCTACTAGAACTAAAATTTCTTGAATTTTATCTGTTGATCCGAATGATCATCTCATTTATCACTTGGTGAAGTTTGGAAATCAGCACTGACTGTGTTAATCAAGAAGTAAATTAGATGGGATTTTTCTGAGACTGCAAGCCAAGATTTTGGACCTTGTAGTTTTTCAAGAGACCATAAACAAATTTGCTATTCAGAAAGTGATGTGCAGTCACTTGGCTGCAAACTGTATTCTTCTCACATGAAAAAAGGACAAGCACAATAAAAATCCTACCCTTACCTTTGGTGGTTTGAATGGATAGTCAGATGAAAATGTGATATCCAGGAAGAAAACGCCTCCTTCATATACAGAACCTGGAGGTCCAAGTATAGTAGATCTCCATTCATAAATGTTATCTCCTTTAGGACCGGCACTGTGTAAAGAAAAAAGAGGAGAGGGAAAGGAAGACTCAGATGTATTTTTGAGAGAGGGATTTTATGGATTTCCTTCAGCATTCATTTTATTGCATAAAAACCATTTGATTCTTTTAAACACCTGCTCAATTTCCAGCTAATTTCAGTGGGCTAGGTGTTCTAAACTGGCACAAAAGCTGGGTACTCTCCTGTCCCCTTTGAAGAGACAGTAATGAAATAGAATGACCATGCACTACTGGTTTTCACTGTCCAAAACATATCCCCAGACCTATTTTCTTGAGTATGTCATTGCTCTGAGTTTCTACATCACCCTTTCATTGCCATCATACTAGTACACAAAAGGAGTTTTACATCTTGACCACATTTGTCTTCTCCAAGCATTTAACAGATCACGTCTCCATAAAAAATGTGGCTTTCAAGTATATTGATACACATTTATTGCTACTTGTTTCATAGGCTCGAGTGAAATGTTACATACATCCTTGGGCAGCAAACTAGGGAAGGGTGAGAGAACCAAGTAACGCGGAATTGAGCTTCTTGCAGCAGTTGTTCCAAGTAACTGTTTCTTCAGGATATATTTGTGCTATGCCTCTGGGCAATCGGAAATGATGACGAGCCAAAACTATTTTATTTTAAGAATGCATTTCTCACTAGGGGAAGGGTTACTGCATAATTACTTCTTAAAGTAAAGGTTTGAAAGAATGGATAATGATCCAGCATTTTCTCACATTCTAGAGCTGTCACTAATGCTATTATCACACACTAACCATCTAACCTCCTCACAAAAAACCCTAACCAAACAATAAATCCCCCCTCTCCCCCTCGCCCCCCTCCCCAAGAAAAAAAATAAAATCTTTAGCAAGTTTGAATAAAAATTAACCTAACCTTCCACAAAATATCCTGAATCCACCCTGCTGAGAGCCAAACTTACTGAACTGACTGCTGTGGAGAGCAGCAGCACTGAACTCATGCAGACACAGCGGCCTGCTGACATCCATGCAGATAAGCCAATGACACAGCAGTGTAAAAGGTCCTCTCCGTTTTGCCCACCTGGGCAGTTTCCCAGGCACCACCTCCATTTCCCAGACATGTTAAAGCAGCCCCATCCTTGTCCCGCTGTGGTGGCCAGGAACAGGCTGGGACTGTCATACATGAATTGCATATGAAGCGAGTGACAAGGCATGGCACTACACAGGAGCCTGGGAATTTGTGGTTTCTGGAACTGCTCGACACACAGAGGAAACTCCCTGCAAATAAAAGGCTCTTCCTATGTCATGTCAGCCCACATATTTGTCATACATATGTTTGCAGTCTGTAACACAACATGTTGGACATTCATCCTTACTATGTAGTCAAACATGGAGACACTCATCAGAGACAAGGAATGTGAGCAGTCTGCACTATGCATCTACAATCCCCAACACCCCCCCTCCCGCAAAATTTAAGGATTTTTACATTAAGATAATATTTGAGAAAAAAATATAATTATGATTATGAATTCTCTTTCAATTCATAAATTTCCAAGATGCTTTATATCTTGCAGACATTTCATGTACCAAATGTTGCAGTTCTTTCATAAACAGGACAAAATAATCATGGAATTTGGATGACACCCCATTTAATTAAAAACAAAAAATTATTTTATGAAGCTGTAGCTATTTCCCTGTTGCCAAAATGAAAGTAGGTAACAAGAGAATGCTGGCCTCCAGAGCATTCTCCTGGGGAAAAAAAAAGCATTTTCTAGGGAAAAATAAATACAAGTTCTGTCAAAAATAAAGTTTGAGTCTAACATCTTACTTTCTATTTGAAATGCATGCATAGAAGTGGAAGAAAAATATTAGATACATTTTAAGGAAAAAAAAAAAAAGGGAACCCTAGAAGTGAACAGGTCCATTTTTGGTAATGCAATGAACCATTTGTACCTTCAGTCCCTCCAGAAGATAATTTTATTCATGCTTGCTAAAAAACAATTAGTGTAGGAACTGAAAATATTGGGGCAATAATGACAACATTTAAAACCCACACAGGGCACTGAAATGTTTCAATTAATTCTTGACATTCATCAAGCTTACAGCTAATTAGTATTGTGCTTGAAAACCAAATTTCTGTGGAGCAAATCAATTTCAGCATAAGATGTCCTAATGACTGCTTTATAGTTTAATGCAGAGGTTAGTGCTCTTGCCCTGCATGTCAGGTACCTTTCTTTCGTACACCTCCAACAGCTGGACAAAATTCAATCAGATTAATGAAACGGATGTATCAAATCAGTGACATTTCAGCCCAATGAATCAGTCATGATTAAGTGCAGCACCAGAGTCAATCACTTACTAAGTCAGAGCTAGGGCATCCGTGAGCTGGTAGCCACAAAACACAAAATCTTGATGGAGCAACAGGTCTGAATGACAACTTCAGTGTTTTGGCTACAGAGCATACAAGTGCAGCCCATTGCTAACAGCCTGCTGTCCTCCTAAATTAGCTTCAGAACATCACAAATTCAGTAAAGGCACCAATAATTCATTCTCAATAAAAAATCCACTCGATTAATTTTTTTTACAATATGGGCTAAAAGAATCTCAGGCAAAATAACAAAGCAATTTAACTGAAATGACAAAATATTATTTGCAAAATTAGGGGGGTTTACTTCATACATTAAAGATGGATTGCTTTTTAAAAATAAATTAGAGTTAACTGCCTGCATCTGCTTCCTAAGCAAATATTCATTATGTCACTTCACCGAGGGATATATACCTGATTCGGATAAGACAAAGGATTTATGACCATGCTGCAGCCAAGCTAGTCCACAGAACAGATTTAATTTACAGGTGTGACTTGAGATGGTGAATTTGAAAAGACATGAGGTTAAACTTGAGGAGCCCATGGGGTCACACAGGTCTGCCAAACCTAACTCTGCTGAACCCTGGCTCCCAAGTTTCCCGAAGATGAAGGACAGCTTTTCCAGAACAGTGGAAAGAGCATTCATGTGGATGCAGTGGCATTCACACCAGCAAGAAGCCTGTTAGTTCTGTAACCACTAAGCAGAAGTTCTGAAGCAAGAAGTTCTGTAACCACTCCTGATGCAGTGATTACAGAAATCCAAGTTCAGCTTTTGTTACAATTCATTAAATCAAAATGTATTGAAGCTGCCCATACGGAACTAAACGCAGGACAAGAAACTAGGACAAGGAATCTCCAACCTACATGATGCTGGTAGCATTTTGTTTTCTGCACTTACTAAATGCAATGCTGTCAACAGCCCTCATCTAAAACACAAGGCTCTAAATCTGGCGACAGAATGCAACTTCATAGTACTGAGACTGTGCTAACAGAGAAGAAAAAGAATGAAGGAAAATGTAATTTGGCCACATTTTATGTTAACTCTGTGTTATACTTTATTATGATATAGAATATGGGCCTGCAATGGCATACAACTGGGAGGGAGTGTCCTTGTTTTCAGGAAGCTTCCAACAGTGAAGTCTGTCAGACTCTAAAAGTCTTATGAGAAATGTCATTGGTATCATAGAACTAAAGGTACTGGTCTACACCTCAAAAAAACCACTGGGGGTGCCTACATGGCGCATGTTTAAGTGGTGGAATATCTCCTCACGTTCTTCTCTCAAAGGCTCTGCCCTCAGGTGTGATACCCAAGCAAGCAGAATCATAGAACTGTAAAGGCTGGAAAAGATCTCTACTCATTATTACAAAGGCAGCAGCTAACAAACCAAATGGGGCACCTAGGGTGAGAATTAGGAAAGGAAGGTAAAGAAAGACCTCCCTCCATCCTTCCCAGATGTTTAATTCAAAATGAGATTCAGCCAAAGTAAAACTCTTGGAAGACTGCTCAGCTACAACTCTGTCACTGTGTAATTTTCACAGCAGTGTAAGTGAAGACATTGCTTTAAGAGAGGGAAAAGACATCTCTTTTGATTTTTCTTATTTTAACTGAAGGTACTAAGTAAAGAAAGAAAAATGCCCTCAAGCATGTTCCATAACCTTGTACTTGAAAAATCCACTTCATAATGCTACAGTATAGTGAAGTTCTGCAAAATCTTCAGCATAGCTTTGGAAATTGACTTTTACAAATCCTGCTGGAGGAAAGGCACTCAGGATGTTACCAGCACAAAAGTCTGTATATTGGAATCACTGTCTCAGCTAAAGCCGTTGAATTAGCTAGTTCAGTGTCACACCACGAGATACTAAAGGGGCTGTGACAAATGCCACCAGTATATACAATTCAGGTAAATATACACACCCAATGGGTAGGGAGTCTGCCTGCTTCACCCTCTCAGCTTCTGAGCTTGATGAACTCATTTCCCATTGAAGAAAAGTGCCCCAGGCTCAGGTAACTTCAACTTATCACAGAGGTGTAGATCCATATTTACCATGCAGGATATCTAGTGTGGATGCTGATGTTTGCCCCTGAGGCTACCCAGACAATCAGGGTAGAGAGAAGAGCAACTGCAGCACCCAGAATATCTAAATACTCCCTAACACCAATGTGTTCCATCTCCCTCTGGTGACACCTACCTTTCACCAACAGCAATGGGGGGCCTGGCTCCTAACTCAAGCCACTAAGCTCAGCACTTGAGAAAATCCTCCTCACCCTTCCATGCAGTGAGAAAGTGAATGAAAACAGAGCTAGACAACCCTATAGTAGCACACTACCTTTTTATCTAGCTACAGATACACACTCATGCTGCTGGTAATTAAAGAACAAAAAGTAATCTCACAAGCAACCAAAGAATCTCTATCTGGTGCAAGCTGTCTGAGTTGCTCAGTGAGGCTGGAGAGGGCACAGATCACTTACCAGTAGTTATGTTTTAACGGTAAGCATGGGAATAGAAAATGCTCAAAATATTTTCTTGCTTTGATATTTTCAACATTTTGAAGAAAATTTGTCCATTATCCTTTTATTCACTCATTTTCTTTTCCAAATGTGGAGGCACTCTTGTGGTTTTGCAAGAAAGGAAATGAACATTAATTAAGAGGCATATGTTTGTGTGTGGCTTTCAGTTCTATGACCTATGACAAGCATAGATAACAATTTCTATTTTCTTTATTTTTCAATGCCTTATTTACAAGGCTCTCTGGAGTGCTTATTCTCAGCATTCATCTTATCAGTACCCGTGCCTAAGCACCTCTACTTAAAGAATCTGAGTACTACACAGAAAGTGTTTCCACATCCTATACACACAGAAAGCATTCTGGTTTCACTGGCAGGAGCTACAAGTATAGCCCTAATTTTAGGATTACAGCATTTTTCTAAGGTTGGACACATGAGGGCTGTCTACAGCAATGTATGAAAACTGTGCAGAAAACACATTTTGATAAGGTGCTCACTATTATTAAGATTTAGATGTTATTTTTGACAAAGAAAAAGTTTCAGTCTATTGTGTTCTTTTTATAGCTATAACTGTTTTTATTTTACCTGTCACTGTACTACCTGCTGCATTTGCTTGCTGGGAAAGGTTATTTACTGCTTCTAGCAGATCCACAGAGGCTCTGTGGAATTGAGGATATAAGGATCTAGTTCAGTGTACAAATCTTTCCTTGTGTCACTTCCCAAAAGTCTGTCATAGCCTTACGATTGAAACATTGAAATTAGCATTAAAAAAAAAAAAAAAAAGACAAAACCAAAAACAAACCAACCTATTTTTACCTTATGGATCCCTTGATAATTCAGCTGGTTATAAAGCAGTGCAGAACTTGTGCCCAAGGACATGGTTCAATGCAAAGCAAGTGCAATTTGAGAACTCAAGAGCAGCGTGGCTACTCCAAGCAAAGTGCTGACCCAGCTAAACTAACTTGGCCAAACCATACACGTTCAAAAACCATCAATGGATTATTAGCTTTATCCTTAATCAGGTGTCATTTCCCCTCCTGCAGCCAGAGTAGGGCAGGAACTTTAGCTGCTTGCTCTGGCTTAGAAATGCAACCACGTGGCTGTGTTTGGTTCAGGTCACACTGCACCATCAGGGGACCTCAGCCAGTGCAGGTCTGCTATTCATCACCCTCAAGGGAAAGAGGTGTTTTACACCACTACAACCTCCAGTGCTAAACTCGCCATTAGTGGAAGAATATACACTGTTGTTACCAAAGGAAGCTAAGTAACAAATCATTTGCTAATTCCATCAAAGTTGTAATATGTAGAAAACTCAAGCAATGTATTTTGGAAAGCTGACAGTTTTTCCATTGCCTAAAGCCCCATTAAATTGGTTCATTGCTACAATAGCTTTAGATTACTTTCCTCCTTGTATTCCACTAGTTCCTACAATAGCTTTAGATTACTTTCCTCCTTGTATTCCTGCTAGTTCCTAGGACCCTTAGTGCTGCAGTTAGAAGCGTGTGCAGGTCCTTTCCATCTTCCAGGACAACCCAAACCAATTATGGAGGCAGAATTCCTGTAATTTTTCTTTTAAAAAAGTAACTAAATACCAGAACACAGTTTGCTAAATTACAACAGAAATACTTAACTTAAACCATGTAACAAAACACATCAGATTTTCTATGTCTATGCTCTTGACAGAGAAGTGTACCCAGGCAATACACAAAAAAGTTTACCAAATGTGAGTTGTTTTTGAACACAGAAATCTCATAGGCATGAAAGAATTTAAAATAAAACAAATGTTCAGCATGAACTAACTTGAAATATGCACATAAGTCCCTCTCATATGCCTACAAAGGAGAAATTATCCATACTACCTAATAAAACACAGAGCAGGACAGACAGTAAAAGGAAACATTTCCTGCTACTCTGTCATGTGTTCATAATAACAAAGCTTTAATTTAGCACAAAATAAAAGACCAGATCCCTTTCATCAGTGTTGAAAGACCTGTAGTGCTAGTGTCAAACCACTATTTTCTTGCTGTTGATATAAAATTTAATTTGTAGCAGGGCAAAATCACTTTGTTGAAGAAATTTATCTACCAGGTACACAGTTCCCATTTTTCTTCCACTCAAAATTACTGATGAACCTTGGTTTAATAATGGAAAATTTTGCTTTTCTTCTGTGAGAGAGAATCTTTCTCAACTCCCTAACACAAACAAAACTCATTTGGAATACACACATATTTTATTTTTTCAGTATCTCTAGCCTCCATACTGATTCTAGCAATTCACACTGAAAGAATCACACAGTACCTGAGAAATTGTGCAGCCTTAGGTGTCCGCCCACAAATACATCCAGAAAATGTGTGCTGGGGAGTATGACTGCAACATCCAACTCTCAAATCCCAGACCACCACCTTACCCTCTGGAGATTACATTTTATTAAGTCATTCAGTTGTTCTGAGGCATCCATGTGTTTCAGGTATCAGCCACCTCCACCCTTCACTGCAAAATCTTCATGTCACAAAGCTAAGTGATACTGAGAAATCCAGTTCAGGATTTCCTACCAATATTTTCAATAACACTTTTAATGTCAACAAAGAGAAAAACCTATTGTTCCCAACATCCCTTATGCACACCCTTCAGATGGAGGAAGAAAGAAGTTAAAACAATTTCACTAAAAGACCTAATTAAACTAAAAATACAACTGGCTTTAAAAATGTAGTAAACATATAAATACTCATGCCTAAGAACAAGAAGTGAGCAGTTTTCAACAGACTAAGCCTGCTAGTTAACTAAGCTATTCAGATGAAATCCCCAGCTATCAAGCTATACCCAATACCTAATTGTTAGGCAATTCCAAATGTATTAAAAATTGTGACCAAGGTATTAAAAAAATATTCTACCTCTCTGCAGATTATGTCTTGTTTTCTAAGGAAGGTACCTTCATCCAACAATTGAAAGCAACATCTATGAATGGTGTTTTTTAAGACAGAAAGCACACTAGTGAATGAGAGAATCACCACCATCCAGTAATTCAAGCCTAAAGGCAGACTCTGTGATTAAACTCGTGAACGGTGTTAATGTTGTGGAAAAATTTGATTCTAATATCATAAAAGGATAAAGTGCAATTTCTAGAACATGATTTATTCAGGTACTTCATGAAGGACCAAGAAAGAGAGAATTGCTGAGAAGTCACCTTCACTGAAATGTTTGTGTATCCACCTGTCAAGAAGATGAACACCCAACATGCCTGGTGCTTCCACAGTGAAACCTCCTCCTCCACCTCCAGGATGTCCAGGATTGGGCTTCTCTACCACTTCACAACATATAGCTAGAAGATGCATTTCCCCCTCCTCTTAAAAAAATCAGCTTTCAACTTCAGCAAAGAAGTTCCAGCTTGCTCATGCAGAAGTAAAGACAAAACCAGTCAGTCAGATAACCTAGCCTCCATTGCCACACATTAACACTCTGAATAAGAAGCACCTATTTGGGGATTTCTGACCTCTAATACAGGCATATCAGTTATGTATTTAGAGCTGCTTCATACTAACTTCCTGAAAGTTAACCTGTAACGAGCACTGAATATTTTCATTCAAAAGAAGCCTGTATTTTCAGCATCTAAGTCAGTCCTTGGTCCAGTCTTCCTAACCTTCCAGCACAGGCTTTCTCCCAAATGTTAATTCTATTATTACCTTGAATTATTTTCTTCCTTTTGTCTCTATCCATTTCCGCATCAGACTGTACAGAATAACAAACCAGAAAATGCCGTGCCACAGCTCCCTGTCAGGTGCCTACCTTGAAGCCATAAAAGTCTGATGCAAATCTCTGTAACTAGAAAAGGGCTGTATTTCTCAAAAAAGAATTTTTCTTTCCCAGTTCATACACCAAGACTTTCTCCACCTTGTATGCAATATAGACACCTTCTCCAGTCCAGCTCTTTTCCAAACGTGCTTGGGGTCACCATGTGGACGAGCTGAATTGAAAGTAGTTACCTGTTTTGAAGGGGCATGAATCTGATTAGGCAAAACTCAAGAACTTTGTTCAACACAAGAGTTCAGTGTTCAGAAGGTTTGTCTTTAGTTAAGTCTCCACACTGGCCAACAAAATTTCCTACACTGAGGGTTGATTAAATGAGCTTCTGACTTTTTTTTCTTTTTCCACTGAAATGAATACCCGTACTCTGGCTATGAGCTTTAAATCCTGCTTGGAGCAAAATTATGTCAAGCTTCACATTCTGTGCAAGGGACAAGTTTATCATTGCTGGCAATTTTTATATATCTAATTTATTATTTGACACTAAATGCTTTGTGTTGCTGAGCAAGCTGAGAAGTAACCAGCGATTGCTGCTAAGGCTCCTGGAAGCAGCAGCTGGCTGCAGACTGGCTCGGATGCCAGCACCAGCACAAGAACTGCTGCAACGGGGAGGAGGGCAAAAGAGGGGACTGCAGCAGCTCAACCTCAACTGGCTTAACACATGCTGGAATTATATTCTGCATGTGCTGCTCCAGAGCTACAGCAAGGATAACATCTGGGCTCAGGATCCTCCCTCTGACATTTCCACAACGTTCATTTAGTATGTGAACTGTAGAGTGACCCAACATTATGAGCATTACCCGCGCTGTACCAGGACAGGGCAGGCTCCATTTGGGTTCTGAAACATTAGCCTAACAATGTTCACCACACTAGTTAAATATGAGTGTTTGGAGAGTCTCAAATCAGTTGAGGACAAGGATCTGCTTGTGTAATGCAGAACTGAAGACAGATGAAGCAATACTTGGTACAGAGAATATATAAATATAATTTGTGCATAAAAAGCATTAAAACACTCTGGGAATACCATCTTTAGTTCCAAAACCAGAGCAATTCAAAGGAATAGAGAAAGCATCATGCATATAAATACACATAAATCAATGTCTGATATGAGTTTATTTTACTCCACAAAAGTGTACTACGCTAAAGAAAAATGTGAAAATAATAATCATTTCAAGGGAAAGCAAAGTCATAAACACCTGAGTGAAACAAGTCTCACCCAGTAAAATCTGTTTATTGAAAAGCTAGGTCCAGCCCAACTATTGCTTCCTCTACCAATAATTGAATATCCAAAGCAAATGTTCTCTGTGGATATAGCTGTAGTGTAAGGAGCAGAGACTGTATGGGTTAGCCCTGGGAGTAGGGCTTTGTACCCCTCTCTAAGGGAGCTGCCACTGCTTAGGACAAGCAGCAAATTTGCTTAGGTCAAGGGATTTGCAACCCCCATGGAATTCTGCTGTTGAGCTTGGACCACTGGTACCACTAGACTAAGATATGCTGGAACTCCATTGTAAGAAAAGTCATTTTCTCTCACAGCCCAGACTGGAGGCAGCTGTTGGGAAGTGACATTTTTCTGTCTGCAGCAGGATACAGAAGCTCAGACCAGGGGAAAATCAAAAGCACATGAATAGCACAGACACTGGGTGCTAAATCGTTCTTTCCAATAGCTCAGGCAGCTGCACCAGTTGCACCACATTCAGGAATTAGATACTGCTACAACACAGAGATGGAATGGCTGTGATCTTAAGAAGAAAAGGCTCAAACTGTGTATGGTTTTTACTTGAAGCTACAAGCATGATTTATTGGTGGAGATAATGTCCACTGCAGCAAAATTCATCAAGTTATATCAAATTAAGTGTAATCTCTTCCAACATGTCCTAATATATATTCATATGTAACTCTACTTCCTTCATATTTTCAGGCAGTATAATTTAGTGAACACCTTAACCACACATTGGCTTACATTTGCAATCTAGGAAAAGTAATTTTCTTTCTGATAACAAATCTCATTAAAGCTTTTTCTCTGCTGCAAATGCCTAATTTTTAAGTAGTGAACTGCTATAAAATTAACTTAAGACAAGCTGTCTACTCATTGCACTTAATAGACTCAGAGCTGAAAAGATAAACATCTTTACTAGTAGTGAGTGTGCTGGGACTGACTGCTGATGTTTAGATGACAAAATATTTGTAAAAAAAAAGAAGTAATTAAATATAAAATTTTGTTCTTAACCACTTTTACAGCAGATATCTAAGACAAGGTCAATATTCTGTTTTACACAAAGAGTAATAAACATGACAGGGCAATGACTTGATAAAAGTAGCTGCACAGGTAAGGGGCAGAACAGGGTACAGAAGTAGTCTCCCAAGTCTCTGACAAGTAACCAAAGCACTAGGTCTCAGCAATTCCCATTCACTGCTTGAAGGTTTATACAGCTCAACCTCAGAAACCCCACAAACACCCCTTATCCTATAACCAGGTGTAGACAGGTGCTCCCAAGAGACAACTTACAAAACTAACTCAAATAGCAAGTTTTCTTTCATGTTTAAATCTTCCTTAACGAAACAAAAAAAAAAAAACTGTGGAAAAAACAATAGTAGTAGTAATAATAACAACAACAGTAATGATAATAATAACAAAAGGATCAAGCTCTGGCCTGGCTCTAGGTCCCTTGCACCTGAGTGTGCTACCTTACTTCCCTGGAGAAGGTTGCCAGGGGCCAGCTCTGACAGCAGTGGCAACCCTCTCTGGCATTTTGGGCTGGGCAGGGGAGCAACCAGCCAGTCATGCTCCAGCAACTCCCAGCTGTGGTGCAGTCCCTGGGGAGCACAGCAAGCTGCTGTGGGGCAGAATGGCTCAGGCAGGGAAAGCCAGAAAGAACTCTTTGATAGCTTGTTCCCTTTCCCCACCGTGCCAAGCAAATGCCAGAATAGAAGACAATCCTGCAGTGGGAGAAACACTGGACAGATTTTTGGTAGGAGTTAGTTTTCCAAAGGGGTAGTCATAGAGTTTTCAATAGCCCACTGATAACTTGTGAACACAAAGATGCAGCTTTTCAGAGTTAGGCTTCATCTCACTCCTGCTGCACCAAACAGCAGCAGCTTTCACAGGGCAGGACTCCATAAGAACTGGAAGCTAATTACCAGATGTCTTGGAAATCTTTCCAATCTGCACAGCTTCATCCAGTTTCCAGTGCTTAGCATTAGCTCTTTTGGAACCTCTTCATCCTTATTTCGTGTAACAAATTTTCAACAAGGCAGGAGTTCTTTATTCTCTCCTAATAAAACAACCTAAAATGTTAACACTTCAGCATGAAACTAATGTACTAAATGCACTTTTCTGGAGATCTGAGCATATGTACGGGCATTTCCAGATTTATGTGAAAACTTATTAATTCTTGAAGAAGTCCTTTAGGCTGTGTTTTTAAAATAACTTCAGAACTACAAAAATTAATACAAACAACATTTGTAAATTATCTGTGTTTTGCCAAGCATATGGCCACTCAAGTGCTGCACTTACTGAGGATAACCTAAAATAAAATCTTATAAGGGGATGAAAAGGGAAGTGGACCAAGTCAGATGTTTATTTAGATGCAACAGCTTTGTCCACAACATTTTACTCCAAATACATGCTAGTGGCAATGCAGAGATATACTCTGCAGAGCATTAAGCGTTCCAGTCTACAATTTACAAGGATGGAAATGATTTTAAAATGTCTCCTCCTGGGGGAAGTAGCGAAAAAGATGAAGAGTTGGTTGAATATTTCTGCTCCTGCAGTACAGCTGACACAGCAGACTGTCAGTTTGATACAACTTATTTCACAGGGAGATTTACCAAGTAACTGGATGGATTCAGTACAAAGTGGGAATACAGACCCCAATATTGACCCCATTCACATGAATCCTCCAGCTGGCAGAGCTGGGAGGGCTTTGAAACACCATAGAAAGCAGCTGGCAGCATCTCTGTATGTGCAGCTTATTGCAAAGCAAATGTCTGACCATGCTCTCACTGTGCTACGGAAGGGAAGAGAACCCTGAACTACCTAAGAAATGTATCCTATGCCCAGAGCCAAGAGGAATAGGCGACATACAGATTTTTGGTAGTTGTACAGTGGGAATGTCCTGTTTAATGTCAGCATTGCTTTATTTAAACTTCTTTGGACAAAAGAGTTTTCACCTTGGGCAAAACACCAAGACTGCGGAATGCCACCTGCAGAAAGACTGTCATGACTAAAACTGGAAGCAATACCTTCACTTTCATTTTGTACAAATTCTACCCTATGGATGTTTTCAATTACATACTGTAAAAATAAGTAACCTTTATCAGCCCTCAGATCTAAATTTATTTAGATTAATATATTTTAGGTAATTAGGCTGCAATACTCTGTACTCCTTGAGGGCTGAAGGTTATCTGTTACAAGTATCATCTTACCTCCCTTCTCCAAAATACTAACTTAAAATATGGTTCTTAGTAGATGATATTCAAAAACTTTCAGAAACATCAAGTTTGTAAGAACTGACACTACAGAGGTAATGTCCCAAACCACGTAACACATAAATCACAATCTTAATTTGATCTACTTTTTCAAGCAAACACTAGTATTCACTAAAAAACCTCTGTGGCTAAAAGGAAGTGGCAAACATAGAATTAGCTGTGTTCACATGTGGATGACCATCCAGGAAGACTGTGGTGACATGAAGCTGCCCTTTTAGCAGGCACAGAATGACATAATCCCTCTGTTGCAGGCATGACCCAAGCAGCAAAACTTGGAAATGCCTGTCCCCTTCTACTACATGTTACATCCTCTGTGCCTTTGTGAGAAAGGAAGAAGCCCCATTCATTCAAGGCAGTACTGCTCCTGAACTATATGGCTGTGATGAACTTGAGGCCCGCATGGGCTTCCACATGGGAGTCAACAGTGTAATGCTAAAGCAGCAACACTGTTTTTTATTTCAATCAGACTAAAGGTAAAAAACTGTTTAGAATATATTCTATGAAAATAAATATTGCAAAATGTGGTATTATTCTCCTGCTGACAGTCAATGCTAAACTGATCTATCAGTCATTTCTGATTTTTTCCATAAGCTTTCCTTGTCAATCTTGGCAATCCTTGGCAGCTCTTGGGAGCCCATCTTAAGTTTTTGCATATTTAAAAACAAAGAAATAATTTACACCATTTTCCTCCAGGGCATTTGGGTCCCCAAGGTATCCTGAATGCCTTAAACACTTTCATGAGTCTTCTTTTTTTTTTTTTTTTTTTTTAATATTAACAAATTTCAGTTGTTATAACAGCAATTTTACAAGTGTGGCTTTTTGAAAAGATAGATCACCTAGCATGCTCTGAAACAGTCAATCTGTAATACTTTCACATGCCTCTCAAACACTTCAGAACTTGCACCTCCCTTTCAAGATCTGCCCTGGAGAGACCTCCAGCACCTGGCATGACCTCAATAACCACTGACTCATCTGAGCTATGGAAGGTGCAGCAATCCATGCCTTACACAAGGTGCTAAACCACTCAAGGTATAAAGACAGCAATTAGCAGTATGAAGTGGAACATGTCATAGTGATCTATTTTTGATGACACTTCTTTGTGTTCTTCTTTCCCTTTTGAAACCTTTATATATACTCTGCAGATTGGCATTTCTGTGCTTCTTGGATCAACTAAGTGCTTATGCCAAGCCTTCCTACGAACAAGAATAACATTAGTCACTTAAAAATTAACTGCCTACACAGTCATAAACTAATCCACTCAGCTCAATTATATTGGAGCTACAGATCCTGACCAAACCTGCAGTGTAATGTGGGGAGAATTTCGTGGAGCACTGGAAAAGGTGAACCTGCCAGGCTCTGGAGAGAGAGTGCCATTGGGATGCCTCTTGGAGACCCTCCCCAGGTGGCAGGAATGGAGCAGCAAGGACCCACCTTAAAAATATCCCAGCCTTCAAAATCCCTAATGCTCTGAAGGTCAAGCTCCACTCTCAAACCCAAATAAGAGCCAGGAGGCAATTTTGCTGGCACTTCCAATAAAGTGCTGCCTAACAAACAGGCTGGATTTTAGCTTCTGAATGGTCTCTGGGCACAGCTCCAAGCAGCAGATCATAGAGTCAAAGAAAAAGGTGAAGCAGAAATGGCTAAGGGTTGTATCTAAACAACATGGTACATTTGATATGCCAAGCACAAATAATCTAAACATAGCTGTCTATCTGGCAGCAGAAAGTAGCCAACAGAAAAATAAATCCCAGCTTTTAAACACTGACTTGCCTCCAGCTTTATCTACTTGTTGTTCGACTAATTTTGACAAGTTTGGTCCACAAAATTAATGTACCACTTCTGCAGACTGAATGTTTCCAGCCTCCTTATACTTCAAATTTTCAAGTTCTTTACACCTTCCCACTCTATTCACAGCCTTCTCAACCTCCCTTCAGGAATGCAAGAAAAAAAGGATGTCTTCACTAAAAACTCAGCCAGCAGAGACTGACTGCAGTTCTCCCAGAATGTGCATATGTTTTCCCTACCTCTCTCTCCATCTGGTTCAGCTGAATGCCTCCCATCTCTTCCCAATAGATCCTCCAATCCTTTCCTTGAACAGGCCCCTAGTAATCCTTCTAACCATTACTCTTCTTACAATGAAGGCAATCCTCATCCCATGAAGACAAAATTGTTTTTCCTAGACAATCTCTCAAATTCAAAGAAGAAACATTAATTATAAAAAACACAGTTACATGCTTCCTATCTGTTGAAAATATATATCAGACACACAGCAACAGACTCATACTCAAATTGGAGGAGTTTTATTTACAAAACTTTACTTCTGAGCGTGCCATACAACTAACAGCAACTACTGAGAACTAGAGCGTTTTTTCTTCCTGAATTTCTAAGCAAATGACCCTCTTTTTATATGGTTGTGTGAATCAATGCACAGAGCTGATTGAGGACAACCAAAAAACCACAACTGAAATGCAAAGAGTAAATTTATTTTGTTACCTCGCCGGCTAGAGGATCGCAAAACCAAACTGGGCTACAGACACCCAAAATGAGGGCGCAGGCACAGCCCAGTCCCAGGCAGGGTGTCAGGGCTGCTGTTTGCACCCATTTATCAAAGGGCCACACATGCATGGGCTAACACCATGCTGTGATTTTCCTCTCTGCTTTTTATGATCTCTGTTTTGATCTCTCTCTGAAGACAGGGAGCTCAAGCATGTCTGGGAGAGGGCCTCCAAGTTTCTGTAAACACCTGTGTTATCTCTACACAGAAATTCCTCTTCTCAAACAGACAAAGGATAAACAGCAGTAGGCATAATATATGGTTTCCCACACTGTTATTCTCCAGGCCTCAGCATTCCCAGCTGCAAGGTCACTTGATGGAATCTACCATCCTCCTGATCATTCTTCCACTTTCAACCCTTCCCTCCCCACACTGGCAAAATACTTCTTAGCTCGTTTACGTCTGTTGTGTAATATCAAAATAATGTTTTTATTATAAATTAAGTCTAAAGAGGATGATGAGTCTAAACAGCCTCTGTTTGCATCTTAATCTCAAAACTATATCAATGCAAATTTGCTGCAGTTACCTGAAATACTTTGATCTGTTAACAGTGCTTATATTCCTCCTGTCAACATTTATTTCTCCTCAAAAGTCTTTCTTTTAAATCTAGAAATATTTCAATAGTAAGGAATAAAAAAGGAAAAGGAAAGTGACAAGGAAATATTAGAGGAGATGATTAAATATTCATAAACTAGGTAATGCTAAATTCAAAGTTACACATGACAACTTTAATTCTAAACTCTCCTATAAGTTCCTGACATTCCCTTTAACTACCTGACTGTACATTCTGTCTAATAAAATGTTTCACAATTTCAGAGACATCACCTATTAGTAAGATAAATATTTTGTACTTATAACCTATACAGCAAACTGTCTATACCCTGCCAGTCAAAATACCAAAATATCAGAGAACAGCTATGGCTCATATGCCAAACTGAGTTCACCACTAACATCCCTTAAGAGAATTATGAGGGTAACAGTTTCACTGCTAAAAGGAATTACATGTTATACAACCATTAACTTTGATAAGGAAGAAAAAGTCTTGGAGAATAGCAGGGTCTTTTTGCTAGGAAAGACCTCAAACTAATACCAGTGTCATACCAGAAGAATGAGGCAAATATACAGGAAATAATATATTACAGGATGTATTAAGTGCACATGAAAACAGGCAAAACCAGCATCCTCAATTGGAAAAACAAACACAAATTTAAAGCAACTGTACAGTATGGGACAGTAGTATACACAATTTTAGAGATACTGCAATTAGTCCGTTTGCCATACAAATACACTCAGATTTGCAATTGTTTTACACTTAGATATTTGTAAAGTTATCCAAGCAGCAGCAGCAGCTGCATTCCTTCTGAGCTTAGTACTCCAAATCCTCATTTTTGTAAGAAAGCCTAAAAACGGTAAGACATAAAAAATCCTCTGATTTCTTCACAGTCAGTTCTCAGCCAAATATGCTGAGTGTTTCCTTGCTTGCTCTCAGATCCCTGGCCATGACGCTTGCCCAGCACAGGGCTTCTTCCCTGCCTCCTGCTTTCCTTCAGATGCATGACATTGAAGTTACTTTTCTGTAACTTGTATCTAAATCAGAGTTTGAGATGATACATGGTAATATCAAATATTCACAAAAAAAAAAAAAAAGACAAAAGATTGAATTATTTATTCTGCAGACCCCCATCTGTGAGAATGGTTTTCATCTGTAAAGACATTATCTCACCTACTTTCTATCTCAATAGATAAAACTGTGAAGACTTACTTTTTTAAACACATAACAGAAACATTTGATTTCTTTTTATTTAGTTTTCTCAAATACTAAATACTAATACTCCTTTAGCTGAGGACTTAGATTCAAAACATAACTACATTACTGAAGAAGACAAAAAATGATCCCAGCAGCAGCACATCTGAACTAAACCAACTCTCCCTGAAAGACAAATGAAGTTCTTCACACACCTGAGGCTGGATATCCCAGTCTTGGAGCACAGACACAACCACAGAAGACACACTGGCAAAAGAACACACACACCACAGTTAAAACCTACAGAAACATTGTCAGAGATTTCTGCACAGATACTGAATTATGACTGGATCCTTCAAGAATGATCAGGCTCCAGCAGCCATCTTCAGAAACAAGCAACCAGAGAAAGGAGGAATGAGCAGCAGGAAAACTCCCCCGGCGTGTGGTGCACACAAATAATATGGAAAAATATTAAAGTTGCTTTTCCCAAGTACAGAGTGCCACACTCTGCTCTGGGAACATATGACACACCAGTGCTGAGGGACTCAGGAGTAGGCCTTGCTCACAGTGACTCCATGAATGAAGTCTGGAAACAAGCCAGCTGAGTGCTGCATCAATCCGTTTCCCTGCCTGGCATAAGACAAGTGATGCTGAGAAGTGAAAGCTGTCTGTACGGTGTTTACTGGCATGTGAGCTGTGCACTACTCTGCAACTGAGATGCGTTTTCCAGGTCAAATGCCATCTCCAGACTTCAACAGGTCCCATGGGTGTTGTAACAACAATAAGCCAGAAAAACCCAACACCCAAAAACTAAACCCTCAAACTCTGTGGTTGGTTGTTTTGTTGTTGTGGTGTTTTTTTTTGTTGTTTTTTTTTAATTACAGAAAGACCAAAAATAAACTCTGCTGAGGTAGAGACTAATTTGGACGCTATCAGTTGACTCACTGCATTCCAAGGAGCTGTTCACCAAATGAAGCTACTCATTCAGGATTTTAAAGAAAGTAAAGCCTGGCTGGAACGGGGTCAGTATTGTTCTGTCAGCAGCTGATGGCCTGCCTCTGTATGTTCTACACCAAAAGGATGGACAAGGAGCCCTATACTAGAGGTGTTACCAGTCTTAGATGGGAACACTTGCTGAAGAAGATGTTAAAGATGTCATTGCCCAGCAGATGCACCACGCACACAGGAACTAGCAACACCAAGTCTGAAAACTGACTCCAAGGCAACATTCGATATCTTTTCTGTGTGCTGACACAACGTTAACTTTTGAAGCCTAATTATGATCATTGAGATTCAATAAACTTACTCCACTGTTGAAAAACAAACAGAAACATGTTATCAGGCAGGATTTGTTCAGAGCTGCCAAGGAGACACTTGGCCATGTCCCACTCTCTGTTCCTTTCAGTGGGGCTGTTCCAGGACAAACATGCTTTCAGAAAAATTTAAATAGTCTGGAGCAGCTGGATGCAATCTTGATTCTTACTTAGAAGAGCAGCATACAAAGGCATGTCCAAAAATGAAACAAAAGCTGTGTGCTCAGGTCCAGACTTGTGGGGAGAATTCACAGGAGTGCAGAGGAGCTGTCAGCAGAGGGTCGGTGGGAACTTGTGGAGAGGACTCTTTTTCCCAGTGCTTATGGAAAGTCAGACAGGCTCAGTTTTACTATCTGGGAAATGTAACAAATGCCAGCAGCAGGAGGTCAACTAAATAGAGCCTTAAAATGATAGATCAGCAAAATACACAGTATTACCTTCTGTTCCTAGAGAAGTAAGAGTGTGTGTTGGCTAGAACAATTTTAGAAACATTTTATGCAGAAGACATGCAGGAGGAGATCCTATTGTCCCCTTTTCTGAATATTTACCAAAGACCTTAACTAGCCTCAGGGAACCAGGGGGATCCAGGTAAAGGAGCTAATTTCTCAGCCTGAACTACTCACTACCTATGTCAGTGTGATGAGCAGGTTTAGCTCTTGAGCTCTTAATGGCTTTTAGTGGCAAATCCAAGAAACATGCAACAGGGCAGGAGAGAGGGAGGCAATGAAGGCCAGTGGGGATCAAAACTGAGAACATTTTCATATTTAAAGGCTTTCTGGGTGTATACTCCTCCCAAATTTAATGGAGGAGGTTGAAAAGCTTTCAGCAGAGCTATTTTAATCTGTAGCATTTCACAGGGTGCATGCAGGGTATAGAATGGTTGGTATATTTAGTTGGTATGGAAATATTTTGCTGGCATAGGTTATGCAGAGAATTATTAAAATTAACAAATGTATTCAGTCCTTTTGACCAAATTCTGTTCTCAAGTCTTGTTTGAGGCTCAACTAATGTCACTGATGTCAGTGGAGTTGCTTTAAACCAATACACTGCATTACACTTTGGACACTAGGATATGTTAGTAAAAATTAATTTACTTAATTCAAAATTAATTAAAAGATGGTAATTTGTGCTTTTATCTAAAGCATAAAGTATACTTTAATGTGTAGCTAATTAATTACAATAATCAACATTTAAAAACTAAATTATTAACATTGATAATGTATAACTAATGAATTAGTTTAGTCAATGAATTAATAAAATGTAAAAAGAGGCAATAAAACTAAAAATTAATCAGAATTCAAGTGCTCTCGATAAAAATCTATTTGTAATTTCTTCAGATTTAATATTTGTTTTACAGGAAAATCCGTAAGAACCTCACAATCTCTCCAAATAAAATCTAAAGTCTTTTAATACAAGATACAATCTCTTGGCATAAGAAACAAAATATCTTCAGGTTAATTCTCTGTTGTTCTAAGCAAGGGAAAACCCCACAATCTTATTATTTACTTTCTTGGTAAACAGATTAGATCCATATTCAGCTATGGTGTTACATATGCATGTGACAACTGCTGGCATATTGCTCTGCCACTGCTTAAGAACATTTCTTTACCAGTTAAACAATCTTTCCCGAAATAAACGCATCTTTTCTGTTATCACAAGCTATAAAGCAGTTCAAGAGCCCTGAAATGATCTTTTCATTAGTTTGAGATGCTTAAGGATCTCAGTAGTGAAACACCCCCTGTAAGCCTTGAGTCAGGAAGCGAATAAATCCTGCTCTCCCATTCCCTTAATGAGAATGCCTAATAAAAATGTAAACTAATTCTCTTGACTGCCACTATCCTATCTACTGAATGAAATCTTCCTTTTCCTTACCATATATTTCTATAACTTTAAAGCTACAATATATTTATGGCTGTTTGAGATTACTCAGCCAATGCCACAAGCTGGCACTAGTTTCTTAACTTCCCTCATTTTTTTCTCTTGGCTGAGGCCAGACAAAAGCACCCGCCCTGTTAGCAAATCCATCCTCTTCAAGTCGATACTGTAATAACCTCAGCAAAGTCCATCCTCCATCAACAAAGCAATCACAAAGCCCTTAGCTTGCAATATTTCCTTGTTGAAAGTATACTTCAGTAAATTTGAATTATCTATTTGATTACAAACATTTATGGGTTTTTAAACTCAAATGAATATTAAATATACTTAAACTGTGCTTTCCTTCCTCTCTCTGTAAATGTCTCCTTGTCCTCCTAATGCAAAGAAATACAGACAGTGCTTCTCCCCACAACATTTGTCACTATTAGCAGCTGGGTGGAAACTTCTGCCCCCTGTTCTACCTACACAGAGGTCCTTGATGAGCCCTTTTTCTGCATCTCCAGGGTCTCTGCAGGGAAGTAAGAGCTCAGGCAAGCAACAACCTGCCTGTCCAGCAACAAAAAGAAGACAGTGGAGAATATGGATATTTCATCTCATTTTTATGCCAGACCTGGAAGCCAACCAAGAATTCCAGCAAGACCTCTGGAAAATTTGAAAAGCTGTATAAAACAAAATAATCCTGAAGCCTCCAACTAAAAGCCAGGGGTTATAAGAGAGATTCAAGAAACCCTGGGATGATGCACAAAAGCAAGTTGTCTGGAGATTGGGTCAAGAAAGAGCTGAAACAGGTGCCATTCTCACACGTGGCCAGTAACTGCAGCTAACTGCAAAGCAGAGCCATGCCACCCACACCAGCCTTTTACCACTCTCTGGTCTAAAGCAGGATCCTGAGATGTGTTTCAAGGCAGAGGCACCACGGTGGAAGCTGTCAGAAAGAACATGAAGAGGATGAGACTGTTGGAGAGGTGGGCTGCCTTTCAACACACAGTGCTGGAAGCAAAAGCAGGTTCCTTTGGTCCTGATCAGCCATTTAAATTGCTGTCAAGCCTTCTGCTAAGGAAGCGTTTCTCCAAGCTCACTCCTGAGGGCACACATCTTGCCAAGGACCAAACAGGGAGAAGGCTGCCAATCTGCTTTTCCCCTCTGCAGTAGACTGCTGCTCCTTGCAGCATGGTCAGCATGTGAAAAGAAGTGCAAGGCCCTCCACTACCCATGCATACAGAGGACACAGCTGGACAAACTGATCCTCTAGGTGTGCTTCTCTCTTCTTTTTGTTGGGCGCTCTCCCTCCTACTACCTCAAATTTGCCAAATCACAGGTTAAGAATGGACTGGCAGGCACCCAAGCTTGCTCCTGGCTCTCACAGGCAAAACTGCCAAATGTACTTTTCCCGGAAACAATGATCCTCCCCCTCCTTGTCTCACACCTAACAGGGCAAGTTTCTCCCTGGCCACAGTCCCTGGCCACAGAGAAGGCTTCAAGGCAGAGACAGACGGTGCTTGGGAGTGAGCTCTGTGAACATCAAGGGAAAGCAGGAACTGAGCACCATTAACTCCTTTGTGTGTTTGTACAATAGGAGCTAGACCACTTAGGAGACAGCCACCTACTGTAAGGGGCCTAATGGATAATTAGGCAGAGGGCCCTGCCCTTCAAAGTCCCTCTTCTTTCAGCCTGTGCTCTAACCTTTAAATGAAAAACACACAGAAGAAGGGAACTAAGCATGTTTTGCCCATGTAATATAAGCAGGTCTGGTGGCATGCTGATACTTCCCTGTCTCCAAGGACAGGATAGCAGCTGTCTTGCTGCTTCAACCTCCTGCTCCTGAGTTGATTCACACAGTGTCTGAAAAAAATAAAGCCACAACACGGTGGGTCTGAACTGGGAGACAGGTAGAGCATCTTATGCAAGTGTCATTACACCATTCTGCACACAAAATGTCCTGCACCAACCTCTGTGTACTTGCATGAGACTTGAGTGTTTCTTCCTGACAAACTCCAACTTACCTTTCTGTTTTAAGTAATGCTTTTCTAATTAAAAACAGGATGATTTTGTTGTCTTCTTCACACAAGTGCAGGATGTGCAGGAAGCACCTCTCGGGGCACTGGCCACATTGCCTTTGCTGTGTTAACACAGCTCCTCACAGGATCCAGTGACAGCTCTGTACTGAAGGGCAGCCTCCAAGATGAAGTTAGGCCAGCTGGTGTTCCCTTACAGTATTCACGCCTCTGTGGAGATCTGCCTTTGGGCACTCTCTGTCAGGTCTGGCAGCTCCCCTGTGCCCCGTGCTCCTTGCCTTCCTGCCAGCAGCACAGGAAGGGCAGCTCACTGCAGCACTGCCTCAGCCCTGCTCCTAATGCTGCCAGCCACACCCCCCAGTTCACACAGGGAGAGCAGCTCCCAGAGCAGGCAGGAAATCAAGATACACCCCTGGTAGATGCCTACTGCCTGCAAGTCTGGTCTATACTTTTCAAATATGCACATGACTCCATGTAAGAGCTCGCTGACACCACAGTGACCTCACCCTGCACAAGGCCCTTCTCAGCTCCCAGCTTCTGGCACTTAACATGACTTTCTTCCATGTTCACAGAACAGACTCAACAAAGTCATCCCAACTGTTTGGATTTGAAAAAATAACTGAGATGAAATCACTGACAATCATAAAGATGTGTTTCAGGAACTGAGGACAAGTCAGAGTGGTTTTTTTATTATTGTAACTGATTAAAAGCCAACAGAGAAATTCCCATGTGTGGCACTGAAGTAAGACATCAGATCTACTTTATATAATTTCCTACATTGCTGACTTTACACAGGGAAGCGCAGCCCTGTGCAGAGGAAGACAACTTCTGCAGTGATGGCAGCCATGTGTAACACAGATCCTCAAGTCTGCTTATCTCAACTAGTAAAAACTACATTTGCTTCCATTTGGCATTTTTCCCACCTTCCTGGAAATGCCATGGTTAAACAGTTGGGTTTTCTTCCAAAAAGTTGTGATTTAAAATAAACACACAGAGTTTCTTTAAGAAATGAGGCTTTAATCCTGATTTCAGTGATCACACAACTGCTAGAGAATAGCACTCAGCACCCAAGCTTGGCAGAGAGACACACAGAACAGAGGCAGGTGGGCAGCCACCTCCAGACACTGCCCATTCCTGCCTGGTGCCTGAAGGGACTGATGATCTTCTGGGGTGAGACATCCTAACTCTCATCTCCTCCCACCACCACAGATATGCAGACATTTCCTATTCAAACACAGAAGCTGCCAAGGAAGGGAGTGAATGAGGAGGATCTGCAACAGCAGGGTTATAACCTGTTCCTGTGACAGAAGAGGGCAGCTCAGAAAGAAATCGACTCCTGATCTGACTTTTTATTCCACCACCCATCCAGATTACAGCCCAAAGCATTCACAGTGTACTGTGAATTTGAGTCCCCTTTGGGTCATTTCCCGTTTATGTGCACTGCTAATGAATTCAACAGCTGCAAATCAGGGAGGGGAAAAGGGGGTTTCAGATCTATGACTGCTTCATCTGGCCTACACCTGCATTTTTGACATATGTGCAAAGTGTACTTAATTGACTTCTACCTCCAAAAGTACAAAGTTCCTCTGTAAGACACTCTGAAAGTGGTATGTGCTACCTCCCTGAGCAGAGCAGCAGCCTGAGCTCTGTTTCTTAATTATATCTGACCTGGAGGACATCAAGATAAGCTATCCAGATCTCTTTTTCAACCAAGCAGGACAACCATTAGCTATTGCAGATAAACTCTTCAGTGCAAAAACCGTCCTTCTGGACATGTCTTTGTTAGGATTAGCACAACAGGGCCACTGAGAAGCATTCCAAGTAAGAAACCAAAAGTAAGCATCTGTAGTGTTGAGGAGGCCTGTACAAACAGACAGTGCAAATGAACAAGAGCCCATGATGCCTTTCAACCCTCTTACTTACTGGGTAGTGCTAGGGCTTGCCCATCCTTCTCCCACATGTGAGCCCAGAGCCACTCCTGCCCTGAGCATTACACCCTTCAGCACTTACTGATGACAAAAGAAGGTGCAGTTTACACTTACTTTTACAGCTCCATTAAAAGGTGACCTGCAAATAAAAAAAAAATCAAGCACATTTAGTATTATGTGCTGAATGCCCTAAAATAAACAGGATTAAATGAGCATTCAGTCCTCATGTAAAATTTAGATGAAAAAACTGGCACTGAATGTGTAGTTTCATTTTATGCTCATGAAACAGAGTCCTTCCAAACAGCAATGTTTGAGTAGGTCCTCAAAACTACTGGCTCCACATTTCTGCCTCTCCCTGCTTGCAGACTGGGATGGAGGTGTGGCAGAAATATTATCCCTCTGAATGGCGTATTTCTGAAACTAAAACAAGAAAGCTGGAAAAGAGAGGGCACAGCAGGCAGGCCCTAGTTCCCCTGCTTTCTCTCTCCTCACCCTCTCAGGCACCAAAGCCTATGCTTTCCAAATGCACTGACCTGGCACTGGGGGATCAGACAGATTTGAAGATGAGGTTTTGAGGTTTAGTACAAATTTTAGCAGTGCATTGTGCAGCTACAGGTAGAGCTTTTCCCTTGTAAAATAATGAACCCAATAGCTATTTCCCATTTGCAGTCACCATGCTGGTTTCCCCTTCTCTTTCTGTGTTTGGCCCTGCTTAACTGACTCCCCTCCCTCAGACCCAGCTCAGGAAAGTGTTTTTGCATGCGCTCAAAACACGGTGCCTTCGATGGGAGACAAGCACGTGCTTCAGTACATTGCTGGCTGGGTGTGCAAATATATACCTTTCCCACAGTGCTCTCTTGTACCACGTTTTGTACCTTTATTATCAATTACCTGGTATAAAGCGATGAAAAATAAGCTCATAAGTGACTTGTTCACTTTATAGCTACTCACAGTATTCTGACTTAAAAACATGGATATGTAAAAGAAGATTAAGGGTTTTCCTGCCCTGGTATTCTTACACCACTTCCCCAGCACACGTGAGGAGCTGTTAAGCATTGTGCTTCAGTTCTCAAACAACCTTGCTCTCTCCCCAGATCTTATTTGACATTTCTCTGAAGTGAGGCTTTGCAAAGAGCTACCTTCATGTACAGAAATGCACTGCACAGGTTTCCAGAAAGTTGTTCAAATAAGGTATAGCGCCTAATTTTAAATCTCTTTTACAAACAGAAGCTTTGATTACCAACTTTCATCAAAAGCATCTGGTATACACTTACTACTTGCTGGCTTCTTAACTTGGCTTTTTTATTCCCCATTCTTTTGTGAAATGTGATACTGCTTTATAGGTGTCCAAACTGTAAACCCTCAACATTATCCTAAAACTAAGATTCTACCATGAAGTCTTTAAAAATATTGTTTTGTAAATACAAGTGTTAAAACAACCAGAGGTCTGCACACTCCCTACATCTAAATGTATAATTACAAACTGATTGACATTATCTAGAAATATTATTTAAACTAAGAAACTAAACAAGTGAGTTATATCAATTCCTGTCAACAATAATTCTTTAATTTTTAGTAGACTGGTAAAGACATCTGCAATGGATTAAGAAAGAATTTAAAATAACTATAATGTCAAGCAGGAGATCTTTTAAATTAAAAGTGCTAGTGAACTAAGAAAAGGGAGTAGGTTATGCCAAATTCTCACAGTTTAAAAGAGGCAGGTGATGGAGCTGAACTGAAAGCACTGAAGAAAAACTGCTTGGTTCACCATTTCTCCTTACCATCCTCCCTGAATAAATCCACCTACCTGACATCTTTTTGCTTTCAGTTAAATACACTACTCATATGAAAGGCAGGTTTCCTCCAGCCTTGCCTGGGAAAAACACCAGAAAACCATGTGCAGGCATGGTCATGCCCCATGTGCAGGCACAGCAGTGTCATGTTAATGCTGCTGCCAGAGCATGACTGACCACTGACAAAACAGAGGAAACCAGCCGGGAAGAAAAAAATGTGGCATGGTGTCTAAACCACAAAATAAACAACGGAATAAAAGCTCCAAACAACACTATTGGGTTTTCATGTTGTCTGTAATAACAGTGGAAATTATACATTAGAAAAACATGTACCAGGAACTTTCTATAAAGTAATACTGGCAGAGTTTTCATTGCTTGTCTGCTCTGGCATCCTCCAAGCAGTCCTGCTAATATTTCAGCATACCATTAAAAGAGGCTCATTGTGTACATAGAGAACCCTGCATGATACAGCAGCACAAGCTCTGGCTGAGCCTCAGTCCCTCAGCACACGACTTCAAGCAGTGTTCAAGCAAGCCAAGGAAGAGCAGAACCACAGCAGAAACTCCAGCACACTCACTACTTGCTTAAGAGCTGCAACAGGCAGAAGTAACACTTCAGCTCAACGCCCTCTCCTGAACAATTAGAAGCATGACTGAAAAGGAAAGATATATCTAAGACATACACACTTAAAGATCTAAATGTTTTAATTACTCTACAGATTTACATTAATTTCATCTATTTTCAGACTCTCAGCTGTTAGACTACTAGGCAACGCCATCTAGTGATGCTAGCCAAAAAAAGTCATGCTCCATTCTTTGTTGAAAAGAATCACCCTTGAAAAGGTTCACTCTTACAAAGTTGTGGTTTTTGTGGAACCACAATATCAAGAGGAGCAAATATTTCAGTACCCATGAGCATTTTCAAACCTGCAGCATTAACACAGAAAAAGGTCTGAGCTATTTTAGTTATCCTGAAGTACTTTCCAGAACTGACAACAGAGAAAGTGAGCTAGGTTAATCACATCACAATTTAAAAATGCACACAACGTGCAGTGTTGATATGATACTGGGATACAGTGCAAAGCCCAATAAATGACCTCCAGATTTGGAAAGACCTAGAGATATTATTTGTATGATAAAATAATTTACCTGAATTTCGAAGATTTCTGCTTGTATGTGTAAAATATCTGCTTGAAAAATGAAAAGAAACCTCTGTGTGGGTTTAAAATTTCTTTTTTTTGTGAGGTGGAACCAGTCAGTCATCTGCTGGTGATAGCTGTGAGCTGTAATTAGCTTCTGGTGGAAATCGCCAGCAGATGCAACTAAAAGTTTAAGTCAATTGGCTCTGCTTCCTCCTTACAAGAAAATTGGCATTTCAGGGCTGCATTCCAGCGTGATGGATCTTAGAAACCAAATCTAATTTGACAAGAAAGGGAAGTGTCCCTTTTCCTGGTCTGCTTTAACCCTGAACATGCTGCATGTTCCTGCCAAGGATGTATCTTTTTTTTTTTTTTCTGTTCTTTTGTTGGCTTTTTTGTGTGTGGTTTTTTTTTTTTTTTTTTAATCCCCAAAGAAAGTAGCCATGATTATACAAGAAATATTCTACTGAAGAAAGGCCAGTGTTTAGTCCCAATTACTGAAATCACAGCTGTGGAGATGGGAGAGGAAGAGGATGCAAAAAGTCAGCAATGGTGAACGAAGGCAGCATGTGAAACAGGACTTGGAACAGGAAGCACAGCAAGCTTAGGGACATGAAAAGCCAAGCAAAACCCTGAAGCACCAGTATTGCAGCTGGTCCACACTCAGTCTGAACTGTCGGCCTGTGACAGTTCTGCACTCTGGCTGCACCACACTGCACCTTTCAATATTCCACAGCAAATGCAGCATGGGTATTTGCTCTCACCCTGCTTGCCACCAGTTTCCTGCATTTGATTAATATTTCATTATTTCAACATTCAGGCTTGATCAGCCTGTAGTGGTGTATGGGCTATGCATTCTTGTGACCTGTCCTGACCATGTCCTTCATATCTGTTGTTGAGTAGATAGTAAATATCCAGCCATGATGAGCAACTGGCATCATTGTTTTGCCAGCTGGGCTTTGTACAAGCCTTGCTGGGATTTAACTTCCTAGTATCTAACTCCCAGGGGTATCTGAAGACCCCAAACAGTAAAGAAACTTCACTTCCCCTGAGCAACCGTCAGTTTGCAATGACCACATCTAACACGTGTTTTTCAATGAGAGGGTATCTATTCACTGAGTGTTGGAACTTCTCTTCAGAAATAAAAGCTCCTTAACAAATCAAGTAAAAGTCTACACCTCCATGTCAGTGGCACACAGGCACACCTGCCTTATCAAACCAGGCAGCCTGAAGAGAGAAAGGGTTTCTGCAGGCTGCCTTTCAGCACCCACTTTATCTGTATACTACAAAACTTAGTTGATGATGTCTTCAGACTCACCATAAAGTAGAGTGATTAACAATACGTAAGAAACTCACATGAAAAACCTATTAAATACTGTACGTACACAAAAGCTTAATGAAACAATGAGGAGTTTTGTCAAGCAGAAACTCAAGCAAAGTGGCATTCTTTGACACTGGATAGACTGGTCACATTGTAAACCACAGGAATTATGCAGAGCTTGCTACAGAAAAAATGATACTAGTGACTGCTTTGATGCATTTCCTGAGGAGACATGCAGTGACAGCACAGCAGAACTGCCACAACCATTCTCACTCCAGCTGTCCCCTATATGTACAACTCTCTCCTAAATACCTTTGAATGCTCATTTTGTAACAGGTCAGCTTCTCAAAAAGATATGTTAAAAGGGGGTTATTTACCACAATTTTTCTAGCAGATTGACCAGAAAAAACATACATGCACATGCTTGACTATATTATCCTCACACAGTATTGTATTTTTCACAAGGTTTAAGAGCACTCTTTAATAATTTTATATCCTTTTAAACAAGCCCATTTTAATAATCAAACCTCTTCCAGTATGCTAGATGGCTTTAGCTAGATAGGATCCTTTCCCCTCCAATTAAGAAGAAAACAAAATCCTGTAGATCCTGCCTACAGGATAACTTGTTCTTTCTTCTTTTTTTTAAAGCTAATCCTTACTACTTAATTATAAATCTAGTGTTTTGTACAAAAATAGGATCTTTCTTAGGAGCTCTTCTGTTCTGTCTTCCTCTGAACTGAAAAGCTGTCTACCAAGACTTTTATCATGTCTTTCTTGTTAAACAGTTATTCTTCCTATTAAACAAGCAATGGAACAAATCCTGATTTCCTCTTAAAGCAGTGGAAAAGCAAAGTTTCTGCCAAAAAATCTACATAGCCAAGTTTGTTAGCTAATGTACCTTCATTGCTCTTAAGGCTAAAGCATTTGCACCACATAGGAATCCATCCAGGAGCTGAAACTCTCAAGCTCTTCAGGCAAAAAATGAGCAAGATACTAATATCTGTACGAGGAGAGGCAGGCAAAACTGAACTCATACTTAGCCCCAGGATTCCCTGCACAGCTAAGTGCTATGGAGTATTTAGCCCTCCAATATCCTGGTTTCACACTGAGCGGCTCCATCCCCCAGGTGGGGTGGCAGGACACAGAGGCAGCCCAGCCTTAGGAGTTTCCTGATGGAAAGCAGGTGGCTGCCAAACCAAATGTGCTGTGTGCAAACAGCACTTGCACCATTTTCTGCCTCTATGAGATACCATTCACACAAACCCCAACATCACCTTCACCCAAAGTATCCATTTGGGCAGAAATATGGCTCACAGGCTTTGCTGTTCCTTTTGAGTATGCTTGGTCTTTTCTAAAGGCAGAACAAAGAGACTATTTGGCTTTAAAAACATCTTGGAAACTACAAATGAAAAATTGCATGACAAGTGTACAGCTTTAATTACATCTCTCAAGGGGATGAGATAGCATTTCTGCATCCCCATCTTGCCTCCTCTCTGCCCTGGAAATTCGTAAGATGATCGGAGGTACAAATGTTCATATTTGTAGGGGGAAAAATTACCTACATTACATTCCTAGCAGATCATGTAAATAGCAGGATGTACAGTCTCACAGAATTAGTTTACATTTGAAACATTTTCAAAATATTGTTTTAGCTGAGTATAATACACCACCATAAGATGTGACACACAGCAAACACAGGGCTGCAATTAAACAGCTGGCAAACAGCCAGAAAGAGATAAAGGCCCAGGCTGTCACTTGCTAGGCAATATATATGGCTATTTTGGCAGCCAAAATGAATGTGATAATTGAGCCATGACACATTAAAAAGGCACACAATTTCCAAGGAAAGAGTTCCTGAGCACTAAACAGGGAGCATCTATAGTGTGCTTACAGCCAAGCACAGTTGATGAGTAATAACAAGACCAGACTGATGACAATTCAGAGGTGCCAAGCCAACCTTGTCTCATGCACTGCACCACTGTATGCACTGATTTACCACAGACACAGAAATACAGCAGTCAAGCCCATAGTGGCCTTCAGAAACAAGGGAATCTGAAGAGTGTGGGCACTGACTTGAAATGTTTCTCTGAATGTTTTTTATACTAATACGGATTTTGTACAGTAGCAGTTCTATTTCCAGAAGTTACACTGACTTGACTTCAACATCCAGAAAAGGCCCAATTGATATAATTCAGTTTTAAAATAAAAATACACGGTAACACATGAAGAGTAAGTAACTCTTCAAAAGCATATTTTCGCTATAAGGAAAAACTACTGTTTTGTTTAAGACATGAAGAACCCTAACACTGATAACAATAGCTGTTTGGAAGAAGAAGTGCAGGAGCTTTTCTAGTGTTTCACTGCATGTTTTATTAAATAACCTAAGGACACAACAAAAAACAAATTTAGCAAATGAAGACATGGTTTTAACACCCAACAGTTATATAAAGCTTCCTCTAAATGTACTCCATCAAATTAACATGCTAACATCAACTGCATTTCCTTCTTGAGTAAAGGACTTGAAAACCTATACACAGGCAGCCCCCAGCCCATTCATTCATTAACCTCCCACAAAGTGTAGGTTCAAAATCTAAAATGATGCTCATAAAAAAGAAAGCTAAATTTAGGCTCTGTTACAGGAAAATCCCTATGTAGAGTTTACTTCCAGATCTTAATCTAAACTTAACCACATTAGAGGTGTATTCAAATAAAGAAATGGCATGTGTAGCTTCCTCAATCAAAAGGTGCAGTGCATCAAGAGAGCTTACAGAAAGTGTAAGAACCTACTTGTAGATCCATTCATACCAGTGATATCTAGAAGACAACTGCACAGCTCTCCATAGCATCAATACCAGTGAACCACAACTGACCTGAGGGATACTAGCAAAACTTCTGTAAATGATCCCCTGTACTAAGCATCAAAGAAACAGAGGAAAAACTTTTGAGACATTAAAACAGGGTCTCTTCAATGTAAATTAATTTCTCAAACAAAAGTATCAAAGTTCTCTAAAAACCATACAGATTTCCTCAGAAAAAAATCCCTAGCCACCTCAAATAACCAACACAGACTTCCAAATCCAACAATCAAACTGCATTGCCATATTGGGCCAAAATAAAAAATCAGAATCAATACTTGACTTTATACTAAAACAGTGCAACTACAATAATTACATAATCTACTTTTACACAATTATCTTTAATGGCTGTGATAGTAACTTCATTAAGTGTGAGTAAAGGAAATGAAAAGGCTTAAAGATGAGGTCAGAACATGCACTTTTGGCTGCTTCCTCAGGAGATGCATCAAATATGTTATTCGTGCCTAAGGAAGAGCAGACTCTTGAGGGTAGCTGTAGCGCCCAAAAGAAAAATGAAATTATGACATGCATTTTTCTGACCCACAAATTAGAAAAAGCATAAGGGGACAACTGCAAGAATAAATTAGCTGACCCTCATCTGAAAATTTTGTACTATTGCATCCATAAATGGCATATTCTAATAGTGAAATATATTAAAGAAGTATAGTCTTAATTTTTTTTTGTCCCCAGTCCCACAGGCTCTGTCAAATGATGTTTAGTGGCAGCTGAAACAAGGCCAATTCATATTCCCTTTGGAAAAGCATTTAAACAAACACACAGTTTCCCGGAAAAGGCAAGAAAGGTGGGCTTTCTCTGACTCAGGGCCACAAAGTAGAAAGGCAGTAATTAAAAATGTAGACACAAAAGGGGAATGAAGATAAATAAGTCCCAGTTATTTAACATACTTCATATATTTGCCCCTTGCCCAAATATCCTACAAAATCTCAGTAAAAAAAGGGTTTTTTCATAGATCTCATAACCAGCCTGATTGTGAACAGACAATTATGGAAAGAGTTTCAGGGAATTAAATTGCAATCAAAAATTGATTTTTCTTATAGGTTAGGAGAAAGTAGGATGGCAAACTGGTTTAGGATAAGAAACAAACACACTTAAGTGGCTTTGAAGTATGAGAACCTTCAAGGACTGTGAATAAAACTGTGTCAGGCAGAAAAGACTGAGTAACTCAGAAGAAGAGGAAGTAACTCAGAAGAACTGCCTACAAGTAGGCAGTTTTTTTACACCTACCAGGGGATCAGAGAATGTTTCTCGTTATGGCTATGTTAACTCAAATCAACCTTTGGCCCCTACTAATGAGCTGTAATTGCAAAAGAAAATTTGGAAATACAAGGAATTAAAGGAAAACTTTTTAATCTTCTCCTGCAGAGAGTAGTAGCTGTAAAAATGTGTGTCCCAGTATAATGCAAGGTACTAATCCTCCCCATAAAGCAGAATACCCTGGAGTAGATAATAACATTCTCTATGAAGTAAATCCTCTATTTATTTATACTCTGCCACAGTTTCCAAGCGTTTACTTCTATTCAGTAAGCCAAAAAATTACTCAGACTTATTTTTTCTTTATATTTAACATATAGAAGAATGGCAAAGCTCTGAGCACCTGGACCATAATTAAATCTATAATTTATACAGCAGCATGAAGACTAATACATAAATTAACTCTACCTGCCAGAAGAATTAATAATATCAGGAACAACTTACTGCAGATTCCAAAAATGAGAATAGAAAAAGTTTATAGTAAAGCTTCTGTCTTTCAAACTTCCCTTAAGAAAATCTTTTTTCCCAAATTTCTATTCCAGTGATGATCCAGACTCCACCATTAAAACTTTAGAGGCTAGGAAAAAACTCAGAGAAACGACTGGCAGACTGAGAGGCGCAGTGCCCATTAGCGCAGGCACTGGCGCCACGCTACAGGCAGGATACGGCTGCACCACCGGGCCCAGCACCGCTCCTCAGCAGGAGAAAGGGGTGCCCTGGCTCAGTGCTGCACTGCTGGCCCTGGTGCAGAGCTGGGGTGCCCCAGGAACATGCTCACTCCTAACAGAGGTTTCAGCAGCAACACACGCAGCTGGTGCAATTTCATACTGCAGTTTATCCACCCACCTAAGACAGAACAGCGCAATGGGGTGTTCCTGCATCCTGCTCTGCATCCAAACGGGATGAAAGCCAGGCTCTGGCTTGCACCTAGCTAAGAGACTGTAGTTACACACTCCAGCAGTGCCAGGATGACTCATGGTGCTTTGCACTCTGCCAGATGACTTTGAAGGAAACAGAGAGCTGCATATGGAAAGCACAAGCAGATGCAGCACAGCATCTCTCAGACACTTGTCAAGCATTCATTGCTTATGGCATCTACTGCAAAGCTAACCAGAACTGACCCCTCGGTCTGTGATCAACGACCAACTTCAGAAAAAGATCAACAGAATTACTTTCAGAAATAACATTCAGTGCACTGCATGGACTGCTCACTGCACAATTTAGCGTTGCCTTTTTTTTTTCTTTCTTTCATTCAGGCTTCAAAAGGCAACGGCTCTTTCAAAGTTAACAAACACGGAATTCTTCTGGGCATAAATGGATCTGGACTACGACCTTGGGCAATACAGTCTCTCATAATTACCTTTTCTTCACACACTTTCAAGAAGCAGAAAACCCAAATGATATTTCTATTGACGCATTTTTTTCAAACAGCACTCTTATCTTCCCACCTCCTGAACCCAGCTGCTATCACACTGGTGGGCACGTGTCATCTTTACTGGAAAGCTGCCCAGCCTGGATGATTATTATTTTAGCAGGGAGGTATCCAGCTTATCTCAGGTGTGGGGAGAGGTGTGTTCACAGTCATTCCTGTCTCCTTACTCACATGTTTGAAAACAAAAAGAGTACAAGCACAGCTGAGTCTGACAATCCAGATAAGAGATTTTATTTATATTTATTTTTCCAAGGTCAGAATCTGGGAGTTAAGAAAAATTAAGCACATCAACTTGCATTCATCAGAAAAAAAAACCCCAGAGTTATCAAAATCTCTCTTACAGTCCTGTCTGAATGAAAAGTAGGCAGTAGCCATCTACAGCAAAAATATCAGGCACATCCTACAGAGAAATTCAGAGTCAATGCAAACAGCATAAACAGCATCCAGAAGGATGAAAAGTCATTTCTCAGAGTAGTACAGTTCACATCCATCTCCATTTTCTCCATCCCCATCCCACATTCTCAAGTAAGGCACACTGGTCATTGAGCAGGCATTTTGCCAGAATGCCCTTTATATCAGGGACAACCACATGGTGCTCAGCCTACAATAACTGTTTTAGTATCGAGAGCCACTACTGTTAGCTTGTCTTCTAATTGATAAGAAATTACTTCGCTTCTTCTATTCCTAAAACAAAAAAACCCAAGCAGAAAACAAAGATTTTAAATAATGCTAGTCTGCAGTATTACCATGAAAAACAAACCAAAATAAAACACTTGAAAGTAAAATGCTTTCACTGCATTTGTTTCCAGAGAACCTTGAAAGTAACTGACTTCTCCACATATGGATCTATTTAAAGTTTGCTACTCTGTATTATCAAACAAATCACTGCTTTGTTTTGATCCCTTTCACTTCAGGAACTTGTTTCTTTTTTTAAAAAAAAACCTAAATTGTGGTGTGCTTGCTCTGGTATAACTAAGTACACCACCTGGAATTCTGGCCTATAAAAAAAAAAAAAAGGAAGAAGCAAACTACACTCAAAATACACAGCAGCCAGGCTGCTACTGCAACTCTTCATACTACTCCAGCTATCCATGACTGTGTGGAAGAAGGGGAAGGTGGAGCTAGGCACTACCTGGCTGTATAAAACTTGTATGGGTACATACAAAATTTCTACTCCAGACAATAAACACTTTTTCAGCCATGGATTGTGCTTCAAATTGTTTATCATGTGAAGACCACCCTCCCACATTAATGTTTAATCATGACTGTAGAATTTTAGGTTCTACAGTATTTCTACCTTTTGCATAAGAACATATATCACTTGAGCAACGCTTAATGTGCAGTAGGCTATGCTGTGTAACTTAGATCACTTAGATTTGCTTCTATGTGATATAGATTAAGAGTATTCGGTGCAAGTTGATTTTAGTCTCTCAAGACCTCTCTTTGCATTAGCTTTATAGAAATCAAACCAAAACTCATTATTTCCCTTCCAAACCCAAAGCTCTGAACAGAAAACCAGGTATAAGGATGTTGGTTCTTTGGGCCCCCAAGGTGTCTGTAGAGGGAGATGTTGCTAAATCTGTGATGTCCAACTACAGCATTTACCATTGATATTAATGAAGCAGATACAGATATGCCCTATGTTTCTATGAACAAGTTAGGACAGGCACTGATGCACAATGACAACACCGAGCTCTGTGTCAGCTAACCATCCCTGCACCACTTCACTCATCCCTCGGATCCTCCAGCCTGGATGAAATCTTTGATGTTAGGATACGAGGGAGAAAGACAGACAGAAGCTAAAGTATTAGCAAACCCCTTAGTCAGAAAAGGTTTATTTGGGGAGGAACCTTCCCAGTCTGCCACAATAGCAGCCTTCACAGCAAGAACCACCATCAGCTGAACATCTTTCCTATTGCATAGCTACTGATCTATTGAAACACTTTCCACACTCTAAAATCCACTCTGCTAAAGCATTTACAGCATAAATGCTTTACTGAAATTGCAAATAGCAAACAAAAATAGCTTTCTGCTGCTAATCTTCCCTTACAGAAAAGAGAGCACCCATGTTTCCATTTGTCCAATGAAATCTGACCAGCTGATGCTCTACTGATTCACTCTATCCCATTTTGGTGCTTTCCATGTCTAGGCTTTAGAGTGAAGTGATAACCTTAGTTCAAACCTAAACCACCTCACTGCAACTTCAAGCTCAACAAACTAAGCCAGCACTGACTGAACCCTTGGCTTTCTGCAGCACCTGTACTGCTAAGCCAGGCACAGGGTAGCCTGAGTGCTGGGCACAGCAACCTTTGCTCAAGCTATTTTAAACAAGCTCCCAAAAGGCAGGCTGGCTCTGCACTGAATGAGAGCCTTCATTTTCTTACTGATTTCCAGCCCTGCCACTAAAGCCACATGAAGGGTTTCTGGCAAGGGAGAAGTCACCTCCAAGACAATTCTTTGTGAATCCCTGAGGCTGGCCTTTAGCTTTGTCGTCTGTTCTCTGACTTTGCTGGCTACCTTCCCAGCTCCTGCACCCTTCTGCATGCCTCAGAGAGGAACTACTCAAGTTTATAGCAGCATTAACTCATCAGCTGGAAACCTGCCAGGCTGCTTACATTTTCACTACAATCATCTGAGCTCTGATTCCAGAGGGTGCTTTGAGACAGGATCCATGGTCACAGACAGCACTACACAACTGCTTTCTGATGTGCTTGATCCATTTGGGATGCTGGGAAAGATGCATTAGTGCTTGCACAGCTACTGCAAACTGCCTCTGTGTAAGGTCAAAAATGCCCCTTGCTTTTGTTTAGCTCAGCATTGGAGATGCTCATGTGCCTGTGGAACAAACACAGAGAACCCAAGCACAGTGTATAAAGTATCAAAAATCAAGATCTACTGCAGATTTACTGTGCTATTTGTTTCTCCCGAGGATGACACACTTCTGGAGAACTGAGGACATGTGCCTAGTTTATTTCTAATTAGCAGAAGGTCACAACTTTGTGTAATTAAAGTAGGATTAGGTAACAATTAAAACAAAGCCAAAATTGGTGGAGGGGTGGGGGGGGCAGGGGAGAAGAATAATAAATCAGCAGAAAAAAATCACAGGACATTTGCTTTTTTTGACTAACAACAGCACAAAATCGGTGCACTTCTAGTGACTTTTTAAATAATTGTTGCTGTTGCTTGGAATCACAGAACCTGTATATCTTCCAGGATGATTATACTAAAACCCTGACTAAATTACAGTTTTTAAATGAAGCAAAAATTGCTTCCCCACAAGCTTTCCTTTGGCATTATAATTTAAATTCAGTATAAATGCTACTTTGGGCAAACTGGTCTTTAAGAGGTCACTTAGTCCATTTCCTGCTTGAAGTAGAAACAACTGTATCTACGCTGCTCCTGTCAGTCCTTTGTTTCTTGAAGACCTCTGGCAATGCAGACCCACCACCTTTTGCATGCTGTCTTTCTGTCCAGGTACTCCTACATTGATATTAGGTCTTCATTATGGTAATTGAAGTTGCTTTTCATAACTACCAACTCTGGACTAGCAACACTTCCCTTATTTCCTTTGCAGCAACTTCCTTCTATATCTGAAGATCTTTTCCTTTTTTTTCCTTCTTCCTTCAAAGCACACAATCCTCAAAGTGGCTACACCTATTGTGAAGAACTGCTCCTCATCCAGTCTTTTTTTGCCCCACGGATTTGTGCAGCTGATTATGCCTACTAAAGCAGTCCTCATTATTAAATTACACAATATTTTTAAGGTCACTTCCTACATTTGCCCCCATCACTTAACATTTTAGTCCTGTACTCCAATGTGCCACAATCCTCTCATCCCCACTGTTAACTCCAAATGTAGTATTTATATGCTCTAGGCCAGTATCCTCATCAATAAGGAAAACATCAATTACTAGGGACTGTCAGATGGTCCTCTACAGATTCTTCCAACCTGAAAGTGACTCACTGCTAACTACAGGTCACTTTGCTGTTTAATAAAAAAATAAATCTTACCCCTCCATTGTTCCTGAAGGTGATGCTTACAATAGTAGTTTAATCATTGTCAACTAAACTTGTATCTGAGTTCCTAAAAGGTCTGGCCAGTCTGTCTTACTGTAAGTGCTATAAAATTAACAACTGCTCCAGCCACAGTTCTGAGCTAGGTAACACTATAGTGCACTCTCTGAAAAGGGAAAATTAATGCACATTAAAGCAAGCAGGCTAGGACTCATTTTTCACCAGCAGTTACTGGCTCAAAGTGAGGCATCAATGTAAAGGAACAGTACAGTTCCTGGATAGCATAATGGTACACATGCCCCTGTCTGAGATGGCAGCTGGATATTCCTGCTCCAGCCTACCCAGCCCTGAACTCAGAAAATATGCTCAAGGTATTTTCCATGATCTGTGTATTACCTGTCTCAAAATGTTCCACATCTATGCAAACCTGAGTTACACCAGCTCCAGGAAACTCCTCCACACATCAGTTTTATAGGAATTAGGTAATTTTACATAAAGGGTCCGATGCTGTTTAGCTGATTCTCTTGTACTTGCACTTTGTTACATCGAATTTGAAGTCGGTGTCCCAAGTCTATAATAGTAAAGAAACTGATACACAGAGACAAGTCAGTCTGAGGGGGAAGCATTCAGTGCTAGGACCTTGCCACACATACTATTGATCACAAACTAAGTATGACAGGCTGGCAGGGGTGAGATATGCAGTTTGAGCGTAAAAAGAAGGGAAAAAAAAACATATACATGGCATATTTTAGTCAGTTTTATCACAGAGCCTGAAGGGCCTTTGTACCAACATAAAAATCCAAAAGCAGATTTGTCCTTAACTCTAAGACCCATTACTTGGCATTTTTCACAAATTTTTTGCACAATACCTAAAGAATTGTTTAAAAAACTGGTCAAGCTTTTCTATTGTTTCCAGATAAAACTTACGACATAATGGACATCAGTTCTTTAACACCAACAGCTGAATGAAAATGTGTTTGAATTATTTATCTAACTTTAAAGTAGATAGACAAACATTGATTTTATTTTTCTTTTCATTCTGACAGTATTGAAAACCAGCGAAGTGTCTATATAATCTTTGGACTAACACACAGATTTCAGAGCAGTTAGGACAGCACTGCAGACACTGCTCACACAAGAGTCAAACCTGCAAATCTGCAGGCATGAAAACTTACTCCCATGAGTAGATATGTTGATTTGTGTTGCATAACCCTCTCTTAATTATGCCACTGAGAATACTTGCATGAGAAATTCACTTTGTGGGGGCTGATAAAAAAACCCCTTGGTTTATAGCTTGCAGGAGGTCAGTACTAGCAGAGGGGGGAAAAAACTGTCATCTGGTCTCAACTGAAAAAAAAGTAATTTAAATATTCTCACAATTCAAAACGTTCATGAGTTACACAATCTTTCACTAGTGCATTTTATAAATGAAAGTATATGAATAACAGTGCAGTCTGGCTCTACTTAACATTTAAATATTTCACTGAAATGCCTTTCTAAATTTGCATCATCCCTCTTTCTTAAGCATTTTCACACACCAGAAAATAAGGCAAAAGCCACTCTGTAACATAAAGGTTGCTTCTACAACTGGACAGAAATACAAAAGTACCAGACTTCTGATTGCTGTGCTAAATTACACTACTCTTTCCTACTCTGACCTGGACTATAGCCTTCTGGTTAGAAAAAAGGAAGAAAGGAGAAGGGAAAAAATGCTTAGGAGAAATAATTCTAGATAAATTAGATATGGGCAACACTAACAAGTAAAACTTCAATATTCATTTGAGAGTTACTTCAAGCATGTATGTAGATCAGCCATGAACCCTTTTTATAGTATTTTTTTTAACTGTAAACTTCTGTATAGGGAAGGAAGTATTAGAAATAATCTTGTGGGTTGTATTTTCGAAACCACTCTGTAAACTTCAGCTTTCTTTTAATGTAGAATGCATTTATTGCACTCAGTGGTGACAAAGTGCTGGGCAGGGAGAGACAATAAAAAGCATAATGTGTCACAAGATACATTATCAAGTAGAGTTTGGGTGATTTTTTAGGATTTTGCTCATTCAGCTTCAGCACAATAATTTGGGGACATTCTCTTAAACATAAATCTCTCTTACACATCTTGATCAACTGCTCTTCTACAGAGAACAATTTAGTGCTCACAACTGGGTTTTCACTGCAGAGGTGTAAGACAGAAAAATTGACAATTTTTTTTTCTCACTGGGATTCAGTATTTAATACTATGAAGACATTTGTCCAACAAGAAATTAACAGAATAAACACAAAACTGGGGGACTCAGACCAATCTGAAAAGTCAACAGCTTGAGTGGAAGAAAAAAATGTACATGTGAAGATGGGCACACACTTTTGCTACTGTATAAAGGCCTGCTATTTGACTGCATGCAATATATTCTTTCTTCTCCTGATTTCATAAAGGCAACAAGGCTTTGACACAGGGGAGATGGAAACTCACTACATCTGAAAGACAAAAGAATGGATTGGCTTATTCATATCCTGGTGTGTGTGGCAAAAAGCTTTGTGTGAACAATGCCTACTGTGAGAGGAGAGAGGAAAAACCCAGCAGAGTTCATTTGAATCACCTATTTAAACCATTTAAGCAAACTTGGAATTTTTTTTTCCTTCTTTTTTTTCCTCTCCCTGCGGAGCATTACAGAGTAATCACATGAATCTGCTTCACTTTCTGACTGGAGTAGTCATGTCCGCAGCAGAACCAGAGCAAACCACAGCTGTGCAGTAACATCTTCAACAGGCACAACTGTTTGCAGAGTAAACATTTGCCTATAACCTTACTGCAGACAGAGTATGTTAACAAAAGGAATGCTTCTACAAGCTTAGCTGCAGCACCTTCCTCACAAACATGAAGCTGCATTAGCTCAAATCCAGCGCTACCTCTGTACGTGCATGAGCCTGCACCACCAGCACAATTTTTCATTGCTCCTCATTGTTTCAGACAGCTCAACTGAAAGAGCTTAAATTGCTGGTCTGAGGAATAGCTTCACAACATTGCTTTAAACACATACTGCAGTGCTCCCACACTGATGGAATAACAAGCACAGTCCAACAGTTACAAACATCTGGATGCATGGGTCCATAACCAAAGCAGTAATAGCGTTCGCCTGCCAGGGTTTTGCAGGCATTCTTCTTTGTGTCAAACTCCAGATCTCGGCCTTGGCAACACTCTGCAGGATGGAATTAGCCCAAGATGTGGCAGTAATGAAAGGGACAAATGCAGTTCTTAGGAAGCAGAAAAATCCTGTATTCAAACAAACTCCTTACACATCTTCCTTCCATTTGTTCTTAGTCCACATACTTTGGAATTATTTTAAAATACATAATTTCAAAATTAACTACTCATAAACCATCAACCTATTTGCAAGGCTAGGAGAGGCTACAAACAGCAAAATCATCAACTGTCACCTTTTGTAATACTGCTCAAATCACATTAGTATGTATTAGAATACAAGGCCTGAAAATAAATAGGAATTAGTATTGTAATCCCTATTAAGGAAAATCTTTCCAACAGTCCTATAAGGTCAGGCACTCCCTGGCTAGAGGATGAGACAGAGCAGGGAGCCTTTGGGGTGATCCAAGCAGCTCTCCCTTAGCAGTAAGTCCCATTTCCCAGCAACTACAAAGAAAGCAAGTTGTTTCTCTGACCAGTGCTCCAAGGAATGTGTTTTGCCTGGCCTTTCCACTTTACTTCTTTTTTTTATCCACTTGCTTTCAAATACCTGATTTTCACTTTAGTAAAGAGAAGAGATTAAAGCCAATTTACAGCACAGGATATAAAAGACATTCGCCTGCTTGCCTGGGAAAGATGCACTATTTCAACTCACCACTTTTTAAACCACAAGAACTAAGCTCCAAGTGGACACACTGAATTTGGTGTTTGCATTCATTTCCTGCAAAGTTTACAGTAAAGTGGATTTGTTATAATATGGGCTGTAAACTATAAACTAAGCTGACATGAGTGTTATTAAATAGAACTTCAAAAACATTTCCACAAAGAAGAACAATATTTAATTTAGGAATGGAAATGAGGAAGCGTGAGCAAAGAAAACTGGGAATACACATTTTTGTTATTGCAGATCAGCAGGGCAGCTAGGAACAGCTAAAGGAAGCTGCTATAAATCACAGCACCCCTGGGAACAGCCCCACTTGTGCCAGCCCTAAAATCCAGGAAATACAATGAGAGCTGGAGACGCAGTTGCCTGCTCCACCTGAGCTGGGCAGGTCTCAACAGCAGCCTCAGACAAAACCTCAACGACAGAGCAGTGACCTCAGATCTAAACAGTTTTATGCTATGAGCTGAAAATAGTTATTCCGGATATGTCAAACTTAAATAAGAGCATCTCTGCAGCCCAGATTTACCATGCACTACGTGTGAAATCTTTGCAGCATTTACCTGAGAGCCTGTAACAGTGGGGCTTGGCACACTTCCACACCTTGAAGTATGTATAAGTGCTTGGCCATGGCTTGAAACTGAGCTGCCTAGGAGTAATAGGGCCAAGATCTTTTTAGCTTTGCTTTATGCTATTAAAAGCACAAAAGAAATTAAATACAGTACACTGCATCAAGTAGCACAGCTTTGAGTTAAGATTGAAAAAGCAAGAAAAAATGGAATCAGATACCTGTCCTCAGTTTACCTATGTGTCCTAGTGCTATGGTGTCTGTTGGACAGTAATTGACTTGTTTCAGGCTTTTCTGTTGAACAGGAGAAAACATGAGTGGAAAGCAGCACTTAGTTTTTCTCCAACATCTTTAGTGGTTTAGGACTGAACTTAATTTTATTGTTTTTGATGCTTTATCTTTCTTGAAAATCACACCAAAATCACAGGAATTTAGTACTACTGCATGTTAAGGAGAAAGCTATCAGCATGAAGATATTAAGTTTTATAGTTGGTACTCCCGAGATGCAGCTCATATTCACTGCTCACAAACATGACAACATGATACATGACAACATGATTTTTTCAACAGTTCATCGTCCAATTAACAGAATCAGAAATCAATCCTTTTGGTTGATTTCTGATCAAGCAAAAAAACTACTGTTTAGTCAGTTTTACTGTGCCTGTCATTCTGCTATCCTAGTGCCTAAAATAGAAGTCAGTGTGCAGCCCAGCCCTGCTCAGCATACCCAGGCACAGGGCTTTCTTGGGGCTCTGGCATTTTATAAAGCAGATGTTACAGCAATAGATGTGACTGCAGGAAAAACAACTGCTGGGGAAATCTACACCTCTTTTGCATGAGAATCACAGTGCAGCCAGTCGGTGTCATTTTAAAGTAGATAAATCAACCTCGGGTCACTCCCATGGGGTAACTCTGGGCAGTTGCATTGGCAGGTGAGAAGTGGCAGCAGATATCAGTGTTTAACATGGTATGAGAGAGCTTAACATGTTTGTACTTTAGTATTTGTATTGTATCCTGTTAAAGTAACATTTAACATTTCATAGTGCCATTACTGCATTTTAAAAATTGCTAATTTTTAATTACTTATGTAAGTGAGTAAGCAGGACTATCAGCATCCAGTTGTATTCTTGTGAAGCCTGCAATATGTGGACTGCAAACAATAAGATAGTGCTCTAGAACAGAAAGAGAAACAACTGTGCATGAAAAACTGGTTTTGGGAGAACTTAGACACCAGGTTTTTATTTTTAAAGCACATACATGCTTTTAAATGTTTAGGGTTTTTTTTTCACAAATTCTTTTTCTTTCACAAGAAATGCAGTAAGTAGCATTCTGCTGCTTGTTGCATGATGAGCAGTGCAGAGGTCTCATCAGCCTTTTGTTTGTCTGTAGCCTAATCTGTGCTATTACACCTTGTAAAAAAGTAAAAGTGTCAACTGTTTCTGCACATAACACACAGCTGCATTTACTTCTTGGTACCAGAACGGCTCCTTCTAACAAGTCAGTTTCAATGAAACAGTAAATACTTTGGGCACTGAAATAAGCTCAAACTGTTTATAATGAAAACCCAGATTTCCTGTTACAGAAGCTTGTTGTAGATTTTTCTGGTTTTATTTTGCAAAAGATAAAAATGCACTCATCATAAAGTTGTTACCGAGTAAATCCACTAAATTCTTCTTAAAAATACCTATGGGAACAGAAGCATTGACTTCCTCACTAGCAAAAAAAAAAAATAACATTTTTTTTGTATTCCCTGTAGGAAACAAACTTGAATAATTTTAGACACACTGCGGGGTTTTCATAATTCTCAACATCATTCCTGGGCATCTGGCTGTACTGGCTCACAAGCAAAATGCTCTGCAATACTCTTGTGCTAATATGAGAGGAATAAGCTTTGCCAGTGAGCCAAGTATCAGATAGCGCTTCAGACTGTGAAAGCTTCTCTTTCTAAAAGCTGTAACTTGCTGTACCTGAAACTGCTACAATTGTCTTTTTGGCAATTGTAAGCAAACCATCAGGGTTCTATTTCATTTAAATACTTTCTCTTCTGCCATGCCCCTTTGATGGTCCAAATATAAAGTGCAGGACCAACACAGAACTAGAGCCCAGTATTTAAAGTTATCTAAAGCAGTTATTTAAAACCAAACCAAACCCACTCCCCACAAAAAAAAAAACCAACAAAAAAACAAAACAAAAAAAAAAACCCAACAAAACAAAACCAAACCAAAACAAAAACAAACCACAAAAAACACAAACACCAAACCCTAAACAAACAGAGCCACTGACCCTACATGCAAATACATCAGACTGCCACAGGCAATCTACAGCACAGTCCTCAAGACAAGATGCCTTCACCACAAATTCAATAAAACTCTGCTCTGGTTCAGCCCCTGCACTCATAGATTAGTGAGACAGAGGAACAGCTCATATTTTATCAAATTTACAAAACACCCATCAACCCAGTCAAAAGCCAAACAATTCCAACACACAATCAGAAAGCATTTCCAGCAAATTTTTAAAAACATGTACATGGCTCACTGTTACATGAGTTATTAAGATACCTTCCAGACAGAAATCCTATGGAGATGCCTCAAATGAAAGCAACATTATTTAAAGCTAGCTTTACTGCAAATCTGAACACCGGATGCTCACAGCTAATAAGAATTTTTATGCATCCTTTAAACAAAAGTAAAACATGCCAAAAGATTTAAAGAAATCAAACTGTGCTACTATCTAACTTTCCTACAAGATCAAGTGCTTCAATTCCAAACCATCACTCAGTCTCCCGTGCTTAAAATTTCATTTTTCTAAAACCAAGTAGAAGTGCCTCCCAAGATAGGAACTTCCTTAGAAATATGCCCTATCAAGAGAATACAACTTTGACCAACAGACACATAAATTTAGAGGCAATAATTCAGTTTATCAATTAAACAACATACTAAGAGAAAGCATATAAAAATCACATACAGTTCTTTACTTCAGAATGAAAAGATCACTCTAGAAATTCAGCACTCAAAACCCCAGTTCAAACTACATGCAGACATTAAGTTGAAAGATTCAGCATATTTTGACATTCATATAATTAATGTTTCACAAAGGCAGTGACCAGCTATGAACAACAAACTGAACAGATTTCACTGTGTACATCAATCACTAATGACTACACCTCCAACATGCAGACAAAATACCAAACTTCAGTTTCAAACATTTTGTATGCTTATTCAATTCACAGTATGCAATTTCTGCCTAACAGTCACCCGTAGTAAACGCTAAGTTTGCCTTTTGTTAACCTGAGCACGTTAATTTCCTACCACCGACCACAATTTAAGAAGCCATTACATACCTGCAGTTAGGAGGAGGATCAAGGGTTATTTCAGCTAGCTCCTTCTGGATTCTGTTGGTGAAATGAGAACAGACACAAAGCATTTGAGATAGTCTATAGAATAAATCAGGGAATTACACTGCCCTCTACCACCATGCAGTTAAATGCAAGATTGGCTTTGCCTTCAGTAATGCTAACATGGCTGCTTCCTCTTTGTTCTCAGAGGCATAACCCAAATCCCACAGCTGAGAAACTTTGCAGCTTTTTTCCTGCTCCATGCTGTATGTAAACAGAACACTTACAGCTGAGCTGGGTAGAAATTTCCCACAACTATTCAGAAAAGTCACTCTTTTTCACATCCGAGCACTTTTTACCAGGGAGATTTTCTTTTCAAGCTAATATGCAAATGAGGCGGGGGTGGGGGGGGAGCCTGCACAGGCAGATTTGACAATGACTTTAAACCAGAGCTACAGGACCTGTGACTGAGGCTCGAGTGAACCGTGCTGGCAGCAGACAGTCTTTTCACAATATTTTACCTATTACTTTGCAGTGTGTTTAAAAAGTGGATTTGCAGATCTGCCATGCTGTCTCTGTTATGAAATAATCTCTCTGGATCAACTTTGCTTCTCTCCATAACTTCTGCTGCCTTGCCTCCTGCAACCTTATACAGTAGCTGTATTTATGTGATAAAAAAAATGATACAATAACTTGAAATAATCTGTGCATAACTTTACTCTATTACAAACATTCACAAGGAGTTAAGATTTGAAAAATTAGTACAGAAAACTTCCTGTCAATTTAAGTTTATTAAGTATGTAAGAGGTGCAATTTCAAAATACACATGGTTAACTCCTCTTAAAAAATTAAGACTTCTCTTCACAGAAGGACACATAAGAGCAATACTGTGAATTTCATGCAAATAGAAGGCCTTGAAAGGTGAGCTAACAGAAACTGCTCTGGATGTCCTTGCATTAACACCACTTGCATTAACATTAAATAAGTTCAGTAAGCCTACTGAACTATCTGAGATGCATGGAATTAGACTTGCAACAATTAAATGAAATAAACACAATATGGGAAAATTCAGTGTCAAAACCCTGTATGTTAGGCTTGTCAAATAAAAGACAAGTAACAACAAATTACAAACGCTGCACAGTAGTTGCAAAACTTTTTTCTCTTTAGCCAGTCCTATTTCAAAGGGTTTCTTTAACAAGCTCAAAAGTCATCAAAGGCATGCAGCAATTCTCTGCAACAATTTTAACATATTTCAAAAATAATTTACTAAGTTTAAGTCCAATACAAAATTACTAAAGTGTTCATAAAAGTCAGAACTACAATAGTCACGCTGAATAAGCAAAATTTGAAGCTACTACAGCTATTTTTCAACATTTCTTGCTACTGGATACTTGTAAATGTTTTCAAAGGAAAGCAACTCCAGGGAAAGGACTGGAAAGTTATGTTTCACCTCCAAAGACAGCTGGAATTAAAAAATTTAAAGTTTGAGTATTTCACACAGCTGATCTTTGAGAAAATTACCAAAGTAATTCTTGAGAGGCCGGCTGCCAATAAACTTATATGCAAATGAAAGTGCAACCAATATAACTAAACAAGGTTTCTGAAGATTCTTATATTTAAAGGTAGGGGCTACCTGTAGAATGTCACAGGTTTAAATCCACAGCTCCTAAGGGAGAAAACTCACCTAAGTTTCTCCCAGGAGAATGGCAGAATGAACCCATTCCTTCAAGGTGCGTAAGGCTCTCCTGTGCATCATCATGAAAAGCTCTCGTAAGGCCCAGAGAAGCCACCGGGGTTTTATGACTTCTTTAATTAGACAGCATTGCCTGTCATCAGTCTACCAACCATAATAAAATACTCCAAGAGGACTCCACCCTATACCAATCAAGCATGGAAACCTAACTCAGAAAAAAGCACCAAAGATCTCCCACACATTTTTGCAAATACAAAACGTACCTAGGCACCCCCCTCCCAGTCACCCTGTAAGTCACCAAGTTTTGTACCAACTCTTCAAAAGACGTAGCACCATTCTATGTAACTGTTATCCCAACAAGACTTAGATTAATTAAAACACTGCTTAGCAGGCTCCTGTCGACTACCAAAGTTGATAGTTCATTCCCTCCACACAGCTTTACAAGAAGAATGCCTCTGTCCTGACAAGTGCAGTGCAAGTACTGTGACTCCAACTATGTGCAAAAATACTGCAGGACGTTTCACTCCCTCCTTTACCTTTTTGCACTAGTAGATAGCTTAGCAGTAGTTTTGCTGGATAGTTTGGTGTTCTTCTTCTGCTGAGTGGCAGAGGGCTTTCGTTCTTCTTGCTCTTCAGGTTCAGGTGCAGGCGGATCCCTCTGATCAGCATCTGAACTACCACTGCTGGTACTTGGACTTTCATCGTCTGACCTCTGCCTATCACTGGACATCGTGGGGAACTTTTTGGGGAAAGAAAAGAGGCTGAATTAATACACAAGGAAGGACTCTCTCTTGTCATTCCCCAAGTTCCGCTGACCTCTGCCTACCATTGGACATCATGCAGAACTTTTTTTGGGGAAGAAAAGAGGCAGAGTTCATACAACAGGCAGGACTCTCTCTTGGTATTCCCCAAGTTCCAGAAAACTTTGAATAGGTGACAAGTCAGTTTCAGTGAGAAATTAATCAAAATATACTTCTTTGTCTCATACCCAAGGGCTGGAGTTTGACAGCTACAAAGCAATATTTACACTTCTGAAAATACAGATATTTCCAATTTTTAAACCCACTCACATTTTTTTCATACTTTAAACAATATGCCAATTGTCGACTTTGTTTAAGGCATGAGACAGATTTAGCAGAGTACTTAGGCAATGAGCATTAATAACTTATGACACACTGTAAATAACAGACCTCACTGAAAATGTTTTTTAAAAAGTCACTAATAACCTGTAAATATTTACACTGGGGCAGAGCATTTTATTGGGTCCAAACGCCAGATCCCCCCTCTTCCCCTCTCTCCGAGAAAATACACTGCCAGTTACACTTGGGTTGATTTCAGATGGAAATGTACACTTGCTCTGAGCATTTAAAGGGCTGGCACGGGGGGGAACGAGGTTTGGTTTTTTTATTGGTGGTAGGGCTTTTTTTGGTAAGGGGAAAAGCCCCGCGATGCATTTAAAGCCACTGGGGTAGCAGCAGCCCCGGTTATTTACATGGCCAGCAGCGAGAACTGCATTCGGCCACCACAGAGCTGCCGGAGGGGGAAGAAGCATAATTCAAACTGCACCTTCTGCACAGCTCTCCCCGCCGCCGCTCCCCGCGCAGCTCCGCCAGGCAGACCGACATTTTTCCGCCGATCGGGAAAGGCGGGGGGGGCGGGGGGGGGGAGAAGGAGGGGGCTGCCCCGGCGGCCGGGGGGGCCCGAGGAGGAGCGGCGGGAGCTGCGGCAGGGCTGGATCCAGGCGGCCGCCCGGCCGCGCTTTGTGGGGAGCGCCAGCCCGCCTGGGCTCGCCTCGGCTCGGCGGGCGGCGGCGGCGGCTCGCCCGGCCCCGCTCCGCACCGTGCGTGTGCACCAAGTGAGGCGTGAACTCGGGCCGGCCCCGCGTCCCCGGCCGCCGCCAGGCAGCGAGCGCCGAAAACAAGAACAAAGCTCCTCTACCAGCCCCCCCGCCTCCTCCCCGCCTCCCCCCACCGCGCTCGCCCAGCCGCCGCGGCGGCCGCCTCGCCCGCCGCTCCCTTACCTTCGCCGGCGTCCTGTCCCAATGCTGGGTCGGAGGGGCGGGATGGCGGGGGGCCGGGCCGGGCCCGCGGCGCCCGAGGAGGGGACGGAGGCGGCCGGGGGGCTCTACGGCGGCGGCGGCGGCTCTGTGGCCGGGCAGTGTGGAACATTGAGAGCCGGAGCAGGGGGGGACGGGGGGAGGCGCGGTGCGGCCCCGCGGCCGGCGGGTGGCGCTGGCGGGCCCCGCTCTGCGGCGCGGGCTCCCGCGGCGGGCCGGGGGGCCGGGGCGGGGGGCGGCGGGCGCGCGCGGCGGAGCGGAGGCGGGGAGGGGGCCCGGCCGCCCCCGGGCTCTTCCCGCCCCGCCCGGGCTCCCCCGCCCGCCCGCGGCCGCCGGCGGAGCTCCCGGCGAGCGGGGGAGGGGAGAGGGGGCGCTCGCTCCCGTCTGCCGGCCGCCGGGGTGCGCGCAGGCGCGCTCCCGCCGCGGCCGGGGGCGCGCGTGCTCCGGGCCGGGCAAGGACAAAGCGGCGGCCCGGGAACGGGTATGGGGGGGGGGGGATCGCCCCTCGATGGCCGCTCCGCCCGGCCGGGCGCCACCCGCGGCACTCAGCTGAGCCCGGCCCCGGGGGCTCCAGCCTCCGGCCCGCCGCGGGACTCGCCGGGCCGGTGCCCAGCAACGGCGATGCCCGGGGGTCGTGCGGTGTCCATGGCCCTCGGCCTCGCACCTCGTGCCGTGCGCCCCGCGTCAGGGCAGGGACGCGCAGGAATGGGACCCTCGGCGGTTTCTTACCCCAACGCCACAAACGCCTGCCCTTGGCACTTTGTCACACTCGGGAGCTGGAAAAATACCGGCCACCCTGCAGCCTCACCACTCTGGATGGAAGTATTCAGCATCAAGACCAGAGTTGTTCTGCGAGCAACCAGCGCGCCAAATCACAAATGTTTTAAAAAGGAAAGGGGATAATTGACAGCAATTGTGGTGTCACAGAAAGGTGCTATGGTATGGAGATGCAGTTTATTTTCTGGCCCGTCCCAAATGCACGGTGCAGGTGTGCGCTGGAACAGCTTCTCACACTGTCTGCCCAAAGCAATCCACCAACTTAGAGAATGTAAATACTCCAGTCATAGAGCCTGATCATGCTGGCGTTAAATTCCAGTTTCTTTATAAAGATCTTATCTATCTGGGAAAAGTAGATGAGGTTGAGGTGGTGGATTACTGGCTTCTGCAGAGAAGAAATTAACAATTACTATAAATATTTGTGGAATTTACATGAAATCTCAAGGCTAACAGTTGCTGTCCAGCACAAGGGCTTTTGCCTAGATAGCTTTCATCATCAACAGCCTAATGACTTAAAACTGCTGTGTTTTCTTAGCTTGTACAAGATCAAGGGCTCAAAGAGCATATACTGTGCTCTAGAGGGAATGAACAATTGGTGTGTCAAGGAGTACCCTTCACTGGCGTTAGCTGAAGTTAGCTCATGCTGAAGACTTGGCAGGAAAGTTGAATAATACGATGTAGAGGAATACTGGAGGTTTGTTTGTTAAAGTAGGCTATAGAGAATTCCCAGCTCACCACTACAGGCAATTTGCCCCTGAGGTATGCTGTATAAAATTCCTAGCATAAACAGTATCTGGCATGATGAGCAATCTGGGCATAATTAGTAAAAGGAAAGCAAGGCAGTATCAAAAATCTATCAGTCAGCACTGAGAGCCTTTCCCCCTCCCCTCCTCCCATTCTGTTGATGATGCTCAAGATGAAGCTTGCTGAAACTTTGAAAGTCAAGATTAAATCTTTAAAATTGTTTCAAGTGAATATTTGCAGTCATCCCAAAAAAAATAGTAGAAGAGAGTACATCTACAGAATGAAAGTAAGTAGATTGGCCAAGAGTTGCGCACCACATCAGCTACATGTGTGGCTTTTGTGGCTTTCAGGATACAAAGTGAAAATTAAGAAAGCCCATTTAATGGAGACTAAGAAAAATTATTCTAGATTTTTTTTCCCCAGCATTTTTTACTATATTAAAATGAATTTACTACAGCAATGTGTGGACATAACAGATAATTATTTGATTGAATGTTCATTAATTTGACATCAGGTCTCAAAGGATGACACTTTGTTCTTATTTCTTGTATTTTCCTTGGGCTCATTTGTTATTCACAGAAATAAAATGTTCTTTCTTTCTGTGTTATCATCCACATAAAGAGGGCTCCACTGAAAGGTGCAGTTTGAAGGAGAGGGAAAAATGCCAATTTTAGTAGTCATTGTTACAAATCTACATCTCTGTGACTTTTCATATCCCTCATAATTTGCCTTCAGTGTAATTTTAACTGATGTACAGAATCATGAATGTGTTTTCTCTGTCAGTTTATTGTGTTCTCAAATTGTGGAAGTGCAACTGGCATTGCAGAGCCTCCCCAAGGAACTCCTGGGCACTCAGGCTGAGGCCTACATTTTTTTCCCAATCGGTTGCCTTTCTTGTTTGTGTTTTGTTACTTTTGTGTTCTTTGGGTTATTTTTTTAGAAGCCCTGTTTGCAAAGGTGGTAGATTGGTAGCTGTTTTTTTCAAAAGCCCAGTGTCTTTTTGGGTCTGTCTTCCTCCCTGTTCTGTCAGAGCACAGTTATGAAGTTTCTGTTAGCACACAGAGGTTGAACAGTTGCCTTGGACTGCACAGACATCTGAATATATTTTTATAGGTTTAGGAGTTCACAGTTGGGTCTCCTCCATCTGACATGAAATTCTTAGATAGCAAACAATGGGACCAAAACTAGGTGAAAAGCATTTGGATCTCCTGACCCAAATATGTTTAAGGGCGTACAGGTGGTAAAATAAAGCCAGCATACATTTTTCATGGTTAAGAGCAGTTCAACTGAAAATACTACTTAATGTTTACAGCTGTGTACTTCATCTTTTTTATTAAAAAGTCATAGTTTCCTGACAGTAAATTCATCATCTAGAAATGCATCTCTCCGTCCTAAGTGTTTTCCCATTCCAGGTTGTGTTAAAGCGCCTGCTGGACCCCTACTACAGCACCCTACTGCAGTGCTACAGATAGATGTGGACAGGCTGGAGAACCAGGAAATGAACAATTTATTTTTTTTTTAAAGTGGATGGGGTAAAATTTAGGTTGTGTTTTTGTTTGTAAGTAATGTCACAGTAGAAACTAGTGCTCCTTGTAAGGTAGCTCTTTTTCAAATATTCAGTGTGTCTTGTCCCAAGACAATTAACAGTTTTAACAGAGAGTTCTAGGAAAGCAGATGATGCAAAAATCTTGGGCCAAGAAGGCATGTAGTGACTTACAGAAAGGAGTACAGGAAGCCTGCAGTAGCTGCAGCTCATCCTGTTGTGCCTTCACCATAACTTTGATTATTCTTACATTGTGATGCTGTGGATTCTTTGGGGTTTATGAAGGAAAAAAATAAGCCCCTAAAGAACAATGTCCCTACTTCATTTGTGTTCTCAAGAATTTACAAGAACAGTGGAGGTAAGTTTTTGAGAAATAAAGTCGATGTGGCAGTGGACAGGAATCAGCCATTAGAAAGGCACGTCCTGGTTCCTTTGTCAGCTGGTATTCAGCCCATCTGTTAGTTTTGTGTTGCCACCTTACAAAGTTTGGCATGGGAATATGGCGGAGGAAGGATTGGAAGAGGGCTGGATGGAAGAAATGAAGACAAGAGCCAGAACACTGCTGTGCTTCAATTGTTCTTGTTTGAAGAATGACTTTCTGGAGGCTGCTGTAGCTCAGCAATAATCCTGAGACTGCTCTAATGCAGCCTGTCATGAGGCCTGGAAGTTGGGATTCTTACAGGACTTTTCAGGATATCTTTCCTTCTCTGAATCCTTGCATGCTTGAATAAATCAGGAAGAGAATTTTGCCAACTTTTTTTAACACAGGAGTTAGCTGTTTAGCTGGGATTTTTTATAACATTGAATACTGCTGTATCTAAATCCATAGAAAAATACTTAGCATGCACTAAAGCACCACATATATTAATTAATCTTCATCATAATCCTAAGAAGTAAACCATAAATCCTACTGTTCAGCATATGTGACAGTTGTATATTACACACTGGAAGGCTAAATGGTCAGTTGGCTACTGGTCTTTAATGGGCAGACTAGCATTAGGTACTTAAAAACATAACAGATAAATGCATGGTTTCAGAGCACGGAGTAACGTGGATACGTTTGTATTACGGTGTTCCCATGGAGTTCTTGTGTTCTGTTTTGTAAATTCTTTCCTTGTATGTGGATTATTGATGCAAGTTAGAAACACAGTGGCCCTTTATAGTTCCTGTAGTCATTCATATGAATTCAGTGCAGTGCGTGTCAAATGAGTATCAGTGCTTTAAAAAAATCCATCCTTTACTTTTTGTTGAAAGCAGCTTGAATTTACCAGCTTTTAATTGCTGTAGTTTTCATTTTACTTGGAAAGCTTTAGGAAAAACAAGAAAATTAGAGGAAAATTGGGTGGAGTTGTTCTTGGCTACTGGACAAAAGTAATTTGACTTTCATAAGGATATTTCCCTCAATAGCTAAGCATTATTTCATCTGTAAGCAAGAGGATTTTTTCCTCTTTTACAAATTTTAATTGTAAATTTCTCCTTGATGTGTAGATATGTGTAGTTATAGTTGCTTTAATGCATTTAATTTTTAGTGCAGTGTCTTGAATATTTACTACAGTAGAGTAAAATGTAAATACAGACTCTACCTGTACCAAAGTGTGAGATCAATAGGTCTATAAGTAACATCATAAATTCCATAAAATTATTTTGTGGTGTATATTCAGCAGTATAGTGTGTAAATCATAAGCTAGGGAGAGCACAGCTCTACAGATACAACTCTGGCAGACCAGCATTTCTGGACAACTTTCAGTATGAAATTTGCCCCTTTTCTGCTCACAGGTGTAGTAAAATTGTGTTGTCATTCTTGGTGTCTGATAATCTGCTATGAAAGCTGTAATAGTGAATAATGTTGAAGGCCTAGTGAAAATTACATTTCCCTGTTACAAATAGAGACATTCCACTCCTAGACTATCTCAGATTGAATTATGTGTAAGTCTACACATAAGTATATGTCTTAGTGCTATCTACAGGCTGCTTAGATTTTAAACCTTTGGCTCTGTAAAAGCTCTGGCTCCAAAAGACCAAAGTGAAAGCAGAAAGTGAATATGCTGGTAGTATTTGAGCTGATGTCCTCATTCATGCCAGGCAAGAAAAGGCAAGATAATTATAAAGTCAAATTCATCTGACCAAGTTGAGGTCAGAAAGAAACATACACATGAGGCAGACACTATTCATAAGCTGATGGATGTTTTTGTAGAAAAGTAATAATTAAAAAGTACATGACTAAATTGGCCCATCCTGAGTGTGTTATTAAGAAAAAGGATCCTGGACAGCTCCTTACTGCCTCAGTCTGACTAACCTATTTATTTCCCTGGAGTTGGGTGAGTAAAAGATTTCCTTCAAAGCCTTTAGGGCTGGTTACAGTTGCACAAATAGCTTTATCTGGCTTCTCAGCATTTTTTCACTTCAGTCCCCATCAAGGTCTTCAAATTCTGACATCCTGTTGAGGAAGGAACCTATCAGCATTTAAAGAAAATCTTACAAATTTCCTGAGAGCCATCACACCTTCTAGTGATAAGTCACAGTGCTTTACATTTGCCTGCCTAGAAAGCCAGGGACGCTTCTGAAAGCACCCTAATTATAGGGTAAGGCCTTTACATATTTCCTATTATCATGTCTGCACTGTGTAAAGACCAGCTTGATTGATGCTGTTTTGCAATAAAGAAAAGTAATACCATTTTTAGCTTATGAAGATCAGGATTACCAAAGACTCCTGTGGATTACCTTTGTGGCGTCTTGCTTTTTGACTAGGGTCAAAAAACTATGCATTTGTGCACTCCCTTCATGTACAGGAGCCCTGATCTCCCACAAAGGGACAGGAAAGTCAAGTCAGAGTCCTATCATGATAAATCACTCCTGCAAATAATTGCAAATAACTGGGCAGGGCTGGTCCTCCACAGCCCTGACTCAAGTATGTTGGACCGTCTCTGCAATAGCAGAAGACTTATTTTGTGCCCTGGTCAGTGGGACTTGTTCCCATAGCGGGGACTTGTGTCCAGCATTTCCAGTTTGCAGTGGGAGAACAGATCTCCAGCCACAGTGGTGATGAGGGCTGAGAGGGGAGTGCAGCCTCAGCTAAAGTGTTCCCACATATTTTATCTGCTACCTCCTGTGCTGGAGCAGTCGCATACAAGCAGAGAGTCTGAGTGGTGAGGTCGCAAATAATTGCAGCTAAAGCCATCTAAGATGGAATGTCAGGCCCTGGAAATATACTGGCAAATATGCTGGAAATATACTGGCAAAAGTCAAGATCAAGAAAGGCTTGGATCCTGTATGTCATTCAGCATGTTGAAATGTTTCTCTGAAGTATTTGAGTGGTGAAGTGGTGCAAACGTAGAATTGAGCTTCTTTAATGTTACAGTCATTTCTATCACCCTGTCTGTGTGATGTCAAGATGTGGCTATCTTCAAGTAGCTCATTTAGTATCACCAGCCAGAAATCTTTGCACAGGAAATAAATAAGTTATGATTAGCAGGTGTGAGACCAGTCTGATTTTATTCATGTCCCATGGTTTCAACAACAAACTCTTATTTGAGCTTTTGTTCCTTTTTGTAATGAGAATTTCTATTTTATCATTTAGAGCAGCACCCTCTTTCCGAGTGAGAACTGAACCAGTTGCTCTCTGGAGTCCTTCACTGCTGCTCATCTGGCTGGGTGGCAGCTGATAGATGAGTGTCCCTCCTGGCCAGCCACTGTGCTGTTTCTCCTGCTCTCCCAGCAGAGAATGAGAGACCAAGAGTGTTCTCTGTGCCCTGTGGAGCACAGATGCACTGCTCAATGAAGGTATTTCTCTTTTGTCATTTTGTCATTTCCCTACTTTTATCCACATGTTTGTCAGCAGACCAACTGCTGTGTGTTTTCCAGTGCAGTAATCCAAACTGCTTCTGGAGTCTTCCTTCACAATGCAGTGTGATACTGCAGTTTGTGCTTTTACTTACAATGTTTAATAAATATGTAAATTAATCTACTCTATCTCTTCAAGTAGGAGACTTGTATGACTGCACTTGTGTATCACAGAATATGCTATTCATGAAGATGGTACAATGGGGCAGGAACTTGAGGTGGAAGTTTAAAATATAATTAGCACAATGAAAGTGTCAGTTAAAGCCTAAATGTAAAGTATTTTAATATCTCCATCTGGAGTTGAGCTGAAATGATGCTTCTGTGTTCTGTGCAACGCTGGTGAGAAAGTGTAGGAAATGCAAACTTAATTCATGTCAGCTTTGCTTGGATCAGACTACCTATGCTATTGCCTATTCATACTGAAATTTATAACAGTTATCATTTACTATCATTTGTTATGTTTTCACTTATATTTAACATGAATATTAACATACTGTGGTTTTATGTGTGCTTTTGGGTTAAATAAAAATAGTACTGTGCTATGACAGAACAAATAAGAACATGGTGATAACTTCAAAACAGCAGAAAAAATATGCCAGTGAAGCTGCTTCCACTCATCTAACATCAAAAGATGACTTTACTTTGTAATGTATCCATGATCTTGAAAGCCACCAAAAAATCTCTCAGGGGTGTTCTTATTCCTAAGTTACCTTACGTTGTTTTAATTAATCAGCTAAATGGAGATCATTATTCCTGAGGTCTGCTTATTTTTGTCTCCCTTTCAGCCATGTGTGAGAATGAACTTCTGGCCTTTACTGTCAGGCTGATCATGATTTTAAATAGTAATGTTCTTCTTAGTAGACTGTATTAATCCTACTGGTGGAAATTTTAAGACATAACATCTTGGTCAATCAAATTAATCTCATTTAGTGTTGGACTGGAACACAGGTTAAAGTTAAGTGTTTAAATGCCACCATATAAGCAGATGGCCAGGCTGTTTTGAGAAAAGCTAGTAACTCAAATCAATGCTTTACATATTATATCTCCTAATATCCAATATATTGTTATCTGGTGCATTGCTGTGGTACTTTATTTTCTTGGTATCAAATCAAAGATGAAGGAGATATAGAACCAAAATGGTTCAGTTAATCAGAAGTATCAGCATATCCATTTAATAATTTTGCAATGTGTATTTTAAGTCTCCAGAAAAAATATATTTTTTTCTATTTGCTTATCTTTCTCAGTCTTCACATTGAAGTATTATGATGCTAATATAGCCCTGGCTGAAACACTTGTTTGATAGCTCTTTCAATGAAGAAATCCTGAAACAAACAAAACTATTTAAATTTTTCTTGGTTTCTTGTACCAGGGAAGCAGTGAAGTCAGTCTTTACATTCACAAATTTATCTTTCACAAAATTCTACACAGTAAGTAAACATGTAAATGGAAAAAGAGTTTTTAAAGTGCAACACAACTACTTTTCTTTATTTCTTAGCAGTTGCTATGCTATTGATGGGGTCATTCTGAACTATCAAAAGGCATAGTTCCTACAAGCAATATCCAGCAGAATAGGAAGTGCTTTTGTGCCTGAGGCTCAGGGCTGGCAAGTGATAATTTCTGTTTCTGCCCCCTGTAAAAAAACAAAAATGAGAAATGAATGGGAGAACTTGCAGTGATAGAGGAAGGACTGTACTGTAGGGAGACCTGAGCATACTTAGTAGAATAGGTCAACCTTCTTTGTTGGGCAGTAACGATGCAGCAGTCACAGGACTTAATATATTTCAAGGAAGTGGACAGATTTCTGGGAAAAGGCACTCCCTAGAAATGTACAAAATGCCTACTTCAGATTCGGGGTGATGCCTGTCCACCTTTGCTACAGAATGCTTCAGCACCTGGCAAAGGAGCTGAGAGATTGCCAGGATCATATCTCAAGAAGCAAACTTGTATTTTGTTCAGAAGTGTGCTCAAGTTAGAAACATTTCCTCATACAACAGAGCTTCCAACTAAAAATAAATACCTCTTTTCTGCCAAGCATTAGAAAGGGGAGATTGCTATTCTGTCTTTGGGTGTACCTGCTCACTAATACTTACCCTGCTGCCTGGAATCTAAGAGGTTTGCTTCTCTCTGTAGACTGGCCCTCCACAGAATTTGGGTCAGTTTCAGAATATCATTATTCAATTTAAAAGCTTTGTTTTCTGGTCACTACCTGGAACAGCTTATTTTCAGACAATGTTCCCTCCTGCCATCTACTTTACATTGTGAACAGTGTTTCTCCTAAATTCAAGGGTAAGTCTCATGACAGCAGAAGACTTCTGAGGCCCTTGCAGAAACAGAGAGGAATGATCACATTCAAAGCCTTCAGTGTAAAGTATAACATGGTCCTTTAGCTCTGCTAGCCCCACAATGTACTCAGCTTAAAGCATCAATGAAGAAAATAGAAAAGCAGAAAAGGTCAGAATGGAGAGTCAGAAGAGGAAATAAGTCAGGTAAACCCTGTCTGGGGAAAGGAAAGAGCAAATTTAGAATTGTGGCCTGTTGTAATATTGGTTATTAATTTGTGAGAGAAGATCATATACTGTGGGAAAGGGCAGCAGAGATTGACAGATGAGATAGATAGCATTGCTGCACCATGACCTCAGAGTCACAGAACCATTCTGTGTCTGAGTTCCCTCATCTGTAAAGTGAGAATAGTTCCTATTTATGTTTCAGGGCCCTTGGAACCATTAATCAGTGCATATTGTTAAGGCTTATTGAGACCACCAGTTGGAAATACAGAATAACATCTGTGTCTTCCGGGCTGTCATTTGCATGGCTATGTAATCTAGCCAAAGTAATTTTAAAAACAGGTACAGAATTTTAAAATTCAGAGTTTGTTGGAAAATAAGCAGTTTTAAAATTAGGAGATGAGAGTTGTTGTGAAACACATCTAATTTTAAGGCAGGGGAGCACTACTAATACCCTCCCTTCCCATTTCCATGAAGCACAATCAAGCCTCAGGTTTGACTTCTCAGGATCCTTGTGAGATTGTTCTCTGGAAGTAAAATTGACATTTTCTTTTGAAGGAGAGAGTTCATTTCTTTTCAAGAGCTGAAAATGAGATGCCGACCTTACCTCTTCCCTCTGTATCATGTACTTTTCCTGCCACCAAAAGAGACAACTGTTCAATAGTTGCTGTTTTAGGGCAGGACAAACTATGGCATTTTTTCTGGAAAATGTGCAATAGAGAAATGGAGAGATCTCAGCTCTGTAGGGTAGGTGATGCAAATAGAGCTGCAGCCCTTGTGTTCCTCTCTGGATGTCTGCCTTTCTACAGTCATGCAGGGTGGGACTTGCACCAGTGATGTGGTTGTGAAGAGCGTGGTGGGTGTGGGCAGTTATGGAGAGCATTGCTTTTACATCATGTTCTGCACTACCCACCACAGTGCTCTTAATAGCAAGGAGAGTATACAAGAGCTGATGAGATGTTCTGGCCCTCATCAAACCAATGTCAGGAATGAGTTAAAATAACTCAGTTGCATTTTTAGGTTTTGAATTAGCATTAAAGTCACAATCAATTATTAAATAAAACCAAGACCTTTTTATCCTCAGATCTGGTTAATTGCAATCTTTACAATTATTCATATTTTTATAACATTTCCAAACTAGTTATAGTGCCAGTGACTATTTATATTTACTGATTATTAGTTACTCATCAGCTGTCACAGAGCTCCATAACTTCTCCCACCATGACCTCATTCCCAAGGCAATCCTGGAGCATGAGCCTTCTTTAACTGAAGATTATTTTTTAGCATTGTTCAAATATCTATTCTGAACAGCTCCTCATTCTTACAGTTTCAGTACGCAACAATCTTTCTTTTTGCCCTCTCTGCTCCATCTTGGAGAATATCAATGACATCCAGAGCCTCTAATAACCGCCATCTCTTATGTCATGGAAAATCTAAAGATTTTTTCCTTTTGTATGTTTCATTGCTTGCATCATTCCTCTGTGCTCCCCCAATTACTGTTCTCCACAGGAGAGTTCCTTAAACTGTTTGTTACAGCCCCCAATAATCTTCCAGTGGATCACAGGAGCTGTGAATTTTTAGACTCTCATCTTGAAGAAGCAATGAACTACTTTGACTTCCTGTCAGTCTACATCTGCAGCTGTTATATAAAGCTAGTTTTCACTTCCTTGCCTTGGAAGTGCTGAGCAGATGCTGTTTCCTCAGAGAAGTGGAAGGACTAAGTGGATAACATCTCCTCTGAGATGCCCTCTTTTTCCTCACATAATTTGCGTGAAGATGAATGAATGTTCTTGCAGATCATTTGAGATGATATCCTCCAAAGGGTCTAGTTGTTAAGTAGTGTCAATCTTTACTCCCCAAAAAGCTAGTTTGTAATATCCATATTCTCATCAATTATATATTTCTTTCTTTTTCTCTTCTCTGATTTTTTTTTCATCTTTCTTACTTTGTGTTTGTTTGCTTTCATATTCTTAAGTTCTCATGTGTCAGATTGGCCACCCACCTCACTGCCTCATTTGACCTTTCATTCCAGCTCTTTCCATTTAAGTGCCTGCTTGTCCAGCCTTGTCACCTCTCACCATAATAAACCAAATGCTCCTTGTAAGCTCTTCTGTCATCTGGTTTTAGTACTGGTGTCTTGAGGAAAAAAAATGTCTGTGATTATACTGTACAAATGCATTTTAATCCTTTGGCAAAACTTGGAAGAGGAGTAAAGGATTTAAAGCATCTTTGAGTTTTATCAAGGAAGATGGCCACACAGAAAAAAAAAGAATTTATTTTGTATTCATCTGAAAAGAAAGAATGCAGTTTGATCTCATTTTTCCTAGACAGCAGAAAATCCCTGCAGAGAGCTGAGGACTCAATGTATTAGGTATTACAGAGATTATAGTCTTATCTGTGTTTCACTCCTCTCTGGACTCTTCATAAAGAGTTTGATTTTTGGGTTTTTCCATAGGTGCAGCCTTGAAATTTTTTTGGGTAATACTTCTGTGGGTATTCTTTGGTGTCCAATAAAAAGTGAATTTATGGTATATCATTAATATTATTGAGTATCAAAACCAGTCATCCATAATGTGCAACTCTAATTGCAAAAAGACTTAACGGACTCTGATATTCATAGAATTGCTGAGGAATAGTTTCTTAATCTAGTTTATTGTTTAGATAATAAATACTTTGAATAAGGCATCATCTTTGGGGTTTTTTGATCATTATATTGCATTGGAATAGTAAGCAATGGTTATAGTTGTAAAAGTGGTTCCATAGTTTCTAAACATTTCTGTATGTTACGTATGTTTTAGGAGGATTAATGAAAACACATGCTTTCAGTTGCACTGCCTTTTGACAGTAGTGAATTGAAGGATCCTTAACATATTCTTGGAATATTTCAGTCTTAACTTGTACTATGAAATTCTTAATAAAGGCGTTTCCCAGGAATATAGAACTTACAAGTGTGAAACATGTTTTAAGAAATAATGAGCAAAAATAAGTAATAAACCAGTTGGAATCAAAGCAGAAAATACCTAAATCACCTGAAAAGACATGAATTACAGTAAAGTAGCTGTGCAGTGCATAGTGACAAGAAGTCATTGTGGTCTGCAGCAGAATGGACTTGCAGTGAATGAGCCCAGGTGCTACAAAAATTATGAGGAATCACTCCTGGCTGGGAATATGTACTGGAAAACACTAGAAAACATGTTAACAACAAGAAACAAAAATCTGGGTTTTCATAAAGATAATTTTTCACAAATATTTCTGGAGGACTCTTGATGCACCTGTGTAAATCACCCTATTTTACTTGATGTACATAGGAGCAGTGAGTACATGTGAAATATTTTCATATACACACAGACTTCAAACTAAAACCAAGGATATAGAAAAACTGGAAATTGTACTTAGGTGGATATAGTGGCAGTTAAATATTAATCTGAGTAAAAATGGGAACATTTTTTGCATCCTCTGCAATCTGTTGTACACTCTATGTTCTGTGTGTAATTATTCATTTACAGCTGTGTGGAATGTTGCAATTCTTATTTCATAACATTTTGCCTTGGTTTAAGTTATACCATGGCTGCATGAGTTTGATAAATTAATTACTTTTCTTATTTAGCTATTTTTTTTACTAAGAATATATTAAACATATTTCAGATCTGATCTGGTTCCAAGTATGAATAGGTTTTCAGTAGCAACATCATATATCTTAGTTGAAGGAGTGAAGAAAAGGAAGAAAAAAACCTGTTTTAACTCCAGTGCAGTATTTTCATGCTTCAGCATCCTTGTGTTCCCTAGGTGTCATGTAAGTGATAAATTAACACTTTTGACAGCAAGCATATATCTATACAACCTTCTTCACAAAAAAATTACTAGTTATTAATTTTAATTTCTCTCTGGCCTCTGACTCTGCTAAAATTCTTGAACACCATAGAATTTCATGGACAGGTTTGCAGGGAAAAAGGCTTGACTAGATTGTAACAGGGGGCACCTGTGTATTGTATTTTGAGTCAGTGTTAACTAAGTGGTTAATAAAAATATTTTCAATTAAAACCAGTTTGTTTTTACAAACCTGCCCTTGTCAACCAACATCTTCAATTATTAGTTTGCTTTTCCTTTGAAGATTCTTTCTCTATGTAAAAATCTGTGTGAAATATTCCAAGTGGAAAATTAACCCACAACATATTCCTGTTTTATTGAGCTCTTTGTAGATTACTGTGAAAGCTGAATCCCTAGGAATTTTCATTTTAGCTAGGAAAAAATTGTAATGATCATACCAGTTGAGTCACCAGTTGATGATTTAGGGGCTGGAGCTCCTGTCCTTTAAAGATAAGCTGAGAGAGTTGGGGTTGTTCACCTTGGGGAGGAGAAGGTCCAAGGAGACCCTGGAGCAGCTTGCAGTACCTAAAGGAGCTTGCAAGAAAGCCAGGGTGGCACTTTGTACAGGGCCATAAAGGCACAGGATAAGGGGTAATGGCTCCAGATTGATACAGGGGAGATTTATGTTAGAAATGAGGAAGAAATTTTTCACTATCAGGGTGGTGAGGCACTATAACATCTTTCCCATAGAAGCTGTGAATGCCCCATTCCATCAATGTTCAAGGCCAGGTCAGAGGGGGCCCTGAGCTGCCTGGTCTAGTGGACCTTCCATGTGGGGTTGGACCTAGATGATCTTTAAGGTCCTTTCCAACCCAGAACATTCTACAATTCTATGAATTCAGCACTTCATTGAGCAGCATAGAAGAACCACAAAGCATCCTGAAGATGCTGTTACTGTCATCTTTCCATGCTGTTGGTAGCACTTAGACCAAATATTGTTATCCTGGGAAAAAAATGAGGAGGCTCATTTAAGATTGGTATAAAACCTGAAAGATTTAATTCAGACCCAATTTGCACAGTTTAAATGTTTAATTTCCATGGTGTTGCAATTACAACTGCAGAGGGTCTGGATGTGGATGCACATTCCCTGCCAAGAGCAGTTGTACTGCCAATGGTTCTCTGTGTCAGTGTGTGTCAGTTGCCTCTCCTGCTTTGTCAGCTTTTGGTGTCACTAAATTGCCAAATTGCCTCAATGCAGAAATGTAGCTGTGATTCTGGGATGTAATAGCTCCTTTATTTTTCTTAACTATATTCACAGTGTTGCATGCTGCTATCATCCCTTTGGGATGCTGAGACAATGACTGAATTTAGACCTTCAATAACAGCAGCTTCAGTACCCTTATTAAAAACGAGATTGTCATTGCTACAGTCTACATTCATCACATATTGATGTATTTGATCACATCCTCTCTATCCCAGGCAAACCTATGTTACTGTTTTCTTTGAGGACTGATGTGCAAATTGAATTTACTGTTTCTGATGTAAAAGCTTACTTAAGTTTGAGTCCCTTAAGTTTGAAGTCTTTTCCAGTCCACAGATGAACGGTGCTAGCCTGTATATTCTTCTCTACATTTCTCATTCATTGTTTGCCAGAGCTATAAATCAATATCCAGAGGTATAAAATCCAAGTAGTACAAGCTGTGCAGAAAGCATTTAACTAATTAAATGTGGTCATCTTTTCCTGAAGAAGTCAGATGTTTTGATAAACTACTCACTTAGCAGCAAGAAACAGGATATGTTAGTTGGTGTCTCTTCCGTATGTATTTCTTCTCTGATTATGCCAGAAACAGCTGTGTTAGAAATCGTTAACCTTAGGAAATGTAAAATTTTTAATTTACCTAAAATAAGAAATAATAATTTTCTGTCAACAAATGCTATGAAAAGAGTACTTTTTCTAAGTGTATTCTGAAGGAATCAAGGAACTTATGCCCTGAAAAATTTTCAGATGTTTGAGAACACTCCAGTCTTTATTGTCTATTAGTATATATCTGCTTATAAGGGACTTCTTCTGTAGCTGTTCAGTACATATGAAAAAAAGTTTTTAAATGTGTAAGAAAAATTTGTATTTTTCCCTTCAAGACCTAATTTTTATTCTATGCAAATAGAAAACATACCCTACAAAATCCTCCATGAGACTGTATATTTGTATTGCAGATATAATACTATATAATATATCCTGTGGATAACTGAAAAAGAAATCAGTAGTAGCAAATGATATTTGTTTGAAATTTGGGCTATTTCCTTCAGAAGAATATGCCTTTTCAACTGAATGATCTCTAGTGAAAAATATAAACCACCTGTCTTGTAAGAGTAGCACATTGAGGAGTGATGATGTCTTTTCCATGATCATCCACACATCATGTCCTGCTGAACTCAGTGGTTTATCTTCAAGAGATAAATTCAGCATAATTGCAGAAAGAGAGATTTATGTTTGACACCAGGGAAAACTTCCTAGCCCTAAGATTACCACACCTTCCTAAGTGCAGTGCAACAATGAAGCAGGTTGCCTGTGAGATTGTGGAGTCACAGAGGGTTTCTGAGAAGGTGCTGCAGGAAAGCATCTCTATCAGAAATAGGTTAATTCTGCTCTGGAGTGGGGAGATATACTCTTGTGATTCCAGTGTGGAGATATACTCTTGTGATTCCAATCATGATTGTCTCCCTGTGGCCAGAAGATCACAATTCAACATTGGCTCAAAAATTTAAAAAAAATAAAGCATTTGACATCCATGAGAAAATTAGATTTTTCTGTTTTAGCCAGAAAGGAAAATGTCAGCTGTGAGAATGTCCAATTTTTCCTCAAGGCAACACTTGCAGATAATAAAAGTAATGGGCTTTCTAGTTTATTCCACCTCACCTATGCATCCTTTCATGGAGGAGGAGAAGAAATCTCCACATAGGTGTGGCTTCAGACAAAGCACAGCTGTTTCACCTGCTAGCCAAGGTGTGCCACAGAGCTGATCTCTTGGCCCTGCATACAGGTCTGTAGGTGAAAACTGTTGTTACTTTTGAGTGAAAACTACTTGTGGAAAGGAAAACTTCTCACTGACAGGCTTGTGGGCTTTCTTCTCGTCTCTGCTGTATTTCTGCTACTGTAAATCAGGCCCTGTGTCAGCATAAGGGTTTGTACACACAAGTGGAGAAACTGCTTCCCAAAATAACCCTGTGCTTGCATAGTGTTTTGTATTGCTGAGTGTGCTGCCTACTTTAGTCATTTAATACTGTACTATATTAATCTTTCTGCTTAGGACAGTATTGCAGGTGTTAAGGATATAATAATTTTTCATTTACTGACTTACTTTTTGTATAAACTTACAGCCTTACTTATAATTTCAATATCTGCCTTTATACCCATTTCATTGAATGCTTCCTCATCTTCTGATCATACCTCTTAATACAAGGTGTGACACTCATACACACTGATTTGTCAAGCATGACAATCCTCTCAAAAAAAAACTTTTCTAAAGCATTTGCTACTAACAAGAGACTTGGAATATTTAAAGAAACCAGTGAGCAATTTAAAGGATTTTCAAAAAGCTTTGAAAATTAGTAGTACTTGGATAGAAAGGCTTAGAAAATGTCTTTAAACTATAACTTTTAGGTTGCTATAGCAATGTTGTAATAATGTCTTATTAATAGAAAACTATGGAAATATGCCTTTAAAACTCTGTAAAAATTTGTGCAATATTTTTTAATGTTGGTGCTGGTAACAAGCTAATGAATCTGAAGACATTAACCCTGTTGTTTTGGGTTGCTTCAAGCCAGGATGGAGCATCCTGATTTTATCTAATTGTTTAAAGGAAATGGTTATCTAAGTTTCATAGATAATGGAAAACCCTTGTTCAATCTTCAGTTCTTATTTCCATGCATCAACTACATAGACATACACAGCCCTTCTGCTGTGCACAATGTCTCCTGAACAGTTTTGCTGCTCTAAATAGTGCCTGGCTGCCATCCCCTTGCTAGAATATCAACTGCAGAATGATCCTTTATGCTGTGTGTTCTTTTTCTCTTCTTTCTGATTCTTATCCCTCTCAGTGTGCTGGTGGCTATACAACCCCCTGGAACTGAACAGAAACAAACCATCAAACAAAAATATTCCACTAACTTTGGGTGAAGAGTCTGTTGGGGGCTGGGGGTTGTAATTGCAGCACTTCCTATTTCTGTTACTAAACATAATAATGAATAACAGCAGGTAAGATGTCACAGTGCGAGAGCAGTTAATACATGTTTCATGCTCTTTGCAAAAACCTTTTGAAGTCTACCTCTACTTTGAGGTAATTTTCTTCAGGAAGGAAATAAGGGCCACTAGAACCAGAAAAACAGCCTTAGAAAGAGTTAACTCCATAATCCACAAGGCTTTTATGCACAGGAACTATTGCAATCCTGATTTTTATTGATGTGGACATTAGATTATAATATTTTGTGAACCAGGCTACTTTTTCAAGATTTTCATTTCTTCCACTGTTTCATACTTTGTGAAATGTTTAAGAGTATAGCAAATCAGAAAAAGTAGGGAAAATTACAAGAACTATTGATGTCATGACTCACTGATTTACCCAAATTCATAAAGCTCTTTGGTATAGGGAAATAAATTTTTCTCTTTCTGTACTGAAAACATAGCATCAGATTATAGTGTTGATGGTAGTCAGTGAATCTACTTATTATTTTAAAAGTTAATATGTACTGAATAAGACAAATGTCTTCAATTTTGCCTTGCAAGATTTTACACATTAACCAGAAGATATTTAAATCTCTTCTGTAGAATAGGACACCTTTTCAGGAATGTTCTTCTGACTCATCAGACTTCTTAAAAATTGCCAAACTTTTAATTTTTTACTAGGATCACTCCTCTGCTTTTCTCAAGCCTCTTTAAAGAAATTGTCATTTAGCTTTACTTTTTCTCTTTCTGCCCAGAACATTTTCACATGGCTTCTGAAGGTGAAAATCACACACTGCAAAAAACAAAACAAAACTAAAAAAAAAAAAAAACACCACCACAAACAACTGGTATATAGAATAATTATTTTCATGAGTTCCAAGTTAAAATTCAAAATCATCATTATAGGTGCTGATTAAGGTTGCTCAATGCTTATTGAGATCATTAATGTGAAGTATCTTTGTAACCAAGGGCTGACAGGGGTGCCAAGGAAGGACTTCTGGTGGTTTTAGATGCTTACTGTTAGAGTTACCTTAAGAGCTTTCTACAAATTAAGCATTCCTGGATAATTATAATAAATTAGATAAAGTCTTTTCAGAGTGCACTCGGTTGCCTTGGGTACTTTCACTTTTTCATGAAGATTTTTTTATTATGCTGCTTTCTTCATGAGATTAAGTAATATTTCAGATGTTTCTTTTTTTTAAATCCAAGGGTTACTAATTATATTCAATGCTATTTTTGCCTTACTTTTGTGAAATTTTAATACTTCTATATGACTTTTTCTCTGTGAAATTCTTAGGGTTATAGCTTGAAAACAGACCTTTATTATTGACTCAAGCAACAAACACTACAGTGCATTTACTTCCATCTTTTGTCTAGTCTTTGTATATGCAGTGTTTGAATATTTACTAAAATTTAGGAAGATACATATATTCATCTAGACATACATATAAAAAGTGTATTTTTCTTTCTTATTTCATCTCTGTTTTATATGGACATTCTCAAGACAGAATAATCTTCTGCATCTGCTTCTCTCTCCCTATTAAAAGCTGGCTATATGGACAGCCTAGGACAAGTAGGATGCAAAGGTATTTTTCCACCAAGCTGTGAAACCTAGATTTGTGATTACATTTCCAGGCTGAATTTGCTAAGGAAAACAGAATCATGTAGCTGGCCACTTTCAAAAGTTTTCAAATGGTCTTTTTTAGATAGTTGCACCTGTGACTCTTTTAAAATGCGTTCAGAAATCTCTTTTTAATTGAGACACAAAACTTCAGGGAGCTATCTGAAAGGAAACTGAGTTTTGTAATGACTAATAAAACACCCTTATGTACTGTAAAATGATTGCATTTTTTATGCCAAAAATTAGTAACAAGTTATATATTTATTGGAATTACTGTAGTAATACAAATATTACTTTTTAGGTATCATAGAATCTATTAGCTATCTTAGTAATTTTCTGCATTTAATAAAACCTAGTCTTGATAGCAGGTTTGGATAAACAAAATTAAATTAAAATTTTGTGGTTATCTCTCTTCCTCCATCTGAAGAGAACTTGCTATTGTGTACATATGCTTACATTCATGTCTAAAAAGGATTGCCATAAATCATCATGACCTAGCAATGGAGCATAGAGAAAAATGCAACCCTAATAGACAATTATTATGCAGAAGTATCCGTATGAAACCATTGCTCATGTTCACTATATCTCAGCATCAGCTGGCAATATTCATATCAAAATCTAGAGGATAATAAGTTAAAAAATAATCAATATTAATTTATCATTTAATTTATTACTACTTCCTCAAATTCTAGAAGAGTGCTTGATATAATCAGCTGAAGATACATGATGATAATTTAATACATTAATAGTTAGAGGCTTCAATTGAAGCTCTCCTTTCAGGGCTTGATTATACATCTGTAAAATATTTCTTTCCAGCTACATTAATTGGTAATTTGGCAGAAAATAATACAGCAAATTAACTTCTAATAATCATCTTTTACTAAATGTGTTTCTATCTTCTTGAGTATGGAAAGGCAGAATATTAAAATGCATTTTCCCCAGTGCACAGGGGGCACTTGTGAGACTGTGGCACTGGGCCTCCTGTCTGGAGCCTGGCCTTGGGACTAAAGGCTGTGTCCTGTGGTGCTGGCTCCCTTAGGAGCCTCCCAAATGCCATCTGGCTAGGCTCAGTCTAGCCTTGCACTCAGTGGTTGAAGTTCTTCTGGACCCATCCCTGCCCATCAGGAAAAGTTGGCTGCTGACTCAAGTGATGAGGCCACAGAATTAAACACTCCTTTAGGATTCAAGCACTGGCTGCAAGCGTCTTTTGGTCAGTAGATGGAGTTGGATAGGTCTGGGTTTGAGACTAGCTAGGTCTGTGGATTGAGTTCTGTTGGGCTTTTATGTAGAAAGACAGCTCTGACTGATTAACCTGAAGAAAATGGTAAGCAATTAAAAAGTTAATTGCTATTATCCCTGTGTGGCAGGTGACCAGAGCAACAGTCAGTTTGCTATGGGATTGGCCTGGACTTTCGAAAAGAAGTTTAGGACTACAGTTCTCTATTTAAGATGTGGCAAACAAATACTGTTTCTTCCTTCGCCTCCCTTCTTAATTTATCACATATGAAAAAAACCCCAATTCATCAAAATGGCCTAGCAGTGGGTAAAGGAAAACCTGGAGGCTCGGCTCCCTCCAATATTTGGAAGTGATTAAATACAAAAGGACAACCAACAAGCATGCTACCAGGATTTAGCAATATTCTCTGCCTTCTGAGATAGCATGCTAGTACGGCTGGTGAGACCATCCATCAGCCCCACAGACATTAAAAATGTGAATGACTATTTCTGGAAGAAACATTTGTATTAGTTCTAGTAATAAAAGCTCATGGCAGCAAAACCACTCCAATTCATACTGAAGCGATTCACGCTGAAGAAATGTTTCTGTGGAAGAGATGAACAGAGGAGCCAAAAAGAAATTTCTAAGAGCTACAAAGACTGTAACAAAAGCAGACATTGTGGCAGTAGAACACAAATTGCCAGCTATTGTAAATCCTATTATTTTCTCAGTGTGCCTAAATAGCATACTACCAGGACTCCCACTGACATTACTAGCATGGAAATAGAATATTATTGTGAATGCATTTTCAAAATATTATAGGAGCCAATAGGGTCCACATAACTGTCTATAGAATATGCAATATAAGCTATCAAGCTCTCCCTCTCCTTTGGAGCCAAGAAAATGTTTCTTACACAGAGTGAGCCTGATTTCTGGCGAGGCCTCTGTTTTGCCACCATAAATATAAGTAAATAAAAATAGTATATTCACAGCTTTAAAAGATGTTTTTACCACCTGATTTCCATTTGACTCATGCAGTCTGCTACAGTGTTGACATGTTTCAATTTCATCACAAGACTATTCTCTATGTGAGGCATGTTGTGAAGAAATGCGAGGTGTCATAGCTGAACATTGTATCCATCTCTTCACGCTCACCCATGAACTGCTAGAGATGTTTCAGATCAGATTCTGTCTTGGATACAAAACAAGTGACTCAGTGCTGTAATGATGCTGAGAAAGTTTAAAAAAAAAAATTTACAAGAATGTGTTTTGCCCAACCCTGTCCTTTCTATCAAAAATTCTTTCCTCCCTCCATGCTAAATTATTGGTTTATACACAGTTTTCAAAAGAAGTGAGAGGATTTTTAAAAATCTCATTTCTCTTTCCTCTCCCTAGTTACATTGTAAAAAGCTTGGTCCTACTCCAAAAGACAGACGGTTCATTTTGTTGGTGAAACATTGAGGAAAATGTGCTCACACACAAGCACGTGTGCTTACACACACACATTCTACACTGTCTAGAATAAGTTTGCATCAAAATATTTTGAAAAATTTCTAAGACATTTACACGTTTTAATGATCAAAACAATTTGAAGATATAGATTCTAAAGCAACTAGAAAAAAATTTTATAATAAAAGCTGAAGAGTTAAATCACTGGCAAGGACAGGGAAAGGCTTGGGTTCACCAATGCAATTGTAAATTCAATTCTTACAGCTCAATTGTTTTCACTGTCATATGACACTAATTTAGATGTCCTCATTTCCTGTGAGAATTTCACAGTGTATTAAAATAAAATAAATAGTTTGCTTTGGGTATGTAGCTTTTAAAAAACCAAACTCATCAAAGTGCTATGTAAGGAAAAATATACATTATTTTAAATTCTGATTATGCATGCATTCCGATACCCATTTCTTACATTATCCTAGAGATTCAGATTTTTGCAGGTTTTTTTAGCTTACCCTATGAAATCCATGGCAAAGCAGCCTATTAAAATCATTTTGAATAGATGGATAATTTGATTGAGAGATATGACTTTTAATTCTATGAATTTAGTATTTAGTATTTCTCCATCCTTTCCAGCATAGAAGCTTTTCTGTCACTGTAAAACACTTAAACAAAATAAGTTTTCTGTGGCCATTGGTGGCTGGTTTTTATGTGGTCCATGTGCATAAAGCCTTGAATTTTCAGTTCTTACTTTTCAAATTTACCATGTAAATAATTCACTTTTTAAAGAATTCCATGTGTGTTTGCAAGAAGTAGCTGGGGCTGCATGAAAATATCACATATAGAAAGATTTTGGGAGATTGGCAGCACTGATTTTGAAATTATAATGGTAAAATTTTCCAGAATAAACTCAATTTATAAAACTTTCATTATGATTATCAAATCCATTAAAAGCTTATAACAAAAATATGCCTAAAATATTTATTGTGAAACAAAATTTCCAATTTCATGCAGAATCGGGAAGATTTGAGGAAAAAATCTTCCCACCACTGTAGGTAGAGTTTTAGTAAAATTCTTTAATATCTTCAAGACCTTATTGTCTGTGTGTGCACTGTATCTTGTGTACTTAGCACAGTTTTACTACAGTGCTACCTTTGTTTTGGTAAAATTTGATATCCTGTTTACAATGAAAATTCCATAGTACGTATATGTTGTGAATACCTTGTGGGAGAGATAAGTGGTGCCTTCACAGGACATTCAGTGCAAATTTCTCATTGTGCAGCTTGGATTTCTCGGCATGCATATCCAATGTGGACCATTGAGTACAGGCCCTGCAGCACACCAGAGGGAAGTACAAATGTTCACACGAGCAGCAGCGTGCATGTAGTACCAATGGACAGAGAACAGACCATCAGGGTGTGAGGCAGAATAGATTTAAACTTGCCTGATAAAAATTTCTCAGCTAACTGAAGAAAGAATACAAATTTAGTAGCCTAAGTTTAAGGTTGTGAGCAAAATTAATTGTAAACCACACACAATTACACTTTTACAGCAGATCTTGCACTTCTTTATATTGTTGGAACATCATGAGCCATGCTATGCACATTCCACATCATGTTACATGTTTTCACAAAATACACATTTTATTGCACCTTCCAAGCTTTCATGCAGAAGGAGTGTTAAATCTCCTATGCAAACTTTAGGAGATAAATGTGAATCTCACTAAGCAAGACTCACTCCATATTGCAATATAGTTTGGACAGTACAGCTGAATGAAACCTTAAATGCATGTGTAGGTTCAAAATAAATGTTATACTAGCATTTCTAAGAATTTCAAAACAGTACCAGCAGTATTGTCATATCCCAGCTGCAAAAATTAGTAGATTTTATATTCTAGCATATCCCATACCTGCAAGTGAAGGCACACCTCTGCCCACCTACAATTATTTGCTTTCTATTTGAAACAAGCAGTGAGAAAAAAATAATTCCACAAATACAGAGTCATTATGAGAAATGTAAACAGTTCAAATGAGACACAAGTAGTGTTTGGATTAGGGAGTGGAAAGCCACTATCCTGCACTTAAATACAGTGGTTAGACAGCTAATGTATCAAACAAATTCCAGCAGCTTGGAAATGCAGGCACAAAAACAATGCAAATTGAACAACTGTGATGAATAATTGAAATCATACCCTCAGTGCCAGCTTCCCTGCACAATTTTGCAGCTTGACACAGATTCAAATTTTATAGTGTTTCATGAGTTTCACAGAACACAACTAGAACTATCTCACATGGAGAAACTCCTTCACAATGGGGCTGTATATGGGTAAACACCCCAGCAGTGTGCTTTAATCTTTGACTTTAGGCTCTCTAGTGATGTAATCTAGTAAATAAAATTAAGAAGTATCTGCTGGAGACAGATGTCACCTGTTCACTTCCAGTTGTTTCAAATACATCCTGTGAATTTGTCTGCTCCACCTGCAGCTCGTCCAGTCTTGATAGAATACAGGTTTTGTGGAGGACATCATGAAACGTGTAGTACAACCATATTCATTATTTTTGTTGCACAAATATCTTCATGTCTTGATGCTAATTTGCCTTCAAAACAAACTCAGAAAATAACGAATGGGGGAAAAAATATAATAGCCTGTATTTATTACTGGTATCTGCTTTAAGTTTAGAGGGCCAAACCTGTCTTATCAGTATATAATCTTGCCTCCTGACATGGTAGCTGTTCGTTCTTCCTCAATCCTAGTAATTCTGAGGGAGAAACAACACATACTAGAGTACATTTCCTCCTGTCAGCCAGCCAGAGGATTAAAGCTGGAGCTGCTATTCACTATCCAACCTTAGCATCAAAACAAGTTGGGTTTTTTTTTAACTATGGTTTGAATTTGCTAATGACAAAGGCAACTCCCAGTGGGTGTGACAATCATGAGATAATCAGCTTTAGAGGATTAGAGGACCCCAGGGGTGTGATTAGCTCAGGTTGGCCAAGCCCTCTGTCATGAATTAATTCAGAAATTAATATTTGCATTCTAACACTGCATCTTAGTGAAACTGATTTCTAGCCTACGATTTTTTTTATTAGGAAAAGCAATTCACATTGCACAAGACAATTGGCAGCTGTGGTTAATGAAATGTGAGATGATTAAGCAATAAGGATCTGAATTTTGTTTGATTTACTTCTGCCAGTGCTCTTTCAACACAAAGAACACGTTCATTGTTATTTTTAGTCTGCTTTTTCCTACCCTTTTGTTAAATTCTTGATGGAATATTTTCAATTCATTTGATTCCATGGTTGACAACCAGATAACATTTCCTTCCATAATTAGCAATTATCAATTGTACAGAAATACAGAATGCCATTGGCTTTGCATAATAAACAAAAAAACAGAAGTGATGATAGCAAGTTTGCTGAATTGAAAATATAGTTTTTGTGCACTTGTCAGCTATTTGGGACTTTGGAACAGTATTCCTTACTTACGGAGACGCTGGTGAAATGGCCTAATATGTCTGACAGTCACATTAAATCCAACCAGGCAAAATTGTCACCTGACACATATTTAGCCAATGTGTTTGATAAAATAGGCCAGAGAAACATAATCTGACAGTGAAGCAGTAATTTAAATTTGTTTTATCAAATAAAGGAAAATAATTATGTGCAATAAAAAGCAGATAGAGATTGTATGGCTACCTTTTTGCTTTAAGAGAGATCATTATGTGTGGAGGATAATAGACAAATAGCAATAGTGTGGGTGCTTAGAATGGCTTACATGTGAGCTCCCACTCCCTCTCTTCTTTATCTCCATTTTCCTGCTGGTTCCACAATGTGTTCTTCAGTGTTGGCAATTTCTTGATACATATTTTTTGTAACCTACTTGTTCTGATCATGTATCTCAATTTCCATGTCTCTAAAATGTATATTATAAGTTGTGAACTCTCAAGTGCTTTGAATTTAGTTACAAAAAGCATTAAGTACCATCAGTAAAAAAAAAAAAAATTACAGTTTTCTTACCTGAACTTTTTTTTTCTTCTCTATGGGGTAAATAAAATTAATTCTATTCCAGTATTTATTATATTCAAATCACAAATTGCTCTTTAACTGAACAAGGATGTCTTATAGTAGTCACTTCTGACTTTCTCCTTTAGCATTCCATTTTTCTGTCACATCCAGCAAATGTTATATTGTCTGTTTATAAAATGTTGACCTTGGATTGTGTTAGATTTTCCATTACATTCCCCGGGAGAAACTGGTGATTATTTTTATGTTCAGTTGCATTGTCTGCCTAAATACTTCAAAGTACTCAGCTAAAGCTGAACTTTTATTTCTTTACCAGTAGTAGCAATAGTCATAGCTGTAGCCCTGGTGACAGAAAAGCAGTAAAATGTGTGAAAGCCAATACCTAAGCCTCTTAACCAGAGTATTAAATTGTTCTTTGCTATGTGGACCTGAAGAAAGGAAAGGAGTAGAGACTGTGGTTGATGGGTTTTTATGGACTTTCTTGAATCATAGCACATGTTAATCCAAGACCTGAAGGTTAGCTACTGCTTTGTTCTTAATATTTGCATCTGTCTTGTTCCCTTAGAACACTTCTGTACTTAATATCCTTTATTAGCATTTTAAATGGGAATTTTAAGGGAGTTTCTATGGTTCTGTTTCCTTGTTGAGATTCTCATCCTTTCAATCCTTTTTGCAACCTGTTTGTCTTTCTTGTCCTATTAATCTCTTCTCAAGTATGCTCCCACCCACTGAAAAATTTATCCATATGTTTCATGGTTTGAAAAGTGTGTTTTAAAACTGAAAGTCTAAGCGAAGTGGTACAAATCTTATTGGTATATATTGCCATAAGGCATTAAATATGAAAGTAGGCTCCTTGTGATCACTGCAGTCATTAACAGCCTGTGGCTGTGGAAAAGTTTTAGACATAATTCCAGTTTGATTGTAGTGGGCACACAAGTGCCTCCATAACTCTGGCTCTTGAGGAAAGATGTAGAAACAGCTTTTAATTGTGAATGTTCTTATCTTATGCAATGGGAAGCATTGCATAAGGCAGCTTCATTGATACCATTGCAGTTCATCCATAATCAATACAGCACACTGCCAAAATGGTATTTTGTATTTTCCCTAATAACTACAAAGTCTGTGTTCATTGTACAAGGACAGCACCTTCCTGAGCTGCACATTGCCAGACTAAGTAGGGGAGAGAAGAGTAATAACTGGGCTCCTTCCAATATGACTTCAGCCAAAACCATTGCTATTTGGGATTTTTTTCCCTGTAGCCACAGTAAACAAAACCTGCAGAGTTCCTGCCTGTCAGAGGACAAGCTGCTGCTGTACACAGCAGAGCAAATAATGCTGCCAAAGCGAGAGTGCTTTGCAAGGCTTGCCCTCTGCTCCTTCAGAGCAGCCCCCGCTGAGCCTGCTCAGATCCAGGCAGAGCAGCGACTCGAGGGAAAAAGGCAGCTGAAATCCTGAAATAAGAGGGTGTGAGAAATTGCCCTGTTTCCTATTTGTTTCTGTGCAGAGGTATTATGTTACAAACAAAGGACTTGAGGGACCAAAACTTAAAGGTGCAGACATATGTGTCCATCATGATATTCATACTGACAGAAATGTGAGTTGAAAACCTGTCGGGACTTTTGAAATGCCACAATGTTCCTTTCTGTATCTAGAGGTACCGCTGTGTTTCAAAACTGTGTACCTTAATGCTTCCATTTCAGGTGTTAAAGTACTTCACAAGTTCCATTTTTTCACCATTCTTAAGTACTGGTTCCTTTGATGTATAGGAAACAGATTTTTTTTTTTTTTTTGCAATACATGTTGAATAATTCTCACCATACCATTTTAGCATGATATACAACTGTAGTGCAGTCTATCTATTGTATTTCCTTTAAAAGGGTAAAGAAATCTTCAAAATTTTAAAAGCTGAGTTTTATCTAAATGAAAAAGCGTTGGCTGCATGCAATCAAATAGTATGGATAATAGGTCACTGAACTGGATTGATTTTTCTCTTAATGCGGTGATGATCATGGATGAGAAATTTCTGCTGCACATGTTACAGATAATGGACTTTCAGCTGTCACTCAGAAAAATATCCTTGCATAGGCTGTATTGTGTTTACAACAAAAAAATAAGTTTTAATCTTTTATTAGGATAAAACTTAAGGCAAATTTTTAAATAGATTTATTCATCAACCAACTTCCTAAGCTTAACTGGAAGGGTTAGGGTAAGTAGCAGCAATGCAGCAAACATTATAGAGATGGATATGTGGATTTTCTAAAGGTGTTTTAACCATTCTGCTGTTTGACAGCAAAGACCACAGGGAGAATAATATTTAGCACTCGCTTAAATTCATGAAATCTGGCTTCTGTACCAAGTGTGGTTACAAAAATATTCTGAAATTTGTATATGGTGGTCTAAGTTTCTATTTTTGAGCAGTCACAGACAGAGCAGTTTGCACCAGTGAGTTGCTCTGAGGCACTGAGGTAATGGTAGGGACCAGCATCTGAAATGCTGGGAGTCCTTTTAGTCCTTAGCCTGTCTCCAGTCCATGAGTGGGCCACATCTTGTTACCGAGGTCAGCTGTCCTTTCTGCTCCGTCTCTGTGTCCACCCTGACCCTTGTGTGGGAAAAAGTTGATTTTGGAACTTCACACAGGAAGAAATTACAGAGAAGGATTGAAAAAACAAGTATGTGGCAAGCACCTTTCTCTCACTCTCAGGATTTTTCATAGAGGTGCACAGAGAGAAATGAAAGAGAAAACAATTTCTATTTCTGCTCCTTGTTTTTCTCATATGGAATGTGTTTGGAGAATTGTTTACCTGGAGTGAGTGCTTGATTGGATTCTGGTGAGGATTGTTTGAGCCTGATGGCCAATCCAATCCACCTGTGACAGGACTCTCCAGAGAGGGTCACGAGTTGTGTTAACTGTAAAAAGTTACTAACATTGAATTTTGTGCAATGTTTTAGCACTGTTGTTCCACTCTTCCCTTACACAAAATAGTAATTGGGTAAGCATCATGTACACTTGCAATCCAACATTTGACACAGCTCAAATGCAGATTAACTTGTGTGCTTTTTTGCATTTCTGTCTCCTGGTAAAGGAACTGCCATAGTCAGTGTTTCACATTTCCAGAAGATTTTTCTTAGCAAAAATGAAAGTACTAGATAGCCTGCTAATCTGTGTGTAAACACAAAGCTGCAATTAATACATAGTAATTTTCAAACCTATGGTACAGGGTCCGTTTCCAGCAAGCACCTGAAGTCTATGAAATTCTGTGTCACATTTGTAACACAAATGTTCCCACAATCCTCTAGAGAAAGATGCAAACTTATTTTCACTCCAAAAAATGTGAGCATGTCCAAGCTGATGTTTAGTGTAGAAACAAATTTGCAGTGTGCAGTGCTGCAGTGTAATTATGAATCAATTTAGAAAGTTGTTTCAAGAACTCTTTTGCTATTGTCCTTCTCACAGTAGTAAAAGTAATTATCTTTCTTTTTAGTAATAATTTCTAGCTGATCAGTATTCTCCTACCCTCTCCCCCTCCCCCCCTACTTCCTCCCCAAAATAAGATGTTTTGGGTTAAGAACAAAAAAATAATTACTTTTCTTGGTATTTAAGAAACAATTTGTCTACAAAAAGCTGTCCTTTCTGAAAAGGACATTCAAATTGTTGCTTTGGTGATAAATCAAAAGAACTTTCCACAAGAGGCACCTTGTGGGACACATACGTTTTGAAACACATCTTACAAGTAAACTTAAATCTATGCATTGTACCATAATTTCAAAAGACCTCCTGTCCTTTCCCAATGTAAATCTTCTTTTAAAAAATCGAAGTCTTTGAAGACGTATGACATAAGACAGCTATCAGCAAACATCCACTTGAGAAAAACAGGCCGATTCACCAACTGACAGCAAGGTTAAAAATGAGATTTGATCAAAAATTTTCTCCAGAATTAATTAACTGAAGGATAAAAGCTGATTTTTCAAGGCTAGACTTTCTCAGATTGTTCTACATTTATTTTCTGTGTTTTAATATTGAGATGACAGTTCTATGTCTGTCTGCTAGCAATGTCCAAATCCCTTTTGATTACTTTTAGAAGGAGCAGAGTGCCTGCTTAGCTGCAGGAAAGGAGCAGAGGCGCAGATCTTCCTTCTCTCTGCTTTGCCTTCTTTGGATTAGCAGATGATCAGCTATGGATCTCATAGCATTTTGGATTTCAAGAGTGCAAACATTTAATAATCTTTTGCTAGAAGAAATTTTTAAAGTGATTTTAATTGTCTTCTTAATTGTCATTAAGTTGTTCCTTTTCCAAAATTATGCAGGTTATTGGTTGTTTTACTAGTGTCTATAAAGAAAACGAAGGTACAGATGCAAACTTTGCAAGTTAAGCCTGTCTCTAATATGTGTCTGTTGAAGGAAAAATCCTTTGCAAGTGCATTTAATTCTTTGGATTAAAAGTTGAAAGGTGAAAGTAAAGCACAAAAGACTTTGTACTTTCAAGTCATAGTAATTAATAGAAATATATCTGAAAGGGAAAAAGATGCAGCTTTCTGGACAGAAAGAAGAAGTTGAGGTGAGACTAATTATGCTAAGACTCTGCATTATAATGAAAACTTCTAATTGCCAATTCTAAGGCATTCCATTTTTAAAAAGCATACTTTTAAGCAAAAAACCTGTTTAAACACAGAAGTTCATCTGTTTAGAACTCAAAATAGAAATTCCTTGATGAATTTCTGATTCTGAACTATGTCTCCACTAGTATTGGATGATGTAATAAATAAATGCAATAGCATCACAACTTGATGATTATTATCTTGCTGATTTATACTATTTCCTTGAAAATAAACAGTTCTCTAAAATCTCTGGACAAAATTCAGACCTATTAATATTAATGAATTATAAAAAAGGTAATTTTAGATCTTGCAGTTATTCATAAACTGAAGCAAAAAGGTATATTTAGAACAAAGTTTGTATCACTCTAAATAAAATACAGGGAACTGAATGAAATATCTGACATCTTGAAGAGGTCTGGGTATAACTTTGCTTATCAGGTTTTTTTGCATCAATTTATCAATCTTCTTAGTGACAATCCTACTACTGCAATGAAGTGTGAGTGCACATGCCTGAAGTTCATACTGGCCTTAATCCCACTGGTTAACAGAAGCAATGGAAAAGACACTGATTAAAAAAATAAAGTATCTTAATATTCAGAAAAAAAACCATATGAATTTGAATAGCAAGTGATTTTAAACAACTCTGGCATCTCAATTTGACCCCTATTCTTATAAATTTATTGCAAATACAGTTTTCATTTGAAATGGCAAACTACACTTTCTCTTCTTTTCCCCTTCGTTCATAAAATACTGGATTTTAGCTTCTATTTCCTCAGGAAACATGGACTCTGTTAGCATAAAAGTCTAATGGCAGACTATGGGTAATATTGTGCATGGTGTGGTATAATCTGTTGTTAGCTGCCAGGCTTAGCTAGTGGTGATCTAATAAACTGGACCAAGAGAAGCCCATAACATGCCCAGCAATATTACTCTGACATCCTGTTCACTGGAGAGAGTCACAGTAAAACATGGCATTGGTTTCTGACTGTTGAGTTGGTGGGCCAGAAGCTTCCTGGGAAAGATAAAATATGGCAATAATCTTGTAAATTTGGAAGGATTTACTGCTGTCATTACTAGAGAAAAGTTGCTATTTCCCATCCCATCCCACCATCTAGATGGCTTCACCAGATATCCAGTTTTCCCAGTGGTAATAATTGCCCTAAAATATGACATCATCACAGGAACTAGTCGGTATGCATGGTAGGGAGGTAGCAAGCTGTTATTACATCTCTCCAGTCTGTGCTGTTACATGTGAACAGGTTTCTGGAGCTGTTGAATACTTCAACTTCTCTCATTTAGAAGAGTTATGTTTGATCAGCAAAGGATTTTAGTTACTGGAGTTGAGTTTTTGCTGACACAGGGGTGTTCAGTCAAGTGTGAGATGTGTGACACTAGATCTCAGCTGAGAAAATGAGGTATTAATCAAACTTAGAGTGTCTTCAAGTTCAGCCCTAATCCTAACATGCTGAAGCAGGCCAAAATAGTACAAATATGAATGAATATAGCACAGAAATAAGGGGGGAATATACCAAATTCTTATAGTAGTGAAGCTCTGGGAAAGATTTCAACTAAGAAAAGGATTGTTTTGAATTCAGAACTCTGTTTCAGTAGGGCATTGATTGATAGCAGTGTTTCAGTGCTGGAATACTGAACTTGTTTGACTAAAAGTTTCCAGCTTGTGTTTCTAAGGCTGCTAAAAGGCAGGTATGTATTTATTTTCACTCACCTGAACTATAAATCTCATTACAAATCAGTGGGAATGTTCATCATTCCATTGTTAACATGATTCAAGGCTGGAAGATCAGGGCTTTGACTTTCCATAATTTAGCAAAACAATCATATAAGTCTGAACTACTAAATATTGCCAAAAATGCAAACTGTTTCTAAAGTCTGCTGTGGTACACACAGAGAAGTTGTGGTCTCACAACAGAAATCAGAAATCTTGAGGAATGCCCTTAGAGTGTTTTGGACTTTCCTTGTTTGTTTCATCCCTCAAAAGAATGAAAGAACTTTGGTCTACCAAGTTCTGTGACATTTAGTTTTTCTTGAATTCTGCATTACTCTCAGGCTTTCCACATGAGTGCTCTTATTAGGGAACAGAGTGCACCCTTAGTAAGTGTCCTTAGTAAAGTCGAATTTCACAAGAATTATTTAATAGTACATCTCCAATGGTAATCACACATTACTTCATATTAATACAGGCTCTGAGTCTGAGTAGATTTTATAGTATAAAAAAGCACCTTCTTTGTCTCTATATGAGTCAAGTGAATAATTCACCATGAATAATGTATAAGATGAATTGAGGTTCCTCTTTCATGTACCACCTACGTGAAATAATTTCATTTATTTTACTTTTTTTCCCTTCAAATTCTGAGGTAATATGCAGATCTGAAAGCAGAGCTCCCTTGCCTAATGGTGCTTGGTCAAATAAGATCCATGTTTCTGTATCCTGAATGTATGAGCAGAATATAAATATGCTTTGGAAGCAGATGTTATAATTACAGATTTTAAATCTACTTTTGACAAACACTGCTTAATATGAAACCTCCTCTCAGAATTATTACCAGGAGTAACATGAATAGGATAAGATGCTTACATAAGTCAAATACAACAGAGTAATCAGAATCATCTCTGAATTCACGTGCAGGTATTTCTGTGGTGAATCCTCTTTTGGAACAGGTAACAGGAGGTGTGCTGCCTGTGCCAGAGGTGCTGCGGTGCCCCCGAGGCACAGGGCAGTGTGCAGGGACAGAGAGCAGTGGCAGGGGCTGTGGTGCCCCCAGAGCAGCAGCAGCAGCCGCAGGCACGGCGTGGTGAGGCTCTCCCAGCACTCCCTGGGTACAGCAGGCTGAGGGCACTCTCAGTCTCTTTAATGCACACCAACAGCCAGACCAATTCCAAACTGCCCAAAAGAAAGAAGTAAGAGCTGCCTTCCTCCTATGTCTGCACTCTGTATCAACTCAGAAAGAATCAGGCCTATGACACCTACTTTATAGAGAATTTCAGACTCTTAATCCTATTTAAATTTTAATGTGAAGGCTTGTTATAATTTCTATAATTTGAGGCATTAAAAGCAGATAATGCATTTTTAATCATAAAAGCTTCATTGCTCTAATTTACGATACCTGCCTTTTAAGCCCCACCATAAAGTGGATCGTGTTTGGGGGGATGATAAGCAAATGTGATCCATCAGGAGACCTGTTTACATTAAAACATTTTGACAGCACCAGTAATTAAACCTATTTCCCAGGTGCAGAGCAATATTTTAAATGCCTCTCTGGCTACAATACCATTCGGGTTTGACTGTCTTTCTCCCTTATCATCCATCCACTGCAATAACAGATAATGAGAAGATGGGAAAATATAAGGAAGACTGGACTAGCAATTAATAATCTAAGTATACAATCAGAATTCTAAAATAATGTTTTAACTTATCTGTGTATTAGTTTGTATGACACTGAAAAATTACTTTGTGCATTTCCATGTGCGTGAGAAACAGTAATAGGAAATCAAGGCACCAGTGCTTGCTGCTGTGAAAAGTTATAGCCTAACATGATCATGTCTGACTTTGAAGTGTGAGCTGGCTCTAGAACACAGCTATGCAGAGCTTTTTATGCAGACAGCATGCAATTTTTTTTTTTCTGTGAACCTTTCTTTGAATAACAATGCATGAAAACTGGAAAACCCTAAAATCTGATGAGCTCATGAAACCATAATTTGAACAAGTACAGACCTGTGCTATGAAGCCAAGGGTAAGATCTATTTGACTTAGACACAACAGAGTTCAGATGCTGCTCCCTGTCAAACCAACTAAATTCTAACATCTCTGCCCATGCTAACTTGCTTCCTATCATTCTTCATCTTAAAAACCCCATCGGCCAACACAACAGGCTATAGTGCTGCATTTCCAACCATGCCTAGGAAGGCTTTGGAGGAAATTTGTGGACAAAGAGTTCCAGGCATGGGTGCTTTGATCAACATATAATTTTGTTATTCTGAGAATGAGGTACATGTAGCTGTTTAATTCTTTCCCAGTTTTTGCAGCACTATCAAGGTCTCTATATCAAAAGTCGACAGGTTGGCCTGGGAAATCTGATTATGTTGGGAGAATGTGGTGACTTCTGGCAGCGGGCTGAAAGCAGGAATAGCTTGGATTCTTCATGAGAAGTTTTGAGAGGGAAGAGGACATTCACAGGAGGTGTGAAAAAGAACGCATTTAACACTACCCTATTGCACAGCCAAATATGTTGCTCTTTCCAATACTGTATTTTCTACAGCTAATGCACAGAGAATTTTCACCACTTGTAAATGTTTGAGAGCATATCTATCATGTACTTAACTGAAGTATTTATCACTTAAGAACACCTTTAACAATATCAGAAAGCTATAATTTTGGAAATATGAAATGTCATCATTATTATTGCTACATAGTTTATATGCAAATACATGCTTCCCCCAAGCTTGAATTCACAGAAAATTAATTGGAACAGCTTTTTCCCCCCTTTCATGTATTTTGCCTTCCATATTGTGAAATAAGACAATGCACAAAACTGGCATGTCACTTGTACAATCTATAGTTATTACAATACAATCTTAAATGCTGAATCAGAAACCCTGGGATATCTTTATATTCAGTGCTAATTGAATAATTTCTGTGGCTGCTTACCAGCTCTGCACTGTGTCAGGAAGCTATATAGAAATATTAGTATCATGGGTCTATGCCTGGTGCAAACAAGAACCACATCAAAATCAAAGGGATTTTTGAGTAGTTACTTTCTATAAATCTATAAACATACACAAATATTTGTTAGAAGCAGAAGCGACTATTCATCATTAATTTTATTGATAATGGAAGTGATCTGATTTAGCACACTATAGCAATCATACATATGGTACAGAAGCTATTTGTTTAAAACCAGAACACAGCAGATCACCTGAGATGTTGCTCTTAAAAGAGAAAATACGATCATTATTCATAAAGCTATTTTCAGAGGGCATAAGTGGGCTCCCTGTGTCCTAATGCTTCTGCATGCTGCTCAGCTGAAGCACAGTACACTCATTTCTATCTGGGTTTCTAGGGTAAGAGGCTGCTTGGCTCACCAGAGAACTGGCAAAGAGTGTCTCCTAAGCAGCATAAGGAATATCTGTTTGGAGTAGTTGTAAAATCCTGTGCTATAGTAAAGTTCATAGTTTACAACAATGACTTGTGTTTGTTGTACAAAATGCCAGCTCTGTGCCATGCTGTGTGCTGCTTGTGTATCTGTTTAGTGTTTATATACAAACAATCAAAGTACTCCTGTAACCAAGGGACTGGGTCATGTCCTGTCTCGTTCATTGGGGAATTAATTGCACTTGTTTTAGAGTTAGCTGTTAAGGAGATTAGGCAGGTGAAGCATAGCAGGGTGGCTGTGGTTGCATGGCAACTGGAAAGAAAAGTAACATCTGGTATTCTTAATTTTCTTAGAACCTATAGGTCTTTGTGCCATTATATGAGTATTATTATTTCTACAACTATGCCTTATTTTTGTTATTTGTTAGCCAATAGGTAGCATCCTTGATGTTACCAGTTGACCCAAGGGCAAATTTAGATACAGCATTGGATACTGTGATGTTAAAGTCAGCTTGCTAATTGCCAGGCAGAGTTAGCCCCAGAGGACAGCTCCAGCAGCAGCATAAAGGAAGAGGTCTTTCCTCACAGGAAGGACTGACTTTGAGGTCAGTCAGCCAGCGCTGTTAGCTGCTTCAGCATAGAGTGTGTCTCTGGAAACAGTTGATATGGTTGAAGTCTTGTTTACTGTCCACCTGCAGGACTATTTCTTTCCTTTTAGGAGAGCAAGGAGACCAGGCCATCTGCCACAGGAATGGTTTCTATAAGGAAAACTGCATTAACTCCTCTTCCTTTATAATTTCCCCACTTCTGCCTCTGAATGCTTTATGCTTTGTTTCTGAAAAACAAAGGAGCCTTATTAAAGCAGAGCTTTACTTCATTCATTTTTGAAATAAAAAAAATCAATAAATGATGTGGTGTCAAGTGTAGACCAGAGTGGCTTTGTTCATCTGCCTCCAGCATTTGACATCACTCCCCAACCACATGACTTTCTTCAGTGGTTACTTTAAAATAAAAGGAATACAGGGTTTTCCCACAGAGCTTCCCACTAGGGAACTGCAGACATTGGGCAGACTCAGCAAGTGTCACAACACCTGGCTGGTACAGAGCTTGGAAAACCTCCCTGGTCTTGCCACACAAGGTACAAGGTGTATTTTAAGTTCTCCTTGCTTCTATGTAGGCACTCAAACCAGCCTATTTCTAGGGCAAAGCTGCTGATTTCATCAAACCTGATTGACATTGGGGCTTTGGAGAACAAAAGCTTGAAGGGAAAGTGAACATGCTCCCCACACCTCTCAGCACCTCTCTCCTCTGGATCCACTTATCTGCTCAATGCCAGACAGAAAAAAAAAAAAATGCCAAAAGCATGCCAAAGCCCCCTTTTCAGCCTGAATCCATTGCTGGAAAGATCAAGCAGAGACCTGGAGTTTTGTGAACATCGACTAGGAAATGTTTTCTTCAGTCACTGAACTTCTGTGAACCTTGTGTGTGCATTTACCTGGCTGCTACAATTGTCATTGTCTCCCAAGAAGCTGTTGAGAGCATATTGGAAAAGCTAACAATTGTATAAGTGCAGCAAATTAATTTCTTATATTTTAAAATACTGACTAGACGAGCAGTTTTTGTAACTGATGCATAAAAATTTCATTTTGCATATTCTGCCTTTAAGACTTCATTTTATAAAAACACCTTTGTAAATTCTCTTTTGTTACTTCCTATTCATCCTTTTGTTCAGATCTTTTCGAGACTCAGCCCAGATTAGAATTCATCATGTCTAAAAAAAAAGGGATGATAAAGGTATTCTTTCTTCAATGTGCATCTCCAGCCTTTCTTGACAGGCTGTCAAGAAATATGTCTCTAAAAAGCCAGGTTAGATCCTCAGAGACAACCAGTGATGCAGTTCTTAGTAATGTGCTAAAACCCAGTCAGAGTACACCTTATTGTTACTGTGTGCAGTGATGTGACATGTGAGTTATTTGTTTGCTCTGCCATAAGATAGCATTAGGGGATATAGTGTGAACAGATCACTCATTTGTGGAAATATTTATGGTGCTGCTTTTGAGGGATCATTCAATTCAAAAGCAGATGGCAAAGCATGGATATTCATGGGCTATTTTAAAAGCTATCTTAGGTAAAACGTTTTCACACAGAGCAGCCAAAGCCTGTAACATTCTGATATTTTACAACATTTATTACTTAATGTTTACATATATTTACAATAAATCTTCATAAATGCTACTCTAGCAAGAATTTGCTAGTTCCAGTTTTTATTACTGTATATCCCATGAGCTCTTTATAGCTCAGACCCCTGACCCTGCAAATATCTACACATTACTTAATACTCAGCTGAGGGGGGTCTACTACATTCAGCAGTGTTTCTAGCATGGCAGACTCTGGGAACATGTGGTATGTGTCAAGATTTGCAGTTATCTGGGAATTTGAAACCTCCGTCTCATGACAGCTAAAAGGAGTCTAGCTCTAGAAGTGATGATCTTGTCTGGTCAGAACTGCAGAATCCTTCTAAAGTGTTACATGGAGCATCCAGGAAACAAATATTTTTTAAAGATGTTTTCCGAAGGCTTTACTATTGTGAAAATACAAATTTAGGTAAACGTGAAGTAGCTGTTTTGATAATTTCGTGTCATTCTTGCCCAACCACTCAAAGCCCAGCTTTTCATGGTTCAATGTTTCAAAAAGGAGGTGAATAAAAGTCTACTATTCATGTTGAATTGGAGGACTGGCATTTTTCATAGAATAAGTGATTTAGCATGTATTAAAATGGCAAATTTTTCAGCTTTCTGATTGTTATTGGTGTCCCTCACCTGGCACTCCCTGGGCTGCCTCTTCCTTACTGCCCTCTACTCCTTCAGGAGCATCCACATGCTCTTTCCACACTGTGGCTTTAGAGATCCACACACTTAAGTTTGACATAAGAGCTAAAAAACATTATCAGAATGTACTTTTAAATTATTCCCTCAGTAAAACTTGTGACACAGCACTTTGCTTTACCCATTTCAGCTGTGCTCACTTGCAGTGCTCTTATTCCCAGCTGTCTGACATCTAGGATAGTCCCCATTGCATCGGGGTGCTTCAGGTGCGAGCTCTGTGCCTGCCTTTGGTGGCTCCTGGCCCTGGGTCCCAGCTGGGGCTGGTTGGGCTGTTCCCCCTGCCCAGCTGTTTGTGATGAGCAAATGGGCAGAGCCAGAGCCTGACTGGCTGGGATGGGCACAGCCTGAGGCTTTTCCCAGTGCCTGGGGGTGAGTGGGGGTTTGCTTCCACTACAGGAGCTGCTGGGAGCACAGGGCTGTCCTTAGATTTGTGCAGGCTCCTTTCCACAGCATGGGCAGGTAAGTTTTTGTGGTTTTATGTTTTGATTGTGAAAGTAGGGGATGAAGTGCATTAAGATGCCACAACTGTTTCCTAAGCAAATGTCTTTTGAAATGCTTGTTTTGTTGGGTTTTTTTTTTTTTTTTTTTTTTTTAAATATGGCTGTATAGCTATGGAGGTATAACACTGAGTGTGGGTCAGCTTGTTTTTGGTTGTGGTCTGTTTCTGAAAAACTACTGGTGCAGGGGTTTGACTAGCTTGAACTTTACTGAGTTGAATGCACTGGTCCTGCGCTGCTGGAGTATCTTCAGATGCTAGGGAGAGGTTTTTATCCTTTTTGTTCCATTTGGGCTAGTCTTGCTATAGCCCTCATGGTAATAAAAATTTTATTAGAGTATCCTGCTTCTTCTCTCTCCCTCATCCTCCTCAGCCATAGTGTAGTTATTTCATGTTAAAATTGAAATCAGGTTTGTGAATGATGACCTCCTCACACACTGTGGGCTGTGCTTGCTCTTAGGCAGTGCCTTTAGGAAGAGACCATCCTTCAGACCTCCATCCAACTCATTGCTCTATTTCCATCTTTGTTCTGCAGCCTCAGTGTGCTGGTCTCTTACTCTTTCTGCTCCTACAAATTGGATTGTCTCTCAGCTAGCAGTAAATGTACTTGGTGCAATAGCAGGAGCAGTGTATGCTCTGGGAAATACCTTGCCATGAGCATTCAAAGGCTGATGTCGAGTATGTACTTATATGCATATGTATGTGGTGTTTATTAAAATGTGCTTGAGTAAGTATTAATAATGGATACAATGCTAATCTTTGTTATGGGTTTTCAACCCACTGGGGAAAGTGGAGTATAAACTGCAACTTTAAATATTTCCCTGTTGAGAAATAGGTGGATTACAACTACTGCAGTGTGCTCACTTTTCAAGAAAGCTATTAGTTAAATCTCATTAATGCCATAAATTGTCTGAAGGAGATAATATGCCTCTGAAAAATGCTCTTAAGTAGGTAAGTACTTGTGTGCAGCCATGTTAACAACATAGCAGAGATTGAAGCTGTTCTTTTGGACTTAAATACAGTGTCTCTGTGTTTATAGAGAAAGACCTGGATAGAACTGACCTGGGATTTGCTGTCCTTGTTCACTTTGGCCTAATATGGCACTGACTTTTGTAGAAGAAGTTGGATACTTAGATTGGCTAAGATGGTGTGCAGAGTTTGTGTGTGCTATTTGGGTTAAATTATTTAAGCCTCGTTTCCACCCCCATTCATGCTCTGTGGTGGTTTGTGCTATGAAAACCAGTGAAATATTACAGCAGGACTCTTTCAAATTCTTCATCTTGCCTATCAAAAGGAATACTAAGGGGTAAAAGCAAAACAAACAAATGAGACTCAGCAAAACTTACTGACGCTGCACAATATTGAGACAGGCAGTCTGTGGTAGACTTTAAATGAAACACGAACACAGGGGACTATATTTAATTTAAACACCACTCATCCTAAAATAACTTAACCTGCGGAATGATTGCTGTGCAAACACTGTAATAATATAGCAGAGCTGTCACTTCAGACAGTATTTAATAGGCTCTGGCCAATTTCATTATTAACACTTAGAACACTTCATGGGAAGTGATGAAAGTACCGATACATACCCTGTACTGGAATCTCCAAGATCCCACAGAACATTTTTGTAGCTACTGCCTGACACTTCTCAAGGGGGACTGAAAATGGTTGTGAACTTGAGCTCTTAGCAGCAGATGTCAAAACTCCTCTTGTTTCAAAATTGCAAACAAAGGAGATGAAATGGGCTCCTCACGGTTTTGCTTCCATGTGGTCTGTGTGGAAGCCTCATAAGGGAGATGAAACATTTGCTCCTGCTATTGCAAATGATTGGGAATTTTTCTCTTAAATTTATGTGAAGACTATGCTGATATATTGTACTGGCTCAAAGATCTATTGAAGGAACAACCTAAGAAAAAATAGCAAAAAAAGCCCAGTAGCTGCAGAAAAAGTGCCTACAGCTGTGCTCTTAATGTTTTACTTTTACTACCCTGTATTCCAAAAGTTCTTTTCCATAACAGAGGTCCTGATAATCATAGAAAGAAGCAGAATAGCCAAAAATTTTATAATAATTTATATTTGTGTTACATATATAGGCACTGTAATTATGGTGCAAGTATGAGAGAGTACCACTAAATTAATTAGTGTTTCTGTGGGTCTTTTAAGGCTCCAGAAATAGACTTCCCTTATAGTGGAGGAGAGTGTGTGGGTTTCTGCTTGTGTTATCACTGGGCATTGGTGGAGGTGGTTGATATAGCTGTGGCTGGGTTGATGGCTGTTGTAAGGAACAGCTGGCCCAGGGCTTGATCATTGTCTGAAGGAGCCAAAATGGAATCCCTAGAGAGCCTGGGTTATTTCCTTAGATCCTGGCAGCAGCTCAAGCCATAAGTCACAACCTTCCTATGTTGAATTACAGCAGCTGGGAAGTTTGTGTATTTCCATTAGTGCCAGATTGAGTAGCATTAATTTGGTCTTAACTTTAGGTGCACCTGTGCTGGCACCTGGCCTGGAATAAACATGAGCATGGAGCTCCTGGCATTCCAGGCAAGAGAAGTAGATGGGAGAGATGAGGCCAGAGATGAAGGGGTCTCCATGGTTAACAGGCAGAAAACCCCTTGGGTTGGACATTCCTTTTCTGCCTCCTTCAACTTCTGTAAGTATCTAGGAATGCCTCAAGGCATTTGACTGATATTGACAGTTACTGTGTTTTGGTCTGAAGCTTATGTCATGAAATTGAGACAACACTGGTTAAAAAGGATAGGGGATCACTAATAACTGAATTTTAATAATGAATTCCCAGCTGAGGTGTCTCCATTGAATGTGTTGATTTGTCTTTCTGGACAAGTGCATTTCAGATAAGAAAGTGGGTGAGAGAATGGCTAGATTTTCTTTTCCTTAAAAAATTGTAACATCTCACCACTGTGCTTTTTCTTTTTTTTGGTGTTGCTTGGATGTGACACAAACTATGGAATTTGGGAATCTCTATAATGTAATGCTGCTGAATATCTGCAGTCTAGAGGTTGGCTTGGTTGGGCTTTCAGCTTATGTTCTGGAAGCATTTGGACATAAACCACACTTGATTTTAAGAAAAAAAAATAATGCTTAGAAGTTTTTCAGACTTCATATAATGGTTTGGATGTAAAAAAAAAAATCCAAATGAGCTTGAATATTAATGTACAGTTGTACATTTATTGTACATTACTCATAGCAATTGGACTGCAAGAGCCCAGCCTTTTCTGTGCCTCCTTGCACTCTTCTTAGTTCTCCTGAGTGTCTGGCTCCTGTTGTAAATGAAAGCTTGGCAGGGTTGCTTGCAGCACTAAAGGGTTATGGGATCAGCCCTGTAGTGTGCTGACAGAGTAGCCTGGCTCTTAGGACTGGTTCTGGCTAAAGCAGAAGGGAGTTCTTGGTGCTCAAAAGTAGGAGAGGCAGGTTGGGTGCTGCCTCAGTGGGAAGGCAGGTGAGGGGTCTGGCAGAGGACCTGAGATGTGGTGCAGGAGGAGCCTAGTGCCTGCTCTGGCTTGTGTTGGGGTGATGTTGATGAGGATCAGGAGAGGGCAACGGGAGGTCACTGCTTAATCTTGTTCAACTCTTAGGGATGCATCAACTAAACCTGGCTTGTTCATTTAGTAAACTATTAAAGAAGTTGTCTTCAGAGTATTTATTTCAGGCAGTTCTAGTGAAGTAATCCTTTAATTCCTCAGAGTAAATGCTGATGAGGATTTGCTGCAGACTAAGCTGTGTGGAGGTTACTGTGTGAGTGGTTATAGAGTATGTTTGGGAGCAGTGTGGCTGCTCTCCCCTGGGGCTGGGCCGTGGCAGATGCAGGGTGTCCTCACAGCAGGGCTGTCCTCTGTGCCATTGATGGCTGTGCTTGGGAATGCTTGTGTCTGAGCCTGGAAAAAGGGGTTGGTTCTCCTTCAACTTTGGCTGAAACCACTCCTCCTCTAAATGTTCTGCTGTTTCTTCCTGTTGTGTGTGCTGCCCAGCCTTCTCTCCTCTGCCTTCATCTTTCTATTCCTGGGTTGTCCCAGATAACAAGAGAAGCCCCAGATGAAACCATGGTATGGTGTGTATAATTTCACTTCAGCACAGTTCTGTCTATATCCATAATTTTGCCTACAAAATCATAAAGACTTCTCATTGTTTAGGCAGTGATTTCTTCACTCAGTACCAAGAGTGGTCTGCACTTAGAAGACCAGGAGAAGGCATGTGCTCTTCCACTTAGTCAAAATGGATGTGTTGTGTTTTGATTAGCTAGGTTTGCAAGTGAGGAATTATTTATCCTCATTTTGGTATTGCTGGAGCAAGTAAAAAGAAATCTAAAGGAAACTGCAGCTTGTGGTGAGCAAAGGAACTGGGATTTCACTATTCTGTCCAACTCCTTTTCTCAAGGGAGCTGGTTTCTTGAGTACACCAGGGCAGTGTTGTTGAGGCTGCATGATAGGAAAGCAATGTGTGTAAAATCTTATGCCAGTATTTTGGATGGGAAGCTGGTTACGCAACGTAATTTGGTGTTGAAAGTGATGACCCACCTTATGAAAAGGAAATGACCACCTTCAGTGGGAGAACATCTAGGTCCAGTAAGTAACTTATTTGCTCTAGAAATTCTTTTGCTCATGGAAAATTTATTAATGGCCAGTGCATGGCTCAGGTCTGAGCAGATATTCCTTGTCTCTCCCTGGCACTGCACTGCTCTGACTCCCTTCTGTAAAATGTTCCTCCTTGTGGCTACAGTATTATTGGAAAAAATCTGATATTAGATGCTTGTTAATGGATAATAATAAATCAAACCTGGAATTATTGGAAAAGTGGAGTCACATAGAAACTTGAAACTTTTAGCAACTTTTCTGCTGTGGAGGAAAAATGATGAACAACTTTTACCAGTTCCAAGTTAGTAAATCAAAATTTAACGTATCCTTTTCTAATAAACTGAATTTTTCAACTTCTTCCATTTCTTATCTCGGACATGGAGCTGATTTACATGGAAACATTTTGTGGTAGAAGTCACAATGTGTTATTATGTTTTCTTTCCATAGAGAGAAAAAAAGTTGTATTCGAGTTTTTCTTGAAATTAAGTATAGTAGAAAGCACTTGGAACTTTAAAGTGACTAATGGAGCACTTTAGTTTGAAATGTGATTTTATATATAACTAAAACATGCAAACAGGATTTGCATTATTACTGAGTAATTCTAGTCCCTGAAGGATCCCATAGTGGAAAGAGGCTATTTTAGTTTAATCCTAGATGTTCAAAGATATTAAAAGCAGCTGTTCTTCAGTTTAGATCTGGAAAATAACAATAAGTCTTATTACAAAGGGTAAAAGGAAATATTTTGACCTAGAAAATAACGTAAGAAGTCTCATAATTTCTAAGTACCAGTAGTCACCCTTAAAAATGCGAATATTTATGTGTGACTTAATCTGACTTGTCATTATGTTTATAAAGCTTGTGACATGGCTCAGTACAATGTGTTGTATTCAATGTTATCATTAACCTGTGTCATGAAATAACATGAATAATAGCTACAAAATTAAATATAAGGTTTTATTTTAAAGTATAATTCAACATGAAATAAAATTTTAAAATATCATCCTGCTTCTGGAAATTGTTCTGAAATAAAAATGTAGATTGATGCAGTTTGAGTGATACAGGATAATGAATATGTGCATGCTTCTGCAGTCTCCAAATATCAGTGTGGTGTTGGAAGTGAGTCAAGGCTGTCTACCTTTCATAGTCTCAGCAAAGGGTGAAGTTTAGCCTTTGGGAGTCACTGGCACATTCCCATTTGACTCAGTGAGGTGAGGATTTTGGCTGTGGCTCCAAAAGCAGCTTTGTGTGAGCAGGTGCCATTGCCCTTGTGGAAGAGGGGGCGCAGGAGGCCCCGTTTTTGTGGGGACCTTGGGTTGTGCTGTACTGTGGGCAGTCATGGCAAAGCCTGGAGGGGCCACAGAGGGATGTGAGAGCTGCAGAGCAGGCAAGCCCTGGTGTGACTGCCCTCTCTTCTGGCTGCAGCTATTGTCCTAGTAAACCATCTCTGTAGCTAACACTGACAGGCATGGAAACCTCAACTTGGTATGCCTAAAACAGCAATACTGATTATATTCTGTAGCACAAATCTCATCTTTCTGAGTGTTTGAGACCTAAATTCAGACCTTTGAAAGGGAGGTCAAATTGATTTTAAGGCCAGCATGTAGCGGCCTCACTCTTCATTTACCCTGTTGAGATCAAAGTATGAGGTTACTAGACCCAAGTCAGTGCTCCTTCCACTGGGAGGCTTTTATTTAAGCTCTCTCAAGGTATTAAACTATTGCCTATTAAACTGATTTTCCTTTTTCTGGTGATTAAATCAGTACCAGATTTTTATTTTAGAGTGGACAAGAAGAGAAAACAGCAAGGGCAGTGAAATTATAGTTTAAAGTACCATAGAATGGTTTGTGTTGGAAAGGACCTTTAAAGGTCATCTAGTCCAACTCCATTTCAATGAGCAGGGATATCTTCAACTAGAGCAGGTTTCTAGGAGCCTTGTCCAGTATGACCTTGGATTTTTCCTGGGATGGGGCTTCTATCACCTCACTGGCCAGTCTGTTTCAGTGTCTTACTGTGCTTGTGAAAAATTTCTTCTCTATATGTAGTTAAAGACATTACCTTGTCCTGTGGCAGCCTGCCAGCCTTCTCTTGTGCTTCTTGCTGGCTCCATCTAGTACTTGACAACCTTCAAGCATTAGTAAATTCTGAAGAGCTTTTGTGTAGTTATCTCCATTTTTGCAGAAGAGAAACGGAGTCAGACAAATTACATGCCCAAGGTAGCCAAGGAATAAAAGGGAAAACCAAGCATACCTCTGTTCTGTGATGCTTCTGCCTACTGGCTGTTCTGCCTAGTTTTAGATGAAAAACATTACTTGTCTTTCTCATAGCTGTTACTGGGATGGATGTTTTCCACCACACCTCGTGAGCGCAAACTGGAGGGAGCTAGAGAGCATCACTGCATTGAGTTGTTTTCCAATGGCCTTAACTGCTGCCATTTATCACAAGCCTTTTTGTAAGGTTTGTCATAGTTAACTTTTGCTCTGTCACTTCTAGTTGTTTACCTAACAAACAGGAAGAAATAAGCACAATTATCACTGTTAGGCAGAGAAACAAATCTTCAGAGTAGAAGTTATGATAGTTGCAGACTTTCTAACCCTTAGGATGTTTGTTAAGGTGGATAATATTGTTTATGTAAGCTGTGCTAAGGATGCTATTTGTGGTCATTAGTTTTGTGTTATATACACATCTCAGCTTCGGTCCACAGTTGCCTTGCTCCTCTGACCACTATCTTCATGTCCAAATCACTTCTGTGGAGAAATCAGAACAGCTGTGGTGCTGGTATTGCTTATTATTGACCAGTTTCCATTATGTAGTCTTATGTAACCAGATAAGACATGTATCATCAAAAGGTTACTTTTTAGATAACTTTTTTATCCACATTCAAAATGGAAAAATTAATATACTGTGAGTTTGTGTATTTTTTTTTAATGCTGTATTTGGGCCTTGTCATATTTTTCTCTATAAAATTCTACAGGTGTCTTGGATACCTTCATTAGCCACTTAATAGAAGACAGGAACTTTACTCATTAGTGTGTTATCTGGCTGCTTATCAGCCTTTCTCTTGAGTTCTGAGTATGTTGTCCTGTTATAGTAATTGGGCTTTGTCCTTATCAGGTTTGCATAGCATTGTATTAGTGCAGAAATAAAATGTTTTTGAGTGGAAATGGAGTGTGAATAACGCTCTTGTGTTATAAAGAATTTGTGAGAATTACTGTGTAGAAAATGCATTTGTACCTTTAACTGATAAAGCTGTAATAGGGCACCACACTGAGAAACTTGATGGTTCAGACCTGGCAAAATAGTAGGGAAAAACACAGACCCTCTAGAGATAAAAGAAGGGATCAGTGGGGATACCTCTGCCTTATGTCAAACTATAGAATTTCCTGCTTAATGGAGATGTGTGGACAATCTGCTACTGTCTAACTATCAGGAGAAAAGGGGAATCATAGATCAATTTGTGAGCCTGCAGTGAAGGTGACACAGTAAAGTGCAAGGTAAAAGTAGCTATTGACATAGGTCAGTGCTGTTGGAATTTGCCTGAGGAATTGGGGTGGAAAAGTCAGGCATGATAAAAAGTGAAAGCTCTATACTTGTTCTCCCATATCTTAAATGCTTTTAAATGAGAGTTGGATTTTTGGCTTCCATCACCACAATGGTTCCTGGTACTGTGTGGTGGAATGATAGGTGTGTAACCTGGCTGCCTTCAATGTGGCATTGCAGAAAGGTCAGTGCAGAGGGAAGCAGGAGGGACAGTTCAACATCTGTATTATTTACAAGGTTTCCTATTGGTGAAAGTGGGGAAAAGCCATGGCGAGCCAAACAAATTGGGATGTGGAAAGGCCAAAGATGAGAAAGGAAACCACAAAATACACAGACCATTTATAAACTCTGTCTAGAAATATTATCAGTAGTGCTTAACTGCTTGCCACTGAGTAGGATATCAAGTTAAAGAAGCAGGATCAAACTGTTATGGGAGTTCTTGCTAATCAAATATGACACCAAGAGCAGTAGTCACCCCTGCTGGTATTAGCCCTAAGGTTGCATGCAAGGTTCTAGAAACCTCATTTTTTTTTCTCACTGGGGAAAAATAGGAACTTCCCAGTGCAAGCTGAAAAGGTGACCATGGGGAGCTGTCTTCCCAAAACAGATCCACTAGGAAATCATCTACCCTGTTTCTTAGAATTGCAATCAAAAGTAATTTTGTGCATCACCAGAAATACTCCAAAGAATTAGTGTACCTTCAGTGGTTTCAGTACTTAGTCTGTATTCATTTGAATCCATGAGAGATGGTAGGTCCAAAATAAATGCCTGGTCAACTGTACTGAAGATCTCACTTATTGTAGTGTGATTGAATAAACAGAATGGTGCTAACCCAGAGTATCTGACAAATAACTGTGCTGATCTCTGGAATTAGGCATAATTAGTCTCCATACTGACACTTATTGATACAGCAGCAAAAGCATTAATGTGCATCTGTAGTCTGGTTAAGAGTGAGAATTAATCTTTGCAGAGCCAAGAGCTGTACAGACTCTCATTTCCTCTGCACATGCCTGAAAAACCTGTGTGTTCTGGCCAGCTCTTGGCTGTATCCTTTCTGCAGCTCCACATGGACATTTTCTTCTTTGGAGGGGGGATGACCATGGCTATCTGTGCTGCTCTGAGACCATGTGTTGTAGCAGACTAAGGAAAGAATGTAGTCAAGACCTAAATTCCTTTTAGATGGAATAAATGCAATTTAGCTTACTGTTGACAACAAATCTGATTCAGCATTATCTGAAGCAAAAATTAGCTGCACTTAAGTAGTTTAATCTTGTTGAAGATGGGGCTTGGCTAAGAAAAAACTGATTTTTTAAAAATTTAAGTACTGATTTTGATTTAATTGTTAGAGGATTTAGTATTTTTCTTTAATTTTTATTTTAAATCCATTGCACATTTGCAACCCATCATTGAAGGGGTCATTTGTTATTGTTCAGTATGACTGTTTCTCTTTTACAATAACTGACTTGTTTTCCTTTGAATGTTAACTTTCTGTATATAAAGAAGAATTAAATCTGATTCTTTCTGGTAGAAAAACTTCATTGTGAAAATGTTGAAATAAGACCTTAAAAACACTGTTTTCTACAAAGCTTTGAAATGGATGTGTGAAGTGTGTTAAGTTTTGGCAATTGAAGTAACTTTCAAGTTTGAATCATAGAATGGTTTGGATCGTAAGGGGCCTTAAAGACCAACCAATTCCACTCCCAATCCCTGTCAGGAAGGGATACTTTCCACTAGACCAGATTCCATCCAATCTGACCTTGAACACTTCCAGGAATGGGGCATCCACCGCTTCTCTGCTGGCACCTGTTCCAGTGCCTCACCACCCTCATAGTGCAAAATTTAGTCTTGTATCTAATCCAGACTTAATTGCTTTCAGTTTTAAGACCATGTCCTGTTGATCCATGCCCTTGTAAAAATTCCTCTCCACTTCTCTTGCACTCCTGAATCATTGTGGCAAGTGTTTTCTGGCCAAACTGAATCTGCCCACTGCTACTTGCGAGCAAAAAGAATTTTTTCAACAAACATCAGCAAATTTTGTCAAATTACCCTTACACTGTAATAGGTTCTTTGCACCACTTGGGTTTCCTTCCATTTTTATGGTGAGTGGGATATTGCCATTTCTGTGAGGATTCATGTAGTATGTGGTTCATTTTGTGCACACTAGCTTTGTGTTTGACAGGTGCAGACTCATCTTATGGAGGATCTTTAATGCCCTGATGAGATCATGTCTCTTTCATTCAGGAAATACAGGATTAGAGCCAATTCTGACCTGGGCTTTACTCCCATCTGAAACCAACAAGTTTGGTTTTAAATAAGGATGGATTTTGACCTGAGTTTTGTGTGCTTTGAAGCAGAGGAAAATAAGAAGTGATCTCATCACATGTAAAACCTGTAAAACACACTCAGAGTTTATGAATCCTAAGTTTGAAAAATGTCTTTGACTTACTCTCACCGACTTGAGACTTTATGGGCAGTGTCTGAGTACATTAACAAGTGGGCCTTTGTAAGGACCATTGTTTACTATTTTACAGGTGCACTCCAAAAAAATTTGTGGCCATTGAGATTCGTTTTGTGATTAGTTCAGAGATTTGCTGAAAAACTCTGTAACACTGCAGATCAGAAATTGTCTGTCTCTTCTCAGAGAGACGCCAGCCCATACGTGGAAAAGTGGAAAGGCCAAATGGCAAACTATGCCAACTAGGTCTTGCTTCCACTCTCTCTTCCTCTTTTTCAGGTGCTGTAAATCAGCACTTTCTATTACTGCTCTGTTCCAGGATATTGTGCCACTCAATACTCTTTCTCTAGAGTTGAGAGCCTTTTACCTTGAGCAAGCTAGAAGTTATTCACGCTTATTCTCCTGCCCAGAGATGTTTTTTGTTATTCTTTCCTTAAATTATCTTTTTTGTTTTTCACTTCTGCATAAATATATTGGAAAATTGACAAGTCAAGATATTTCCACTGTGGGAGACCAAGAAAAGCTATAATCTCATAGAGCTATACACTCTTTTGTCATTATTTGTTTATCAAACTCTTAACAAATTAAAGTTCTTCTGGCTTTAGCTGGTTTTGGAGTTTTTCCCTTTTGGAATAACTTTGGTTTTTAAAACTGCAATGGATTAGTGTGTTTTTTGATGTGCTTATGGAAGCAATATAACACTGATAGCAATAGTGCCTAATGAATCTCTAATGTCAACTACAGTATTACAGAGTTGGGATAAGCCAGCAAAGGAAGCTGTTTCAGTGCAGCTCTCAGCTGGAGCTGATGGCTGAGAAGATGGAAAGCCATTCCCCCTTTGTATCTCAGGCCAGCTAAAGAGCCCTGGCCATGTGCCAGTCCCCATTCCTTCCTCCCTTCCCTGCCAGAGGCAGGAGAGCAATAGTAAATACTGCCAGATGTGGAGACATCCTGCTGTGGGTCTGTGTCCAGGGCTGGCAAGGACCCTTCTCAAACCACCGACTGCACGGGGACTCGCCAAGCCATTGCAAACATGGCTTGAGTAATCCCACAGCCTCAGTTTAACTGCTTTGTGGAAGGTGTTTCCACCTAGTAGTTTTGAGATTTTAGTGCACTTTTTGTATCGTTTTTTATACCTCACATCTTTAGATTGGTGTAGGCTGTACTCCAGCTTAGGAAAAGCACCACATACCACAACTGTCTTGAGCAGATTTGATTGCTTCCACCACTGATTGTTATTTTTTTCTCCAATATTTGGGGTCTGCCACCATACCCAAAGCTGCAAGAGCAAGCTGAAGAAACTTAAGCATCCTCCTCAGAAAATACACCTTTCCCTTTTTCACCTTGCTCCTTGAATGCTAGTTGATAGAAGAAAAGGAAAAGAATCTCTAGTGGAATAGCTCTTGCAGTGGAACAGGGAAGTTTGAGGTGAGCACCCTGAGCACTCTTTTGTCAGTTCCAAGTTTGAGATTTTTCCTTCAGAATGTGTTCTCTCCTCATAATTATATAATTCAGTCCAGCGCAGTAATCCTGACTTTGGTGATAAGTGGCATATCTTGCCTGGAGCACTCAAATTCCTGAGTTGCTGATGTATCTCTCATGTACCTTCCAGACTTTGAGATACAATTGGCTGGTAGAGGAGTAGAAGTTTTCTTTTTCTTGGTGTCTACTCTGTCTTAAAAACTTTTGTGACTGTAAGTGTGGCTTCCATTGCCTGGCATTTTATGACCTCATTGGCACCAAGAAATGCTCACAGATATGATAATAATGGCAATTTTTAAAGCATCATGCAAGTATAAAAGAAGTAACTCCTGATAAGACCTGCCTAGTTTTAGCATCTCCAGGATATGGAGATGCAAATAGAGCCATTATTTCTGTGAAGGTAGTGTGTCCTGGGAAGCCCAGTCATCTCCAGATAGAAAAGTCTCCTTTCTTATTAGAAGTGTTTTGTTTTGTTTTTTCTACCAGGTTGGCACTGTTTCCTTGAGTGTGCGATAGCTCTGCCTCTGTTAGCCTGTGATCCGTGTGAGTACTCATTTGAATGATACATCACATGTGCCCAGTTTGTAGAATATTGTTGCTCATTATTACATTAGAGTTCCTTTCCACAGTCCTGCAAGTGCACTTCAGTAATTGCTGCTTCATATCTTGGGTCCAAGTGTTCTCCTGGTCAAGGGAACAGGCATCATTAATTACACTCCCTACTTAACTTCCCAATGTTTCTGCTCCTGGCAAGCAGTGGATCTGTGCAGCCTCTCTGCAGCTGGAGCTTTCAGCTCCCAGCAAACAGCACGATGAGCCTGCACAAGGCAGAGCAATCCAAGTGCCACACAGTAGTGGTATGATTATCAAGAAGAGGAAAACATGGCAGAGCAACATGGCTTAGGCAGTCATTTCTCAGAAGTTCCCCAGAAGTGCTCTGTAGCTAAGTGGAATGTTGTGGAATAGAGTTGTGCAGCTGAAGCTCATTGCCTGTTTTTATCAGCAATTGAGGTGACAGCAGTGTCCTGTGTTAGACATGGGTGCTCAGGATGGCCAACAGCCTGTGACAGGACAATGCTGGCCCAGGGCAGTTTCTATTCCAGACAGTGTTTCATTTTTCTGATACTGAAATGCATCCAGTAAGAAGTGGAGCAGCACAGCTGGCTCTCTGGCTGCAGAAGGCCAAGGAAGATCTCTGTAGATGGGACAGGAATTAGCAGGCAGCCTGCTGATGAAAAGCTGCTGTTTCATTGCCAATGTGTAGTGCAGTCCCTGAGATTGAAACTAATACTTGAGCAATAAAAAGAAAAGATTATTTTCTTTTTATTTTCTGGATCATTTTATCTGATCCATTATAGATCTTATGCTATAATAATTCAGTATAGACACTTTTCTTATGATTGTTATTTTTTATTGATTATAGTATGATTTTTACAGATTTAGTATGCAGAATGGCTGAAACTGTAAGACAAAATAAATCTGTCTGTAAACCAGTAGATTGGTCTTTGTGTTGTGTACATCCTAGCTCTGCATAGACAGGCAATAGACTTAAATATCAGCAAATCTGTTTAATTGTAAATTGTTTGCTAATTTGGGTTTAGGTTTATAGAAGGAACAATCATTCAGTGGTATTGACATGGAATTGAACACTTAGAGCCCTGTCTTTGCCACTTCCTCCTCATTTTAGGTCAGGTGTTTCAACCTCCTTTGTAGTAGGAGTAAGAGATGTGCATCATACAAAAATATGCTTGCTTGACAGTGCTTTCTGTCTTGAGTTTTTTTCAGTAAGGCCACTAACATGTGCTTATTTATAGCTTGCTCAAGGGCAAGGTATGCTTACCCTGTGCTGAAGGCACTCTTGGCTCTGTTGCACATCCCTTCACCCTTTGTTTTTGCTACTGATTGATGTGCCATTATCTCCTCATTGGTTAATTTTGTTTCTTGTGCTTGTTGTTTGACTGACTATATACAGGGCCCATTCCAGAGATCTATATGGGGACAAACTGCATGCCTAACTTGTGCTTTATCCTTTTTTCATGAGGTCTCTGAATGCTGCAGCTCAGCAGCAATGTAGTTTATATTGTGTGCATGGTTAACTTGCTGCAGAATCCCCTCTTCCCCCAGTGGTGCAGCTATGGCCAAACTCCTCCTTCCCGGCAAAGACTTCCACGTCCCTCCCCTTACTGCCCTTCCAGTGTTTTTTATAGATTCTCAAGTTGAATATGATATAGAAGCTCCTTTGCAGAGGGGTTATTAATTTGGTTTGGAGTAAGTAAGTCTGAACCATCTGTTGCCACCTAGCATCAATCTTCAAATTTTGGTCAGATAGCAAATTCTGAATGTTACAAACTACCTTTGTTTGAGCTACTGGGGCAGTTCCTCTTAACTGTATACTTTGAAAGAGGAATTTACATGCCTTAACTTATCAGTGGACAAAAGAAATGTGTTTAGAGAGAAGTGGACAGTAAAGAGAAAATGCTAATTTTTAGTGGTTTCAGAACTCTGGACTTCACCTTATAGTATCTTTTCTAGAAATTATTCTAAAAGTTAGCAGCTCACTGAAGCCAAATTTTTTTTTCTACATTCAGAAAAGCTAGTTTCTCATCAGGCTTTTTACACTGAGGTATGTGTATGTAATTTTCAAGGTTTGCTTTTACTTGCCCTTGTATCAGACCTAAAAAATGCGCTTTTATATTAATTTCTATAGATTTCTGTAATAGGACTGTATTAATTTTAGGCTGATTCACTGGAAAAAAATTTTAGACTAAACCTTCTATGCTGCTGTCATCTTTTCAGGGTGAAAACAGTAATGCAGCTTTGATTAAATATAACTAATCTTGTGTTTAAATCTGAATGCACAAGGGAGGAAAGTTTTGCTCACATACTTAGAGACTACAGAAGTGTGAAAGACTAGCCTAGTTAAAGCAGTGAAAATTTTGAACCATTTGCTCAAAGAAATTTGTGTGGCAGTAATGCTTATATTTTTTCTATGGGCATTCATAGCCCAGCATGTATATAAATATGAATGGGCAATCTAAGTGATGTACTTTATGTATGGATTTATGTAACTCAAGTTGCTTAAGTTTCTAAAATGTTCAAAATTTAGACCTACACACAAAGTTAAGACATCTCCTTCATGTTCTCAGCAGATTAAATGTGGATATGTGGTGGAATTGTATGTTGTTTTCATTACATCATAGTTTTTATCTATGTAAGTACAGATGCTTTTTGGTATGTTAAAGCTAGATACCACCAAGATGATTAAAGAGATGATTATTTTGTCTTTGTCGTATCTTCATTTTCCACCTAAACATCTGACAGCCTTATTATTAGGTAAATCATGCTTTTCTCTTCAGAGTAATGAAAAGTATCATTGCCCTTTGAGCCAGGAACTTCTTTGAGTCTATCTTCTTGTCCAAATGCTGCTTCCCTCTGAGGCCCTTGGCAGTCTCTCAGCCACTGTTACAATTCTTTCTGCAGCGTAAGGCGAGGATAATGGCATCACTAATCACACCTTCCTAGCAGTGTGGGAAGAATAAGCAGTTACAGTTTGCAAACTGCTTTTATGATGACATGCCTTATTGGCTCTAGCCTCAGTCTCATTGAAGTCAATGGCCAAAATTATGTAAATAGCATAGTATTCTTCAGCATGTGTACATTCACAGCCCCTCCCAAATTAAGAAACAAAATCCTTGAAAGCATGAGACTATCAAGGAAACAGAAGGCAAAGAAAAAAAATCCCTAAATTTTAGTCAGGAGTGTATAAATTCTGCGTCTGTTGCATCTATAAGACCTGCCACATTATTTCTATTGAAGTTTAAAAAAAGGTGGCTTGCTTTTCTTCTGAGCTATATAGAGCTTTTGAGAAGCAATGAAGAGTGAATTTAAATTAAATAATCCATAATTAACCTTTGCATATGTTTCTGCAGTTTTATACATATTTGAAATATTTCATCTGGCAAATAAGCTTGCCACATGACAAATCTTAGAATATTCTGGAAGGCACTGTATATATTTAGATGATGTTTCTGATAAATGATCTGTAGTCCTTCAGCAGTAGCCTTTGTATATCATCTACAAATAATTGAGCTAGACTATTTTTCACAAAGCTGAAGACGTTGAAAAGAGGAAGGGCTATATCATTCGCTGTCTGGAATCCCATTTCTGTTGTCTACAAGAAATAAAAATTACTCTCCTATTGCCTTGTACCGTGCTTTTGTGTACATTGCCTCATGTAGATAAGGTTGGATGCTTGTTATTGTTATATCTGAGCAAAAAGCAACTCTTTTTCTTGAAGCTGCATTTATGCCTTGTAGGAGCATCAGCAGGGTGCTGCTGGCCACACTGCTACACCTGGCCTCCATCCTGAGGGCTGGGAGCTTAGCTCACAATGTCACTTCCTGCAGGAGCAGGACTCAAGACTTTTAATTTCTGTTTTCTGTTGTGAGACTTCTGAAACACAGCTAGCAGATAAAATACTGGGCAATATTGCACCTTTTCCGACTAGCACAGAAAATTAATATTCTCAGTCATTATTGAGCAAGTAAGTAAACTTTATTTTAACCTCTGGTGAAGTACAGTATTGAAGGATTTTGCAATGCAAAAGAATGCTTCCTACACAGCCTGAAATAAAATTCAAGTGCGTTAGTTACAGACAGAGGCCCCAGCTCTGTAATGGAAGTGCCTTAAACTGCTGCATGATCCAGCACATGCATAAGAGCCTCTCAAACATTTGCAGCAGCTTTATTTGCCAAGATCTTATCTTGTAGCATAGCAAAACCTTCAGTCAGTTTTCAGTACTTTTTCATTTTATATCAGACTACACAGGATTATGATATTTAGTTTGACAGATTCTCTTTTTTCTTAAATGACTGCTCTGAACTGTGCTCACTTTTACATCGAGTATCATGGAGTTTTTCAGAACAAGAGTATATAATTACTGATCTTGATACCTTTGCAAAACAGAAGTGTATCTACTGGACTATTCCATGTACAATTTTTTCAAGCAAGCTCATCCAGGACTTGCTATGCTTGAATAAAAGGAAGGTTTTTTAGAGGTAGTGGGTAGCTTGAATCTGAATTTAACTTTGGGGAAACATCAGCAGTTTCTTTGAAATCTCTTTGGAACTGGCTCATGCCTCAGAGTTCAGCATTACTTTCATCTACTTTAGAGGCAATCCAGGGGGGACTGGATCCTGGATGTTGATAACTAACAGAGCTTTATCAAAGGAAGTCTTCTGACTTACACTGACAGGGGCACTAGCCCTCAATAATTTTAGGTCTTAAGCCTATTTGCACAAGTCTAATTTTTTTTATTATCAATGCATCACCAAGTTTTACAAAAATCTTTAGCAAGGGCATTGATCTTAGATCTAATGAATAAAATTGTAGTTTCTTCAAATATTTGCATATGAAAATGAGGCATATTTGGAGAGTCAAATCAAGGGTAACCATATATATAAATGTGGTAGGGAAATGCATCATCTTAGGATATTTTCCCTGGCTGCAGGGGGAAGGGAAGGAAGTACCATTGACATGTTGGTAAACTCTCTAATAGGGGTGCAAGCCTTGTGCAGCGTTGAGATAAGAAAAAATTGATTGGAATATTATTGCAGGGCAAACTGAACTGTTGCAAACCATTCAACCTTTCTACTGCTGTAAGAACAGATTAATTTTCTCAATTAAAATGCCAAACTGTAATATACTCTAAAATATACTGGGAGTATAGGTCAAAAGTAGGGAATATAATGGCTGAACTGCTTCATTACAGCTGACCTGCTGAAGTCTTTGCCATCAGTCTAGTCTCATCAAGAGTTCTATCACTTGTTCTGCATTACAGCTTCAAGTTAATTCAACATTACCTGATCTGTGTTGAGTATAATGTAAGATGAAGCTCAAAGATGCAGCTGTTCTGGCTTGTCTCTGATAACCATCCTGTTTTCTGTTAGTCTCCTGACAGCAGCAGCCAAACTTGCTAAACTTAATTTGGGCAAAAAAAGGGAGGAAAGGCACCAAGCTAAGTCTTGTTAGAAATATGACAGAAATTATCAGTTTTGTCCAACACTTTGCCAATGCAGTTCATATATTTAAATCCTGTGAATTGGTGGGGTTTTCTCAGGTGTCAGCCTGAGGCATAGTGATCATCTCACTTGCTCCAGAGAGTGTAATGAAGTGCACTGGGACTGATTTCTGGTATGTTGATCTGGGATACAAAAGTGGATGATATTGTGCTGTTCTAAGTAGGATACAGACTTTGTTGCAAGCAGCCTTCTTCAGTAGACAGAGGCTGAAGTTTTTTCCTGGAAACATGTTCCAATGATTCTTGCCGACCCTTGTGGGGATGAGACAACTTCATCTGGGGCCACAGCTTGCAGATGATCAGTTCTTTGTGTTTTTATGAGCTGGCTTTTAGAAAGGATCAGGTGCAATAGGTGAAAAGTGGTCAGATACTGCTGTGTAAAGAGAGACTGAGATGATACTTGTGCAGTAATTAAAAGTTTTGAGGGTCTTTAATTTCTGACATGTCAGAAGTGTTACTCTACTTGGTCTACACACACTGAATTCTCCTGATCCCTGGTTTTCAGACTTACATGACAAGTTGATTTCTTCTGTCTTCAGCTAGAACAATCATAATAGTATGTTCTGCACAAATAGAGCTGAAGAGTGGAATAATGAGATTTGTTTAGTAAGAATTAGCTGGTAAGTAAAAACTGTTGCTCTATTTATAGAAGAAAAAGCTTTGTTCTAGAGAAGATCCAGGGCTGCTCTGGTGGCCTGGCCTCCTGCATAGGGACATCCAGATTTCCTTGGCCATTTCATGTTAGGGAGCTCCAAAACTCTTCTATTAATGAAAAGGCTGAGTCCTACCATCAGAAAGAAGCTCTCTTTGCAAATTTGGTCCTTGACATTTAATAATGCTTCTTTTTTTTATTATTTTTGTTTTTCTTTTTTTTACCGAAGGGATGAACTCCTATAATATGTTGTGCTCAGAATGGACCTAGCACAAAAACCCAAGAGCTTATTTAAGCACCTCCTGAGCAAGCAAGATGGTAGCTACAATCCTGAGGCTGCATTGAATAGCTTTGTGATGATGACTCCTGACTTCTGCAGGTCACAAATGGCCTCCCTGTTATAATGTGTGTGTTTTATTGTTTTGTTCTGCTGTGCCTGTTCCATGAAAGGAAGCTCAGGTATGTGAGAGCTGGTGAGGACCAGTGCTGTTGTTCTGGGCTCCTCCTCTTCCATAGCCCTTCCCTCTGCCTTGGGAATAGGCTGGCAAATAAGGGAAGCTTCAAATCCAGTTGTGTGGATTATGCATCTATGGAGTTGCAACAGGATTTTTTGTAGCTGAAATATGACAGCAAAACCCTCCTCTTCTGAAAAAACTTTGTTGCAGATTTTGTTCATAGCATTTTATGTAAAGCTGAAGGACAACCTTTTGATTTCTTAAAACCTTGTTAGTACATTACCCTCTATATTGATCATGTTGCAAGGGTGGGAAGATCCTCCTGTGTTTTTAAAGTGTAGAGGCTAGAAAACCTACAGCTTTATCACTTCCACGAATTTTTATTTTATTTTTCAAAATTGAGAAAAATAAAGAGGGAATAAATACAGTAAAGAATTAATTCAGTGATAAACCATTTCTCTTGGGCTGCTTTTCCAAGCAGAACTGCATCTTACACTTTAATGTATGAGGCTATAAAGATCTGGTAAATGGTTTTGTTAATTTTAATATGCAGCAAATAAGACTGCACCTTCAGCCAGAAATGGTACATTATGCTCTTTGATCACAGTTTTCCTTTCTGGGCATTCATGTTATTTAAGTAAGTGGCACTTGAAAGCTATTTGTGAGGACCTGTGGTCCACGAGGTGATTTCTGAATCACCAAAAGTGTAGGTCTTCTAACTTAATATACAGCCTGTGTTCCAGAAAGCAGTGCAATGAAAGAAGATATTTTGATTTTTGACTTGCAGAAAAGATCTCTTGTGGGGAAAAAAAAATAGCTTGAAGTAGTATTTTAGTGGATAGTTGTATGTGTTATTTGCTGCTGCTTTTTGCTCTGGATCTGGTGTTATATGAATGTTTACCAGAGCCCTTCTCTTATGATTGCTGAACCAAGAGTGCATTTTGGGTTTTTTTGAAAAGTCAGTTCACAGCAGTGTCTGCATGTGTCCCTGTGTGTGTCTCAGCAGGGGAAGCCCAGCACTTGCAGATGGGCAGGACTTGATAAAAACCAGAAGAGGGGTGGGGGTGGGTCCCTGAGGCAGGACCCCTGCTCTCCTGAGCCTGCCCCTGCACCCCCAGGGGTGTCCTGGCTACCCACCAGTCTGCTGAGCTGGTTCTTTCCTGTTCCTGTGCTCTCTCAGCTGGGACCAAAGTGACAAATTAAGCAGGAGTTGATGCCAAGCCCACAAAAAGAATGAGTGTGCTATGCATGTGACAATTTTTAGCTTTTCATGTTGCTCTGGGCCATGCAATTCCTGGTATAAATTAGGGGTGGAAAAAAAAAAGCTTTGACTAGTTCTCACTAAAACTGCTTATTTTTGTTTCTCATCCTTTCAGCATAATTCTAACTGAAATCGCTTTGTATAGGATATTTTTGCCTCTGTCCCAAGGAAATACTGTCAGATTGTTCCAGTCTGAAAATGCAAGCTAGGTTGACTGAAAAATTATACACTTGAAATACCAGAGGTGCTGTGAGCTCATCGTTTCCAGATCTCTGTTGCTGGAGATGTGGGGAAAGAACAGATGAACCAGATTAATGTCACTGGTTTTCCATAACTCCCAGAGATTTTCTTGGCAAGTTTCTTTTTCCAGTAAGTTTCTCATCCATTTTCTCTTCTTTCTTAATTCCTAGCTCCTTTTTCCCAAGAAACAGAAGCCCCTTTCTAGCTTTCTATGCTCCTCTGTGAAACACACTCCTTACCCAGGCAGCGCAAAAATGCTGTGCCATGCCTCCATGCCTTATTTCAGGGCTTGATCAGGCTTATGTGGGGTAGGGGCTCTTTGGGTAGGGGCTGGTGAATCAGCTGTGGGAACAGGGACTTCATCTGAATTCCACATTTCAAACTGTGAGGAGTTCAGCCTATGTTCAGCTTTAATTTGTGTGTAGATATATATGTTACGTAAAAAAGTAGCCTGAAGTGTGATTATTCCCTTACTGCAAGTGCATGAGTGTTCTAGATAGAACTTGTCCTTGAAATCATCTCTGTGGGTGTAGTTTTGGCAGCTTGTTTTCACTTGATCAATTTTTGTGGTTTGGGGGAAAAAAAGATATTTTATCACAGATATGAACAGTTAATAATTTTCTGTTGGCATTAAATTTTTGCTGATATCAGAATTTGGATGCTTCTTTCAGAGTCTTTGGTTTACCTCCCTGATTGCCCTTTACTGAAGGGTGTTGCACCATTGCTTCTATGTGCCCTTACTTCCAGTAACTTATGCAAAGAGGCAGTAACTCACTGCAAAGAGGCACCATGTGTGTCTATTCTGCACCTCATCTGCACTTAGCCTTTAGAATTTTTTTATCTTACCATTGTGTCTTTGAAGCATTTTTTCCTTCCAAAGTGATGAGTGCTCTTTCCAGTTGCTGGCCAGTTTCAGAGATGTGGACAGAAACAAAATGCTTTTCTGACTTCAGTAATGTGTTATTTGCAAGAGGTTGCATGAATTTAGCAAACAGAAAATGCGCTTCCCTTAGCTCATTTCACTTTTTGCATTTTGAATATGTTGCCAAGTGATAACACATTTTTGATGGTATCATGTTCAATGGTAGAGATGTATTAGTTTATTTGCTACCCAGTGGGTTCTGCAAACAGAAGTTCTTCCTTCTTGTGTCATTAGGGGCCTTAATCTCCCTTCATGTTTTACTAAATAGTTGAGAGATCAAAACAAAAATATCTGTGGGCATTCTTCCTGCTTCTTGGTAAGACACATATGAAGTTGCAGGTGCACAGATATGAAAAGGAGGAACATGTGAGTTAAAATACATACCCACAGTCTTAACTCTGTGTCCTGGCACTGCCTCAGTACCCTTGCAATACATAGATTTCTCACTTTATTTTTAACTCTGCTGCATGGAAATTATCTTCCTTCTCAGCAAGTCTTTTATCCCATCACAAGAAGGAATGCAATTGCACTTAATTCTGCAATTGTTGATGTCCTGTGCATGTTCATCCCTCTCATGTTCCTCACTAAACAATGTGATGCTTTTTGAGCTGTCATTAATCCCAGCAATCATGTCTGTTTGCCAGCTGACTACTGACAGTCCCTGTGGCAAAAAGCCTTCCTTAGTTGTGACAGATGTAGTCTGTATAACACTATCCTGAAATAAGTTACTTCTGTTTCTAATAAAGACATAAAAATTTTGCTTTTAATCATACATGGAGGGTCTTTCCTTCTATGCCTTCACCCCATGAGGTTTCTGTTTCTCTGATATTTTTTCACAGTACTGCAAAGCTGCTTTATGTAATCTCCCTGCTGCTCTATACCTACATCCCTCCTAGTGAATGCAGCTGACCTGTTTGTGGATAATACCTTTTGGCTATTACAGCTTCAGGGCTGGCTGTGAGAGGGCTGCACTGTCCTGCTCTGTGTATCTTTGCCCTGACTTGAAACTTTTGGTCCAAGTTCCTCCTCATGTGTGTCATCTGCAAGGCTGGTTTCCTAATAGTGGTTGTTTTAACCCCTCTTTGAAGCAACAATTTTCAGCAGTAAGAAAGGCTGAGTAAGTAGTACAGAGAAGTTCTATATAGTTTGGGGAATTGTTTCAAACACATGACCTTATTAGCTGAATTGGATGTGGTAGCAGGCAAGTAACACTTTGAAGCCAATGCAGAGAGGAAGATTTCACAAATGAGATTTAAAAACAGGTCAGTAGGATTACTGAAGGAGTTATTCCTCACCTGCAAGAGATATACAAATTTTCTGGTTTTGCTCTATATTCTAGAGAAACCAGCCTAAACTAGAATGCTGAAGGGAAGTTAGGGTGAAGAGTCAACCTGGCAGCTCTGCACAGCAGCTCCTGGAGTAAGGCTGACAGGCTGCAATACTAAGGTATATATTTCAGATGTAACATATCCATAACAACCTTGGAAAGGCTTCCCAAAGTCCACAAAAGGAACTGAAAGGGAAGAGAATCCTACTGAAAGAATAGAAGGAAAATAATCTAGCCTTACTGCAAAAAAAAAAAATCCACTACCATTGGTTAACCTATTAAATTTATCAATAAATTTGTCCTATAAATAAAAAAAAAAAAAAAAAACAGTTTTCCAGTGTTTCTAATAGAAATAGAACCTTTATTGTCCTATTTGAGAAAGTTATTGTAACCATTCAGACAGAAAGTGTAAAAAGTAGATTCCTCTGTTGCTGCACTTGTCTTGAGCCATCTGGTTGTCTCCTTGAAAAAAGTTTTACTATTATTTTTGAGTATTCTGTTCCCTCATACATCCTTAGTTATATTTACTGGAGTTTTTTCTCAAACTTGTTACCTTATAATATTTTACATTGTTTTGTTTCTTTGATATGCCAGTTTGACAGCATGTGCTCAATAGCAAAAATCATTAGCTAGGTACATCTGGCTAAGCAGAATTCAAGAGACAGCTTTTTGGTGTATAAGTCACTGACTCAAATTTTCAGATTACCTTCCTCCTTTGAATGCCAGGAGTTGCCTGAAATGCTGTGGGTGGTACTTTTGCTTCTGTTTTCAGACAGCTAATATTTGATCATTTCCTAAACCACTACTCTTCTCACCTTGGACTGAATCCAAACTATTTTTTACTTTGACAAGCCTGTCAGAAAGTCTGACTCAGACAGTGGTGCATTAAGCCACCACACATCTTTGAATTTAATTATTGCATAGGTTTAGCACTGTCCCACAATAATGCATTCAACAAGCTAAAATTTAAAAGTTGCTCAGAGGTGGAGTGAGCAAAAAATAATAGGAGTTCTAGAGCAATATAGATTCTGAATTCCATGAAGATAAAACTCCAGAGCTACAATGTGCATGCAAAATGATGTAAGAACTTCATGGGCCTTAAATAACACAGTACAGTGCAGGAATGTTGCTGTGAATGTAACATGTGCTCATGATTTAAGGAGATCTGTCCCAAAGCGTGTCACTCCTATAACCACCCACTGTTCAGGGTGGTGGGGTGGTTTAAAACGTGTTATATAGAGCACTGTGATGCCACTGTGGCAATAGATCAGGAGAAAAACCTTTTTCTGTTCTGGGCAACTTTAATTCCTTATGGCAAAGAAGCCCTGTGAAGCTGACCTGTGAATTGCTGTAGGTGACAGGATCCCTCAGGACACTGCTGTAACTTGCTGGGCACTGCTGTCATCTGCAGGCAGTGCTGGCTCAGACTGAGCAGGCATGCAGCCTGTCCAAGCTGTGACAAGCTGTTTGAGTTGTGGCAGTGAGCTAGAGCTGGATGGTGTAAAAATGACCTGTGCAATCATCCTTAAAAACAGATGGTTTTCTTTGCCAGTAAGTACAAGGCATGTGAGTTAAATGTGGAGACTGAAATACCCTTAAAATCTCAGAACATGATAGAACACGGTTAATATTTCAGAAATACATGTCTTAGTTCATACAAACTCAGACACTGTAATCATTCAATGTGATAGGGAAAGCTGAGGCTTTCATCTGGGTTTATTAATATGAACTACTTAAGGAAGAGTTCAAAAAATCTGTCTCAGTGTTTAAATGTTTGCGCACATAACTGAGGACAGACACCTAACAATTCATAGCTGGGTATAATCAGCTTTGCAAGTCATAAAACAGTATCCTTCCTTTTAAAGTGGGGGTTATGTCTAGATCAAAGGTAGATAATTATGCAGTATGCCCAGTTTAAGAAAGTGCCATTCAAGAGGTTAATGTATAGTTGGAAGCACAATACTTTTTACGTTACTATCTGGATATTATGTAGAAACGTGTGAGTGTTTACAGCCAGCCAGGCCAAAATTCACTGAGCTCAGAAGAAGGATAAAGGAAGCCTGAATTGTTATGTTTGTATTCTAAAGTGACGACCTAAAAGTTGCATTATGTTAACTCTGTGTTTTTGACCACTGCATATTGGTAGCTTTGCCAGCTCTCACATTATTTTGAACAATGTTACGTACTCCTGTCAGCCCAGCAGATCTGACCCAGGAAGGAATAAGTATATACTGGGTCTTGTAGCCCTGGTGTCAAGAGTGAAAGTAGTGACTGGGTTTGAACAAAGGCCAGCTGCTCTGCATCACCTTCAGATCTTTGCCTGTTCTGTGTAGCTCCCAAGACCACAGAATTAAAAGGTGTGTAAATATGGTATGACTTTTAATCCACATTTGTGGAGGTTTTTTTTAAAGTCAGAACTAACCAGCTTGAATTTCAAGTTTCTTGGGGAGTTTGAAAGAGAGGTTAAATAGAACCGTTTTACTCTTCCTGGAATGATTTTGACTGTTGTTGAGATTTGGAGATGATGGAATGCGGCTTTGCTCTTTAAACCAAGTCACTCTTCAGAGTACAAATACATCAGCAGGAATTCCTTCTCTCCAGTCCTTTGATTCTCTGTAGTTATCTGTACTTCAAGATTTATGGTGCCTTCTGTAATGAGAGAAATCATATAAAATATAGGCTGCCTTTGTACTTCCTATACTAGAGCTGAATCCAGATCTTAGTTCTTTGAAAAATGCCTTCATGCCTACCTGCATCTTTCAGATCTTGGGCTTTCATAGTGTAAAGACCTATATTTTTAATAGTCTTGGTCTGTGTTCTTTTCTGATGAAGAACTGGTAACCTTAAAGTTTATTGTGAACCAGATTCAGTAAGAAGACCTGATGGGCTGAGTGAATAAATATGTATGTGCACAAACAGGCTTTTAATGATGGTATGGAAACTAGAAAATCTATTGATACAGTAATAAGTGTAAGAGCTGCATGAATAATAGCTTCTAAGTTTGGTATTAGGGCTGGTTAGTGCTATCTTGTGTGATGGTTCATTATCATAAAGCCTAATCGTTACAAGCTACAGCAGTGTCTCAGGCAACTTGGCATAATTACCCTGTGTTTCTTCAAGAAAACAAAAAGCCTTCTTTTGTTTGGCAACTGTGGTTGCCAGACAAACAGTTATATGTTTGTGATATGAAATAGTAATCATGCTGTAATATTTGGTCTTTTGTCTAGCTGCCCTTAGTTATCTGGTTTTTGCTTTTGTTATGGTTTTGTTTGGGTTTATTTGCTTTTGAGGGTTTTTTAAAATTTGGTTTTGTTGGTTGCTTGATTTGCCTTTTTTTCCCCATTTCACACAAAAAAATGCATCTCCTCTTATTGGTGTTTATTGGTAGGACACATTGTGCTGATGCTGCTGAGCCAAGCCTTTTGTTTACGGTTAAGACCCTAGACTTGATAGAAAAAGTCCTCTCCCCTGGGATTTGGTGAATAGCAGTTAGCAGTGAGGTAGATTCCGATGTGACTGAGACTCATGACATGAAATTCATGCTCTTTTTTGTGCTGTGCTCACAGCACAAAATTGAAACTTCCATGACCTTTTCAAAGAAGACTGTCACTATATGTGGTATTTAGGTGGCTCTTCTTGCTGAGTATCTGATGCAGTTGTTGGTTGTGTATTTTTGAGTTTTCTGTTGGGATTTTGAGGGGAAGAAAGTAGGTTGTTATTGTATTATAAATGGACATTGAGAGAGTAATCCTAGTTTTATAGGAGCTTTGGAAGTAGATAAGTCTTTCCAGATCTCAGGATCTTCTCAAAAATAATTTTTTTTTCCTCTTCAATCTCAGGAACATTGGTGTTTTTTCACTGAACAAAGTCCCAATCTGTCTTCTGTCTAAAACTCAGTTTATAAACTTATGGGGAGGAAAACACTGCTACAGAGTAGCAAAGAAGCTACATTTGTCATTAACTTTCAAGCAGACCCTTTTCATACCTAGGTAGTGTATGACATAAAATGTAAAGTATGGATTTTTGTGTAAATTGGGTAGAAAAGCAATAGAAAGGACAAGACATCCAGTTAATGTGTGGGAGAATTTGCCTGTAGAGTGTCAAGCAGTCAAATATGTGTCCCATGGGTGGGTTATGAGGGACTGAATGGGGCAGGAAAGGCCTTTGCAGGAGTTCCACTTGAGCCAGTGTCTGGTCAGATAAGTGTCTCTAAAAACATGATTGGAAACATCTTCTCTCCCTGAGAATGACTATTGCCTAGACTTCATGGGATTTTGTTCCACTTAACCTCTAATTTGGGAATGCCATATGGCACGTTGCTTTAAAAGCTGATGATTCCTGTTAAATGCAGCAGATTTTGGAAAATGATTTTCACTAAGTGAGCAAGAGATGGAGCACTCTGTATTTCTTATACATCCAGCACTATTAAAGAAACATATTGGGGCAGACAATAAACATTGCTAAAACACTGTTTAGTGCCTCTTGCAATACCTTAGTACCATCATTGGATGAGCTGAAATCGTGTTACAATTTATTTGTAGGTTTTTTATAAAATTTAATGGGCTTGTCTGACAAGGTTTTGACCAGGGAGCTGAATCTTCTGAGATAGGATTTGTGGTGTGAGTACTGAAATACTTGTGTGCTTGGCTTGCTTTGTTCCCTGATGCTAGGTGGGTGCAGCAGCAGAGCACTGGGAATTCTCATCTTGTTGGAAGGATTTTTGTGCCTTGCTCAGCCTGTTTCAAGCTGCTGAGCCAGTGGAAGAAAAAAACTGCTGCTCCTGTTGTGTTCTAAAAAAAAACCCTGTTGCTGAATGACTTGTAGCAGGTTTTTTGGATCTGACTGATTTACTGTTAATTAGTTGTCTTGGGATGCTTATCTTATCTCAACTTTTAGACCTTCTGGATTGCATGTCATGAGTCTGAGCCTCGTATTTTTAAGGACATCAAGTTGATCCATGATGTCATAATGCGAACTTATTTAATGAATGTTTTTTGTGCTTGATTCTAATTCCATCATGTGGTGATAAAAATCCCCTTTTTAATTTTCTTCATCAGCTATTGGTGAATAGGGTACTTACACTGTGAAACAGCTCTCACAGACTGTCCTTCTGGTTCTGTTCCAGCTTAAACATATTTTTGGTTTGGAATAAAACATGATTATCCAACATTTTAAAAAAGAAATTGGACCTGACCTGAGCCTGGCATTAGCTGCTGTTGCTCCTGTCGCTTTGAATTGCATCCAATTTGAAATGAAACTGCTACAGAAGACACTGGCAAGTGCAGAAAAATATATTGAAACAGTTAAATGTCATGCTTAGTTTTTCTTAATTGTAATATTTTAAAATACCGTAGTATTAAGTCTCAGACTAATGATTAATTGTTCATAATTAGCCAATAGCCTAGTGGAAAGAAAGAGGGTTTCTTTTCACTGACAGAATAAAAGGAAGAAAAACAACTATCTTGGTTCTTATCCTGTGGGGAAGATTGTCATTATTATGAATCAATTTAGACAATTTATTATTAACAAAGACAAGTTTAAGAGCAAGGACAAATGTTGATAGCCCCAGCCTGCATGTTCACACTCTATTACAGTGTAATTTCTTTGATAATAATTTCTCCTAGGAGCAGGAGTGACCATGTCCTTTTAGCAAGAAATCCTTTGCTGCTAACAGAAAAAGGCAATGTATCCTCTTGTGCTGTGACCTGAGGGAAAAGATAAGATCAGTCTTAAACAACTACTCTTTAAAGGGTATTTATTCCCTTATATACCCTGGGAGAAAAGTACAATAGAGGAAAGGAGAATTGCTTTTTCACTCTTGACTGAATCATCTCTTTTCAGTGTTTGTAAAATGCAGTGTGATCATTTCATATTAAAAGGAAATTAATTTTTCTGTTAGGCATTGTGAGACACATTAACAGTGTGCTAAAATGGCATTTAGATTTGTCCAGCAAGGCTTACTTGTTAAATCTGCTTGCTCACAATTCAACCAAAATAATGATAAATAAATTATCCCATTTATGGAACTGTTGGATATTATGGGCATCTTATTCCATGGAGACAGGCTTTCCAATTTGTTTTTCTAATAATTTTAGGAGCTCTATAGGATGGAAGGACTCTAAATTAGGTTTAAGCAATGGTCCAGTGGCAATATATTATAGTGTGGATCCCTGTGTAGATGTTTTTACCGTATAAAGTATCTTTTTTCTTTGAAATTTTTCAAATTAATGTTCTTTGAAACTTATTTTCTTATTTTTACTTTTCGGTTGAACAGAAGTTGCACTTGTCAGAATAAATGGTTTAATGTTTTACTCCTTCCTAAATAATATTACTTCCAAGCATTGCTTCAAACTTCAGTGCATAGTGCTTGGACCAGTTGCCTTGGTTTTCATCACTTTTTTGCAAGTGGGAATTGCTCAGCTGTCTGTTCTGCAGCACTACAACGTGCTTTACTAAAAGAAGGTTATGCATCCTCTCAGCCTAGGGACAAAGTATTCTCTAATACTTGTTCTTCAGCAATATTGAGCAGCACTTGTGTGCTAAATGAAGCCTGGGGGAAGTTACTTGACCATAGTGCAATATCTCGCACTGCCATGGACATCATTTCCCCACCCCCAGCAAATGCTTTTAACTGAGTGTTACTCTTGCAGTGGGAAGCAGGATCCCGTCACATTGGAGAACCTGGAGAAGTCACTCATGTTTACCCAGCAACAGCTGGAAACTGAGAGGGGCTCCATGTGGCTAAAATGTCTTGAGGAAGGATGTGAGATGTAAATTCACAAGTGTGGTTACTAGAGGAAAGAGGAGCAAATGTATGTGGTAGAATTTAGCTTGGTCACAAGAATCAAAGACTTCATCTTTCTTACTATGTGGGAGTGAAAGCCAGAGGTGGTAGAGGTAATTTCAGTGGTGTGTGGCAGTTTGCCATTGGCAGGTGAAAGTGTTTGTGTGGAAAGGATCATCTCAGACCTTGGAGACACAAATATGAATAATATCACTCCTGCTCAAGTACAGTAGCATGCAACTTAGCAAAAGGACACCATATGTGTCTGTTACTTAAGCAACAAACAACAAAAATGTGGAAAAAGCTTTTGCTTTCACCATAAAGTTGTGTGCTAAAGGCAGTTTGTGTTACCAGGTTAGAAGTGCTCTGATCAAATGGTGCTGCCCAACGTGAGAGCTGGTGTTTGATGTGTTCTTGACATCAACAGCTAAATGGAGCCAAGAACTCCTAAGTATAGTGTAATGTGCTGTCTTGCCGAGCCATTTCCACCCAGATGTCTGTAGGACACACACCTGGAGGAACTTGGCTTGGAAGCATGCAGAAACGCTTCTAGAAAGAGGATCAGCAATATCTTTCTTCCCACTGCCCAGCAGGATAAGCCTGAGCAGGAGGAGCTGCACCCACCATCAGTGCCCAGGACATGAGAAGAGCTCTGGCAGCTCCTCAGCAAGGCTGGTCTGCTAAATGTGTGTGTGCCTGTGACTGCACAGGGGCAGGAGGGAGCTTTGAGGGATGGACAATTGGCTGCCCCAGTTCCCCAAGCTGGTGTGTTAAATTTGCTCTATACTTTGCAATTTCTTCTCCCTTGCAAAAATAAAGCATCTGCTGCACCTTTCCTCCCTTTGCAGAGGCTTTCCACTGATCATGTGGAATTAATGTTTCTTCCCAAGATGTTTTTGCTTTCCCTTGATTGTATTGACTTGAGACAGACATTGCACTGTTCTGCTCATGTCCATATCCAAACCTGCTATTGATATCTGCTCGTGTATAGTGGGAACAAGGATACTGGGTTAAGAAAGTGATCTTGCAGTAAGTTCTACTCCACTTCCAGTGGGACCAAGATTTAAGACAAGATTATTTTTTTCACTGCTCCTGTGTATTTTATTTCACATGATTATTGATATTGCCTTCAATATTTATCATGTTTGGTAAAGTAATTAGGCAGTGACAGAGGGGTTTATTCAGTGCATGCTTTTGTGGTGAATTGATACCCTTATGTATAAAGCACAATTTTATAGAAAAAATTAGACAATTAAGTGAACCATTATGTAGAAAATTGCAGCTACTGTAACAAGGATTCCCTCTCCTTTTTAAATTAAAAAAAATTACATGGCGCTTAATGACTTCTAGTATAACACAGGGATTAAAAATATTTTTAAGGAATCTTGTGCTTGTTTAAATACTCAGAACCTGAAAGAGTACTGCTGATTACATTAACTGTATGTTCAAATCTGAATAATATAGAACAATATTGGGTAGATATATTCATTCTAATACATAAAGTTGTGCATTCAATCCATTTGACTGTCATTTTGATAGTGCTAATGATAAATTTCAGGTTCCTGCTGTATAATGAGATGATGAAGTATCCTGTTTTTAAAAGCTAAAGAGAACCTATAAAGCACAGTGTTCATACATATATTTTTTCAAATCTTGAGAAAGCTTGGTGAAAACAAGTCAATAGAACAATTGTGAATTTAACTGCTAATCTGCTTTATGTTTTATTAAATGCCGAGTGTTTTCCTAATTCACTTACATGGTAATGGGTAATCAAGTAATGATCAATGGCTCATAATTTAAAAATAGTTTAATTGTATGGAACCTTGAAAGCTAAACAGGACCTGGCATCTGAATGGCAATTATGAGTGTAACTTTTTTCCCCAAGAAACAGTAATTTTTTGGTTGGTAACTGGTGTTCAACTTAACATTCCAGATGATTTCTGGAAACTATTTTATAGTTTACCAATTCCTCAGGTAGATATTTACATGAGCCAGTAAAGGAAACGATGCATGAATGTAAGTCATAGTGTAAATTTCTATTCTGGTCAGTCTTGTGGTTTTGTTTTACACAAGGTAATAGCTCAATTACTTAGTGAAGAAGGGACTTCACCCTATGTATAAAAACTTCAGCTTGCTTTAAGGAAAAATCTATTATTTAACAGCAGCATTGAAATTCTTCACCAAACACAAAGCCCTCAGGGACAGCTGAGCACACTAGAGGTGTGGACTGGCAACCTGCAGCAGCTTGCAAAGGCATATAATGAAAAGCTAGCCACTGGACAGTTGAGTTCAGAGCTGCATTTGTTATCACTATAATTAAACAAGACAAAAGGAGAAAATATGTGGCAAATTTCTGGTTTTCTTCCAACTGTGTTTAAATCTCAGTGAAGGGCTTCAGATAATATTTAGGGAGTATGAATTTGTAAGTAGGATAGTAATAGGTGCTTCTAGAGATTGTTATTTTTGAAACTCTTAACTTACCAGATGCTTCTGCTTTCTTCTTGGTTCAGTATGAGAAAACATACGTATTTACTTTAAAGAGCCTCCTCTATCAAAAAACTCCAGTATTCTTACTGTGATAATTCAAAGGGACACAGAAGAAACCTGAAAAATACTCATTATGATAGGAATAAGCTGGAGATGTTTCCAATTTCCCTAAGTGTTTGTGGTTCCATCTATTAAATATGAGGATTTTAACACTGATACATTGCAATGTATTTTGGGGAAAAAGTAAAACCGCTACAAATGCAGATGAAATTACTGCAGTTCAAAGTTTGAAAATCTTAAGTAGGCTATTGAAGGGGACAAGGGAAGAATCAAAATATGCCAGTGCCATTAGCAAATTCTCAGAGTGTTCTGTGATTCAGGATCTTATTACAGAAGATAACAAAACATATTTAACATGAATTCAATTGCAAAATGTAAAACTCAGTCCTTATTAATCTATGACCAAGTAACTGTTCCTCTTAGCTAAAGTATTAAATAATGATCTTTTACTTCACAATTAAATAATCACTCTTGAGCAACAGCAGGTGCAATGGCATAGAGAAAAATGGAAAAGGGGCTATGTAAACTGAAAGCCAGTGATTTATGTATACAATATCTAGAAACAAATACAAAAAATTAGGCAGCAATGAACATGAATCAGTTTTGGTGTTGAATTGGGGGTAACCCCAAAATGTAGATTTGATGTATATGTGTGTTTAGGATATACTGAAAATTAGGAAGATGTGCTCTAAAAATTTTAATGAGCCAGGTTTTTTTAGGTTGAGCAATGGGATTTAAAAACCAATAGGGTGAATCTACTGGCACCCAGAGAATTGCTTTTCTATCAGTGCTGGACCCAAATGCATTCTTCACTAAAATGCATTTGCTTTGTGTGCAGAAGACAGGGCTGATTTTCCCTCTCAGAAGTTTTTATTGCTGATGATCCTTTGATCCAGCAACATTGTGCCCTTCTGGGCATATTTTTGACTCAAGTGTCTTGGCTTCAAAATAGGCACAGGTAGATAGCATACTTTTATCCTATGGCATGAGGAAGGATGTTTGGGTGAGCTGGCAAAGCATTTATTAAAGGAATGAGTCATAAGCTTTCTTCTTGTGTGCATCTCTCAACTGACTTGAGTCTGGCTGTCCCACCAGGTGCAGGAGCACTGTGAAGGTGTGGGGCAGCTCAGGGGGGCATTTGCAGTTTTGTATGGTGCTGGAAGCTGCCTGGGCATGGGTGGTTACTCAGGTGTGAGGAGGAGTGAAAATAGTTATGAATATGACAAGTTACAAATTATGTTTTACAGAACAGTTTCTGCTAAACAGTCACTAAAATCAGAGCATAATTTATACTGTAATTTGTGATTTCCCTGAAGACTGTCTAAATAAAAGTGGAGCGTGAGTCCCTAAAAAGTGGAGGTGATTCCATAATTGAGTTATTGATTTGGGTAGGGAGGGAAAAGATGATGGAAACTTCAAATACTGCTGTTCTAGTGTGTGTTACATGCTCACTATTCTGAAAATTCAATTCCCTGCTTTTGTTGTTCTCTTGTAAATAAAATACAAATAATGTTATACCGTAATGCAAGTACATAATGCTGTTCAGACCTAAATGAATGGCAGACAAATTCCATTATTGGTTCTACATGTCCACTGTGGCTGGATGTTTGTTGAAGATTAGAGTCTATGAGGAAAGGAAGAATCCTGTTAGCAAAATACCATGGAAGGCTTTAGTTTGTTTGTGGCACCTGCAAACTGCCCTGCCCATATCATGCTTTTAAAGATTTTGAACTGTTTCTTTTAATGATGTTGACTATGCTTCTTTCAGTCTTGCAAGCTGTGTGAGCTTATGGAAAAGAAATTAACAGTTCTGTGTTTGAACTGACATTGTGGCTTAGGTTTTTGTTTTATTTTAACCTATACCTTCAGAGGTGGGGAATACCAGAAGCCTTGCAATGTAATGTGCATAGCTGACCTTTTGAGCTCTGCATTGCATCAGGAGGGAGAGGAAAATATTTTGAGGCGCAAAAGAATAAGGTTAAAACAAGGTTTAATATCCCAGCACTTTGCATCACTTGAAACAATAAATACTGCAGAAATAATTGTGCAGTGCTGTGATCAAAGATGGAAGAAAAAATGGAAATATATCCTGAAACATTAAGATGTTAGAGCAATGTTTTCAGCGCCACTGTAGCTTCAATTGTATTGAACTGTGAAGTTGAGTATTACAGAAGTAAATGCCAAGTGTGACAAAATAAAATGAGAGAGAAATTAATGCCAAATGGTATCATCCAAAGCTATTAAACAAGAATCAGACACAGCTACAGCATTCACTGTGCCTAATTCAGTTGCATGCACTAGTTCTGAAAAGGAATTTAGCTGCATTTCCTCTATCCCGGATTGTACAAGGGGTAATGCATGAAATAATTGCAGTAATTGCCCCTGGGTTTGGAAGTTGTATGTGAAAAGCAGGACCTCCTGCCTTGGTTTTGGTGTTTTTTGGGGTTTTTTTTTTGTCTGTTTGCTTTTTAACAGTGAGAATAAAATCTCAACTTTTTTTTAACTGACATCTGTGATAAAATTCTTATTGATAATATTTTCAATACTCTGTTGAAATAGTAATGACTCATGGTCCTCCAAGTGTGAGGCCTGTTATGCTGCCAATACAGAGATATGTAATAAGAGACAGGCACTGTCCTCAGAGAAATTGCCACCCAAGCACAGTATAAAGCAGGTGGCTCACTGAAGTGATTTCATGTAAGTGGTATCTCTCTAGTGAGGAGCTGTGGGGCTGCAGAATCTCAGAAGGTAGAGGGAGAAAGGGACAGAAAGTTACCCCGACCCTTCATTGCAAAACTTGGAATTAAATGTATCAGCAGCTGATGGTGAATTTGTGTTATCTGGTTGGGTCTGTTCTGAGCTGTGCCTGCTCTCTCTCCTTCCCAGCCACATGGAAAACCAAATGGGAAAGCTGGCTCTGGGCTCCAGAGGCCTGTTTGGCCAAGCACCAGCTTTTGTGGAGAACATTCAGGGAGTCAGTCATAAATTTGTCTATGTACCACTTGCTGAGATGGGTGTGGAAGCTGCTTTTGTCACAAGAAGCACTGCCTGTGCTGCCACAGTGTCTTGTGGCAGCTGTGGTGACAGCTGCTCGGGGTGAGCAGGGCAGTGCTGTGCTGCCAGCAGTAGGGCGTGCAGCAGCCATGCTGAGTTACCCCTACCTGGACTTTGGCTCTGCAGCTGAAGGAGGAATGTTGTTCATGGCCCAGTTTTCCCTAGCTCTTCTTTTTGAGCTGTTCCTTCCCTTTCTAGTAGCTTTTGACAGTCAGGAGCCTTCTTGCACTGCCTTGCAGCACGACATGCAGCATTGAAGGATTAGAAAAGACCTGTCACTGTTGGATGGAGGGGACTGGGGTTCCATAGGTTTTCTGCTTGTCCTGCAGCTGGAGCCCTGAGAATCAAGGCTCGTGTGTCTCCTCTGTGTGTTGTAAAAGAGCGTTTCTGGTGACTTGAGATTGCTAAGCATAGAAGAAAAATTATAAATATTGTAAATTAAACTTGAGGTTAAATGTTCTGTTTGATCTTTGCCAGAAGTGGATGGATCTCCAGTACAGCATGTGAAAAGAAGAGAGCAGGACACCCAACAGGAGTTTTGTACTTCAAACTTTGAACAAGTTAGATGCCTGATCATTGAAATTGCAAAAAAGATACATGCTTTTATCCAATGTGTTTTAAAATAAGGGTCAAGCCTGCTGTTTAAAACATCTTCCAGCATCTGTTCTCCATTTGTTTATAAGCCCTATGTAAGTGCTTTATTGTAAAATGGTGTTTGCTGTTTTGTGTTGGCATTTAATGTGAGAAATTAGGTATCTGTCTTAGGCACAAAGTTATTTTCCTGTGGTTTTATAATTTGAAATCCCTGTAGCCTGTTGTATCCAAAGCATTGTCACTTTGTGAAACAGAAAACACTGCTCATTTTGCACAAGTGACAAACCATATTCTCATACACTCTTCATACTTGTGCTGCAGTTTCATTCTTATCTAAAAGAACACTTGCTTTGAGGATGTATAGTTAGTATTTGTAAAAAGCTGTTAAATGGTATTAAGATCTCATTTGCTAAGCTGGCATTTTTAAATAGCATTTTGCTCTACTTGTAACTCATGTTTTTTTTCTGCATCTTATGGTCCACAGCCCTTGAGGTTTTTCAGGCACTTCCAGATGCTCAAGATGGGAATGACACTCAAGTAATGAAATAATGATTTCCATGCTTCATGTTGCTTACAGGTGCATTAATACTGCACTGAAATGTGAGCTTTTAATGTTAGTAACACACAAGATAGCAAGTCTTGAAACTGTCCCCCAGTATCCCATAAAGATTCTGTAAGAAACAGGGTAGTTGAACTTTGATTTTAACAGTTACTGCTGACTTTTGTTTTAATAAATAAAAGTGAAAATCAGACCTTAAAAGTAGCTGAAGAGAAGATAATAATTCTTGTTGGATAAAACTATTTGTGCAATTTTCAACTTTTTGTGCAATTTTTAAAAGGGAAAAGAATGAGCAAAATCTAATTGCACAACAAATATAATTGCAAACTTGTAGTGTTCATATGCATGGTCTCTCTAACCTGGCCTCTGGAGCTAAGTTATTGTCTGTATCTTGTATCATGTGATGAGCAGTTTCTGGCAGAGTATGACCGTGGCTCAATGGCGAATGTCCTTGGGTTGTAATATTAAGAACAAGTTTATGTGCCTATAAGCTCAGTTTATCTAAACTTGATACTGCAGAGGGTATCTTGCACTACGAGGCTGGATGTTGCTGTCATTGACATGAAATACTGATTTTTCCATCCTCTCCAAATATATTATTTGAAATGCTAACACTTAGTAATAAGGTCTTCTTACTAAATGCACAAGGCTCTTCCATTAGTAGAAGAGCTCTGAATCTCATGTTGGGAATTTTGTTGTTGTTTGCCACCTCTACTGAAGGTGCTGTTGCCTTAGTGAAGTTGGCAGATAGCAGCTCCATGCTGTAGGGTATCCACTGCCAAATCCAGCATCTTTACTGGAAGTTGTGTTCTCCAGCATTTCAAGCAGAGGGCACAACTGAGGCTCAGGCAGTAATTCTGAAACCACTGCAAATAGTTGCTGGGATTTACCTGCTTTGACAGGATACACGTGTCCACCAGGAAGGCTCTTGAATTTCTCTGCACCAGGAAGGTTCTGGAGTATAGATGAACTGACTTAGTGGGTTAGGTATGACCTGGAGTGTTTAGCTGAAAACGATTTCATTGTCTGTAAGATACAATTTGAAAACTGAGATTGCGGGAAGGGTGACCAGGGAAGAAACCTGATTATTCATGTAATCTCTAATGGGGAGCACCTGAACAGAATTTCCTGGTTTAATATGATGTCTTTTTGACAGTTTCCATGCTCTCCTTTACTAGCTGTGAGTTTGAGACATTTAAATTAAAAAGTTCTGATACATCCTGCTTTTATTATTCTCTCATGCAACTGAAGTTAATTTTTTTCCCTTCTTTCTGTGGGAGATTGACCAAGTATTCCTGTCAATTGCTGTGGTTTAATGTTGGGAGCAAGGAGACTGCAGACTGAACTGTTTATGGGGTTTTTGACCATTCTTACCCAGTAATACCCTTGTGCTGATGTTTAAAAAGTAAAGCTTGTATTCTTTATAGTAAACATGGAGGGGGTGGTGTGTGCAAGGCTGAGCAGGGCTGAGGGAAGGTGTATTTAATCCAAAACTGAGAAGGACATTGGTGCTTTGTATTTCTAATGATCATTTTATTTGTCAAGCTCTACAATTGCGAGCAGTGCAAGCTATGCAAATGTTGGTAGCAGAAATAGAGCATTTTGTGTGGCTTTAAAGAGATTATTTTTGTCACCAAATAGTGCCTCCTACAAAATGTATTAGTTCTTTTCACTGCATCAATATAATTAGTTCACTCTGTTAACCAGCTTATTTAATCTAATACTTTCTTCTGCACTTGCTGACAATAGTTACCAAAAAAATTACAAACCAACTGAAAACAATGCAAATAGATTTCTTTGCACTTTCTTCTGCAGTGGCTGTTTGCCAGAGATGACATGCTTTGCTAAATGTCACTAACTGTTATGTATTTAGGACTTAATTATGCCTTTAAGGCACTGGCCCTTTCAAGGAACAGTGGATAAAATTGCTTCCTTGAGAGCTTTCAGCCACGCTCTGCCTGAGAAAACACGACTGCTGGTCGCGTGGTGGGAAATGAAAAGGCGAGCTGATCATCTATTTGAGATGATGGAGCATATGTTCTTGCCCACACCTCTTAGCTCTGCTGATGGATGAGTTTTCTCACTGCTTTGGGCATTGAATAAACCTTGATTAAAGCTATGTCTGCACCTGTAGCCCCAAATGCTCTTTTTATCTAGAGTTTATAATGGGGAAGAGACTTGCAGGCTGCGAAGTCTAAGATCCTAAATACACCTACATTTTCCTACAGTAAAACACAATGTGAACGGTTTATTAGAAAACAGTCACTTTGCAGCCTTTTATCCAACTTACACTGAACCAGGAGGGCTGAAGGGGTAAGAGTCTAGACTGGGACCTTTGCTCTCTAAAGAGACTGTTGACCCAGGACACACAATTGCTGCCAACTTCTAATCCTTAACTTCTTGAGAATATTGTATTTCATAGCATACTTATAAACTTCAGAATATATTCAGAGGCAACTCGTGGGAAAACAGTTAAATCAGGATTATACTGCACTGTGGAAGTATGTAGGATGTAGCTGTTGAATAATTTAATGCTTCTTTGCTCTATCAACTTTTTAGTCAATCCATTTTCCTTAGCATTTAGTCAACTCTCAAAGGTTCCCTTTCAAAACTCAGACTATTACAAACTCTTGCAGATGTGAGTCTAAGTGCTATCAGCAGTACTGGATTTCCCAAGAGCTGTCTCTCATGTCAGGTAATTTCATTTAGCTTTTTAAATCTTTAGTCAGTAACTCATTGACAAAAATAGTATCTCTGCTTCAAAATCTGCATGACCCAGTTTACAGAGCAACTGCCTAAGCTAAGACACAGTGTCCAAACTTCTTCCAGTGCTTCCTCATAGTTCACAGAACTGCTCTGTGGAGTAACAGTTTGTAAGTTCAGGATGCTGACAGCTGCCTCTTCTCTGCCAGAGTATCTTCCACCTCTAATGTGAGCTTCCTGCAGCTCACCTCTGGTGGGTGTCTCCACTCAAGCTCTTCTCCAGGGCTGAAGTGTTTGAAGAAATGGAAACAGCATCTGTCTTTGGCACCTGTTCCCCTGCCACCAGACACTGATTTAACATCTTCACTTATTTCTGGAAAACTCTTTTTGGAGTTTGAGTAGTTAAGCCTGCTATTCATACATTTATAAAAATTAGAGGTGATTGCAGCAATCCTTTAATGTGTGTACTTGGGCACATCTGGGCTAAAATATTACAGCTTAAAAGAAGGTAACATGCTGTAGTCTCAAACAGGGTCTTGCAAACCAAAAATAGCAGAACCTGAGTTCTAATAAGTAAAACAGAAAGAGGTGCACTTCACACGGATTGCTTGATTTTACCCTTGACTTCAACAGAGAAAACATCCATTGAAAAAGCCATTGTATATTCCTTGCTGCAATATAAATAAAACACAAATGCACTCTAACGTACCATCATCAGTGATATTTGTATAAAGCCCTGGGTTTACAATGGTGCATAATTTATTATTGAAATTATATTTAATTGCACTGAAATATTACTCACTGCATGCCTCTTGCTATTCTATTATAAATGCATCTTGGTAAGCTCCCTGCTTGCAGCTGAAATAATAAATGATTTCATAACTTGAGTTATTTGTGGGATACTGTAAATAGGTTTTCTGTCAGTACAGAGGCATTTTATGAACTCATTATGGTGTGGGTATTCATTGCTTCCTCTCTTCTGGCAGAAGAAGTCTCTGGACTGTAGTATCTAGTACTTAAATATGTTGGAGGAGCTAATGTTAAGAAGAATATTTGAGAGTAGGCATCAAATTATAGTTTTGCCCAAGATTTTAGTTTTACTGACTTGTATTTAATAATACTTCACTTAGTATCTTCAAATCTGTACATTATAATTATAGCTTTTTTCTTGTGTTGTAATTTCATTTCTCTCAGTGCGTTTAAAACAGATTTTTCTCCCTATGTCATAAAACTTATCAGTATGAATTAATAATGGGAAAACAACACATCTGGTATAATGGTTGTCATGAAAAATATTGAAGTGGTGCCACTTCTCACAAAGTATTTTCTTAGTACTTAGGTGAAACACAAGATAACATTGATGCTATAGTATTTTGTTTTCTAAACAGTAGATTTGCTGTGTAGTAGTTTTACAGACTTAGATGGTACATACCATCTTAATAAAAAGCTAATATTCCTCTTCTTGAAATCCTATTAAGATTACAATGCGAAATGCACAAAACTTAACAAATTTCAGTGTTTAACAGAGTTGTGAAACCCAGACTTGGTATGTTAGTATATGGCACGATCATTGCTTTCTTTCCACTTTCTAATTCTTTCTTTTCCTCTTTTTATTTCTGCCTTATTCAACACTTTCTGTGAAAGGTATTTTTTCTCCATCTTTCACTGTGTGGTCACATGTATTATTAACTACTTGCTATTCTAGCCCTGCCATAAAACACCCAGGCATGTTAATGTATGCCTAGACTTGTGTATGGCATGTCATCAATTGTGGTATTGTGACAAGTATTAATGAACTCATCCTTAAATTGGATCTATTATGGGAGACTGTGTGCATGACAGAGAAAAATGTCTGTCGTTAGCTGTAGATACGTTTTAGACATGAGGCTATGAGATGCAAGGTTAATACTATAAACTTGTCTGAGAACTCAGTGAATTTTATTTTTGAAGTACTTGATGTTAGGGAAGTTTTTAAAATCATACGGTGAGTGCATGGGTACTTGTCACTTCTGCAAATCTCTGTAGGTATTGGTAATTTGGTGTCTGTAGGTGTAGTTGATGCAGAGGAAACATGAAGGGCTGTTAAAGATTAAAGGATTGTCAGAGGAAGTTAGAGGTGGTTCAGTGCTCAGGGATGTTTGTGGTGAGTTAATGCAGGGCCTGGATAACAAGGTGGCACCAAACAAACCTTGTTACAGAGGCAGCGCTGTCAGTTTGGTGCTGACAGCACCTTGGGCATGTGCACCAGCCCAGCTTTGCAGCTACAGCCTGCCTCTGCCTGGGGTGCAGGGCGGGCAGAGGCAATTGTGGGATGGAGGAGGTGTAACAATTGTCCAAGCAGTATTATCCTTCATTACTCTGTATTAGCCAGCTGATGACTCTTGAAAAATGTGCTAGACTTGTGTGCTCTTGGGTAGAGCTTTTGAAGTTGGGAACTTTTAAGAAATTTTACATGTGAAGGAATCAGTTCTAGGAAGCAGTCAGCACCAAGGTTTGCAGTGCAGACCTGTGCCGTTTGAGCTAGTGTAGGAACTCCGTGAGAATAGGGTACTGAGGAAAGATGAAATATGCTTTTGGCTTCGTGAGATAGGAGCCTCACCCTCTAATTACTCCTGGTTAATTTACAGTTGTGTAGCAGTGCAGCCCTTGGTAGGATTCTGCTTCTGCCACTCTATCATCTTCAATTACTTGCATCTGTCTCTCCAGCTCCAAGTACCTGCCCATGCCCCCCTTTTGCCTGTGCCCTCCTTGTGCCCGTGGCCCCTGCCAACACATCTGTATTTCCCCATAGTGCCCACTATCCTCTATAGAGCTGTTTCTTTGCCAAACTGTCCTGACATCTTGCCTCATTCATTATTTCTTGTAGATTTGTTTTCCTGTGCTTGGCTAATGTTCTTCTCTGCCCTTCTTTTTCTGTTTCTGCAGTTTTCAGGCATCAAGAAAAGAGGAGAAATATCATGTTTCTCCATTAATTCTTGCTGTTTAATTAGCCAAGCTGTTTGGGTACAACCTCCAGAAGGAAAAATAATTGGGATCAACAGACAGCAGTAAAGGCAACAAAATTTTACATTTTGGATGGTCAGGTAGGCAGAAGATATTAAATGCTCATTTAGTTTCATTCCATAGTGGTAGACTCCACCCTTTGATCTATACATGAATAGAACACCCTTTGATCTATAAAAAGTATATTTCTAGTCTGAAATACGTCTGTAGTTAATAATCCTGTTTCTGTTATGTGTTTGGCCATTTAAATAAGATTTAGGACTATAGGACTATATTGTTTTAGGGATATGAATGCACAAACTAAATCATAATTTCATACTTGGACTATTTTTTTTAAGTAATTGCTGTGATGAGGTGGCTGATTTGTGCTATGGATGCTCTAGATAAGATATGGGGCTAACCGCAATGCATTTTAATGCTAACTAAAATCTTACACTAGGGCCAGTAACAGACTCTGGGTGTTTCCACTGGGTGAGTCGGTTCCCTCCCTCTTCTCTTACATCAGAAGACCTGTCTCTGATACCATAATTTGTACCATTAATTAATAGTAATGGCAATGCACAGACCTCAATGAAAAATGAGTTTTTCTTTACTGAAGAGATGTACATTTCTGACAGTCAGTGCTTGTCAAATTATGCATTCTTATTTCTTTTTTTGAGGACTTTCCCCTCTAATACTTAAGAGAAGCAGTAGAGATGGTCATTTCAGTTCCTATTTGTGATGATTGTAAATTTGTACTGCCACGGCATTAATCTTACTAACAGCATGCAGCTTACAGAAACATTTACTAATGTTATGTGCAATCCTAGAGTAGTGTTTTTACTGAAGTTGTCAAATGTGCCATAAATTTTGGCTTACTAAACTGACAAAGGCTTTAGAGTCACCATCAGGTGCAGGATTAGAGAGAGTAAACTGTCTCAATTTGTGCTAGCTGTAAAGCTTAATTTTCAGTTGGAATACAGAGATAAATTTGGCATGTTTTGTCAGTTTGAGGAAAATAGAAGCTATTATGTATTTTTACAGGCAATGGTGACAAGACCTGGTAGCAAAGAGCAGCTTCAGAAAAATTAAGAACATATAATGCCTTCAAAAGGTAAATTCTAGCTTGAATAGAACTGTATCCTAATTTAATAACTGGAGGGAGTGTAGAATCTACTACAATTAACATACTACTTGACTGTTTTTATCATAAAAGAGAAAATTATAAATCTTGCTGGCTAATTAGAACCATGATTAATTCATTGGTGATAAATTGTGAGGTCTGCTGCCTGTCCTGGGTCAGCTTTGCAGAATTAAACTTTCTTCTACCACACATAAACACTTGGACAAAGTAAGTTGGTAAAGTCCCACTTTCTGAACTCACTGTGCTTGGTTAGCAGAGTTTATCAGCAGCTCTGCTCCCTTCAAAGCTGAGAGGTAGTCTGATATTTTAATTGGAGACTGACACATTTTTGCTGATCAGAAAAATTGCCCTTTTCATAGGAAGGGAACAGGATTCAGAGATAACTATTCTAAATACTTTGTCATTACTAAGAAAACTTTGAATGAATGTGGGTATTTTGAATACACATAAACAAGTACTGTGTTAGCAAAACCAGATCACTTATAACTGCAAATAAGGAAAAAAGATCTGAAGTTTATTATAGTGTAATGATTTCCAAAGTAGTAACAAGCCTGTAGAAGGTGTTGTAGGGGAAGGGTCAGGACCAAGAGGAAATTTTGTTATGAGGGAACTTTATGGAAGAAAGAGTAGAAGGGAAGGGGACTGCTTGATTTTTCTTAAAAATTCTGTTACACTAAGTGTTTTTCCTTTGCCTTCTTGAAGCAGAGTTTTATGCTGTAATATATTAAGCTGGCTTTTAATTTTGAATGTCTTCTGTCATGTAAGAAATATAAAGATTTGCATTCTGAAGGAAGTGATTTGATTTTAGTGAAGCAATATTTTGACCTGAAAAATGCTGTTCCGGAAACTCGTGGGATAGGAAATGGTAACCCCATGTGGTAATGACACTTGGAGCTGTGCTTGACTGAGAGACAAAAATAGGTTTGGTGGCTGGTGTATTCCTGCAGCAAGACTGCACTTTAATCAGGATGAAGAGGATTGTGCAGCCAGGAAGCAGGATGATGTGGTGTGAATGTTACCTAATGAATTCATGTCTGTTAGCCTGAGCAGAGGAGAGGCTGTACTGCTTACTGAAGGCATTCAGGAAGGATTGAAGCAGGAAGAGAGATTTTTCCCTTGGCAAACACAGTTCAGAACTCAGGCTGTCCCAGATACTTGGTAGATGAAGGACAAAATCAATCATTATGTTCCTGATAATTCAACCACTCTCTGGCTTTTTCTCTCCCTTCTTCCATGTAGCTTCTCTCCAACTGTCTTATACTCTGGATAACAATAACCCTGAGCTAACAAAAGAGCTCTGTCTCTTTTGCACTGTTTTTGTGCCCCCATGTGTCCTTGCCCTACCAGTGCTCTGCTGCGCAGCATTTCTTGAGTGACACATTTCTTGAAGGAGCACTCCTTCATATCCATACTGTTTCACATCTGTTTCTTAAACATCCTCCTGTTGGCCCCCAATGCCAAAATCATTCTTGATTTTTTACCTGTTGTCTGTTCTGCTGCTAAGGCCTCTTTCTGAGCTGCTTGTTCTGTCAGTGCTCCCAGTTTCTGCTCACCTTTCTCTGTATCTTTCTCAGTATTGCAACAGTCTAATTGTCTTCCTGCCTTTCATTACATGCTCATTAATGACTCTTTGCCTCCTGCCCTGATTGTTCTTTGACTTGAGAGGCAACAACTGCAAGAACTAAAGAACATGCAGAGTGCTTGTGGACAAAGCAGAACTAAATGAAACCCAGGACTGTGAGGAATGAGAGGGGATTAAAAGACCCTCACCACAAGGGCTTTGGGCAGGGGTTAGTTTGGAAATCACAGTATTAAGGACCAAGAATAAGAATGGAGCAGGATATCCTTTAATAGCTGGCTGAAAGTGGTCTCAGCCAATGCTGTCCTGCTGAAGAGGGGCAGTCACACTTTCATCAAAGGCTCTCCCACCCCTCTTGCACTGTTAGCAGCTTTCCCACGGTATGCACTGACTTGGGTCAGTTTGCTGATGCAGCTGCCAACGTAGGGGTGGGGAAGCAATAGAAGCTACCATAAAATCATCTCTTGAGAAAGTTGCATTTAGTATTCAGAGGAACAGAGAGGAAGAACAGTACCTGGAGGAGAGAGTCTGTGTAGGAGGGATTACTGATGTTTTACTGGGTCTTAATATCTCTAGAAATAGAATGGGGGGGGAAATATATCAAAATAATTGGGAAAGTAGTAAAATACCACATCCTTCCTTCTCCCCAAAACAATTAGGAGGAAAAGGGAATGGTTATATTGACTGAGTAACTAAATAAATCTGACAAGTTGAAAGAGTTGTCAACTGGAATTTTGCACATAGCGTCAATCTAAGCAGGAAATTATTTTACTGCTGGTTTGACTTCCCTTTCTTCTCTACCTCCTCTCCCCTTACTTCATCCATCTGTTGTGCCCTTTCATTCTTGAAGGTATCTTTTTTGTAAGAGTGGTGATCTCTTAGTGTACAATTACCAAATGCTGAAGATAACAGGACCTTGGTCTCTGCCTGAGGCCTCTACCTGTCTGCAGTGACATTTCCAGTGAGTCAGAGTCTCTCCAGACAGGGACATCTCTGCAACCAGAGCCCCGTTTGTGAGGGATGCAAAAATAAGCTGTGCTTACCAAGGACCTGCTTTCAGCTCAGACAAGCACTCTTCCAAATGAAAGCATTCATTTAGGCATATGGATACTGAGTGTTGGTTAAATTAACAGATGTGCTTGCCTTGAAGTAATAGGGCTTGATATAGCGGAGAAAGGAAATTTAATGTAAAGTATCCTCAGGAAATTCAGTCTTCTCATAATTGCATTTTACATATAAATATATAGAAAAGTTCCGGCTTTATTAGAAATTTTACAGTATTTCAATCAACAATCATAACATTTTAGTATGAATTACAAACTGATAACTAGCAGGTATGTAGCAAGTAACAGTGTTTGTAACTATAGCAAAATTCTGAAAAGGGTGATATAAAACATGTTGAAGAAAATTCTACCTTACTAGTTAAGTCTGAGACAAGGCTCTCTTCTTAACTCTGAGCTTTGTTTCAAGGCCAGATCTGGTTCATGCCTTTTGTAATACTAAGGTTATATAGCAATCAACCTCACAATATTTCTTATTCCATTTGAATCCTCATTTTCCCATACTCATAACTTTCAGTCTTCTTTCACTCTGACAATTGTAAGAGATCCTTTAAGACCGTGACCAAATTTTAGTAGCAAATCTATTTGTCATGTCTGAGTAGCTTCTTAATTACTAGTAAATTGTTTGATGTCTTATCTTAATTGACACTTGAACTGTACTGTCAGCTGAGTGTGTTTTTGTAACCCAGCCAGCTGCCATGTGGAAAATCAGCTCTGACAAAGCAGAAGCCCCTTATACCTTGCTTATTTCTGGGGTTTAGCAGACACTTTTTAACTGCCAACAAGTTGAACACCTCTGAGTGATTATTTGTCTTTCAGATGCCACAGATTGTCTTTCTTTGGTTTGTGCTCACAGCATTTGTTGGTGCTCTGGACAGATATGGCCTCAATATGTCTGAATTCTTTTCTGTGCATTTGTTTCCTCATTAATGTTTGGTGGTTTCTGTGAGTTCTAATTATCTTGGAGAAGAGGCTGCTTGCATAGTGATGGTGGAGTTTTGCCCAGCTGACTGAGCTGCTGCCAGGCACAGCCAAACCATCACTGTTCTGGAGGGCTTTTTCCCTGTGTTGAATGAAATGCTGTGCGCAACACAACCCTTATTCCTCTTGCTGAGTAGCAAAATAGAAAAATTATTAATTGTAAATCACTACAATTCAAGCTTTGTGTATGAAGTCTTTCTCAATGTCATTTGAGAACTTTAAAATGCATTTTAATAAACATTATTTCCATAGTAATTTTATAGAGAAAATGCTTACTAAATTTTGCCTGACTGTGTATTCAACTTGCACCTTCTGTGTTTCGTATTTCTGAAGGGACTAGTGCTAAAGAATTAGTCTTGCTGGCAGCAGATAGATAGGAGAGCTCAGCTTGTGCTTCTTGCTGGTGTTACCCTGGCAGATACAGGCTATCAAGCAACAAACCATGAAGAACAAGGAAAATTTTAGTTGCCTGTTAAAAAAATTTGACTAAAAGAATAGAACCATGATATTTTTTTTCCAAGTGAAAGTAAGAGTCAAGTAGAGTTATGAGCCTGCTCAACTCAGCGTGCACTTGTTTCCCCCAGTCCTCTTTTGCATTCTTTACTCAGTAACATCTGTGGTATGTTCTATAACCTCCCCATACAGCAGTATTTTAATGCTACTTGTCCTCTTGAAAAGAGGAAGAAATATGATCAGGAGACAGAATGAGAAGCTAAACAACTGCCTTCTAAAGTGATTTTAATACAGTGAGGAATTGAGTGCTGAGGTATTTTAAGAGAGCTGAAAAGATTTATTGCTACTTTGTCTTAAACGTTAAGCTACAGCACTTGCAAAGTGTGGTGTCCTTTGTTTTGGAATCAGAAGATGGTTTTTCTGAGATAGTCTTGTACAAGCAATTGCAAATAGCATTTTTCATTCTAAAAAATTAAAATCTGATGTGTCATATACTTGTTTTCTTTCCCTGTAGAGCAAACAAGACTAACAATATCCATAAGACTGTGCATGATGCAAGTTACATCCTCAGTGGAAATGCAAGTTATAGGTTCTAGTCCTACAAAGGAAATGAAATTTTAGAGGAAATCCACTTGATCTGATTTGTGTTTCTTTGTCAGTTCTAAATATAACTGTTAAAAAGTTATGTAATGAAAATCACCTGCTCACAATGCAAAGGATTAAGAAATGTGTTCTTTATTACAAAATTGTCACCTAAAAATGTTTGGGCTTATTTTTTTTTCTAGCCGAGCCTTAAATAATATTTCTAGAAGAAAACTAGAAAGAATAATAAACCTATTAATGTTTATCCACTGTATAAATACAAATATACCATAGGGAGAACACAGGTACTATGCAAGGTATCCATTTTAGAAAGCACACATCTTTTCACTGTATAATAGGAGCACCTGACTTTTCTGTTTTACACATAAATTTTGTGCGGTAAATTGTAATTCTGTTGTGACTACCTGATATTTGGACTGGGAAAATAAGTATTCATCTTGTCCTAATGCATTGAAGGAAGAGATTTAAATTTTACATTCCTCTCTATTTCCATTTTTAGCATCAAGTTTCGCTGAGATGATATTATTTTCTCTCTGCCTTTTGAAGAGCTTACTGCAACTTCAGAAAATCTCAAGACATCAGAAAAATACTTTTTTGTGATCCCTTTTGTTTATTTATAAAAGATTACTTAATGGAATTCATTCTCTCCAACTTGCACACTTATTTAAAAGTCGAAATCCAGTTGCCAAGCAAAATAAACACAGCAGGGTAAGCTGCTGTGGAAAAACAATATATCAATATGTAATTTTGTTGAACTGACAAAGTGAAATCATAATATTAACCTAATAATAGTGTCATAGAAAGACAATCATAGCATTATTTAAATATTGTAATAGATCTGTAGCCTCATAAGATAAATTCCTCTGGTTTGCTGCAGAGATGCAGGTTTTATTCTTCACTTGGAGGTGTTAGTGATTTGTAATGAAGCAGTGTGTAGTAAGGGGGGTAAGACAACTGCCTTTGTGCTCAATATCCTGTAATAGCCTTGGCTGCCTGGTGCAGGGGCAGTCTTGAACGTCTTGCTTGGCAAGTGGTGCTCTGCAGAGATCCTGTCAGGTTTTGTACCTACACAGACACTTCTAGTGTAGCACCGTGCCTGTAGGGGCACATCAGGCTTTCATGACCATCTCAAAAGGAATTTTTAGTAAAACGTCCATAGAGATGGAGATAGTTTGAAGATACAAAACTCTGCTGATCATTGCACTGTAATGAACCAACATAAACATGCAAGTAGCAAAACTGTTTTGCTAGATTACAGGTATTTCAATGTTATTTGCTTTTCTTCTCTGATCTGTAACACCAAAAACTTAAACTGATCTGTCAAAACCTGGCAACAAGAATTCCTGAGGGGGAAGATTCATGCTACAGTGGAGAATGTTTTTCTTTTGTGTTTTCCTTGGGAAGCTAAGTATCAGGTTTAGTTGTTCCAGCCTGTGTTGGATTAACAAGACATTGAGTAAAAATAAGCAGAAATTGAAGCCTTTACTATTTTGGGAAGTTTGAGGAGTACATATTTTTGCTTTGTTTTCAGGAGTTTTCCAAGTGCCTATCTGGAGAATCTGTGTTCAGGGTTTATAAGGTGGGATTTGCATTTTTAGGAGATAGCCTGCTTTATTTTTTACAGCTAAATCGATATATAAAGCAGCACATTGCCTCTCCCTGTGAATCTGTGTAAAAATATTTTTGTCATCCTAAGCTGTGGCACTGGTGATTATCAGGGTTCAAACTCTGCAGAGTCTTTGAGATGATGAGCAGTGTTTTGCATAATTGAGCCCCTTCCTGTGCACCAAATGTAAGCACTAAGTGAAAATTCACTCTTTCCTCTGAAATAGGAGGACTGTCTGTGTTGGACTTCTCTGACATAAGTGCATAGCCTTGGATTGCCTGCCAGAAACGGTGAGCCCAAACACAACACTATTGAAAGGGTTTCCTTTCGTTGTGGTGTCCTTATGTACCAATCAGAGAGCTCCAGAATTGAGGCTGCTCTGTTTGCTGTCCTTACCACCACAGACTGTACCAGGAGAGCTGATGCAGTGAAAGCCAGTTTTCCCCAAGATAAGGGTTTGCAGAATAAAAATACTGTTTGAGGACTTTCCACAGGTGTGAAAATACATTATCTCATTAACAAATTAATTCAGGATTTTAAGGTATTAGGATTTAAAGGATGTGTCTGTTGTCATCAAAGTACACAGCAGTGCTCTCCATGCAATGTTCAGGAAGGACGAGCTTTTGGTCTCTTACTTCCCCCTCTGCTTATCTGGTTGAGGAGCATGTACAGCAACAGCAACATATCTGTGATGTTTCTGTCCTGGCAGCAGAATTGGCAGAGCATGGTGTCTCCTGTGAATCAAGATGATCTCATGTCCTCATGCATTGGCTTTTTGGGATTAACAGAGCCTTAAACAGTGCCAACTTCAGTCACTGTAGCCCAGATAAACCTTGGCAGTTCACTGGGAGCTTTAACATATGAGATGGAAGTGCTTGGGTTAAAAGAATAACCAGGAACTAATACTTGAGAGGTTGTGCAGGTGGTTCTCTTAATCAAAGCACTAATGCCTTTCATATTATGCAAATCCCATTGTATTACACATATATAAACTGTACAAATATTGTAATTCCCTAAGTAATGGAAGTAATGTGATTTAAGAGGGAAAGGTCTTTCTTAAAGTGATAAGACAGTGTTTATAGAGCTGAGATGAGAATAAATGAGCATATTAGAAGTCTCAAGTTATTCTTCACTGTCAACATTAAGCTGCAAGCTACCCTAGAACCTAATGTTTCATGATTTTTAATTATTGTAATGTAAAGCTGCATTTTTCTGCCTCTCTGCTGTATCTATCACATGCTGCTCAGTGAGATCTGCTGCTGTCATGTGCTCTTAGCAAAGCCTTTAAAAAATAATATATATGAGTAATATGAGCATGAGTTTCTTCTGTAGCTACTGTGTCTTACCACATGGTGAAGAGTTGATAGCCCAAAGTTCTCAGCTGACAAATATTTCCATTTGCTCTCTGACCAGTCCTTCCATGAATGCTCTGCTGAGTTGAAACTTTGGCAAAGTGCAGCACAGTTAAATACTGAGTTACACAGCTGAAAGTTAGAGCAGGTGGTACCAGTCACCCAACATGAAATGCAAATTTTAAGGTGTGTGTGTCCAGGCATGTTTTATTTCAAACTATAGAAAGGGGGTGGGACTTGGTTTGGTTTTTCAGGGTTGTTTTTTTCCCAGCTCACCAGAGTAATCAAAAGTCCTACTCCAGGCTGTCAAAATTCTGCTCTTATATATTTTTGTTAAATGAATTGACTGTTACCAGAGCTATGTTACCTTGTGGGTCACATACCAGTGAAGCTCACGTCTGGTGCTGACTTGGTTTTCCCTTCAGATGCCATAGTATTATAGATGGAGAAACAAGAATGCTGGGCATAGTTAAAATTTTACTATTTATCTATATATGACATTTTCAGTGAAGATGTAAAAATTGGTTCCTTGGGCTAAATTTCTCTTCTCTTTTGTAGCACTTCACAAGAAATAATCTTCACTGATGCATGCAGGGTGAAGCAGAATACAAACATTTCTCCTGAGGTCTTTTTGATAGAGATGGAAAAGTTATTTTACAATGAGCACAATTTAATATTTTGTTTTTGCATATCTGGAAGTAAGAAGGCCATGCTATGTAGGAAGTAGCTAATGCTTTTATTTCTTGCTTTAAAATAATGAATTGTGTGCAAAGTAAAATCACCAATTGTCATAAATTTAAACACACCTCTAAAAAACTATCTTGCTTTAGAAGTTTTACTGTCTTCAAATTGCTTCTCAGTTTCTAAAGGGGGCCAAACACTTTCAAGCTACTTACCATCAATAGTGTTGAAAACTTAATATATTTTCACCCATTTTGCAAGTGTCTTTTGTATCAATTTACAACAGAAATGGATTTACTTTCAGCAATCTTCAATAAGCTAGAGGCTGAAATCCCTCTTTTTGTCCTGATGGCCAGAGGAGGTATGTGACAATTCAGTTTACTGGTGAAGTGTGGAGCAATTTTAATCTCAAGATTGCCAAAAACTCATTTTCTGCCTCTTCCTTCTGGTTGGTTTGGTTGCTTTGGCTTTTTTTTTTTCCTTACTCCTTGATACCTTCATAGCTAATTGCTCAGTGTGAGTAAAATTAAACAAGTCAGGTTTCAGTCTCTGGCAGGAAAAGAAACTATTAACTAAAATCTCACCAAGATTTTTGAGAGAGTGCTATGTATAATTTAAATTCAGGCAGCAGTAAATTGAAAATGTCCATTGCAAACAAAATGCCTTTTCTGTTTAACAGCAAGTGTCACCTCATCCTGTGCAGTGTGGGAATGGATTTCTGTAAAGGGGTAAGGGCAAAACGGGCTTTACTTAATGACAGCTTGAATAATTAGCATTTGAGCTTTATGACTGTAAATGTGTTACATTTGTGCAGGTTAATGTATAAAAAACACATCAATGCCTATGAAATCCTAGATATGTCCACCTGGTATTAGGAGTGTAATTCAAATTAGTGCCTTATGCCTTATTAAACTACTACAGATTTAGTTTATCTGAAGCAATTTGCTTCTTGGCAACATGAAGGGGTAGCTTACTTACACGCACTTATAAAAAAATTTGGTTGAAACGTGGATGAGACCTCTTTACAGTAATTAAACTGTCAGATAAAATTATTCAAAGGCTTTTTTAATAAAGAAAAGGTTTTTTTAGTTCGATTTAAATTCTATTAACTTTTTTATGCAACCATTACCAAAAACTCATTGTCTTCTACTTTCTCATGAATGACATTCAATTTCAGACTAGTGAGTGGTCAGGTGCAAGCCTAGCAGCTGCTTTATGTGGGCCAGAGAACTTGTGATATATTATTTTGTCTTAAACCTGTGTGATTAATGATTTCAGTGTGAAACCTGAATGTGGAAATGACTGCATTTATGTGAGGAGCAAGAGATCAATTTCATGTTACCAAAATTCAGACTGAAGTCTCTCTCCAGTCAATGAATTTGGAGGGTAATTCAGAACAGGATTGTCCTTGAGGGTTTTTTGTCTTCCTGTGGGGGAAACTCCCCTATCCTGGAATAAGAGATATCAGGAGAGAAAAGCTACAAGTTTGCTAGGTGATTTATTTCTCAATGGTGAATTTCTCCAACTCTTGACTTTTTTTTCTGTCTTATATCAGAACATGTCTGGGGGCCTGATCACACATAACCCAGTACTTGAGAAAAACTTAAACTGTAATACTGCACATGAGTTCAAATGCAATTGCACCAGATGTGAGAAGAGCAGTGGTAAATAGCCACTCCCATGCTCTAATTATGCTGCAGATCATCTTCTTTGCCAGTGTGTTAACTACTGACCAGATCTGTCTCTCATCATAAGTATTAGTTACCTACTGGAGGAGCAAGTCTTCAAGTGCTGAGGGAGTTTATAGCTACGTGCAAGGCAGTCTTCAATTAGACAAGGGAAAAATTATTTTGAGGGGGGTTTTGAATTCTTATGAAATAAAAAACCCAACAAAAATAAAAAAAAACTCACAACAACACAAAAAGAAACCCCAAAAAAATCCCACAAACCCAACCAAAACCAAATAATTGAAAAAGTTGCTGCACACAAAACAAAAAAATCCCCAAGCAACTCAGAAGTGGCTTGACTTTTTTTAGGTCGTTCTGAACATACTCTTAGAGATACTGACTAAAAACTTGGTATATCCTAGCAATCAACTGCACTGTTAGTATGACAGAATCCATCCAAACAGGCACTTGAGATTTTATAAAAAACTAAAACTATAGTGGTTTACACACTTGAGCTGTGCAGCTGTTTCCCTAAGTTCTTCAGTAAGAGATACTTCAGACTGTCGCTAGCTACTAAAATTCATTTCCAGCACTGAGACCATGGTTGTGTGAATGAGGGTATTGTTGCTAGTAAGGTTGTTAAGAAACTGTGCTGAAAATAACTGAGGATAATCTTGTCTGTCTCAGTCCTACCTCTCCTAAATTCTGGGTGTAATAACAGTCTGTTGCATAAGAGTTTGTTTACAGCTTTTCTTTGTGCAGAGGATAAAATGGGGAAAGAAATCTGAGTGTCCATAACAACAGTGAGACCCAGAGGAGAAGATTCAAGTAGCATTAAAAAAATGCACTTTGCTTCCTGAGCTACTCTTTGAACTCATAGCACGCAGATGTACCAAGCTGATGCTTAGAAGCAAAACAGACCTTTGTGGTGTTACCCAGTTAAGCATTTCACTCTTCCAGGAGAAATCTCATTTATACTTTTTCATTATCTTTTCAGGGTTATTTGGTGTTTCTTGGTTTTTTTTAAACAGCTATTTTCTCCGGTCTCCAGGTTTTGTTAGACAAAGATTGCTTGTAGCTTTAGATTTGTGACTTAATTGCCTGCTATATTTGCTTTGCAGTTAAATGCTGACTTAATTCAATATCACTATTAATTCACTAATCTTATTGTTTGGATCTCTGCTGTTACTTAATTTGGGGATAGTTCTTTAACATTACCCATCAGATCAATAGAAATGGAGAGCATTTCGAGTATTTGTTGAATGTTAACATCAGCTTCATTATTGTCCATTTCTGAGAAACTACTGAGGAAAACCATTTAAGGTGTGACCAATTGAAATTGACTCAGGTCCCCTAAAAAACTCTAAACTTGTGATTCACTGCTGGAAACCTCATATCACGTCTCACACAGAGCAGAAAGCAAAATCTGAAACAGGTGATTTGTGGCTCCTCTTCACTAACCCTGCAAGTTCTAGCAAATTCTCCTTTATATGTTCCATCCCCATCCTGGTTCTGAGAAGGTATGAGCTTGTCATATTACCTGTTCTGCTCCTGTTGGAGGTCTTGGTTCAAATCAGACCCACTCTCAACTGAGGGGATTTAACCCAGCTAAGGTTTCAATGCACTCCTGGTTGTTGGTATTTAAAAAAGCTTTATTCAAATAATACTAATAATGATAAAATATCTTCAGTGTTCTGTGTCAGGTAGAGACTTTGGCATTGCTGCTGGCTGCCTCCCTTGACACTGAAAAGCTAAAGGAAATGCAAGTTTGCTTAGTGTCCTGGAAAAAAACCCCTAAGTTTATATTGCCATCTATTTGTGGAGTAGACAATAGAAATATTTCTAATTGGGAAAATATTGTCAGGCAACTTTCATGTACCAGTGATGATGCAAACTGGGCTGAGAGAGAAAACACCCTTTGGCACAAACACTGAAATGGGCTGAACCTTTGCCGGTGTAACAGAGCTGGTCACTTTGGAGGTGCAGGCTGCTAGTCCTGGGCTGAGGAGCAGCTCAGCAGGACCTGTCTCGGTGCCCGCCAGGTGACATTCTGGCAGAGTGATGGGATTGTCCACTCCTCACTGGACAGCAGGCAGTTGGTAAAATGGTCACATTTTGGTGGAAATTCTGCTTTTTAATGGAGAGACCACCACAGCAGCTGTGGGAGAGTGCAGGGTGCCCGTGCCCTGGGGTGGTGCTGGCAGGGGACACTGCCAGCGTGGCCCCGGGCACCCTGCCTGCAGTGCTGGGCTCTGCTCTTCTGCTGCACAGTCTGGGGTTTTCTGCACATTCACCAAGCTGCAAGCTGTGCTGGGTGTTTCTACCTAAACTTACAGATGTATTAGAGCAACAAAAATGTCAAAGAATTAGTGTCTTATAATCAGCATCCTCAAATTTAGTTTCCTTCAGATTTCTTAGTTCTCAGGTTATGAAAACCTGCTCTTTTGGGGTCTTAGCATTGATGTTTTCTAGTAAAGCAGGGATTTCCTTTAAAATGCTTCAGTTGCTTCAAATAGGACAGTGCTTATTGATTGCATCCCTGTAAGACAGGCATTTGTTTCCTCTTCCACATACATTTTCCATGTATGCAAAGATCAACTGGAGCAAGAAAGTGGAATCATGAGACAGGGAACTCCTGTGGAAGATAGGCAGTTATGTAATTTAAATTAGTCTTGCAATAAATTGGTACAGGAGATGAATGAGGGAGGCTAGCTTTTCTATAAAAAGGATTGATTGTGCTTTTTATTGTTCATTTAATTCATAGGTTTTTATCCTTTTCGTCTTTTGTTTTTTAATCTGTACAGGATTAGTTTCTAAGTAATTCAAACTCTGCATAGATTGTTTAGTGTCTTTTAATATTTGTATTCTTCTCCCTCTACACCTGAGGGAAACCAGTTCATTCTAATTTTTTAAAGAAATATGCTCTTACAGGCTTCCTTTCTGCTGCCACCAGTCATGGCACAGTATGAAAGTGAAAGCTACTGTAATCACTGAGTTCAGGTTTCTGGATAATGGCCTGGCCACTGTAGAACAACATTTGAAGCTGTATTTCTGCTCAGCTCTACTCAGTGGATTAAAGCAGAACAGAGTTCTATGACAATACCACTAGACAGGTAAACTAGGAAAAAAAAAGGAGTAACCCTAGTAGTGCATATTGTTTTTCTTGTTTACTAAATTATTTCTCTTATGAATACCTTTTTAATTTCCCTTGAGAACTTCAATATATTGAAAAGAAAAAAAAATTGTATTCAAAACAATGAAATTTTAGAGCAACTCTGGTAAAGCAGGGGCAAGGGAAATATCAAAATGGTTAATTTTTTTTTCTTTGAACATATAACACATTCCTTCAAAGTTATCTTGCTCTCCCTTTGACTACAGCACCCCTATTGACATCAACTGGAGTTTAATACAAGCAGATACTGTTGAATAGACTTCAAGGGAACCTGTGTGATGATCAGGGAAGAGAATTTAACTCTTGCTTCTTAGCACTGAGAAAATAAAAATGATATATGGGAAACTCCACTTGTATTCACAGCTGGCAAGAGCAGCCTTACATACATTCTATGGCCTGATTCTGTTTCCAGGATAAAGAACAGATACAACGTTGATCTCCAACAATTTAAATGAGGGCTTGTAATATCAAAAAGCCCCCTCAGGAAATGGCAGGAGTGCAGAGGCAGGTGTGGCTAGAGTGTAAAGCATGTCATCCTATAGGAAAGGATGACAATTACCTTTCCCAGACAGGAGGAAGCCCTGAAGTGTGCTCATCTGCACTTTTATATCTGATGTTTAAAAGCCAATGGGGACAATATTACCTTAATATTTTTAGTGGCTACTTTATCCCAGCAGACCTTATACTAGATCAGACACCATTAATCTGAGTTACACAGGCTTTTCAAAAGATTCAGCGTAAACCAGCAGAAAAGCACAAAGGCAGCAGAAATGCAGAGTGTGCCATGCCTGGCTGGGTAGAACTGCGTGTTCTGCCTGGTGCAGGTCAGGTTGGTACCTCTGCAGCACCAGCCCTGCAGCCCCTGATTTGGGAACCAGCCTGGTGCACCTCCTGTAGAGTAGAAGTAGAGAAAGCAGCACCACTGAAATTCACACCAAATGTGAAGTTACTGTGCAAGTCTTAGGAGAGGTGGGTGTGTAGAGGGCTCTGTGCCTGAGAGGTGATCGGGGCAGGGCCTCCTTGACTACAGACTGCATGTGAGATGTAGGGGTTTTTAAAGTTATCTTTGGAAATTGCATTTAAATCCCTGGGCTGTGTGCTGTAGCTGGGGTGGAAATGCAGCTGTTCTCATGTCAGGAAATATCTTAATGATGGGTTTTGACCCATGCCTTTTTGTACTTTGAATATTATAAGCAGTGGTAATTGCCCAGCAGGTGAATAGTGGAAAATCCTGAGTGGTGTGTGTGACAAGGCAAGAGCCTGCAGCTGGGCTAATTAGTGCTGACAAGAGAATTTTCCTAATCCCGTGCTACCTGCAGGCTTGTGCTTCTCATATTGGGTTGACACCGAAAACAAACCTTTAGGGGATGTCATTGTGGTGGGAAACTCCAAATATTTTCCTCCTTGTGTTCAGTGGGTGTCTGACCCCATGTGCTGCTAACATCCTCTGTTGGCTGTCACTGCACTGAATGGCAGTGGAGCTGTTACCTTTTCTCACACTCCAGCATGTTTTTGTAATGGACAGTAGTAGAAATTTCCTTCCTAAGAAAGAAGGAAAACAAACATTGTCTTAGCTGTTGCTGGAGGTTATAGTCAAAACATTGTTTTCTTATCACTTGATAGAAACAAATCTGGCAAAATATTGATGTGCATGTTGCTTTACATCTATCTTTGTCATTATTCATAGCTACCCCCACCCATAATGCTGAATTTCCCCAAGTGCCATCTGTCACTATCGTCTGTGATTAAAAAAAAATAATTAGAAATTGGTCGCAAGATTATGTACAGCATCTGTGGGTGCAGGAGCTGTGATAAAACCTTCCTTGCTACTAATTTTGATTGCAAAACCCTACAATGGGTAGAAGTAAAGAATAATCTCCCTCCCATCATAGCAGTGGATAGCTGAATAAATGAATGTAAGATACACCTGCACATAAAATACACATCAATGTACATTGGTATTTAAGATCTGCTTTACTCTTGCAATTTTTTATATTTCATTAGTATACAGTAAAATTCAAGAGGCCTTCATTAAGACTGCAATTCAATAGCAGATTGGCCTACTGTGGAAAAAAAATTAGGATGCCACGGATTTTATTAGCACTTTAAAAATTGCACCAAATGAAAGTTGACAATTTTTGCATTTTCTTTCTGAAAATACAAAGATGCTCATTATGATTTTTCTGCTCCCTATTTATCACTCCTATATCAACTCCTATACGATTCAGTATTTCCTTTAATATGGAAAAAATACTTGAGACAAAAATTCCCAAACACAGTGAATTCTTTTAAATGTGTGTATGATCTCTTTATGCAGAAATCCTTTGCTTGCACAGAAGGAGCTGGAATGGAAAGAGAACAGTTACAATACTATCTCTGACAATATATGAATATAAGTGTTACTGTATTTTTAGACCAGATCATAATGATTAATTAGACAGTCTCATAAATAAAAGTCTTAACTCCTAATAGTGTAAATATAATCTATACTTTTTAATAAAAATAGAAATGTAAAGGTATCTACTACATTAAAAAAATAATGCTGTTTACAGAAGTTTTCACAGGTTTCTTGTAGTGGTTGATTCCATATGCATAGACTTCACCTTTACAAAAATGTGTGATTATCAAATGAATTTGAAAAAAAAGTTTAATGGTGATGGTCTGCTCTTGGTCTAAATGTTGCTTTGGCTCTTTTGTTTCTGAACAAATTCTGCTGTGAATAAAAATGGGTGGTCATACATCAAGATGTCTAAGTCCATAATGCTTTGTAGTGGTTAGAACCAAATTTTTACCTGCTCTTTCTGGAATAAAGCTAGAGGTACAAATTTCAGAATTAGTAGGTATTAGAATCAAGGACATGAACCTCTCACTGATGCCTTTATGACTTCATTAAATCAAAATACTTAGCTTTGAGCCCTTCTTAATTTCATCTATATCTTGGGCTAAAATAAATGTCATAAGAAAGGATATTTTTTCCTCCTGTTAAATCATCTCAGACTACCACAGGAAAGTCTCATGTTGTGTAAGAACTGAAAGTTTTACTCTTATAATATATATTTCTCCCATCAAATGAAATGTACACAAAGATTATTAATTCAAAAAACCTTGGAACGTTGTACTGTGGGCAAATAATGTTTGTGTTTGAGTACCTAGAAGTGGTATAAGAGTAGACATAGGTTAACTCTAGCTAATTGTGGAAGCAACTTTCATACACCAGGAAAACATGCTTAACATCTGAAAAGTAAGTTAAGTGAGCTTGGAAAAATGTTAAATATTATGGTTCATTGGCTGCTTCTGTTTATGTTGCTTAGTCATAAAGAAACAGGTGTGTTTAGTTTCAGATCTTTATTCAAGTCACTAGAGTATGCATACCACATTGAAATGTATTTCATAAAAAAAAAAATCAGTTCTCTCTTCAAGTGATCCTTTTGTTCAGAAGTCGAAGTTTGTATTGGCTATAAAATGAGCCCAGATTTAGTGTTGCTCAGGTCTGTCATTTATCACACTCATTGCTCCAGGAGCAGTAATCCTGTGAGGTATCTAACAGGAGTCCCTAATAGTGAAACCCAAACCAAGCTCTGGGGAAATGCTACTGTTGGGTGAGAACCTTGAGACTGCAGCAACCTCCAGAGTCAAAGGAATTTTGGCTTCAACAGGTCAGAGGAGGGATGTGCTGGTATTTTAGATTCAAGAGAGTTTTCCAGCTCCAGCCAGGAAAGGCTGAATTTGAATGGCTGACTGCTGGATATCCCCAGAGAGAATCTTTTATGGGAAGTAATGAGCCACAGAGGAATTTGGGAATCCAGTTTGTGATGTGTAGTAGGGAGACTGAGGTTGGGCCTGGGCAGGGATGTAACTTGTGTTTGCTGCCAGGAGCCCTTATTGACATTCAGATGTGATGAAAAGTACTGTTACGGCTTTTTTTTTTCCCTTTTAATATTTTAACTCTGAAGCCTCTTTTCATTTCTCCTTGTTCTTTATTAGCTTAGACTTCTGATTTGGGCTCTCCAATCTAGAAACTGGGTGGTTTTGCCACTGTTGCTGCCTGAGATAGGAAGGTTGTTCCTCAGAGCGTGTCCCCTTTTCTAACTGAAATGCAGATTGCTGCTGAACAGAGTCCCTTGAGTGGAGGGAGAAATCAAAGAAAACCTTCCTTAAGAGCTAAACTACTCTGTGGCTTTAAAACAAAATAAAATTTGTACTATTAATCTTCATATTAGAAACCTGCACATCTTGGGGAGTGGAAATGTTTTTACAGTGTATTTGGAACAAATACGATCTTCTTCCAGCCCTTGCTCCAAGCTGAAAGAATGGCTTAGGTATACCTCTGAATAAATTTTATTGATTCAAAAAAAGAAAAAGTCTATCATGTAAAAGTATGGGAGATTTTTTTGCTTGTTTTTCACCTTGACAGAAATCAACAACAGGAACTACAGCAGCCCCTTCAGTGTGTTGTAAGGGCCAGATGTCTCTGGAAAAAGTCCCATCCCCTGGAGTGCTGGGCTTGTTAGAGTTTTATCTGTGTGCTCTGTAAGGCTTTTCTCAGTTTTTCACTTAGAGATAAAAACATCAAAATGGAACAGTCAAACGCTATTTGAAGGGCTGAACATCTTGCAGAACTGGATGGATTTATACCACAGCATCGCCATATAATGTTTTTCTGACAGACTTGTTCATTCATTGCTCAGGATATACAAAACATCCTTAACCCCCTCTGAACCCAAAGGGCCTCTGACAGGTAGTATTGTATAAATTGACTCACTTCTCATTAACTACTTTTGTATGGAAATTTCTATGGTTTTGCAAATGGACATGGCAGCAAATTCTTGTTAGTGCAAACTGTTTCATCAAAACAGGGATAGGGGTGGAAGGATGGTGCTTTTTTCCTAATGATGTCATGGATATCTTGGAAAGATAAAGTCTGATTTTTGGGTCAGCATTGGGTCAGTGAGTAACACAGCTTTGGCACAGCAGGCTGTGCTTCCTGCCTATTTGCTTCTGTGCTGTAGGGACAGTTAAGTATGTAGAGGGACAGAAAAAACCCATAACTTGATGGTTAGAGGACTTGCTTTAAATCCTGATCCAAAACTGGAGCGGAAGGACAGGGTATCCTGGGGCTTGTGGCCTCTCCTGCAAAGGCACCAGATCACTCCTTACTGGAAGGTGCTTCTGGTCCCTTGTCTATTCAGTATATGCAGGATATTTATTCTCTCATGTATTCATGTTTTCCTTAAAGGAATGGGGTGAATCATATGACCCAAAATGGAAACAATTTTTGTCAAGGAAAAACCTTTCCGTTCCATCTAAAATGTTTCTTTGTGTTTTGAATCAGACTCCACACTAGCAAATTGATTGTTGACATAGCTCCAATTAATTTGCTGGTTTTTTGTTTTCACAAACCTTCCTGACATCCTATAGTAAGGTTTTATCTGAATTAAGAAACTTTATTCTTTATAAAATCCTATAATAGTGATAGTTGCCTTGTTTTATGTGAATTTGTAAAGCTTTTTCCCAGCAAAGCTATGAACTCAATAGACTTGAATAGTTTGGCACTCCTGTAGCCCAGCTCCTGGAATTGAAAATCATCCTTCTTCTCGAGACATTTCCTGTGTTTGTCAGCAAAGCTGAATCATAATGCTACATTTCTCCTATGCATTGACAGTCTTGTGTGGCTAAGGTATGAAAAAAAACCCAGCACCTCCTCCCTGTGGAACCTGGGTGGAAGAATCTCATCCATCACACCTGTCTGTGCCAAGGGTTTGTTAGGAAGAGTTCCCTCTGGATGAAAATTGGACTTTCTGTCACTAGAGCTTCTTCAAATCTGACTCTGAACAAAGGTTTGACTTTTAATAAGATAATTTCCTCTGTCAGTAACCAGGCAGTCTCCAAGAAGGGAATGGGTGTGTAAGTTTTCTCCAAGTATTTTCTGCAGATGGTTACAGATACCAGTACCTCTCAAGGATGCATTTCCACAAAACAGGTACTGGGTTATCCTGCTCTGCCCACAATGAGGAGAAGCCGCAGTAGAGATGGCATTTAATTCTCCCTCAGCACCAGTCATATGTGTCCCCCAGTGAGGCTCACAGAAGGTCTGGGTCTTTATTATATATCCTCTACAGTGTAGATGATCAATTTTTGTCTCCTGATAATTGGCACCTATATTAGAAGTTCTGTTCAGGTATTTTGAGTGGCTCTACAACAGATTAGCAGCAAAAAAATATTCAAATCCATTCCTAACATTATTTAAATACTTGATTATGAAAGCAAACGGTATTTCAGAAAAAAAGTCTTTAGTGACTAGGCAGTAGTTTAACATACAACTTGATAATGTAAAACCAGATTTTTTACTCACAAGTGGTACTCAAAGCAGAAATACCCAAGTACTGTGCATTTGAGGTAAAAATTACTCCATCTATAGAGACTTCTAGAACAGAGAGGCACAACTCTAATTGTTCAGAATTTTTTAAGAATATTGCCACATCCTGAGATTTATCTGATAAAATCACTTTATAATTATGTCGTTGCAACTTAAGATATTTTGTCTTGGAGAGGAACAGTAAAACTAGTTTACACTCTCCTGTTTGCACTGCTGCTTTTAGTCTCTGCAAAGCAGGGAGTCATGTCTTCTTTTGCATTTATAGCTCTTAGTTTCAGCTGTAACCCATGGGACTGTTGCTAAGACCAGGAAAATGGAAGATTTTTAATAATAAAACTATAATGTCTAATTAATAGGTTTCAGTGGTGCAGCTGGGATACTTCTGGCTCTAGAAGGGGGATCTGTGAGGGTGGCTGCTGCCCAGCCCTGCTGTGTTGTGGGACTGATCCCCCCAGCAAATATAAAATGACCACTTTGACACAGTAATTCGTTCTCCACTTCAGGATGCACAAAGTAAAAATTGGAATGCACAGAAGTTGGCTGTGTGCCTCTAGAAGGGCTGTGGATATCTAACTGCTTGATGAGCTGATCATTCCACAGGGTTGTATGGAAAGTGACCAAGGTTAAGTTAAAATAAAATCTATTTGCCTATTTTTGTAAGACTTAGCATATAAAAATTAAAACTTTGCCTTTGTATTTAAGCAATTTTAAGATTCTTTTAAAGTAATAATCAAAGGAAATGGCAGAGCAAGTTGTTTGGTGCTGAAAAAAATCCATTTTTCCATGTCGGGAAGATTTTGATTTTTTCACTTTTTTTCCTTGATAAAATAACACGAGCCATTTAGCTGAAGTGAAAGAAGTTACTTTAAAAGTTTTAGCCCAGACAAATCTGCAGTTTTTCCTCCTAAAGAAGTGTTTGCCTAAAGCTGTTTACATTGCTCTAAGACCAGCCTGTGAGAGGAGCAGTGTCTTGAGGGACAGAGACTGAACATTTCCTACTGTGCTCTCCATCAGCAGAGCCCCGGCAGCAAATCCCCCTCCTCCTGCAGCTGGTGAGTGGCAGCCAGGTTGTAGGGTGGCTTCAGTTCCAGCAATGATGGGGTTTGAAATGTCTTGCAAGATAGGCCTCCTTTCAGAAGGTAAAGGCTATAAAAAGCATCCCCGTATCAGGGGATTCTTCTTCAAAATAAGTTGGATTTTTTTATTGGAGTTCTGTCATTGTATGTGGGCACACAGGGATCTGCTGCTTCCTGGGAATTTAGAGTCCTAACTTTGTGTGAGAGAGATTCCAAGTCTTCTCTGACTTGAATAATTTTGGCATGAAAACAATCTAGCTCTGTTTGAAAATAGGCCAGATGAAGAGAATTGTTTTTCCCCTTTTTTCTTTCCTCCCCACTGTGTCTCCCAAGGCAGAACAGGGATGGGCTGGTTTGCACAGGCAGCTGAGAATGACTGGGGCAGAAAAAGGGGCTTGGCTGGTACAAACCTTGTAGCAGCTCTGGGTAACCCGGCTGGATCCTGGAACCTCAAGTCTTTGTGGGCAGAGGTACTGTGGCATAGGGCTCCCCTTGCACCACGACAAGTTTTTTTAAAGCATGACAGGATTAGAGGGGGGATCTTTGTATTATAAAAGGAAACAGGTTTGGTAAATCTAAAAAAAACCAAAAACTTATCAATAAGATTTCAAGAATAAAAGCTGCATTCTGTGAATGTTTCCTCGCTTAAAAAAACTGCTTCAATGATATAAGATTGTGTGCATAACCTGAAAATTAGTTGTAACACTTTTCAGTTATCAGTTTGTAGTGATTTTAAAGTTCCAGTTGACTATAATACTTGCTAACTGATATGAAAGTACTTAATTTTAAATTAAAAATTACTGCCTCTGGAAAAAAAAATTATTCTTCTTTTTAGAACACTAATGTAATATCTTTCCAAGTTTTCTTTTATTTTGTGTAGCTTAAACAACCAGTATGCAGCTTTAATGCTGATTTGTTTTTAATGCCAAGTCTGTAAATATAGGATTAAATGTAAATCAGAAATACAGTAATATAATTGTCACATAAAAGATTTTATAGTCAATTAACAAGAGCACAACTGTGAAATAGAGGAACTATTTTAGAATGGTTTTTTCCTTCAAGAGGAGTATAGGCTGATATAGATTGGAGAAGCAACTGCTTCCTCAATCCTTTGAGTATCCTCTTCAGGAATAGACCTGTTGCTTGCTTTTCAGGGTGAAGTATGTGGGCTGCATTGAACTGCTGTATCTCCCTTGAGACTGCAATTCTTGTTTAGTTTTTAGGCTGTTTACATCTTCATATTATAGCAGCAAGCCTTGAAAGAGCACTCAGTGTGCTTCATGTGCTCCTTCTCAGTGTCACCCTTAGATGAAAGCGTGGGGATCTGGAAGTGCTGGGACTGTGACCAGCGTGGCCCAGCAAAACAGAGCTTTGTCCACTGCAAAGCCTGGCGATACACATTTCCCATCAGTGCCAGCTGTCAGGCTGGGCTGGGAATGAGTCTGTCAATTCCTGAGCTTTTCTAACACTTGCTCACTCTCTCATGTATTTCAGAGCATGGCCAAGCCAGTAAAGGCACTTTTCAGGTTGTAACGTGGATCACACTCGGCATGTGCAGGCTCTGAGCTCAGAGCAGGACAAGCCCCATTGCCTTTAAGGGTTCTCATCATGCAGCATGCCAGGAAAATGGCTCTGTGGGGAAAATGGCTCCGTGGTTGGCAATGCACAGGACATAAAGCAGGGATGCATTTCAAAGAGGCTTTCTGTGTAATGTTTATTTGAAATCCACAGACTCACTTAATCAAAGAAGGAAAAGTGAATTGAATAGGTTCAGTGTACCTGGAGCAAGTAATTAACTATTGGTTTTCTGACAAGATCAAACTTGATGGCCAAAACCTTTGAATAGGAGCAGAACAGAGAAACTGACTTGATTAATTCAACCTCAGGAGTGCCATCCTCATCACTGTTACTGTCAGGGAGATGGGAGTCAAGCTGGGCAGGAAGAAGCAGTGGGGGTGCAGTACTGCTCCTCAGAGAGCTGGGACTTTATTTCAGGAGAGATTGGGAATGCAGTGAGGGCATTCCCATAGGGAGGCTTTAAACCTGCTGAGGCAGAAGCTTGAGAAACAGATCCAAACCCCACATTTTCCCATGACTGTTCTGATTATCCACCATGCTCCATATCAAAAGCCAATAATGATGCTAATGAATGATGCTGTCTGGAGCAGTTCAGCCACCCTGCAGTCCCAGCACTGCGGGAGCTGGGAGGTGGTGGGCTGTAGCCAGAGCAGGGGTGTAGCCAGTGGCTCTCTGAGCCCTGTGCAGAGAGAGGCTGTTTTGGGAGATGTTGCCAGTGCTGCTTCTGCTCCCTCCTCCCCTTTCCTTTGCACAAGGCTCAGGACAGTTTTTTGCAAATCTGTTGTTTCATCCCTTATGAAAAGGAAAAACTTTTAAATATATCAATTTTGTAAGATAACTTTTCATATTTCTCATCCACTCTTCCTTTACTCTATGAATTAAGAACTGTTAATTTAAAAAGCAGCATTTTTTTAAAAAATAAGTAATTTATATTCCTGATATTTGCTTAATTAGACTTTTAGAAATATATTACCAACTTGTAATATATTTTTGAATAAGGTAAGTCACAATTCTCTAAAGTTAGTATCTGTTTCTGGGATCCCCTGCTATAATTCATATTTTATTTCTTTTTATTTTTCCCTTTGCATAGTGTTTCCAAATGTGCTCTGGTCACAATAACACTTGTGCTGAAGTTTAAGCCCAGGATTTCAGTCAGGCAAGACAGGAATTAGCCTGGGTCTGTGTATCCCCTCCTCTGTAGCCACAACAGCACCTTGGTGGCTGCTTTCTCCACCTGTATGTTTCTCAGCATCTGCCCTGTGTGGCTCTCCAGTGGCTGAGCCACCACTTTTTGTATTCCCTGTGAAGTCTGGTCCTTAACATGCATCATTGAAGCTGAGAGAGTTTTATTCCTTCTTAGAAAAATGTTTGCTGTGGCAACCATTAAGGAACACATTTGAAACTCCTGCTGAACTGCTGTTTCTTGGAATGTTCCTTTTCTGTTTCATGAGGGCCATATCCTGCAGCTGGATCTGCTGTGGTGTGTATGCCAATATAGTTATTTTGTATATCCTTTTGTGTATGCTTGTACGTGTTGCCTGCAAACCTTATTTGCTGTATTTATTTTGAATTTAAACACGGCAGAAGAGAGAGAATAACAATTCTTGTAACCTTTCTTAACTACTTGGTATGTCTAATGTCTGCAAATAACCATTTTGTTATGCTCAAAGTGCTATGTCTTCTCATTGGTAAGGCCCACTTTATAGAGGCTGTACCTTGAGTTTCTCTAAAATTGAAGTGCACTGACAAGCAAGATCTTTTGTGTCCAATCTGTCTGAAATGCATGGAAAAAGTTGTATTTCTGTTCTTTTCTGCTCCATTACCAAGGTAATGAAAGGTTGTTGCTTACAGCATATGTTTAATTCTCAGTTTCTTCTTGGCAAATTTGTGATGAGATGAGGAAGGCGCATCCCTTCCTTTATATTCTTGCTAAAGCAAAGGATCAGTTGTAGACACCTCTCCTCCAGGTTTGGAGTTGCTGCAGAGTGATGAGGCAGTGATGCAGGGCTAAATGTGAAATCAGAATGAATGTTTAATAATTTGTATATAACCTGATTTTGAACACATGAGCAGTGCTGAAACTACCAAAACTTGTGTATATTGTCTTCTGGATGTTCTTGTACCAGACTGTAGAAGCCCCAGAGTCTGTTAAACATCATTCAGCCCACATCACCATATCATCTCTTCTAGCCATAAAATCTGTAAATTATTACACCACCAGGAGTTATAATGTACAGGACTCAAACCAATCAGGAACCATGCAGGCAGCCAGGCTGCGAGAAACATCCCTGCCACCTCCTGCCCCTGCAGTGGCTGCTCCTTTCCTTCCACACTTGTTTATTCTACAGTCCATGTATCTCATGCCTGGTCCACTGTCCCTTCCAGCCAGGGCTGAAAAAGCACTTTTGGAGAAGTCCCATTTTCTGCTTCAGGTGCACAGGTTCTGCAGCACTCCTTAGGAGTTTATCCTGGCCAGTGGCTGGCATGCTCTGTGCAGCATTCCATGTGTTCTTGTGCCAGGTATGTTGTTTCTCAAGTAGTAACCCAAACTCATAAATTCATCTTGTCTTTCTCATTACTCTCCCCTTGTTTCTCTGCCAGGGCAATGCAAGAGATGTATGTTGTTTCAGACACTGATATTTAAGCTGTGCTATGTAAACATAACTACATTTAGAAAGTTAATGTTGCTATAAAATCTGAATATGTTGTCATTTTTCTAATGCTTGAGCTGAAAATGTGATATTAAGTACAAAGATAAATAAGATAATTTAAAGTGTGTGTAAAAATTAAAAGCCACTGCTCTTTAGAAGCAAATATCAGTCCACTTTATCTTCCTGATGTACTGTAAACTGCACACACAGAGGAGGTTAGTAGCTGAATGGGGGATGATTATGAAGATGAATGAGTGGCCAGGAGACAGAGTCAGTTTAATGAGCTGAGCAGTAAGGAGGCTGTAATTTTTATAGATTAGCACTGAACTTGTCACTTACTGGCTGATACAACAACTTAGTTTCGGAATTGCAGTATGTCAGAAATGAGCTCAACAAGCTTGAAACCAGTGGCAATCTGATTATCCCCCATGTAATCCAAATTACAAGTTCTCCTGGATCTGTATTACCTCTTCCTAATGTTTTATCTGTCACAGGTATGAAACAGAGAGCAGAAAAGTGCACAATTACTTTTGTGCCAGATGATTATTTTAAAATTCCTTTTCCTTCACTTTGCTGTAGTGGCAGAGCCTCTGAGCAGCTTCCTGTCCCCAAGCTCTCTTGTGCTCAATCAGCTCAGCACCTCATCAGATGCCAATCCTGAGGGAAGCAGCAATGTGGGAGCAAAATGGTGAATGCCCAGTGCCACCACTTTCCTAGAGATGTTGATGATAACAGTGCTTTCTTTTGTTACTGTAATTTTGTGGTTTTGTGCTGGTCTTTAACTACCTTCTAACACTCTGTGGGTTTGTCACCAGGTTTGTTTTTTTTTTATGCTCCCAGTCCAACAGTACCTTTCTGTGCACTGTTTCGGGGGCAGAAGTTTGCTATGCCATAATATGTTATCAACAACTGCTTGTTTTAGTATGCCCAGGACACTCCTGCCTCCAGGTGGCATTGGGTGCCTAGTGACTTAACTGACCACAGGGACTGCTCCAGGAGGTTCTTGCCATAGTTCCATTTGGTACAGATGAGCCAAGGACCTGGTTCCTGCTGGGAAAGTCAGGAGCAGGACAAACACCTAGGCTGATTTGTTTTTCACAAGCTGAGCAGAAGCTGTGAGCCCTCAGTCTGGCACCGTTCCCAGAAGTGTTATTTTACAGGCATGATGTTTTTGATAATGGCATTGCTTCTGGAGTAGCATACAAGGGATAATTATTGTTCCATGAGCAGATGAGAGTGTTGATTTCTCCCTCTCATAATTCACTCAAGCCACAGGCTGATTTGTTGGAAGAAGCATTTTGGTTTTAGACAGCTCTGGGACAAGAAGGGGGAAGGCCACATTTGGGTTTGTTAAGGTAACAGGCATCTGTCATTTTGGAGATGGCTCTTGTGGTCAGCTGTAGACAAAACTGTTGGGACTCTGTTTTTGGTGGCCTGAATCCACTTTTAGTCAAGTCCAGGTCAAGAAATGGTGCTTTAGTTCTCTGTTCTGGCAGTGTTTCCCCGTGCTTTATAAAAACTTTGGCAGTGTGGGGAGTTTCATGTACCGCTGTAAGACTTTGCTACTTGTGTCTGCTCTCAAACCCTTCTCTTGTGTGGCTTACCTTTCCAGTGAATGCTTTGTTCCAAAAGCTAAGTTTTGTCTTGACATTCACACTGTATGTGTGCAGCAAAAACAGCAAAACCTGGTTAACCAGATCACTGGCTTTTCTTTCCTCAACAACTCACCTGCCATTTCACCCTACGAACAATTTTTACTGTTTCCTTTCCTACACATTAAATGAGAGCAGTGATATCCTCCTTTCCCCAGCATTCTGAGAGTTTTCAACCACCACAGGATATTATCTAGGCACTATTACCACCGTGTATCTTATATATAAATCACTTAATTTGTAGCAAATGCACTAACTCAGCAAAGCTATTTTTAGAATAAAGTTGTTCTGCACCGTATAAATGAGCTTCTTGACCAGTTTTACTGGCAGCTGCCAGCAACCAAAGCAGCATTGCTCTGGCTGCCCTCAGATGGAGTCTGCCACTCCTCACCCTATGCTTATTCCATCTTCTCAATTTGTCTTCAACTTCTGGATCATGCTGTCACAAGGGGTTGGCTCCTCATGAACAAGCAGTAGTGACTACATGCCTCTTGATGACTTACACCAGCAGTGCTTTTTAAAAAATCATTTTCCATGTGCTTACCGAGTATTAGCTAAGTAATAATGTTAATCTGTAAACCAAGGACCTGAACAGATGAGTGTCATCTTGTCACACATCAAGATGTGTGAGTGTCATCTTGTCTTTTAAAATACAAGTTCCTATTTTAAAAATTATTAATTTAAAAAAATAAAAGAAAACCAAAACAAAACCACAAAAAAACCCTGCCACATATTGACCTTTTAAAACCACTGTATGCCAGACCTTCTTAAGAGATTTGGCACTGACTTTTTTTTTCATAATGGAAGATTCATTAAGGTCAGTTATAAATTTGCTGCAATAAATACAGAAGAATTAAGAGCTCATCAGCATTACCACAGCATAATGTTCAGCGGATTGAATTATGTACTTAGAAAGATGAATCTGTGGCAATTGGCAAGCTTCAAGAGGAAAGCTGCATGTGAGCATGGACATGTGCATGCACATGTGTGAGAGGAATGGCAGAGGAAATGAGGGGAGGAAAAAGGAATTTTTAAAAGCAAACAATTTTTTCCTAGCCCAGTTTATTTAGAGTAGACATGAAAAATAGTACGATTGTACTCCTGCTCAGTGCCTTGTAATCGATGTTTCTGGTGCTAAACGCTGGGGTGTCATTTGGTGTATGTCCTGCTCTCCTCCCCTTGTGGCTACACCCTGTCTTTTGTGCCATATTTTGTGCAAACAACAATATTGATGGTGATTGATGAAGAGAGTGAGAGGGTCAGCCCTTTGCCTGCCCCCTGGAGTAACTGGGCTGCAGTTTGTAAAAGGGTATGAGAAGAGAGATTAAAAATGAAAAAATGCACTAAGTGGGTGTGAGCTGTGTTCCCAGCTGGTCACAACATCTATTCAGTAATACAGAGCATCAATCTAATTCTCCACACAGGGTAGGAGCGTGGCAAGTCAAAAGCCTCTGACAGGCAGTCTTCACCAGCAAGATACAATGTTCAATTTAAGGAAAAATTGAAAAACATCGGTCTTCCCTTAAAACAATTTGTACAGAATAAATTTGGCACTTGCCAGCTATTCCCACGGAGAGAAACTGATAAAAGGACAGAGAAAATCATGTAACATGATTTAGGATTCCCAGGATGGGATTACTTGTAATAAAACAGGAGAGAGGCAGGAGAAGGAAGAAGAACTGTCAGTAAGCTTGACGTTAATTCAGAGTGCTCTCAAACCCCTGGAAATTCAAGGCTCAGGGTACTGGACTCCTCTCAGCATCAAGATTGAGTCTGAATGCAGCTTCAGCACAGTGGTGGGTACTGGCTCTGAGTGCCTCAGCTGGAGCTGCTGGGTGCAAGTTCCTTTAAAAACCTCTCCCCTAGGCCTTGCATATCCTACAAAATAATCCTCTGATGAAAACTGGTGCCAGGTGCTGAACTACTGCCTCACATAGCTTGCCTTTTGTGTTTCCTTCTGGCAAAATCACCTACAGGACAAGTTCAGCTGAATCTATGCTGACTTCCCATATTGGAAATAAAAAAATGTTCTCTGAAGCTTAAAACTAGATTCTTCAGTAGGTCACCGCAGGCAACCCTTACATACCACCTGTCCCAAACGTCTCTGGGGGATCTGAGCTGTATTATATATATAGGTAATGATGCTGGAAGGCATTTTACCTAGCAAAGGCAGCACTGATGCTCTAACAAAGCCTGGTACCAAAGATCTGCTTGTTAGGGTACAGAGAAGAAGGTACCCTCAGCACTAAAGGTAATAAATCCATTTAGAAGATGTGGGCCTGTAACAAGTCCCAAAGTCCCACAGGACCAGAAGCCAAAACTTATTCTCTTTCACAAGTTGCATGTCATTACTGGGCCTCTCAAAACCACAGAACTGAGAAAGAAAAGATTAAATTTGGTTTACTCACTATAACATCATCAGTGTCCACTGGATTTAAAGTCTCTGCCCCCAGATCAGCAGCTGTACTCTGCGTGGCTGAGGAGCTGAATCCTACTGTGCCTTACAATAACAAGACTTAATCTATATTCTTTCAGAGCTATATTTTAACAAAAATATATTGCTCTTATTCTATTTTTAGCATAGTTTTAGTAGATTAAACTAGAGGTTTCCAGAAACAGATTTTCTCACCAAAATAATCTTCTGCATACACTAAATGACATTTACACATTGCTGAAAAAATACTAGTCTTTTTAATTCAATAAAATAAATTTTCTTCCTTTAATTTTGGTCTTTAAATGCCAGCATTTTAAATAAGTGGTTTTTTTTTTTCTGTGGCATTGTCATTTTCCCAAGGCTAACGATGACTTGGGGAAACAGTCGAAAGCATTCTTGGGGTGATGTGTTCCTCTTAATTGTGTATTTCTGTTCTCCCACACACTGGGAAATGGTTTTGTTTTGGTTACTGTCCCTATGGAAGGCATACTGAAAACAAAATGTGTCCTCATGAAACGCGTCAGAGCTCCTGTTGTGGTTGGAATGGAAGCTTCAGACCGAGTTTCTTAGAAAAGACCCACTGTTGAGCCATAAGGTACAGCCTTGCTTTCTAAACTCCTCAGAATAGTGCTGGATCCAACATTAGCCCCAGGCTTGGTCACCAGTTTGTCTAGAGGATTGTATAGATGTAATTGAACCTTTATACAACATTATTCTTTAAGGTTAAGTATGGAAACACAAATATGCATATAAAATGTATGATTTATTTTGTTTGTGATAAAGACTAAGAGACTGATCAGAATTATTTACTATGTAGTATGGACTGTGCTCTATATTAGCAGTTATATCTATTTTTTAAAGCAAGAGTTAGACAATTGGTGAAATAATTATTAGAAATTGAAGTTATTCATCCTTATCAATCACCATGGGTAAATGTCTTTCATTCAGCCTAAAGAAGTAACCTTGAGGATTGTCCCCACTTGGGAGGAATCTCCACATAAAACACCTAGAAGCGGGTGTTTTAGAAGGCCCTGCCCTTAAAAAGTGAGACACCCCATTCTATAAACTGCTTGCCTGTCAGTCATATGGTTCCCCAGACTGGTCAGGGACTCGTCTGTCAGCTCATCAGCTTTAGATCAGTTATCAGTTCTATCATTTGTTGGTTCCTTTGACAGGAACTTTGCCACATCCTCACTGGTGCCAGTGTCTGCCAGGAAACATCATTCTTCACATCCTCAGGAGGTTTAAGATTGGGTTTGATGGATCAGGCTAATCTCAGCATTCTTCACCACCAAAGCTGTATGACCCACACCCCTTCTCCATCTATTGCTGATAACTTTTGGAAATAGTGTCTGGTTTGATCTGGTTTATTCCTATTTAGGCAGTGCACCCTGAAGAGTGCCTGTATGTACATAGTCTGTGTACTGCTGAATCCAAAACTGTACAAAATGTTCTTTACCCAGAAGAGCTGTCCTGTCCTAACTGCCCCCAGCTCCTGGCTGACACACTGCTGAGACACCATGTCCCATAGAGTCACTTGCTGGATGGATCTGTGGATGGTTGTGTTGGATGTGTTGGTTAAGTCCTTCAGGAATGAGCTTTGTGTTTGTTCAACTCTTACATGCTGATCTTTGTAATCAACTTCATCAACAGGGCACTTTCAACTCTGAGCACACAAAATACAGATCTTATTTGAGTTCAGAATCTGTAAGCTACTTGTAAAGTTTATTGGGACTAAATCTTAAGCCACCTAAAGCAAAACTGGACTTTATGCTATTTGACCTCTTTGTTATTTGTAGAAATGCTAGAGGCTGGCCAGATGGGGTCCAAAGAACTGAGCAGCTTCTGTGCTCCTGAGCTGAAATGGCTGATGGAGATGAGGAGGAGCCATTGGAGCCCCTGTAGCCTTCTTTTCCATGCAGCTCCTCCTCCTTAGGGTTTGGAGTTGTTACACCTCTCCCCACATGCTTTGGGAACCTCCATAAACCTCGTGCTCAGGAGCCTTTTTTCCTGGCTGAACAAAATCAGTGATGGAAGGGACATCACTTGTGAAAGCCTTTGTGTTTGGGTCCCATTTCATAAACAAAAATAGGAGGAGGTGTTCCATTCTTTACATTAATGTTGCTGTCTAAGGCTTCCTTGGAGCACAAGAAATTTGCAGTCCTGAAGCTGAGATGAGGGAAAGGAGCATATGTGCTGTGATCATTTGTATTTATAGACAGACATTTCATCACTGGTACTGGAGCATTAAGTTCTCCTTCAAGGCATACTCAACCTCAAGGTGAGAACAAGAGATCCTGTTAGAATTGATGCCTCAAACCCAGCTTTGAGTATAGAATCAGAGCCTGAAATAAGAGTTTGGATCTAAGTTTGACATCTAAATTTATTTTTCACAAGCTTTAAAATCTGCCTATGTATCGATACAGTGCCTTTCAATATGGGATCCTTGGACAACCTTTCTAGTGCCTGTGAAAGAAATGAAGACTGTATCTCCTGCACAATATATACACCTTATTTATATGCTGTACATCAATCTGCAAGTGTGACAGCTTCAGTGAATGCTTAGAGGCCTTTTTGATCAATAAAGCATGAAAGCAACAAAAATTAGTTCATTTAATGAAAAAAAAATGCTAGTTTACAAGGAGAAAATTATAAACTTAAAGATCTCCTTTAGGGATATCATTCCTGCTCCATAAGTAAGGCAGATTTGTAATGCTTTCAGGAGAGATGTAGAAGAATATCTAATGGTCAAGTACTGTTTGATCTTTGTCCATGTGTTTTACAGTGCACTTGAAATACATACTTATAATTTTATAATGGTTTTTGCTTCCTTTTGCCTGATACACAGAGATGAACTAGCAAAGCAGACCCCATGCAGCTGCATTAGTCACACAGTAAGGTAATCAGATAGTTAGAAATGTCATCAGAAACTTGCCTCAGTAGAGCAACTTTACTTTTTTCCCAGCAAGGTCCCTGTTGGAATAGAACCTGTAGTCAGGAGAAAGGTGATTTAAAAGGGTAATTACTGCCTGATTCAGATTACTAAAATGATGATGATAGTAGTAATATAATTAAAGAGAAATAATTAGTCTGAAGTAAACAAACCCAGCCCATTCTCTGCTGCCTTCCTTCCCCTAAAATTACCGGCTAGGGTCTAGTCCTTGGAGAGAGGTTGCTACTCCAGGCAGAGGCAGACAAGAAAAGCAAGAGGATCTCTCTTTTTATTTGCTGAGCTCTCCCTGCGTTTGCCTTCAGGCACAAAGCACTCCTTCCCCCAGCCAACGCTGCCCTGCAGCCCCAGCTCTGTCCCCAGCAGTGTGGCCGGTGGGACAGAGGTGGCACCAGTGTGGGGGCTCAGCAGTGACTGCGGGGGCACCGAGAGCAGAACAAGGTGCTGCTGCCCAGGGACAGTCTGGAGTTTGAGGCCCATGCACAGACCCTGCCTGTTTTTAATGAATGAGGCCAGGCTTTACGTTTGTGTTCAGCCAGTAGTTAGCCAAAGAGTGGGTTATGAAATCTTCCCTGGCAAAATTACCAAGGCCTACTCTGATGTCTGGGAAGGTTTTAAAGACGAGATTAATGAGCTAAGTCTGCTATAAGATCACAGAGAAGCTAAAAATTTAGGGTAGGTACTGGTTAATTACTCTCAATGGAATATGATGTGGATGACAATGATAATGGCAGTTTGAATGGACTGACAAATCTTGCCAGAGAAAATGATGATAAATGTCTGCATAAAGACTTGAGTTTAAACTCTTGCTGACTTCTCATCTGAAGTGCATTCTCAAGAGGTCCAAGAATTCAGAGGCTTCTTGTCCAGTTACTCTATGCTAAACTTGTTCTGTGTTTCTAACGTCATATTTGAACATTTTTTGTCTTTCTGTGGCTTCTTTTGATGATAGAATGACTGTGAAGTACATTAGTTCCTTTGTAGTGAAGAGTATTTAAGCACAAGATGTGTGAAATTTCTTGTTCTATTTGTTGCAAGTATGAGTTAATGTGAATAAATTTTGTGACATTTCTGTATTTTTATTTGAGATGTGGAGGTTTAGATTTCAATAGTGAGAGTTGTTGAGATGAATTTGTGCAGGGAAGTGTGTGCTGCAGCCTAAGCAGGGAACAATGCCGGGGAGCTCAGCAGCACAGCCACCACTGGGACTGCTCAGTGAGCCCCCAACAGGCAGCCATGCCAGAATCCAGAGGAACTCACCCAAACCCCCACCACTGGCTGCCCTAGCTAGGGGTGTTACAGCATCCTCCTCCACTCAGTGAACATTTTAGTCAACGTACACTTTCCTGGAAAATTTTGATTACTGTGTTACAGAATTTTTATTAAGTTTATCTAGGTGCTGGATACTGTGGGTGTGATAAATGACCTGAGCTTTGAAATTGGGTATGAGTGCACCAAGGAAAAGATGGATGTATCCTAAAAGGATTGTGACTTACAGGGATGAAGTTATCCTTGTTATGTCCTATTCTTTACATGACTAGAGCTGCAAAGCAGAGGATAACATTTTTTAAAATGTTGAAATTACTTGAGACTCTACATTTGATTCTCACATATGACTTCAGCTACTCTTGTCCTTATATGCTTCAGCATTCCAACTATGATGAAATTGAAAAGGAGTAAGCAGTGGAAATAAAGCTCTGATATAAGCCACCACCTCAGCTAATGCTGCTCTTATCCTTTTCAAGTCCTGGCAGTGCTAATGCCAACCTAAATGTGGTAAAACAGGGAGCTGATTTCACTCCTTCTCAAGGCAGATCGTGACAATCATCCGTTTATGATGATAATACTTTGTGTTACAGAGTCAACCAGGTGCTCTTCCTTTCTATCTATGCTGCAGGCCAGGTGCAGACTTGGATTTCACTGTTATAAAGCTCTTGTTATTCAGATAAACCCATAATTTGAAATGTTTATAAAAGCACTACAGCCACTCCTTTAATTGTAGTGGGAGAAAGAGACATTGAAGAAGCCAGGAGTGCTGCTCCTTTCCCTGAAGGAGAAAAGCAGGGACAGCCTGCCCTGGAGCCAGCAGCTTCACTGGGCATTCCTAAGGCCACCCCAGGGCCCCTCTTCAGCCGTCACTGCCCGCCAAAGCAGGGCTGCAGTCACTGCTCGTATTAAATGGCTTGGCAAACAAGGCCATTTGTATAATAAACATGATTAATTTCAAATGCTATTATCTTAGTCCCTCTCCTTCTAATCTCCTCCAGATCCTCCTGGAGAAAGATCTAGCACATTTGCTATTACCTCATCCTCTTGTTTTCTAAAGCTCCTGCTTTCCCTGTGAGGATCTCTGCTTTATCATCCCTGAGACAGCGACCATTCCATTTCCCTTACCCTCTGCTCCTCTACATAATGTAATTGAAACTACACTGGTGCTCCCAAAAGAGTGAAGCTTGAGCTTTTACTGATATTTTAATTCAAAGCAAACACAGAGCTAAGCCATGAGCTGATGTTAAGTATGGTATAAAATGCAAAAATGTCATTTCTTTGCCTCTCCTTCCATTTAGAAGCATCAAAACGCTTTTATTTCAGCAATAAATGCCATTTTAAGAATTATTAAGATTTTATGTTATGCTTGGCAAAGAGGATTAATTATTCTTTCTGCTTAGTTTCTATTCAGGCAATCAAATGTCATTAAGCTAGTTTGCTCTTCACTGTTTTATTTAAAAGGAAAAAGAGGGATTTCTGTTTTTCACATACATTGCTTAGATTATTCAGGTTAATACAATTTGAAGCCATGTGTAAATAAGGCATTTCAATAGGGATTTTTATTCCATTAAAACCTGGTTTCTGTTTCCTTAATACATTGCTCTTACACACCAAATTTTTTTGGTATTTCCAAGTACATTTATTTAACAAAAAGGGTCTTTCAAAAGTAGTTCTAGAGCTGTGGTCACTTTATTAAAGAGAATAGGATGGTCCCAGCTGGTGGTCTGGGTGCTTTTAGGATATTTCCTGACACTGGAGCTCCAGCTGGCAACAAGGCCAAAGGCAAAGAGAATTCCAGCTCTCTTTCTGCTTGTGAGTGTGGTCCAGGGTAAGAGGTCTTTGAAGGGCAACACATGGAAATGTATTTTTATTTTGATGTTATGGTGTTGGGAGGGCTTGAGGAAAAGGGAGAGAAAAATAAAGAGGTTGTAAGTTCCTTCTGCAGGGACAGAGGAACCTGATTTCATACAAATGAAAGTCAGTGAGAGCTTGAAACATTTACTCTACAGCCTGTATTTTTTGAAGTGTTTGCTGAGAAGGTTCTATGCAGAAGGGCATCCAGTAATTTGCTTAGTTAGCTCCAAGGACCTCTTAGATCTACAAAATGAGTTCTCTTGTGGTTTCTTTGCCTTCCTGCTCATTGGTAGCCACAAGGACAGCAATGCAGTTCATTCTGGAATCCTAGATGAAAAATGTAAAATCACATCAAATAGGAAACCCATTAAGCTGTACTTAAAGAGGAAACAAACTGGTCAAGAAATCATGCAAAGAAAACAGAAAGATTGAAAGTTGTAGTAAAATCTGCAGCACTTATACCTCTTCCCCTCTTGGGGGATCATTGCAGAAACCTCTGTGCAGCACCAGACCCCTTGTGTGGGCAGCCAGAGGGTGCAGAGAGGAGGTCTGATGCCTCCTGTGCTTTAAGGGATGCCCTTCTCTGCTCCCACTTCCTGAGGCCAAGGGCTGCTGCACCACCCCTGCCAAGGCTCACCATGCCAGGATCTCCCTTCCCAGGATGGGTGCCTCAAGTTCTGGGGCTGCCCGTGCTGCAGGGAAACATGCCTGGGCTCTTCCTGCAGAGGCTGTGCTCTGGGGTATTTTCTTCTTGTCTAAACAAATGTCATTGAGGATTAAAGAATGCTTTGGTCTCTCAGTATAAGAAAACAGGACAGATAGAGGTTATCTTGGCTCATCCAGCTCATTTGTGCTTGCGAAATTTAGTCCCTTTAAAAGGTTCTGGTAGTTTAATCTGTTCCTTATCCCACTGATCTTCCAAATAGAAAAATGATAACAATATATCTTACTTGAGCCTTTCAAGTCACCCTTGTGAAACACTTTCATTTGCAGTGTAATGAGAACTATCAGGTATTATTGTTAAGGGCTGCTTCAGTCCTAGCTGGATACCAATTCACCTCTCCAGCTTGAAGAATAGTGTATTTCACTCCATATCATTTGCTCATATACGAAGAACAGACTTTGAAATAGTCTTTTTTTCATCTCCTTTTTTGTTTAGTTGGAAGGATTGACACTAGAAAAGCTCATTTCATGAAATAAGTAGTTCTTGAAGTGATGGGTAACAAAGGGATATGCTTTAAAGTGAACAGCAACACAATTCTGTAGTTATCCAGCCTGTGACATTAGGTCTATTCACAAAGTGCTGCAAAGGCTGGAGTCCAACTCCCATGCAATCTCTTGGAGGCAGGCTGTGCTCACTCCAGAATACCTGCCAAATACATGTGAGGCATTCAGCCAAGAAAATACATAACACTTCCTCTTTTCTTCTCAGTTTCTGTCCCTTTAATTCGGTCAATTTATTTTTATCATGTACCCTGGTCGGAGTGCATTGATGGCTGTATGGAGAGCAACAATGTTTCCTCTCTTCTGTGTCTTAGGAAACAGTCTCAGAAATCCAGAAAGATGGTTTCCTCTAAGAGGAGGCCTTCTGGAGTCAGCCGGGATAACTCACAAGGTAGCTGACTTTGACCTTAACATTAATTATGATACTAATTTGAGTGAGAAAGTTGTCAAGGTCTCCTAATTGCAACTACTTTGTCCTTTAGTTTTGGTTGGTTTTTTTGTTTTGTTCAACGTTTGAACAATAAGTCACATCTTTTGCATCTTTTATGTTTAACTCCTAGCTTTGCAAGCAAATGTCTTTGCTCACCCAAAGAACAACTGTAGCATCACAAGTCAACATTGCTGCCCTGTAATCCTCCTCTAGCTAACACTGCCACAAAAAACAAGTGATGAGAGCCAGGCTGGCAAAGTTGTCATGGTGAAAAGGGGACAAAAACTAAGGCTGCCCTTCCCTGGCAGAATCCCAGCTGGAATGCAGCACTACAAACACCATCTGCTTTCTCCTGCAAACAAGCCCTTACAGGGTGCAGTGGCCCTGCCTGTTGGAGGAGGAGGGAAATTCTGCCCCGTTTATCACAACCACTGTGGATTTGGACTCGGCCTTTGCTTGTAAGTGCAAATTATTATTAACTCTACAGCATGTAACTGAGTCTAGATCTTGAGCCTGGATTACACCCTCTCTATTTGTGACCATTCAATGACATCATAGAATCAATAAATTGGAAAAGACCTCTAAGGCTGCCAAGTCCAACTGTTAACCAAACACCACTCTGTATCACCATTTTTTTTGCAAGCTTTTAAATTTTATTTTTCAACCAATAGTCTAAGCTATTTACTAATCATTTTAAAAAACCTGAACAAGTAAACCACAGTCAAACATAAACCCCAAAACAACAGAACACCAAACACTCCTCCCTCAAAAAAAAAATCCCAAAACAAATCAAACAGAAACCCTTCCCCTTTCCCCATCCAAAAAACCCAAATAGAAAAGAACACCACCTCACAAACAAAAAACTCCCTGCAAAGTTTTATAGGAAGGGTTTTGGATATATGAGAAACTGTCCCATGACTATGGTTAGTGTATAACTAACCAGCCTCAATGTCTCAGCTCCTCAAGCTTTTGAAAATTTCCTTATGGTAATATCTTCTAAATCTTAGAATTGGGTCTGCAGGTGAGTACTGGTTCTTTAAATCCATTCAGAGGTCGAAGCAAGTTTGCATGTTACTTTAGGAAGGGTGTCTTTGAGCACTGCTAGTGTCTCCACTGCTGTTGAGCAAAGCTGGGCAGCTCGCTGTAATGCTGCTCAGCTAAAACCAAAGTTGTCAGTGTTACTGGTGCACTCCTTGAAATTCATTTAAGTAGTTAATGAAATGGAACCTGTGACATTTCAGTTAAGTATCTGGAACTGCTCGAGCAGGAGCTGCTTTGTCTTTGATGCTCACATTTAAGGCTTCAGTGTCCTGGGTCCTGCCATGCTCAGGCTCTGTCCTGGAGAAACATTAAATGTCCCTCTCTGTTTTATAGCTTTTTATGGCTAGAGAATTTCTCTTTTGCCTATCACTGAAATAACTGGGTATTTTGCTTAAGAAATCATACATTTTGTCTTCTTATCCACTCAAGGTCCCTCTCCTTTTTTCCAATTATGTATTGAAGAAACATTTTTCTAAGTCATAGAGTCAGTGACTAGGGATTCTCAAGCCTTTCTCTGATTTCCAAAAATCATATAAAGTGCTGCCACTTATATAGGAAATGAATACATATCTCTCCTGCCTTGTGTTCTTCCCAGCCTGAGAACAGGCTCTGCTCTTTTGTCCCTTCTAATCTCAGGCTATCAGGAAATCTTCTATTAATTGAGGGCTGATATGATTTGAAGTATCTTGGTTTAATCCCATTTCCCTAATGACTTAAGGGATTTTTCTCATTGAATCTGAAAAGTTATCATTCTTTGAAAATAATTTGTCCTTAAAGCGCAGCTAGAAATTCTGCCCTGTTTCTCCTCTTTAAAGTTAATGGATTAAAAGTCTCATTTGGCAAAAAACTACTAAGCCCCAAATTGCTGTTTCGTTAAGTTCTAATTAAATTATTATGATTGCTATTAAAATTTGAGGAAGAGCAGAAGATTTATCAATATTTAAAAGAAAATCTCTATATACAGACTATAATATTCTGGGTGATAGAAGCAAAGATTCAAGATATGCAAGTAAAACAGCTATTGACATCAACAAAAATCTGAAGGTCAAATAGGTCACGAGTAATAGATAATCATTGATTATCATAAAACTAATTATTAATGGTTATTGCTTCAGATTAATCTTGGATAACTGCTAGTCTCTTACTATTTAATACTATATATTATTAGTTAAAAGTTAATTGCCATCTCTATGGAAGCAATTTACCATATACCAACATTCATATTAAATTACCTAGCTCTTGTTCCCTAAATTCAGTCTCTTTCATAAATCAAGTTCAACCTATTCCTTAAAGTGCTTTGCACCCGCTTTTTGTTATTCTTTTTCTTGGCCTATGAAAGTCCTTTTAAAATTTCATGTATGCATTTAAATCAGGTTCTGTTATTCTTCAGGGTTGTGTAAGGACTTTTTTATCAGTGTTTTAAATGTATTTTGACATCGTATTCTTTGATATAATAGCCTATTTAATTCTAGACAACATTTTAAAAGCACTGCATGTTGTAAAGGGTCCCATGAAGGTTTCTTTACGTGTTACATCTCTCTCTTTATTCGAGCTCGCGTGTCCTAGATGTATCCTAGTATTCCCACCCTGAGGTCCAACAGGACCCGCCCAATTTAGCCAGGCTGTACAGCACCAGCATCAAGGGAAAGCAAAGCGGGAGGCTGATCCTTCTCAAGCGCCGCTGTGTGTCTGCAGCCGGAGTCAGTGAGAGCTGAACCAAGTCTGCGCTCCTGCTTCAGACCGCAAACTTCGGTACTCCGCTAACAATAAGCGGCGCACGCCGAGCCCTTCCGCCCGCAGCAGAAACAGCAGCTCCGTGTGTCTGTGTGTCCGCGGAGCAGCTCCAGCAGCAGCTCCGTGTGTCTGTGCGGACGCGGAGCAGCTCCAGCAGCAGCTCTGTGTGTCCGTGTGGCCGCGGAGCAGCTCCGGCAGCAGCTCCGTGTGTTCGTGTGGCCGCGGAGCAGCTCCGGCCCCAGCGGTCCCTGCGATGTGCGCGCTCCTCACCAGCCCTGCTCACACCGGTGCTTCCCTTCACATTCTCATGACATCGCTCGTATGTTAATGTCTCAATATGAACATTTTCCAAGTAGGACTTAAATGAATTTCAAAATTACTAAGAGTAATATGTCGGAGAGGGGAGGGAAAAAATCCACCAGTTATGGAATCTTTGTGGAATTGTTTTAAAATTTTATTTTTACCACACTGTTTTCTTGGCCTCTAATGATGGAGATTAGGAGTAAGCACAGAATGGTCCTTCATAAAATAGGGATTGAGGTTTTTAAAAATATAATTTCCTGTTTTAAAGTTTCCAAAAATGCAGAAATAAATTTAAGATGAAACTTTCTATAAGAATACAGATTTAATTTGGCAGTACTGAATTTTCAAGGAAAAAGTTTTCTCTACCTCTGTTGCACCTCTGTTCTCTACCTATGTTGCACAGAGTGCAATAATAGAATATTTATATTCCCTAGCAAAAATAGAATTATTAATTGTGTATCTGGTTTGGACAGTTGTAATTTTACATTTACGTGATAAGCTTCATCTGAAGGGTTTTTGTTTGACTTTTTAATGTGCCTGATAAGTACCAAAATATTTGGTCACATACTAAAACATTTTTTTTTAAAAAGAATGATTGCTCATGCCTTCTGCTATTTACCACTTTTTAAATTATTGTTCACAATATAAGGTAACTGTCTTGGTTCATCATTCTTAGGTCTTTCAATTACTACATTATATTCTTTTAATGTTCTTGGGTAGTTCCCTTTGATCACTGTATACGTCTCGATTATTTTGTGAGTGTATTTTTTCTATCAAGTAAGTCTTCACCATCAGCACAGTCCCCCTTTTAGATGGGGATTGCATAAATGATTCCATCTAAAAGGAGCCTTCATGAAAGCACTCTGCACCTCGCTGGATGTCATTTGCCTGATATATAAGTCCTGCCAGGAAATGCTGCTTCCACTTCTCATGGTAGATGGCATTTGTTACAGATTTTTATGTAGATCTAGATTAGAAGCTACAGCCAACTTCCATAATGTTTGGGGGATTTGGTTTTGTGATAGTGGATTTTCAGGCTATGGTCTGAAGCAGTTATCTTCCGAGAACCTGCATGTTTTTGAGTGTAGTGTTTATGAGAATAAGGAAATTGCATTTTCTGTACATTTTTAGGTTCATCAAAACGCTGCTAAGAGCACCTCCAGCTGGTGGTCAGCACAGGGCATGGCATGGCAGCAGCCTCAGATCCACCCCACCAGCTTCTCACCAACTCATGGAGCCCCTGTTGCCACAACATTGTCTCATTCTCCATATTCAGGCATGGAAACTTAATTTCAGTCTTCTCTTGAGCAAAGAAGGATCTGATATCCTATTTCCATCCAGTCAGATGCAGCTGGTGGCTCAGCTCCTATGGGAATGTTTCCTTCACTAGCTCCATTAGGCTCCTTTCCTTGTGGCTCACTTTGGCCCTGCCAGTCTTTCCAAGTATAAGCTGGCTCCAGACGCAGTAAGTGCTTTACAGTTGCATAGACTTCTATCCCCCAAAAATTCCTGGGTTTCCCAGGCACCTGCTGTAATTCAATCTGTCTTGGTGGCAACCACAACTGTCGTGAACAAAATGTTATTTGGCAGGCAAGGGCAAACAGGTGTCCTGTAGCATGAAGACGCACGTGTTCCTGCTCTCTTGTAGCCCTCTGTGCCTGAATAAATCAGTGCTCCGTGAAGCAGGAGGCTGGAATCAGAGCAGCGGTGTGGAACAGCAAGGCATAGGCATTCAGACAGCATTAGCAAGGCTAGGTGGTAAATTTTGGAAAAAACAACAAGGAGCAATAATATCTCTTTTGTAGCTCTGACTGGGAAAGAAGGTTGTGTGTCCTCACCTCGAGTGATGGAAAAGCCAGAGGGAATGTGAACAAGGCAACAGTCATGTGTGTGGTGGGGCAGCACTGTGTGAGACAGAACTGATCCTCTACTTCATTACAAGTCAATGAACCTCTTTCTGTTCACACTGAGATTTTGGCTCCAGTTACTGCACTGGGAACAGAGTTGTGCACAAGCTACAGGCAGCTTCAGGGAAATAGCAGGAAGGCCCCAAATGTATGAATTAGAGTTATCCAGATGGGGCATTACACAGGCTGCATAAGCATCTGATGATCAAGGCAGGACATAATGATTCATATCTTGGAGCTATTCCTGGAAATACCGTGGGAAAGCTCAATGGCATGGTGCTGTGACCCACAAGGCTCTGGAGAGGTGTTAAAACAAAGATTAGGAAATTTCATGGAAGGGAAAAAACCTCAAGCTGCTTTTGCTGCAAAGCACCTGTAAAAACAGGCAGGACTTTAAAGCAAGATTTGTTCCTGCTAATACTACTATTTTGTCAACATCTTAAAAGGGGTATTTAGCACCCTGACCTTAAAACATGGCACGTGTGCCAGCAACAGTCAATTCTGAGATTTCAGGAACAAGACCATCCCTGTGCTACCTTGCTATACAGGATTCTAAGTTATAGGAAAATTCTGGTGCTGAGTGGAAATATGTGTTTACAAAACAAACTGCCATGGGGATGTGCAATAAACATAGTTGTGCAAAAGTTAAAACAAGGCAAGGATGAACACCTTACTTATATGTGATATTCACAATCTCCAAAAATGGGAAGTGAGGGGGGAAAAAAGAGTTGCTGGGAAAGATTAAAATCCTGCAAGTTCATGTAGGTAATCATAGGGTCACTCCCCTGAAATTGTAGACTGTGGATGTGGTCGCATGGTGGATTGGCTGTAAGAACACAGCCCAAAAGGAATACTGTTCATGTGTAGAGAGGAATGCTAAAGTCCATGCTCCAAAATTTAGCAGAGACAGTCAATTACTAGCAGAATTTTTTCCTAAGAGATCTACTTTGTTTATGGCAAAATGGATTTCACTATAAAACAATACTGCCATTTAGTACTCTATACTAGACAAAATTCATTCCACTGTAGTCTGCTCTATAACTACTGTGATATAGATGTTCTACAGGTATGGAATAACTGTGTGGTTAATAATTTCTGAAAAGTAAATGCATTAGCAATTAGCAAGGTAACACTGCTATAAAATTGCTCTCAGTTGGAGTATCTTCAGACTGTTGGCAGAAGGTGATACAGTGACCGCGTTACCAACCCTGGTGCTGGAACTCCCCACTAGCACCAAGCAGGGATGCAGTCGTCCCACTGATCCGGCCAATGAGGCTGCTTTGGAGTGTTGTTCTGTGCAGAAAGGAAGGGGTGCATGGACAGCTGCTGCTGACAGTGCAGGCACTCAAGGACTGCCTGTAACCGGATGGCACTTCTGTCTCAAACCCATTTCACAGGTTACTGGTGCATGTGCCTAAGTCAAGGCTGATGTTTCTTAACAAAAGCCAGTATGTGATAGCCTTTTTTATGGTTAAGAACCTACAATAATTGTCCAATTTTGCTGAAAATAGGACACCAAGAGAAGAATTTATACCACCTCCAGTACTATTACTCAGCTTCTCTCTGGCTGTTTTCTTGGAGCTGGCATGTGAGCAGAACCTCCTGCAGAAGCAATGCTGCTTGCTGTGCTTTGCAGCCTGGCCATAACCTTGTAACTGCTGGGCACCTGTGCTCTGTGGCAAGGGGCCAGACAACTTGGGAACAGACACTGCTCCATCCTGACAGATGGGGATTAATGTTCCCCAGGCTTAACACGCCCTGGCCCTGATCTCTGTATATCAAATATTTGGGACAAAATTCTCAGATGGGGTCATCTTAACTCTAGTCCATAGTGAGTTTCTGCTGCTCCCTTTAGGAGATTGTGCTGGTACTAATTGGTCCAATACCAGTTTTCTAAAAAATGTGGGTTTTTCAGAGAAGCTTGACTGCCTTGCAGTCTGTAACACAAGACAGTAGGGCAGCACAGTGGACAGGGAGGTCTTACAAATATTTTGGGGCCCAGTGGCAGAAATCCTCCAGCTGGAGGGAGAGGAATGTCTTCTTGGAGGTCACTACTCCAGGGGTGCTCAGGGTGTTCCCCTGTTTGCTGATCCCAGCTCTGAAGTGGGGAATGAGGACAAGTGACCCAGCCAATACCAGGCCAAGTGACAGACAGGCAGAGTATGAGCCAGAGGTACAGCTTTTGTAGAAAAAGGATCACTAGCTGGACACACATTCATATTTGTTTACTACTTCGATGTAGTCTTCTGTCAGAACAAGATCGGATATGCTAAGACTCATTGTCAAGACTGTAGAAATGTGTGCAAGATTTATTAATTGATAAAAAATTAACACAGTCAGGAGTAGGACATTGAAACTAAAGTGAACCAGCTTATCTGCTAGAGTATAGTGCAAAGCATAAATGATAGTGCTAAAACACCAGTGCACATCAGATATTAGCTAACCATATGGCACTTGTTATGATTGTAAAATATTCTTGGTGCATGAACTCTACTTGTTTTAGAGAAATATTCTTTTAAAAAAATTGTTTGTTTTTAGCTCTGCTATTTTCTGACATAATATTTGCAGTCATCTTTTGATCTTTTTCCATTAAGAAACATATGGCTTAAAATACAGATCTTACAGACCTTGGGAATCCTGCTGCTGATCACTAATAGTTAGCACATCTGGATTTTAGTACAGTAAACATTAACAATTGACTGGTAACTGCTTAACTTGGCACATTCTAACTATGGAGGTCACAGAGTAGAAATGAAATTGTTTTCTTTTAAAGAACCTGGGTACTGGATATTTCCTCAAGATGTATTATCTGTCAGCAGCTTAGAAATGTTTCATGAGAACTGAGCTATATAATACACTGCGTGTCATCTTAGAGAGTTCATAGAGAGCCACTATGGAGTTCCTACACAGAACATGGCATTCAGAAGCTGCTCAACCTTTAGGTAAATAATAGGTGGATAATGCTGCTCTGGAAACACAAAAAAGCCTCAGTTTCCTGCAAAATGCACTCTGAAATCCAGACTACCATTTTCTGTTTTGGCTGGTCTTCCCCCCCCTCCCAGGTCCAAGGATTAACTTTTGCTTCTGCTATACAGCTGAGTGCAAAGACCAAGCAGTTCTTGTGGTTTTGTCGCATTTCTGCTCAGTCAGCTTGCTCTTCATAATATTTCTGTCCCAGCAGGAAATAACAAAAACATCACTCTCTAGTAGTCTGTTCTTGGAAGACTTGTAGTGCAGTTTATCACTTGAAAAGCTCAGTCCTGCAGGAGCAAAACCAAATGGTTTTTTACAATGTTTGTGTCTATAGTATGAGATTCTAAGTCTTAAGATGGAATTACATGAAAATCTAATACAGATTTCTACTTATCCCTACTAAATGTGTATAATTATCAAAATTCAAAAGAGTTAAAGATTTAAATTGCTGCAGGAATTTGGAGAAATTTTAGTTATCACATCTATTTTCTCTTAGATAGAGAGGAAAGAGACACATTTCTTCTGACCTAGCTTTTCAATCACCTGAAAGTCACCAGGAAAAGCAAAAGATTATGACTGCCTTCCCTGTATATACTTAAAGTTTGATAGCATTGCACCTATTCCTTTACACTGCAAAGGCAGAAATAAAATACATTTATGTCCACCCTTGAAAACATATAAAAAAATTATAATACTGTTGATACATCAAGAAGAAAGAAAGAAATATTTCTTCACAAACTGCAAACTTTGAGATTTTGACCCCAACCCTAGCAGGTTTCTCAAGATGCGAGCATAACATAGCATTTTTTTTTTTTTTGAGAGAAATTTTGATTATCTTTGACTGCAAGTCTACATTAGGTTCTTATTTTGACATAAATGGGTATTGCAGGAGTTCTTTTATGAAATAATACAGCATTTCTCTCAAGAAATGAGATGAAAATCTGGGCCAGTCTGTCAAAATAACAGTTATTTGAGCACTCAGCATGTCATAGTCATAACTTGATTTCTCAGTCAGAGCTGCTACTACAGTTATGTTCTGAGTAGTGGAAAATATTCTTGTGTCTCACAAGCTGGCTCAACAAATTATTGCTAAATGCCATCTCTGCTGTCCTTTGATCAAAATAAGTGAAAATGGTCTGTGACCCCAAGTGATCCATCCAGATTTCCTCCCTGCCTATGTCCCAGTGCTCTCTGGTGAGCTGGAGCTTTGGCACGTCCCAGAGCTGCCCTGCCCCTGCACCATTTCTCCCAGCTGGGCTGGCTCTCTGCCCCCTGGCTGGCATCAGGCCTTTGCCACAGCTCCAGCCACGGGCAGCTGGAGGCAGGAGCTGGTGAAGCCTCTATAGCTCAGCTGGGAGCCCTGGCAGCCAACAGCCCTGCCCTCAATGTCAGGGGCTCAGCAGAAGAGTGGGGGAATGGAGCACCATCGCTGTTGGCTTTTACCAGTGTCCTGATAGATGGTGTATGCACAGGAGGGTTCCCTGGCCTGAATGCAGGTTCCAAGGGAAGGGGGGACAGCCACTGGGGCTGGTGCTTTCTGCACTCCTGCCTGCTGTTCTAACCAGGAGTGCAAATGCTGTCAGTGCTGCATGTGTTGATGTTTTCTGCTGTGGAGGTCACTCCAGAAGCACTTCACAATCATGTTTGGGGATCATTCACTATTCTATAGATATTCTAGAAACAGCTCTTTTTCCAGTGTAAATAAACAAAACTACCACCTGCTTCTTTTACACTGTACAAAGGTTCACCATGCCCTTCCAGCTGGACACAGGCAGGCTCAGCAGGTACCACCGGCTGCAATGTCCAGGCTGCAGCCCCAGAACCCCTCCAGAGGCACACACCAGTCACGTAGCTCAGGTGCTGGGGCATTAAGACGTGACTTGGTGCCAGGCTCTGCTCTCCTAGGAGCAGAACAGTCTCCTGTGCAACTCAGAGCAGAGGAGCTGTGGCAGGCGACGAGGCTGGAGGGGGTTGAGGCAGTGCCATCCTCAGGGTGTTGGTCCCCAGGACACCCCTGTCACAGCTCACCTGCAAGCAGCCTCACAGCCCCTCTTCTTCTCTTCCCTTTTCCAGCACATGGTGTGTTGCATGAAAATGTGATTTTGGAAATTGGTTTAAGATCAGAAAACTGCCTATGTTTGAGAAATTATGAGCTTTTTGGAGAAGGAATTGTATTATTTGCTGCTGTGCTGAAGGTTAATGTTTTTCTGCTTCATTCTTGCTTGCTAAGGGGAGGTTTGGATGCAAGTTATCTTGAGGAAACTAGAAATTCCTGTACTTTTTACACTACTATTAAATGTTTGAGGCTTACTTGGCACTGAAGAATGGTTGTTATTAGCACAATTCTGGCTATGATGTAAATAATTGCTATTGGAGCTGGTTTCAAACTGATGCTTGAAAATGTTGTTTGAAAACTCCTTATATTATTAAAGAACAGTTTTATGAATTTCTATAGTCTGTGTATTAACCCCATCAGCCTGATCAATTAATCAAAATAGTTCCAAATTAAGAAAATTTAGATCTTAATCTCTACTAGTTGTGTTTTTTGTCTTTCTTTCAAGGATATGAAGTTTTTTTAAATCTCAGAAAATATTGAAAAATTGATGTTAAAATGAAAAAAGAAATTAACTCATTGAATTTCCAAAAGCCATGTTTTGTCATACTTTCTTTTCTAGGGCATGTTTTTACCCCAAAGAGATTATTTAGATAGATATTTATTAAAGTATAAGATACTTTATATGCAATTAAAATAGGTTATAGGAACCTTAATACTGCCATTTTGTTAATTTCTTTGGTATTTAGATTTAATTTAATGTTATGGGGTTTTTCATTTAATTAGAAAAGCCAAAGTTTTGCAAGGAAGTAATTCCTGAATATGTGAGTACGCATGTGTGCTTCAGGCTGCCAAGTGTCCTTGAAATGTTCCTAAACAATTTTGATGATCCAGTAGGTTCTGCACTGTATCTGCCTAATTGGAATAAGGTCTCTCTAGGAAAAAAAAATGTGTTGATTCCAGACCTGGTAATCAGACTTCATTTCCTCTAAAATACTTCTTCAGATCTTTAAGAAAAACGTGTTATGTGAGCTCTCTGGTGTGATCTGCTGAGAGGCTGAGTATGCAGACATGCTTAGGTGGAAACTCGGAGAGCTGCTGAGAAGGTCTCTTTGTGTGACAGCTGAAATCCAGGAGTTATGAGTCTGTTTTAAAGGATGGGTTTGGCCCATGTATAATATTTTGTGTCAGACCCACATCTCAAGCAGTAATATCTGTTACACCTCTATGGACAAATGCTGAAGTATCCACACTCACTGGGGGGTGGATGCCACTACCATGCTTCAGGGCTAAAGGATGGAAAATGAAAATGGTAGATTTCCTTTTTAGGCCAAGTGTTTGCAGATTGAACAGCAATGGCCAAAGTGATAACAGATGACACAGAGTGAAACAAGGACGAGAAGGGACAAATGTTAATAGAGCAGACCTTTGGCTTGTTGTGGGGATGGCAGTATGGAGCTGTGGGCTAGAAATGGACATGAGAGCATAGAGAAGTTCCTCTCTATTCTCATCTTAACACTTTCTAGTGTCAAAAATCTGCGTATTTTAAAATTTCACTCTAAATCATATTTTCATGTATTACTAGGGAAGAAAGGATTTTGAAAATTAACACTGGAAAAAAGTACCAGGGGTAGAACAGATGTCATGATCCTTTACTCTTACACAGTCTGCTTTTAATGGCAGTCAGGACATAGCAGGGCTTCTTTCTATGACAGATTTGGTTGCCACATGAAATGTTGCACTTTTCTTTGTACACTGGGAGGCCAGTTGAAGTTCCCAGGATCACACTATAAATTTCAAAAATATTTTTTTTGGTTGCAGGTTAAGCTAATTAATACAATACTGTCCCATGAATATTTATTGGTTCTTGAGATATAGAAGATAGATATCAATAAACCTGGAGCAATGTGTACGATTAGTTAAAGAGCAAATTCTACTTGATGTTTTTCCTGCCCAAGAGATCCAGGTCTATTTTCTTATCTGGAAATGAGGTGCCTCAAAAGACAAAGCAGAATAGACTGAAAGGTTTGAAAGCTCATTAATTTCATTTATATCTCCAAAATTTGATTTGCATGATATCTGTCTGATAAATGTATTTATTTATTTAATATAAACAGGAGGAAATACTTGATTTCATTTTATTTTGACCATTTTTATTATTTCTAAAATGCAGCTAAGGACAAAAGTTAAGTTGCCTTGTGATCCTTAGCTGATAAAGAAAAAGCTGCTGCTGAGTATGTAAAACTGTCATTCAGAATTCAAGCTTCACTTTATTATTTTTTTCCCCTTTCAGGTGCATCTAGTATGTCTTAAATTGTTTCACTAAGGGTTTTTATAAAGCTGAAGATGATTAAGAGGCAGATAAAACTGTGATATTGGTGTAAACCTCAGAAACTTGAAGGGTAGCAAATGGCTCATCAGCTGCATTGTCAGGAGTGGCAATTTTCAGATTGTGAATCAATTTAAGACATGGATGGATAAGATTTTTTTTCAAGACAAAAAATAGAATTTAGAAGCAAACACACTAGCAAACCTAACCTGAATAGAAATGCTTTCACTGCTGAAGGGGCTACTGCATTTTTTTTTGTCTCAGGCTGAGTCACCCAGCGTGTAAAAAGACAGACACACACACACAGAACCCACCTAAGAACCAAACCAACCAAACAACAACAAAAAAAAAAAAAAAAAAAAAAGACCAAAAAAAAAAAAAAAGACCCACACAATAAAACCCTGAAATAGAAAAATAATAGAAAACTAAATAGTCTAGGTTCACTGTCCAAACTGAGTGAGGCAAAAGGAAGAAATGCTGCAAATACAGGAGAAAAAGACTCATTCTATTTTTCTTTGACAATATACCTTTAATATAAACTAAAACTATCTCAGTTCTTTATTGAATATTTTCTAAAGTGCTTCACTGAAGCTATAACAAATTCTAATAAATTCTAGTATAAGCTAAGGACTGCAGAGTCCACTGTAAAAAGTGTATATTTCTGTTAAAAATTCCCTCCTCAGATCAGGTTGTTCAAAGCCCCAGGTCAGACAGGCTTTGAGCAACCTGATCCTGGTGAAAGATACTCCAGTGTGTGTCAGGAGGTTGGAAAAGATGTTTAAAGGTTTCTTCTAAGCCAGAATATTCTGTGATTCTGCTCCCAATACTGCCTTATTGATTCTGCTGGAGGTGTTTGAGGTACTATTCTATAAAAATGTGAAAACCTAGATTGCAGACATGTAGACATACAAGATCTCTTTACCACTTTACCTTGCACAAGGTCAAATATTCATCACTGCCAGAATAGAGCCTGTGACAACTCCAAATTTCAGCTTTTCAAAGCCCTGGGAAATACTTTATTTCACACAACCACTAAATGAATAAATCTGTATTGTGTGTGAACACAAACACAAAATAGGCTGAAATTGAGTTATTTAATTTTATTTTTTAAGCTGTGTTCTCCTTAGCTGATGGACTGTAGGACTTAAAAAAAAAAAGATCCATATCCCAACTGTCCCCTGAACCATGGGCAGAGTGTTTGTGGCATGATCTGTGCAAACCCACTGTCCTCAGACAAGAAGAGAGACAGTTTTGTCAGCCAGTCTTTCTGTAACTGGGTGCACTGGTCACGGTGTTGGTGACAGACATAGAGGGGGTATGGGGTATGGATGAAGGATGTAAAAGGTCTACTCTTCCTTTTTGTCTCATCCCATTTTTGTTTAATATATATATGTATACTGTAAAATCTCCGGGTTCTGTATCTGGAAAAGCTATTTCCTCAGTTCAGTGGCTTTGGATGAAGCCTTGCAGGTTTGAGTTGGTGGCAGCTTTGTTGCACTGTTGGTGCAGTAGCACTGGTCACTCCTGTGAGGATCACAGCCCTCTTGGCTGCATATTCAGTAGGCAGAGCAAATTTCACTGTTCCTAGGAATTAAACCTTATTTCTATAGCTGTCTGAATATATAAAAGAAGACATTTGGCAATTTTACTGGAATCATAACTATGTATATTACATTGATAACACTAATTGTTACTTGAGGGATTTATTAACCAAAGTAGTTACTTTTCTCAAGTATCCAGGATTCAAAACTCACTGACAATTTCTTCTTGCACATAAACCTCAGGGGTTATGAAATCCTATTAATTGGGAAAGTGTAAGACACAGTTAAGCCATGAACATAACGAGGATGTTTCTAGTAATACACTCCTGGGATACAGATCTGTGTGTTTCAACGAGCTGAAAACTTTCTCTAGCAATTTCTGTTCTTTGAGCAATTACTATTTAATTCATACCACTGAGCTTCCTTGATCAACAAATACAAGTGTGATGAGATCATGGGACAAATGAGTATATTAAAGATCAAGAGAAGACGGGTAATTTTCAAATTACTCTGAGTTTGAGAGAGACAGAGAGTGGGAAAACTACTCCATATGTCAGGACTTAGGACATGCATAATTTTTCCAGCAGTTTAATGATTTAGCTAGTTAAGATTTCAAATATTCAAGTGAACAGCCGTCATTGTGCAGGTGTGATATTCTGCTGTGATATTTGTGCAGTACAAACTGTCATTGCCAGGTACAGCAATGCTGGCAGCCTTATCATCATTTAAATGCACTCATGGGCTCCCCTCCACTTGTGACCAGCAGAGTCTGTCATGGTCACGGGGAGATGCTGCATGTCTTGGCAGGGCTGCTGCTGGCATCCTTCACACTGGGATTATTTTAGATTGACTGCAATGAATGTGTTATTTTCCATTTGTTAACACATGGGGATTTGTAACTCTGACAACTGAGAAAAATACACTCATTTGTATGATGATTACTTTTGTTTTCCCCAATGGAATCTGAAAACACACTCTCTTATCTTTACCTCCTCTCTTGCGCCTGCATGGTCCAAAAATTGGTGACAATTGCATTACTAAATGTATGATGCTTTCTTTTGCAGCAAGAAAAACTTTTCAGTAGTATTTTCTATTACATTGAATTCCAGATGCAAAAATAAAGATAATCCATATTCTTTTAGCAACATAAAAAAAAAAAAAAGCAGACTTGTAGCAAAATAAAATTTCTCTTTTCTTCACTTTGATAACAAAAATTATTTCACACCTGTTTCTGGCTTGAGTGGATATGTTAAATTATTGCAATTAAAATCTATTGGAAATTAAGAGTATATTACAGTAGTATAGTACCTTGAGCTACCCTAGAGAGCTGGCGCAGTGTCAGCTGAAACAGGCAACCAAGAGTCTTTGTGCCCCAGAACTCAAGGTTCGTTATTAACAATAATAAATTTCTGATAGCAATTAAATTTTTATTGGAGCTGTCACAACGGAGAAGAAACAACTCATTTAAGAAATTAAAATTAAATTATAAAAAGTGAACTGATATGTAAATCAATACTGCTTATTTGATTTCATATTTCAATCATTGTGTTTCATATCACTAAAAGCCACTTCATAGTAAGGTCATTTATAAATTTAATAGGTCTTTGAATTATTTCTTTGGTTTATCTTGTTAGGTGAGAATCTGATGATTCCTGTATATGCCTTCATCCCCCTTAGGTCTGGCCTCAGGAAAAGGGAAAGTTCCCTGACCTGCATGGAGGGAGTGCCCACAGGCTAGTATTGGGGACGTGGGAGTCCATGTACAACAATAGCAATAATTGCAAAGGTGAGGATTTCCATCCCAGTAGCCCTATAATAGGCTTTTTCCTAGGCTTTAGTGTGCCTTTTTGAGGGAACAGTCTGAAATTAGTGTTTTTGCAAGATGGGCTGGGACAGTTAACAGAGCACACTACAGTGATGCTACTGAATGGATGGAGTTGAAAGTGCCACTTTTAAGCTGCTAATCACTAAGTAGCTTGGGCTAAGATTTCACTACAAAAGCTTCCCTTTCTACATGGTAGAATAACAATTATGATCACTATAGATTTTCAAGATAGTTCCTCTGATAACAAGAGATAAAAAAGGCTTAATGTGAGTCCCGTGGCATAGTTTGCTTTATTTTCCTTTGGTCCACGAGAGCTTTAATTTACTGGCTCTTATCTCATGCTGGAAGATTCCTCTTTTCTGAGGACTCTGGGGATAGGGGAGGATGACAGTTCTGAGGGAGTCGCCTGCAGGCATCATTCCTCAGAAGCTCCTGTGGTGGCAGTTTTACCTGTTGTTTTAATGCCTACCACCAGGAGTTAAAAGAAACCCATTCATCTTTGAAGGTGAAAGAAGTCATGTCTCATGCTTCTTGAAGGTTTTTATTTTGCTTCTGTCTTCAATATGCAGAACAGAAGCCTCTGTGCATGCTGGAGTCCCCTGGCAGAATTTCGTGCCTGGCAAAGTTTTGCAGGCTTCCTGTTTGATGACTTCCACTGGAAAATCATGAGTGTCTGCAGTGCTCAGGATGGCTGCTCTGTCACGCTGGCGGGATTGTCTTCTGCTGCAGTCTCCATGGGTTTCACTAGTTCTGCTGATTGTCAGACACTTTTAAGACATGTCCTTGGTGCTTTGTTGAGAGGCATGTGCACATCACTGAATCAGCTTGAAGTCATTAAGCCAGAGAGAGAACACATCCTTGATCTTTCCCCAATAAGTCTCCAGCTCCCAGCAGCCAGCATCTCCTTTTGACTTGTGTTGAACTTCTTGGGTTACTTACATTAGACCCTGATCCTAGATTTTTTTGGTCTGTGAAAAGTTAATTTTGTGAAAGTAAAAGAAAAATATTGCTTTGTTCTGCCCCTTTTTTGCCCATGAGTGGTCAGTCCTTTGTGTGCAAGGCTTCCCAGGGTAGGTATAACCATGGCTGTTCTCAAAAGGCTTTAGGGGCCATTACTGGCCAGAAGAAAACTTGCTCAGAGCATGCCTTCCCCAGCTTCTCATCTCACAAGACAGAAGAGCTCTTAGCTATCTCCTTTGACATTAGTCACATTTCTTCTTTCTAAGCATCTGTAGGACTTTCTTTTCATTAAAAATTTTATTCTTGCCTCCTCGTGGTCCCTTTCCAAGGTTTTGACTTACTCACATTCAGTATTTGTACTGGATTTTGCATTTACAGAGTGCCTTGAAGCTAATGAACTCACCACATAGAGTTTACTGGCATTTTCCACAATTGTTAGTGACAGACTTGGGAGTGTGGTGTAAAAATTCAGTCTGATATGTTGATGCTGCTCTTTAAGATAAGCACAAGTGTCATAAACTACTGCAGCTGTTTTGGGAGCATTGATGAAAAAAAATGAAGCCTTTACTCTGGTCCTATTAGAAATGTTTCAAAAGCTATTCAATGCTGCCAGTCCTCTGTTCCCAGTAAGAGGTTTTCAGCAGTGCAATATGTAACTTTTTCTGCATTTTCTGTGTATCAAACCTATCTAGTTTTTGGGTTTCCCTGTATGCCTGAACCAAACTGCCGTATTGACCAAGGGTCAGTGTCTCATACTGAACTTCATACAATAATTTCAGGAGGTTGACTGCTTCTGTTCCTTGGTATGGCTTGGACTTCCTGGTGGTTTAAAGCAATGATTGTTGTTAAGTATTTAATTCATCATAAACTAAAGTTACTGGTGCAATCATCCTTTTGGCCAAGTCTAATCAAGAAATTATATCATATTTGGTCTTAATACATCTGGTATTAGACGTTGTCATCAGATATCAGGCCAGAGTATGACTCCCTTTACCCTGACAGTGGTTTTCTCAATGCCACCCTGAATAATTAATTCTTCTGATTACTTCTGGAGGAACTATAAGCATCAAGACCTGATCTTTTCATTCTTGTTTGCAGCTAGCTCCGATGTATCTACTGGCTATCACCCTGCCCCTCTCCACTCTTCTCCTCTGGAGCCCCAACAGCTATGTCACTGTGTTGTTTTGCAGAGTTCAGCAGCTGACTGTGACTAATTTTTCAGCTACTGTATTATCACATTACACTACTAAATGTCCACCAATTATTTTTTAAGCACTTTGCTGTGAGTATAATATTAGAAGGGGAGAAAGGAGCCATTCTCTTCAGAAATGCTGCTAACCACCTGTGAAGGGAAAATTCACCAATGCACATGGAGTTAAGGGTAAATCTGAGACTTTGTAAAGTAACACCTGCTTCTTTCCAATGCATAGGGGGTAAGCAGCTCAGGTAACCCTGGCATAGAAAGTTGGTTTTTGTGCTGTTGTTTTTGGTCTTCTTTTAGACAACATAATATGATCTGTGCAAGGTAGAGTCTGAAAGTAGGCACTGAACCCATAAATAGGATCTTTGCAGCAGTGTTCAGTGGGTGGGTAATTTAGGCAGAACACAAGCACAGCTGATGAGGTTTGTTTGCTTCATATGCCCGTGTTTCTGTGGGGCTGGAAAGCACAACTTCTTGTGCTTTGTAGCTGTTCATGTCCCTCACCTTGCCATGTGAATTTGACTTCATGCATGCTGATTTTTCTGATAAGAACTCCTGACATTTTTGCTCTTTGTTGTTACAGCCGCCACATCTTTGTTTCATTGTGCTTGGCAGCTTTCACAAATATGTGTAGCCATCTGTGGTTGTAGACCAAATATATGCCTTTTCTTCACATGTTATTGTCAACATTACTGTGACTAATCTTTAGCACTGGTTCCTGCATCATTCTAAATAAACAAATGAAAGTAGTTGTAGCTTGCAGCTATCAAAATTCTTTCATGGGTTGTTTAATAAGAAATTATATGTTTTTACAAATTTGAAGAATGGAAAGAGGAGTACTGGAAAACCCCCATTAGATTAATGGGTTGTACAGATCTCTGCTGTGATCCATTGCAAAATTAACACAGGCAGTTGGTAATGGCTTTCATTGCCACGGCAGAACAAGAGATACATCTTTAATAAACTGTTTGTTAGATGATGCAGTCTAAACCTATGCTTATGTTAATCCATTGTGATCAAGGAAAATCACTCAGTTCTGTTGAAAGAATGTACTGGGTCTGGGAAAATGGAACAGTTTTGGAAATTGTTTGTAGATAGTGATGTTGATTCACCTCAGCCATTATCACAGGTTAATTCCTCCTAATTGGTATTCAATTAGGAATTAGTTCTGGAAGTGTTTTAATCTTATAAAGTAATTTTGGCCTTATTTCTGTATTGAAAATCTTCGCCTGATTTGGACTCTAATGTATTTCTTACAGATACACAGACCCAGGTATTTACTTACAGACACATATATGGAGTTGAATATATGTAATACATGTATCAATATAAAAATTCTGTAATATTTGAGTCATTTTCGTATTTAAAACTTCACATGACCTAAATTTAATTGTTCTTGTTGACGTGACTTCAAGTCCAAAAATTAGGAGAATGCCATTAAATAATAATACTTTTACTGCCCATCAAAGAATATAAGTATTCACATTTAAGAGGGCCATTATAGAAAATTATTAATATTTAAACTGACTTTTTTAAAAAAAGCAAGCTTCGAATAATATATTTTAGAATATGCATTTTCCCCATTTATACCTAAATCAGCCAAAAATGTGAATCCTCTGAAATATGCAATCCCAAAGAGAGCTTCCTAACAACCCTTCCTGCCATGTAATCCACCCAAGCTACGCTCAGTTTTAATGTTTATTCTTTATGATAAAAATATGTTCCACTTTTTTTTTCCCAAGTGGTTCAGACAAAGTGAATATGCTGATCCAGACAGAAAACACCAATGAAAAGTGAGAAAAAAGATCAAGGCAGGACAATCAAACCAGTAGCTTTGTATCAAGAAGGAAGAGTGACTACATTTGTACAAAGCCCCTGACTTCCAAGGTGAGAATGACCTAAAGTGAACTACCTTTTTAAACAATTTATATTAAAAGCAAGAAAGACAGCATGAAGAGGTGTTACCTGAGGATGTTTCATATAGCCACCATATGCCACAGTCACAGCACTGACAGGAAAAGACAGTGACATTGCTTTAGGCCACAGGAGAGATGGCGCATTTCTGGCACACACACACACACACACACAAAAATGATCATGTAAAAAATCTACATGTTTTATAGCCCAAAAAAAAGTAATACTGTGAAAATTTTTAAATACAGATTGCATACTTTTCCAACAGTGAAGTATGACCTGCAGACTCTACACGACAGTGGGTGCAATTTGGTCTCCATCAAAGTGAATAGCAGACCTATCTAATGGCCTTAAACAATGCTTGGATGTAAGAGGCAATTTCTCGGCCATTTCTGAATTACTTTTGTATGTATTGGCTGACATTTAGGAATTGATGTCCAACAGGCTGATAGCTCTGGATCCTGTTCTCTGCATGCCTGCTGAAACAGAAGCAGTTTCATCCCAGCAGCCCGTACAAAGGCTACTGTGTTGACTGCTACCTACTGTCAACACACTGACACAGAGTAAAATGGGAAGGGTGGAGCTGTGGGCCAGATACAGTGTCAGAGCTAACAGTGCCTACTGCTTTTTGAGGAATACAGTGCAAATGATTGAAGTACTTCTTCCTCTTCCATTGTCATCTAATTTTGAGAATCCAGTGGTTGCACACACCTGCGGTAGGAAAGGTTAAATGAGCGCTACAATGACTGTAGGATTCATGTGATTTGCATGAAATTTGGTCTATAATGCACACCTGGTTCAGTATTTACTGAACCTGTATAGTTATATACTCTATAATTATTATAGCATACATTTCCAGCCCTCCAGAGCAAAGCTGATATGAGTTTCCCATTAGGTAGCCACAGCAGGTGCTTCATTAACTGTTCAGGCCAGTTCTTAAGGTGAACAGTTGTGAAGCACTGGCTTTACCTTATGAAATCTAAAGTAACCTGGACCTAGTAGAACTACTTTCAGTGCAGTCCTTGGTGGATTGTGATCCAGTGCAATCCTTGTGCCAGAGAGATGTGAGAGCATCTTCAAACTGTGAGAGGGAATTGCAGGAATAGGATGTACCCTGAATAATTTTCTTTAAAGTTCTTAGCAACTTTGCCAGAACTCACACAGATAATCTGCTTGTATTCAGGTGCACAATCTTTCTTTTGGACTGTTTTAAGGGATATGAGGGTTTATTTTAGAGTTGGCTTCCACGGGGTGTTTAACTGCCAAAAGCTACAGGCTGTACTTGCAGTGGATTTGTGAAGGCACATAAACTTTGGACTAGATTTGGAAATTTAATTTGATGGCCTGATAATTTTAATGCTTTTTATCATTAATATCTGGACTAAATATAAGTTTGCATTTTGGTTTCTAAATATTAAGTGTCTGCTTTAGAGAGCAATGCCTACTGTTTTCAGTCTTTCATGTTTACTCAGCTTCCTAAAATTTGACCTCTTTCATTTGGGAGCCTGTCACTTGGCTCTCAACTTTTCAGTGTCAATCTGCATTTCATTACCATATTTTTAAAAAATCTTTTCATCAGGTCACCCCTGGGATCTAGTGCTTTTTTGCTAAACTCATAGGCAAGTTTTGATCTACTACTTTAAATCTAGACATGCCTATAGCTACTGTCTACTTTTCATCTGTCTAAAAGAAAGTAAAAATCAACATTTCCAAATTTTTCCATATGGTGATAGCAGATCCTATAGAGGTTTGAAAATCATTGTAGACTATTGATTTTCTCTCAACAGAAAAGCAGTATGTTAGCAAGCACCATTCAGCACTACAAAGTAATGCAAATGGATGCACCAGCTTCCTAATTCTTCTCCTTGGCACAGACAATGCTTTTTTCTGGTATGCAAGGCCTGAGGAACAAACCTTGTTGCCTGCCACTTTTCCTAAGAAAGAGATGTAACTCTACACCATGTGAAACACTCATTCTCCTGCTGAGGGTGGAGGTTAAACACCATTCTCTGCCTTCTTACAGTGAGAATATGAAGTTCCTGTGAAAGCTCCTTGGGTGTTGCTCTTTCAGCACATGAGACCTCAGTCTCTGTGGGGCTCCCCTGCTAAAGCATCCTATGGTGTTTTTATCCAGATAAAAAATATCTCCAGAGCCATGAGATAGTGGCACTATGAGAATTCTCCTCTTTTCTTTCCTCAGCTTTATGTTCCTTCAGACAGTCCCAATGCAGACATATTTTTCGTGTCACCATTATGAAAACATTTTGCAAAATGTTCTGTTTTCTTTAATGAGTGAAAGAGAATTTGATTTCCCCTTCATCAAGCAATGTATGTGCTGCCTTAAATCACAGTTTGATAGATCTCTGAATGGCATGAGTAATTAACAGCCCGTTATAGGAGTTTTGTAATACCCAGTAACATCAAAGGGTAGGAATAAACCAGAAAATAAACCAATAATTAAACCAATAAATCTTTTAAACATAAATGGATTAAAAGCTCCTTTGAAAATAAGCATGTGCACTAGCCAGCATCTAAATGATGGACTTTGTCCAAGAAATTCATATGATGCTGAACAGAAGATGCAACAAATGTCCATCACACAGTGGGATTAGTCTTGGTGGTTTATGTGATAAGAAATACAAATTCTGCCTGGCAAACATTCAGTAGCAAAATGCCCCTGTGGTTTGAAACCATGCTGGTCAGGCTGCAGATCCGTCAGTGGTGCAGATCAGTAAGAGCAGGTCTGCAGAGCAGAACAGTTGCTGATGAAGACCTGACATCTTTATTATGCATTTTTCTTTATTTTATTTGGACTTGTCTAGTGTGGCAAATCTCTGGTGCTGTTGGGAGTATTGTGGATGCACTGCTGGAGAATATCTTCCAGGTTTTTTATTCAGTTTGTGTACTTGGATGGTGCTATGTGAAGCAAACATGAGGGAGCAGGGTCTACAGCTAGGTTCAATTCAAATCTTCTTTCCCCATCTGAACTAAAGCAAGAGCCCAGCTGTGCTTTTCAGAGAGAAAGCAGGACAGAGAAAAGTGCCCTTAAACACTTGCTGCTCTCAGGATGTCTTACTGTGCACCACACTTTCTCATTTTGGTGTTAGAGCTGCAGCCTTGGTTACCTGTATTTCTTGGGTCATGCTGGGGTGAAGTACAACATTTTATTAATAAATGCTATCAGGACTGGGCTCAAGGCAAATCAAATTCTATTGCCACATGGCTGAAATACAGGTGCTTTACCCTGCTGCAGGATTGTGCCCTGGGCAGAGGCATGGCCAGTCACCACTGCACTGCACAGGGGCTGGCTGAGATGGGCTGCAGAGACTGCATCTACAGACACAGGGAAGTTACAGTCATTTCCTAGGACAGAGCTGAAAACCTGTCAGCAAGTATCATATATGTCTCATTATTCCATAAAAATCTGAAACAATGTGGCAGGAATTTGTTTTGATATATTTCAATCTAATAGTGCAATCTTTGTTTTTTTAGAAAGGATATTTCAGTATTGATATTCCAAAGTTGGTATTGTATCTAGAAGTAAAAATATGTGTGTTATAAAAGACTCGAACGACTGGATAAATATTGCTAAGTGCTGCTTCGAGAATGAAATGCAGAGCTGGAGTACACCCACACATATATAAAAATGCTGTCTGCTGGGAGTTTTTATTGTGTTTTTCAGAGAGCTATAAATGCACATTTGAATAGGGACTTCTATCACTATCTTATGTTTAGATCTTTGAATGTACAGAAATCAGAGACTCACAAGCTCAGTTCACTCTTGCAAGTTTAAATGCATTCAAATAATTTTCTTACCGGCTTGTGAAAAAAATGAAATTGAAAATATTCAGCTAGCTTTCTTAGGATAGTCCACAAAGATTATGGAATTTTGGGTCCAGGAATGACCATAGCCACGATTTCAAAATAAAAACAGCAGTCACTTAACTAGGCTCCACACATGGAACACAGTTGCAACCAAAGGTGTTATTTTGGTATGCTTTGTTAAAAGAGATCTAGATAAATTCAGGACAAAACTTTGCCAAAAAATGAGCTATTTCAAGACACAGACTTGGCATGTAGCCTAGCCAGCTTGCAGTTGTGAGTCACGTATTACAGAGATACTCAAAGAGATTCTTTTGTTTCTTTGTGAGCCAAATGTTCTTTCCAATGCTTCCTGCAGCAACGCTAGAGCTTGTAGGCTTTGAGAAGTAATTTTCGGATGGTCCCAAGGAGTCAAGTTGAAAAGAAACCTGTCTTAAAATAATAAATGAGATTGTTTAGTTATGTTTTCCACTGTGGTTTTATCTCTTCAATCAGTGAAATTTTACAGACAGTTCCCGCAACGTATTCTCTACAAGTCATTTTGCAGTTTGGTGCTTGCTTTTTCTGCTTGCTGCTTCTCTGGCTTTGATATTTCTTTTATGAAAGTCCACAGAATTTCAATATCAAGCACAACAAAGCAACTATTTAAAGTGTAGATTTTTCCCTCATTGTCTTCGTTCAAAGTATGGCCCAATATCAAGATGAGTTTGCAGATCTAATTTTTATTCCTTCAGTTCAAAGTCTAAACTTTCTTAAAATGTACATGCTTACACTGACACTTGTCTTACAAAATTTGCTTTTGATCAGCCGGTGCTGATATACAGACTATGACACAACTAATCATAATTTTATTCAGCAACTAGAAATGGCAGTTTAGGAGAGAAAAGAGAAGGATTTCTACTTTGTTAAAGTATCTACCCTTTATTATTGTATTGTGCATTTCATAGAGTAGGAATAGCTGGGAGAAAAAGAATGAAGAAAAATGTTCATAATTGCTGGAAAGACTGTAGCAGATCAAGCGGTATCACCTATAAAATAAAAACGCCCTGGTATAAATCTCTTCACTTTTAGCTCTTTTTGTGGTTGTGTGTGGTTTTCTGGCAGAAACCTCAATTGTTTAGCCCTGGTTTTGGTGAACCCTATATGTGGGGTCAGTGTAATGAATAATATAGCTGATGACCAGACATCTAGGGGTACTTTGAATTATTAGAAAGTATTAGGAAACAAAATGCTTTTAAAAGTATGAAATAATGAATTTTTGTCACAGAAAATTATTCATACTTAATTAAACTGTCTAAGCCTTTCTGATTAAAATAAAGGTAGATTCATTCCTAATTCTTGCTTTAAACTTTCTTGAAATTCAAAAGTGTGTGACGCAGCTGGTGGAGAAAAAAAGGCAGTATCCTCTTGCTGAATTTTTGAAATTGACTATGAAAATTTAATTAACTGATTGGAAGCCATGACAGGAAAGTGGTTTGGGGACCAAATGTCCTTTCAATCATTGTGGCAGCTCAGGAGAGGAGGTTCTGTGCTCTGATAGCATGGTGATGAGCCAAGGCTGGTTTTGGCATGCTCGTGGGTGCAAGGCAGAAACCTTTACTAAGTGCTTAGAGAAGATTTTTGGCAGTCTTGGCAGGTCCTAGAAGATGTTGCAAATGACAAGGAGCAAAAATGCTCCCTGGAAAATCAGAGGGAGGGGCATGCAGTCAGTGCCTTTGGTAAAATGAACTGAGGAAGCATATGGGCTTTCCTGCTTTTCTTATTGACTGCTCTGTGATGTGTTAGTTTTGAAAATAAGATTTCCTGGTGTCCCTCTGAGGTCAGGAGAGGGGGGATGCAGAACACCTGTGTGTACCATCCCCAGGGATCAGCTCAGCCTCTCCTAAGCACCTCTCTCTCAGCTTCAGCCCAAACTTCACTGCATGTTGCTTTGTCCTCCATTCTCTGAACCCTCAGAGATAAGCAGTTCAGCAACCTTGCAGATTTTTTGTTCTGGGTTATGCTACAAGTTCTTTTGGTGAATACAGACTCTGGTGTGCATGTTTTCCTGAGCATGAAAAAATGTCTGGGAATGAGCTAAACCTTCTTGCACTGATCTGCAATTTCCTTAGTGTGAAGTGTGTTCTATTGGCCCACATGGTCCCTGTCCCTGTGGAGGGCTGGGCAAAAAACTGAGCTGGGCATCCAGAGATCAGTGGGGGAAGAAAGCAGCCCTCTGTGAGAGGCCTGCCAAAGTCCCTTCTGCTGAGCAGATGGCTCTTGTGTTTCATCCCACTTGGAGTTTTGCCATTCCCATGGCTCCATTTTTATATAGAAGAAACTGTCATAATAAGGCCTTGAGTTTGTAAAGGCACAGATCAGCGTTACACGTAGAAGACAGGGTTTTTTTCTGCTCTGCCTGTGTGTGGTTCTGCTGCATGGTGATAGTCCTGCTCTGCAGCACATCCGAGCTGGGAAAGGTGTGGGGTATTTATGCACACGGTGGGAGATGCAGGTGCATGAATGCAGCTGGGAACCAGGTATCTCTTCTGTTCTTCTCTCACCATTCAGGTGGCAATAGGCCTCTTTTGCTAGGTGCTGAAACAGGAAGACCAAAATACCACAAGATCCAAGAGCAAAACTCTTTTTGCCCCATCAAGGAAAGCATCTCCGTGATACCAGCAGGGTGAAACCCACTGCAGGCTGCATTGCACAGGGATGTGCACTGAATACGATCAGAAACACTCCGAATTATGTGTGGCCCTGTCAACTGAGGTGGCTCCACAGGGTCCCATGGGTGCCTGGCAGATGCTGAGCCCCGGTGAGGGTTTTGGCTGCCTGATGTGGTGTGTGCTGTCAGCAGCAGCTGAGCAGCCCCTGTCCCTGTTAGGGTACCTGACTCTTTCCATCCCTGAATTGCCAGCCAAAGCCTCAAGCAGAGATGCCTTTCTAGTAAGGCAATCAAGCCTGTGTGTGCACCAGGGTAATGTTCTCTCTCTGACCTTTTCAAGCTCCCAGGAGAGATGAAAAGAATTGAATCCCTGCCAGGGGAAGGGTTTAAATTGACATGACAATTCTGGGATTAAGCAGCTGTCTGCCAGTGCTTTTGGTAACCTAAACTGCATCTTCTTCCATTCATTTTCCTGTCCTGGGTCCTTTAGGGCTGCTGTTAAGAAAAGTTTAAATTAGCTTTGTTTTCATCCTTTATAAAAGCTACTGTTTTTTCAATGTTTGCACTTATCCAAATGGATAAAATCAATCTTGCTGTAAAACTAGGACAACTCCAAAAGAGAGAGAGGGGGAAAGAGCGATTTCTGTGTCTCCTGAAGTGTACAGACCCCAGTGCCCTTTGCTGAGACAGCCAGTCAGGAGGTACCACTCTGCTGGGGAGGAACATCCCTGCAGAAGGGCTAAGGCAGAGCCAGACACCTACAGAGAAACTCAGTGCCTGAGCCAGGGCCACGGCTCGTGGTCATGTTGTGCCTTGTCCTCCTTGTGTCTAGGGCTGATTTAGCAAGGAAGGGAAGCCCACGTGAATGATGAGCATATGCTGTGTACTGCTTGCAGGTTTTACTGTGCTTGTTACAGAATTAGAAGATCTGTCTTCTTGCTGTCTGATTTGCATGTTAGATTGCAGGCTCTATTTCCTTCTTTATTTTAATTTAATAGTAGATATACCATAAACAATTCTGGTTTAAAATCAAGTGGTTTATTTATTTTCTTCTTCTTTAGATACGGTAAGAATCTAGCAACAAGTATGGTTGTATGGTACTATTTTTTAATGCTTTTATATAATTGCTTTTACTTTTCATTTATGTGTTGATTCTTTTTCAAGTTTTAAGTATGAAATGCAGTTGATCAACATTTGCTGGATCACTTTTACATTTTCCATTGATAAACAAAACACCCCAGAAGGAGACAGCGTGGTGTGGTAGCATGTGCGATAGCCGTATACTGGTGCAGATCTATCACCAGCTGCCTTAGTTTTTCCCCCTGTTAAATCATAGGTGATTGTAACTCTTAGAAAGGTTTGAAAACCTCAAAGGGGTAGAGGCAGCAGCTGTAGTAATGGCAGGTGGTATGTGGTTTGTCAACACAAGTAACTTGGATACTGAAGCCTGTATTGCACGTGTTGCCTGGGAAACCTATGTACAGCACAATGGGTTTGTAAAACCCACTACACCGACAGAATGTACCTCTGTACCTAAGGGTAAAAACAGATTTCCTACCAGCCCTCAGCCAAGAAGGTAACTGGGACACCAGCATACATCATGATAAGCAGGGTCACAACCCTATGCAAGCTTGTGTTTCTGGTGTGCAGCTTGGACTGGGGAGAGTCCCCCTTATTACAGGCAATCACTTAGGGACTTTTTTTTTTCTTCATGAATGCTTAATGCAACACATAATTAGACATGGCAGGTGAATGCCAGGTCTGGAATTAAAATCTGAGCTTTACTGACTTTCATTTCAACACTCTTACTCCCAGGTACTGGGAAGGTTGGAGGTGCTCTTGGCCCAGGCAGGTGAACACCTTGGCTGGCACAGGGAGCAGCTGCCCTGCTGGGAGCCCATATGTTGTGCTGAGCTAGGAGGCAGGGCTGGGGTAGTCACTGCCAAAAACTGGCCCCTGCCACAGCATTACCAGTCAGGGCAAGGTCTTGATGTACTGTTGAAAATGAAGTCGTAATTTTAATGTTTCCTTCATATATTTTTTTCTTTGGTCAAACTATCATCTGTTGCTGTAGGGACAAATAGGAAAGAATAGGTAAGAGTGGAATAGGATTGCTCCATGTGGCATAATGCTGATAGACTTGGTTTTCCATTTTTCAAATCTCTGAATATGCAAAGATGCCAAAAATGTCATTAGGAAAGAAAACCCCAATAAATGTTAAAACAAGTTTGAAATATTAAGCTCTATTGTTATATCTCCATAGCTGTAACCAGTACTCCCCCTCACCCCAGCAAAGTGAAGGCCACAGAGAGATACATCTCTGATTGCCCATCACAGGCTTCTGTTTCCATCTGAAAATGTTCTGTGCCACTGCTCATCCATACATAATCAAGTTTATCATGGGATAAAAAGTTTTTTCATTGTATTTAAATGCACAAACACTTTTCAAAAACATGTCGTTGGAGAGTGGTGGGATCTCTTGTAAATATATAAGCTGTATTGATTATCTGTCCAGATATTTTTAAAAAATACACTCTTTTTTTCTTAAAAAAATATTTTAGAATAACAGGGCTTTCAAAGCTTTTTTCAAAACTGTATTTCTGACTAATTTTGTTTGGCCAGTGAGCTATAATCAAATATTAACAGTGCTTCCCATGGGATGCATATTTAGACACAAGTCTTTAGCTCGTCAAAGAGAACAGAACCAGGAAAAGACATTCTAACAAATTACTATTCCCTGAAAGTAGTGCTTTACTATTAAAAAAAAATGCCTTAAATTTAAAGCTGACTTGGAGTAGCCCATTTCAGGTCATGACAGTATATAATCAAGGTTTCAGGAGTGTTGAAGTGTATTATTAAAAAAATTGAAATAGTATTACTATGTTTTGAAGAGCTCAAAATGTTCCATTCGTCTTGCAGTTCTGCTTGGAAATATTTTCTGAAAGTGGGACTTGTCACAGAAAGGAAATTTCAGACCTTGTTTATCTCTAAATTCAATCCATCCTGCATACACAGAATGACCCATAATCGGATTTACGAGACATGTAAAATGCTGTATCTTCTAGATGGCTCCTCTGCAGCTGCTTATTCTAAAGGCACAGTACATTTTCATGTTCCTTTGTTACTGTGACAGTTTCGTTCTAATTGCAACTGGTCAGATTCAGATACCTTAATGGCTTTGCACCTATTAAATTTAATAAGAACTGAGCACACTGAAACCATGGTCACAGACTAAGCAGCCAACCCTGCTTCTATGTGCTGTGGTCAGAGGACATAAGGATGTCCCCTTTTAAATCAGGGGAATTACCAAAAGAGCAAATATGAGCCACTATTTTTACAGACAGACACACAAACTCAAGGGGGTAAATGTAGAGGTATACAGGCTCATAGCTGTCATAATTTAGGAGTCACAGTTGTTTAAAATTGTAGGTTTTCTATGCCAAACCTCAGCTGTTGCTACAGCTATTATTATTATCATTGTAAGTATTTTACCAAACCAGGCAGTATTTTAGGCTGACAAAAGCTTTCCAAGTCTTTGTTTTCTCATTGCACTTGTATAGTGGCCTCTGCACCTGCTGAGTTGAAATCCTGCTTTAAAATCTGCTGTAGTAGGAAACAAAGTCTTTGACAGAGGAAGAGAAGTGCCCTGGAGAGGATGGCAGCACATCTAGAGATCTAAATAAACTGATACCTTCTGAAACCTTAAGGATTCAGCAGGTGTCAGTTGGGTTAACCTTTTTGTTAATCAAAACCCAACCCCAGTAATGCAGGGTCAGCTGTGGAGAAGAGGCCTTGGCATTGTACTGGTAATTACAGCTCTGAACCCAGTCTGGAATTGGAAAAGTGCAATCACAGCAGGCCAGGTAACTGCAGGTTCCAAGGATGCTGCCTGTGAAGGATGTCCCTGTTCCCCTCTGCTTCCCACCAGCCCTGGTGGCTCTGCCCAAACCCTGTGCTGGGGCTGTCCTTCACCACTCAGCCCCAGGAACAAAGATTTCAGCAGCTGGTCAGCTGATCTTGGCAACATTTAAAACTGTGACCTGCAAGTGGGCTCATCACTGACATCAGAGCTCCTGACCACAGCAGTCTTGATAAGATGCCCACTGGAATTCTTAATTTTAAGGCACTTCAAGAGAAGAGCTTAAAACATGTACATTGCTGGTGAAGGATTGAAGCCCTAATTAATGTTGTTATGCTGATGTGTTTGTCCTCCATTTCTACCTATTTTTTTTCTGAACCTTGGCTTCAGATAAACTGATTAATTCTAGTGCAAATAGACTAAAGTACTGTAAATCTTTGTCTAATTGATTTCCTGATTGAGGAATTGTATTTAGTTTTATAGAAATACCAGCTGACACCTTGAGTTTCAAAAGCAATTATATATGAGTGTGAAAATCACTCCCTCTTCCCTGCCCCGTTGACATAAGTTCCTTTACAAAATTATGTTTGGATAAAGATCTGCTCACATTTTTAAGGGGTTTGCCTTCTTATATTACAAAAGAAAATAATTTAGACTTTCTGTGGTATTTAACTGCAGCAATGTTTTATATGCAAAATATTAATATAAAATTTTTACAAAAAGACTCAACCTCATAATTATTGTTCAATGAAGATGATAAGTAAAAACAAATAATTGAACTTCAAAGTTTTATTTAGAAGCTGAAGAAAGAATTATGTTTTATAAATTTGGTTCACAGAAGAACAATTTTATATGATTACAAAATAGTTGGTGTGAAAACAACCAGCTGACGAAACAACAAATATCACCAATAAGCTGTGTTGGAATAAATTTTTGAGGTAGTGAATCATCATTAACAGCAACTTGTGAGCAAATACAGCTAAGGGAGAGACTGCCCATCCAAAAACTTCTACCACCCCTTAAAGACTGTCTAGGATGACCAGGACGATGAGTGGATCTGGAGGAATGCAGACCAAAAAAAATATTTTCACCACATTTAAAGAATCTAAAACTTAAAAAAGGGATGTTGGATTATCCCATCCTTTCTTTTTCTAATGTAGAACAAGTTGTCCCTTTTAAGAGGCATTTACTAGCCTGTCACTCTTCCCTTAAGCACACTGTAGTTAATTTCTACAAATAATAGAATTGCAGGTATTGATTACTTTCAAATTGCAGCAGTTTTGCATAATATGATACTGGCAGTAAAGTTATGATAAAATTGCACATTGTATTCTAGTTCAGTTGACAGAGGCCAGACTTACTGCCAGTGCCAGCATGGCCATCAGGTATTGCTGCCACCCACAGGGAAATGTCACTTGGCTCTTCCAGCAGGTCTTTACAGACAGTGTTTGTTGATACAAACACAGCTCCTTTTAAAATTAAGTTTGAAAAGATAGCCCTCAGTCTCTAGGACATCCTTGTGTGGCTTGCTAAAAAGCATAGAGGTAGAGCTGACTACATATATATGAAAAAGATGTAGACTCTTGAAAATGAGAGGTAGCATTTTTTCTATTTTCCTGAAGGAGTCTTCTTCCACCAGCTTATCCTTCAGTAGCACTCAAAATTATGTTTAGGTTGCAATTCATATCTCTGGTGGAGGGTGTCAGATAATGTTCTGAACTTGAGTACTGGTCTGACCCACAAGGTATCCTTGAAAGCATATTTTCCATGTAAATGAAAAAATTGCTTCTCCTTTTCCAGAGTTCTAATGGAATTAATCCATTGCTACAGGGATTTATTAGGCTGTTAATTAGCTTCTTACAAGTATTGCAATTCATTTACATTTCTGATTGTGACACTTCCTTGTGTGCCTTTTGAACTTTTGTAATTTTATAATTGCTTGTGTAAATAGTTAGGACTGAGAGCCCCCACCATATGCTCATTATGCATCCAAATTTTTCCTTCTCCCTATTCTGAGACACAACACATCAAGGATACAGGACAAGGCTGCATATACAGAATATCTTCCTTCCAAATATGCCAAGGGTAAATGTTCCAATAAGGAGGAGAAATGGTGCTTTAATTATACTTTAGCAAAACCAAAAAATACCCAAAACATAGGGTAAATGTGTAAGAAGAAATATAAGCATATGCCAATGCAGACATTGCTGCACAAGGATCCCTGAAATTACAAATCTGAGAACACAATCCTGGAAACATCTCTGCTGACAGAAAAGGAAAACAAATATTAATACTGTGAGAAATATGTCAGAGTGATTCTGTGTTTAGTTGTGATACTTAGCGTGAAGAAATTAGCTCTAAATTCTTCATGTAAACAGTTAAACTCTTGCACATTCTCTGCTGGCAAAACTAACTTTTAAGACCAACATGAAAATAGTGCTTACACTGACATTTGAGCACAATTTTCCTCTCTTCACAGACTTCCATCACAGCCTTTGTTTCTTTACTTAAAAGTTGAAGAATTGAAATGATAGTTGTCATCAGAAAAAAAAAAGAAAAAAACCCGATATGATGCTTCAAGCAGAAAGATCCAATGCAATGTAAGTGCCCCTATCCATCATATCCATTCGGATCTCATGGCATATTCTGTCACCAGTAGCAATCAGGGTCTCAATTACACCATTAAAATGTCATCTGTCTTCTCTGTTAGTGAAAAGTGGAAAAAAATATTAGCTGTTTGTTCCATCAAATTGGACACCCTCTGTATTTTGCACATACTGGCCTTGAATATAACTTTTAAGTAAATTCAGTTGATGTTCACTTTTGGATGCAGGAACTGTCAACTTGCATTCTTGCAGTTGTTATTTTCATGTAACTCTTAATCGGGAGACTGATTGAGATTTTCCACCACAATTTAAGCCACTCCTTCTATAAGTTTTTAAGTACTCTGCAACTTTTGAAAGGTATTCAAACAGTTATTTCAGAAGTTGTGATTAGAGACAATAACTATTTAAATAATGGTTTGACTGGGTGCAGTTAGAAAATCATTGTCATGAATAAATACCAGTTACTGGGCTGACAGACATACTGTGAAGTGTTTGATGTTGTCCTGTTTTCAGCTAGGATGGAGTTAATTTTCTTCCTAGTAGCCAGTACAGCCAGTGCTGTGCTTTGGATTTAGTGTGAAACTAATATTGACAACACCATGATGTTTTGGCTGTTGCTAAGTACAAACTTCTTTTCATTTCTCCTCCCCGTCCCAGGAGGGAGGGAGCGAGCGTCTACCTGGTGCTGAGTTGCTGGCTGGGGTTAAACATGACAGGTGTTTTTTATGCACTTGATGCAATTTAGTGTGAGAACAGTACTTCACAATCTACTAATGGAAAATATTTTCACAATATCTATTAAGAAAAATAAGATAGCTGAATTTTGGGGGAAAAAAGATGGGCTCATTGTGAAGTGACCCTCCTTTTAAGTGCAGTGTATTTAAGATACCAAAACAATAGCTGAACTGGTTGTTGCATATTAACATATGCACAGGAGTAGGTTTCCCCTGAATATAAGCACTGATGCTGTAGATCTGTACCAGTGACAATCAGATAACTGTAACTCTATCAGGGCTCCATGGATTTAGTGCTAGGACTCACAAGTGCCTGTGTGCTCTTAGGGCTGCTCCCAAGCTAATTGTGATGAAGATGCACTCAGAGGCTCCTGGGGTCAGGTTACGTGTAACAAATCTTTCAGGTTTGTGTTGGGAGGAGGACATAATTCTGTAGTGATCATTGGGTTAGCATTTTGTCGTGATAATTGAATTCCTTGTATCTTTATCTTTGGGGTATGAATGAGAACATCAATGACATTCCTTTCTACAGGTCTAGCTGTGGTACATGAGCCCAATCCAAAATTTCTTGGTGAGGTCTTAGTGGTATTCTTCATGACCTAATGGAGAGAGGCTGCACCCTTGATGGTTGTGTCACTGTCACATATGTGCACTCTTTGCAAGCTGTTATTGACCTGATCTAGGTTAGACTCTATATCACCTCCAGTTGCAATTTAGGCTCTATTGGTTTCTGATTTTACGTCACTTTTCTGTTAGGCTATTGCTATATAATAGGTTTAAAATAATCTTTTTTAAAATAGATTCATACTGAGCTGTCTTTACCAGCCTCCACCATCCAGTCTGTTTTTAACATGAAATACCCATGCATTGATGCTGGTGATGGTGCTGATTTTAGGTCTTTCAAACAAGATTGGTAACCATCCTTATGTTCTGTTAAGCATTTTAAATGTTTGATTAAATGGGTGCTGATAACCAGAACAAGACAAGTGCAGCATAGTCTGGCAGTAATTCACCAAGACCACTGGGTTATTTGAAGAAATCAATAGCTCAATTTATATGTCTGGAGGTGCTGAGAAAAGGGTGAGGTGCCACTGAATACTTGCACAACTGAATAGCAATAAAAATACTAAAACAAAATCAAGACATAAACAAACTAATCTCAGGAATCTTACTTAATTCCAGGTCAGACTATCACAACTTGGTCTGTTGACATTGCTTTTATTGATCTATTTAGTATTACAGTATTTAGAGACTCCTCTGTGGCAACATGCAACATACTTGTACATTTGCCTATTACTAGAGTAATTTACAGTCCTTATTCAGAAGACAGGTGTGTTCAAAGATGTGGAAGAGAGATTATACTATTTTCTGAGATTTCCAATACAATATTTCATGAATTTAAAGTCAGCATAACACCACAGGACCAGCTCTCACCTCACATCTTATACTTCCCTGCCACAAACTTGCACTAAAAGGCCCTGATTTGCAGACCAGCTGCAACTCTTGCTGCAGTCAATGAAGGCTGTGCTCGTTTGGCACCACTCAGATTCATAATCATTCCCAGCACTGAGAAAATAATGTTCAATGGAGAAACTGTAAATTACAAAATAATCAACAGGTTCTCGCCATCAGCGGAGTTAATGATCCCACAGTCTAAACACAGTACAGTAAATAAAGAATTGCTCTGCAACTGAGATAAGAGATGGAGCTTAAATTAATATTACTGTGGCCAAAAGACTGAATTCAATGTAACTATTACCCAGTGATTTGTTAAATAGAGATTCAAATGCATTATTTTTATGTAAAAGTCCAGTGTATGTTTTTAACAGCATTCAAACACAGTTATTAAGCTTTCCTCTGAGCACACCAATTCAAAGGTCTTGCAGTTCAAACTTACATTAAAAAAAAAAAATCAACTTGGGGTATCATGTATAGGTTCAAATCTATTTGGTCCAATTCAGTTTAGTCTGAGTGGCTATAAAGAGCAAGCCAAGTCACAATAATTGCATAATGTAAAACATCTTACTCATGACTGTGACTTATTTACTTCGTGGCTGCAGCTGGTGTTGTGTACCCATGTATACTAGTTAAAACTTATATGTCAATTTTTCACTTTATAAAGAGCTATTTAAATAAATGGATCTGGCCTGAAAAACACCACAGTATTTTCAATCTTCAACTTAGCTGCTAATGAAAGACAACTTTGTTTCTTTTTAAAATACAGAAATTGAACTGCCTTTCATCAAACGAGCTTTATCTTGGAGGATGATACTGTTAACCCTCAGACTGGCATTTAAGGAGTGAGAAGATTTCCACGTCACATTTTGCCCATTGTTCTGTTTTTTATGGTAGTTCCTCCTGCTTACAGCTGAGTGTCATGCTGTGCTGTGCTCACCACTGTGCAACCCCACGCACCACTGCTGTTTGTCAGGGCTTGCTCCCTCACACATCCCAAACCCTGAGCCCAGGGTCCCAGTCCTGAGCCTGGCTTCAGGGAAAGGTGTGTACTTGGCCTCTGGAGGAGGCAGTGTGGGCAAGCAGAACATGGTCTGCCGCTCATTTGGAGCAATCACAGGATATATACTGCACCTAAATCTATCCAAAACTCCCTAGAGAGCTCTGGGGTCCAAACCAGCTCTTTAGGACTGGCTTTGTTTCAGATCTTTTATTGGGAAGAAAACTGATGGAAATAAACCTTCTTTGACTGCACAGATAATGCTGAAAATAAGAAAAGACTTTATAAATCTAGTTTTGAATATTATTGTTACCATTTTATTTCCATGTGTTATTAAACAGCTGTCATATTTCCTTTGTTTGGCTACGCTGTGAATAGTGTCTTGCTTTTTGCAGAGGTGCTGTCTGCAGAGCTATACTGTTCTCAGGTTAGAACTGAAATTCCACATGAGCTTCAGGATGTATTTATTATTAATACAGAGAATCCAGTAATGTTGTGTGCTTGCTGAATTAAAGGCAAAATCAAAGGCACTTTAGCTGTCAAGACCTTAGTTCAGAGCTCTCAGTTTATCCTGCAGAGGACGACAATGTGTCATGGATTTCTGAAATGGAGCAGGCAGCTACCTTCATTACCAGTCTGGCAACTTTATAGCTGTGCTCAGTGGCAAATCTAGTGCTGGTTCAAACCCCATCTGGTGTTTCTCATGGTAGGCCTGTTCTACACTGCTCCATCACTGAACACTATCTAGGAAAATATATCTGTATTTCCAATCACTCCTACTTTGAGTGTCCATAAGACACCACAGGAGGTATCCTCTTCCTCAGGGGCCAAGAGATGGAGTTCCTGGCCCACTAAGGAGGTGGGAGAGTCTCAAAGCTACTGGAAACACCCAGCAAGAATGCATCAGCAAAAGGGGCCAAGCAGTCAAGCTGGCACATCTGTGTTAGGAAGGGCCTGTGGTAGGATTGGCACCTCAGCTGTTCTCTCTCAGCCAAGTGCATTAGCAGCTGTCCTGCATCTCTTCATTCCCTTGCCCTGAACCTCTGCAGCTAATCTATGTCCAGCACCAAAGTGTTCTGAATACACCCAGTGTTGTGTTCAAACAGCCTGCATCCCTCCTTCATCCTTATGCCAAGCATTTTCTGTCAGCTGGTTCCAGGCTCCAGAAATGCTCGCAGGAAGTGCTGGACAAAGGGATGGTTTGGGTGCAACATGCTGTGCCTGTGCTGATGGAATGGCTGAACGACTGTGGATGGTGCACATCCTGTAGCAGACCTGAGTTTGAATCCAGACCCATATGTGACCTTAAAGGTGACATTTTCTCCCCAGTCCCCATTATTATTGTCCATCTTATTTTACTAGCTTCAGTCAGGATTTACAAAAGGACTTTTCAGGGAAGGCTTCCTTCCAACTCTGCATGCATAATCTTCTGCATTATTGTTCATTTGATCTACACTTATGCTATATATCATCACAGAAGAATGGGTAATTAAAACCACAATTAATTTCTTGCTAATTAAATGTTTTCTGAGTAATTCACAAACCTGGATGACTACCAAGTAGGCAAATATTTAGAACTGTTAACCAGCATCTAAAGCATCAGAAATAACCATCTGGATTTACAAAACTTCTGGTCCATCTGTGTAACACAGTAAACATCACTGACTTCAGCCAGGAAGGGCATGAAGGCCTGTTCCTTAGGAGGAAATGTTATGTGTTTAGGAGATACTCTCAGGGCTTTTCTCTGATTACTTCTGTTGGGGGGTGGAATTCTACTCTAAATCTGCTTTTGAGGAGCTGCATGTGATGCTTAGCCAATGCCCTCCCTGCACCACTGCCAGCAGGAGGCAAAGGAGGGAATGTAATAACACCTCAGTCTTCCTCCTGAGAGGGCATCTTAGGGGCTGGGAAAAAATGAAGCAAGGTGTGGATGCTCACCATCTGGAGACTAGGCTCCAGGCTTGCAGAAGGGCTTGGATTCCTTCCTTGGCTTTTTTTTTTTTTTTTTTTTTTTTTTTTTTTTTTTGGTGTGTGGTTTCAGCATGGCTGAATCAAAGTGGAGCAATGTCAGGAGTGTGGGAAATTTGGAAATTAACTGCTGAGCCTGGAAGAAGCAAGCCAAGAGCTGTCAAAAAGTAGGGAGAGCCTGCCTGGACTGTCTCCAAAGAGATTTGAGACTAGGAGCACCAAAGTCATCTCAGTACATCACTGGAATGAACTTGCAGCATGGCAGCATGCCCGGGTTAGAGATGGCATCAGGACTCTGTTACAATCCATCTGCAATAAATGGAATGTTTAGTCTAAGGCAAGAACATGATGCATCCTTCTCCAGAAGGAATCATTGTCCTTCACCCAGAGATCTATGCTACACTGTGGATGCTGTAAAAAGCTCCAGTATATCTAAGCAGGGTTTTCCGTGGGGCAGTAGAGGCAAATGCCACAAGCCTGGTCCCAGTTATGTCGTTTCTGCAAGAAAGACATTTATAGGTGATAGCTGATGTTTTTACTTGTCTTATTTCCTCTGAAACTAAGAGAAATATTACGTCTTGTTTGGTGATTTTTGTAGCAAACATTTTCTGTTACCTCTGCATTTCATTTTGCCTACAAGGACAAGATCTTTTTTCATCCTTTGCCAAAAGCAAGAAAGGAGAAAATACTTCTCTGCCTCCTTAGCCTTTCTCTCATCTTGATCACTCAAGCCTTTGTTATCTTGCCAGACAACTGTTACCTGCCCTAGTGCCACTCGTCTCACAAGCTGTAGAGGATGGCACAGCCTCCTGGGGAAGCCAGCAGCTGAAGTTTTGGGTATTGTTTGGATGGAAAATCCCCCACCTGTGTCTGTGTGTTAGACCTCGGCAGGGTACAGTCAGTGGAGAAGCAGCCTGTTTGAAATCCTCTTTCATTTTGCTTATGGTAAGCAAATGAGCCATTCAAAGAGAATGTGATATTAGGAAATTATCCTCTGCTGCATGCCAGCTTCAAATAGACCTCAAACAGCACTGATAAAATCAGGATATCTTTTTTGCAGTTTCAAAATAAGCTACTGAATTTTACTTTATCCTCTAGGTGATGTGAAATTTCAGTCATACTACAGTGCTTGGAATCCAATATTTGGCTCTTTCACATCACTTATTGCCTCACTGAATCCCACATGCCAGGTTTTTAAAAGGTTTGCTTTTAAGCCTTCCAAGGACAAATATGTCTTTAGCAACATTTAATGACCCAAAATATCCCAGAGAGAAAACACTGGATGTGCTGTTGGCTCCAGTAGCTGCACTGCTTCCCACAGGATGTTAAACCCCAGGAACTTACAGTGGGTGAGATGGGGACAAGCTTTCATAAATTCTCCTTTCTGTAGTTGTGACTTTGTGGCTTGCTTTGTTTCTTTCCTTTTGTTTTTGTTCCTCAAGTGGCTGCAGCCTTTGTTATTCAAGCATTTTTCAGGGATTTGGGATTATTTTGAGATTTGGCCAGGAGGTCTGAGTAGAGAGCCTTAAGGACAAATTCTAATTGCCCAGCCTCACTGGAATCCCAGATTTAGGGAGGTAAAGCCAGTGGCCTGTCAGTGGAGTATTTAAGGAAATCCCTCAAAAGCCAGGGAAAGAGAGAGCCAGTGGTAGGAAGAGGAGCTGTGGGCAGAGTTACAGTGCCTTTTTTCTCTTCTGCCATACAGGGGACTTACCTGCCAAGTTTGTGTGTTTTTTAACGACAGGTAACAGAGATGTGATACAGAATGTAATGTGGAAAAACAGGCGCTGGCTGAAGGAGGAGGAATAGCTGTTTGGGGTAGGAACATCACCTCTCTGCTCCCCATTCACAGAGGTGTGATCTTTCCAGACTCCAGTTTTCACAAGCAGGACCAGGCTGGGGAATGCAAACCCAATTATCAGATGATCTAAGTCAGTATTTAGACACAAAAATTCTTTAAAATGTCATAAGGAGGGTTGGAGAGGAAATTTGTTTTTTTCTTTTGCAATTTTTAACTCCAATCCTACACGAACAACAGCGCACCCAACTAAAATGCTTCTTTTTCTGTATTAAAATGTTTTTCAGAGGTAGGCAAGAATTGTTTGCCTTTCTTCAAAGAGTGCAGCATAGTCAGCTAAAAACACAGTGTTAGCCAAAATGTCCCAGCAGGCAACAAAATGTAGCACAGAACATAGCTGGGCAGTTTCTCAGCTGAATAGCTGGACAAGACCTCTGAAATACTCACAGCAAAGGAGCAAATGACATTGAAATAGCATGTTCAACAGCATTCAGTTAAAATTTAACCTTCTAAAAGATGTATTGAAATCGCCAGCTTGGAATGTGGCTCACCTAATTTTACATTCTGAAACACTTGTCCCACACTCAGTGCTGGGAATAGGTCTGCTGCTGAGACCAACTCTGTCACTTCTCCATCCACTTTATTGGCCACTGTTCAAATTTTATTTCTTTAGTTAAATTTTATGGTTAAACATTATGTATGGGCACACCTCATTTGATCTGTTATAGCTATGGAGTTTAGCCAATTTATGGCAAAATAACCCACTCCTGTCATGGAAGGGATGGGATTCACTGAATTAATATAAATTCCTTGAGGCAGCAGCTACATCTGAGTAGCACTAAGGGGAACCAATCCTGTTATAGTAAGATAGTTCAGAATAGTACAAGTTTTGCCCTTTTTAGCATGGTAAAATCCACATACGATGCATCTTAAGGTGAATGGAATCTCTTTGGTGGATAGATGATGGAAATTATTGATGTATCTGCCTAATGTGCTGTTCTCTTGGCAGGCAGCCTAGTCTTCAGAGGATAACTGAGAGCTATCATATGCTGTTAGTGTGCTTTGCAAGGGTTCTCAAATCACATAAAAACAGACCACCTCTTGCTCTGCAAGATGTATGTAATGGCATTGATCTCAGAGGATGGTGCTCACACCCAGCCAGGAGACAACTGGGCCCTAAACCCACTGCATGGTGAAGTAAGATCCTGTTCCAGGAGGTGTATTTCATGAGTGCAGAGTACCAGGACTGGCAGAAGGTGCTTTTCACTCTCAGGTACATAAGTTTCTGTGCCTATCCTTTAAATACAAAATAAGCGTTCTTACACTCCTCTCAAGTGATGAATTTCTGCCACTAAAACCCATGTGAGGCAATGAGGGCTAACCAGATACTGTATTTTCAAAGCATTTAGTATCTTTGCTCTGTGCTTTCCAGCCAACCCAAAGCTTTGGACTCCCCTCTTTGCTTTTTTTTTGCCAGGTTTTATGGGGATATATAAAGTGTGAATGGCATGCCAAGAGTTAGCAACTGCTTCACATAGATGTAGCATTTGGATACACTCTGGAGGAGCAAGACTATCAGAATGAACCTTTAAAGAACAAAAGCTACAGGGTGGACAAACTTCCACATATCTTTACCAATACTCAGGTGCTCAAAGGATATTCTCCTGCCCACATGCCGAGTGCACAGGCAGCAGGGACTTCCAGAACTTGATGCCTAACCTCCCTTCTCTGGGTCTTGAAAACATGAAAGGCATTAAGAGTGAGTTCATTCAATCTCAGTCAATAACATAAGTTTGTAACACTCATGTGTAACACTCCTCTCTGTGTGTGCATTTGTGTTCTGGGATATTTTGGGAGGATGCCTGTACTTTGCTTTCTTTGCCTTCATACGTGACTAGAGTACGTAGATTATGACTGCTGACTCTTGACTGCATCAGCCCCTGTAGCCACATTTTCATTATATCTGCATACTGTATTTGGACTTGTTTTCATTTGTAATAGTGTGGATGTTTCTTCTTCCATGGTCTCTATCTCCCTAACCATCCTCCCTCCTACTGTCTGCTGAGCTGGGGCTTGCAGTGCCTTTTGCAGCTCCTGCTTGGTGCAACACATAGTTCTTCTGTGGACACTTTGTTTGCATCCTTCCATTTTCACAAAAATTTTTCAGTCCAGTCCTTTCAATTCAATCAGTGGTCATATGCTCACAATTACCAAAAGACATCCATTCTCATGTGGCTAATGCCACTTGTGACTAGTTGAAATGGTATGATTAGCATTTTTCTCTGCCAAACCTTATATTTCTGAAAAATTCACCACATTATTATCCATTTCTCCTCTGTCATTAATCACAGTGTTCTATTTCATGTGATCAGCCTACTGCATATGGGCATCAATGACAGAACTACTTTCACTTCGAGCAGTGTGATTTGTGTAAACTTCAAGAGTATTCCTGATGTTCCTGAAAGCTCTCTTGTACAGCTGGAATTTATGAAGGGGGGTATGTTGATGCTTTCTTTTTTCTTTTGCTAAGCTTGGTGTTGCTGTAATGCCAATCTCCTTCTCGTCCTGTCCCTCTTCAGACATTTCCCATGGGTGTAGGTAATGAAGCTCTCTTTATGATACACACAGCTTCACTGACCGTGTGATGGAGGTGGAGCACATGCTCTGGAAAGGGCACCTTACTGGTGTTGAGTCAAGTCTGCCACACAGGAACTGGTTCTTGTTTCTCCATTGTTTCCCTGATTCTTCTTTTCCCATCTTATTTTCCAAGTATTTTCTGTGGGTTTTTTTGCTTTTAAGTTACACCTGTAATCATGGCATACTGACTGTTCATATACCAAGCCTAGTATACCCTTTCAACTTTAGCAGATATCCTTCCTGCCTGCCTTTTCTCTCTTTTTTCCCCTAGCTGCAATACTCCTTGGCTGAGTCACTGTCCTAGTGCTGAATCTAAGAAAACTGAAGTGGCCAGTGAGTCCTCCTGAGAAGGACAGGTTTTCATTAAGCACTCCAGTCTGACTGAAGTTCCTAAAAGCAGTACTGGTAAGGTTTTTTACCTTTTTTGAAGGACTCTAGAAACCATCACAGCCCTCTTCAAAATGTATTTTCTCCCTATTTATGCAGGCTTTGAAGGCTACTGCCTATGCTTTTACATTTTAACTTGGAAATCACAGAAAAAAATGAAATGCTCAAGGCGTTCTAGATTTAGATGAGTTCAAGTAAGCACTTAAAAATAATTCTTGGATTCTGCACTTCATCCCACTATCACTGATTTTGTGCTAGAAGTTCTCTTGAAGAGGGCACAAATTTTGTTTAAAGACAAAATGCAGATAAGAGAACAAGCCAGATAAGGGCTGCAGCAGGTGTTCTTGTTTGGTTTGGTTTCTCCCAGGTAGAAATCAATATTTCTTTAACAGATATTTGCCTTTCAATGCTGCTTTTTCCTCATCTCATCCCCAGCCACTTCTGTACCTATGCCATCTTACCGAGGCTTTGATTCAGCTCACACTGCTGAGAGTAGATGTTGAGAGCATGGCCTTGTGTGCTGCCTTTTTAGTGCTGAAATTTTTGAGCAATCATTCACTGTGTCTGTAAGAAAAGTGCCAAAGCCTTCAATGGAGGGAAAGCAAAGCATCTAAGATGCAACAAGCAGTTATATGAAGGTGAAACGTTGAAGGACTTTCACCTTAAACTTGGCCTTAGTTCAGTTTGTTCCAGGAAAGTGGTGCTTTTAGGGTTGTTTTGACATTTTTTTGTCATCAAGTGAAAAGATGTCACATAAGGTGTCTCAGTAAAATTACACATCTTTTACTCCTGTATTGCCATTATTCATTTATATAAATTATGCTGTTGTCTGTTTTTTCCTGCTTATCCCATGAAAATTTTTTAAAATGTACCTTTTATGAAGTTTTTTACTGGCCTATTAATATCCTTGCTTCTATTCTGCTCGGCCTTTCTCCTACTTTACAGACAGCAAACCCTCCACCTCAACTCCCAGTAAACTAGTTCATTAACTTGGTGTAGCATTTTGTTCATTTAGTCTATATTGTGCCACCTGTCATGGCAGCTTATCTCAGTTTGGAGGTTCAATCCCATGGGTGGGTTTAGTGTGAGATGCTTTGAGAGTTGTTTTAAAGTTGTTTGGGGAATTCACAGCATCATTTTCTCAACAGGCTCCAGTGCTGTCTCTGAGCTCAGCAAGAGTACGCTACTCACTTTCTCTGGGGGGAGGGAACTCAGAAAATACTTATTCTGCAAATTATAGTTAATGTTCTAGTATAAAAGTAAAATGATAGCTAATATATCGTGTACACATTAAATTTTAAGGGATGTATTCTCCATTCATTTCATGTGTGATTACTCCTCTTTGACATTAATTGGAATTCTGTGTAAAGACTGAAGAGAGACCATCAGTGGTAATGTAAATTGAAACAAGTCTCTGATAAAATACAGCTTTTAAAGAAAGAGTCATTCAAGTAACAGTGCTGCAGTATTCAGCTGTTCTGTGTCACTAACAACTAAAGGATCCTCCGGACTGTTAATAATTCTGTAGCAGGATGATATCATCTACTGCTGCTACATCAAGGTGTTAAATAAATATTATGAGGTAAGAGTTTTCTGTAGCACATAGTTGAAATTGTCTGCATAAAATGGGCTGAGCTCTGTTACAGACTCACAGCTCACCACAGTGAACTGAGAAGGGATAGCTTCAGTGTAGTTTACAGCATCTATAAAAAGTGACTGGAAAATTGATAAGAAAGATGTTAGTTTCCTGACTTGTACATCTTAGTCAGCTGAGCTGGAGACAAATCACAAGAACAGCAAGGTCTGACTGCTTCCTCATGCAGCTGACAGGAGAAAATCCCTCTTTGTGCTGCCAGAGAGCTCGGTGCTGTGTCGCTGCAGCTCGGCCGGGGAAGGCGGAGGGGATCGGGGAGCGCGGCTCTGTCCCTGCCGCGTCCGGGGCTCCCGGACCTGCTCCCGGCACAGCCGCGGCACGGAATGAAGCCTCCCGCACGGTAAGGCTTTCCCAGATCTACCTTTTGGGGGAAAAAAACCCATTTATAGTGTATTCTACTCTCTCCATCTAAGTCCTTCCTTTGCAATGGCGCCTATAGCAGTTATTGTCTTTAAGGAGTTTTCCTGAGCAGGATCACTGCCCTGATTCCATTTACCATGCAGACACACCAGAGAGAAGAGCATGGAGTTAAGAAGGGCACGGGGGATGCATAAGTTGACATTACTGCTGACAGGAATACTCATTATTTCCAGCTTTGATTAACTTTGCTCCTTAAAAGCACTCCTCCCAAACTCACTGCTTCTGTAGGACCTTGAGTGCCAGCGGTCCTTAGATACAAAGTGCACACAGTGTAAAGACAGCCACAGACACCTTCAAAGACAAAAATACGGCACCTGGCACTTCTGCTATGCTCTTCTGTTCTATTTGAGTTTAATTCTCTCAGTGGTAAGTCTTCAGTTTCTTTCTGCCTGATGAAATCCACCCATCAAAGTTAACTCCAGTTTACTAAGGACACACATACGCAGGCCAGGATTTATTTGGACTAAACATTTATTTCCATTTTAAATGGAGTTAATTGCCAATTATCCTGACCTAATTAATGGTAGTGAATGCAAATTTGCACCCTCCCAAAAATTTATTCCAGGAAACAAACAGTTCTTTCCAGTCTCTGCTTGTTCTATGACCAGCAAGGATGAGGCACAGGCATTTGTGTCTCAAAAGAAATGATTGCAAAGGGGGTAGATTTGCTTTTGTCAGTTTCATGTTAATTGATAACCAATTAAATAAATGTAAAAGGCAACCAAATCATCTGGCCTAGGCATGGTTTTCACTGAAAGAAGAGAAGCATGTTTGAAACAGAATGTTTGCACATGCTGGAAAGCCTCAGTCAAATAACAGTGTGAGGAGGTGGTGGGACAGGAGGGAGGGTCTGTGGTGTGCTGTACTTTGAAGTGTTTACTTCAATCAGATTTGGAATTACTTTGACTAAGATGACTTTTTTTTTTTGCAGTAAAGAAGTAAGAAATTAATATTTTCAGGGTTCATTTTAAAAAAGAAAAAAAAAAAAAGGAAACCTACTTCCGCTATTAGAATATAGTGTGGTTTGAGGTTTTTACAATACAATTTAATCAGATTGCTGTAGCATTTCATACCTCAGTAAGGCTATGATGAAGAGCTATGCTTTCCAGTCTAAAATAAACAAACTCTATTTTTAGTTGTTTCGGAATAGCACTGAAAGGCAGAAGCAGAGGGAATAAAATGTTTCTGCTGTTTTGCAGGTGAGCATAGCTAATAGACCCATATGTGAAGAGATTTATTTTTATTTTCAAATTGTAATGATTTCCAATTGATCAAGTTAATTGTCTTAACTATATGAAAATGTGGGGAGGAGAAGAGAAGGGTTTCTTTGCAGCAGGACCATGAGATTCAGCCACAGTATTGCTGATCAGAGGAAATAAATCTGGGGCAGGTAAACAGACTCCCTGATAAGAAAGAAAAACAATCTGTATTGCTCTGTGGACTCTGAAGATGAATGCAAAGGAAAAGATGGGGGAATATTTTCTGGGTTTTTGTCTGAGTTGAGAGGAGAGCAGCTATGGCTCCGTACACCTTTTTCTCCACTTTCAATTCACACATTACTTTCTTCCTCCCAAAATGTCATCTTATTTCCATTTGTTTGTTTCCTCCTTAGCCATGCTTCAAAAATTCTGTGAGTAGCCTCATACCATAAATTATGTCACTGAATTGACCAAATTTACCACACGGATTCCATCAGAATATTTAAGTTTCTGAGAAAAATCATAGAAAGCTTGTGAAGGGCGATGTATGTATGTTATATGTTAAATTACAAACCCTCAGCACATAAATCTTAGAGTTCTGGGAAATTATGTGTTTAAGCCCTGGAATGTCCCCTGGAGAGGCAGAGAGAGCCTCACTGCCAGGACATGTGCCAGAGCCCTCCAAAATCCAGCCCAGGCACTGCAGGCTGAAAGTGAGAGCATGACAGTGAAAGTTATTTAAGATGTAAACCCACACCTATTCCAAAAGCTAGAGTTTGGAAGTCTTACACTGAATACAACTGAGTCTATGAAAAAAAAAAAAATACTGGAGCCACAGATTTTTCATCATAAAGGCCTCAAATTCTACCAATGCATTGCTGAAGTTTAATATATTGACATTTGATGTGAAAGCTTATACAGTGCTTAAAAGACTGTAGGCTATGGAATAGTACATTAAATGAACACCTTTACACGTGTTGTGCTAGAACTTAATTCTTTCTGAGGATGCTGTTTTTTAGAATGGATGTTTATATTTTAAAAGCTTACAGTGAAAAATAATACTTTTGACAACCCTATTGCTCAACATTCACTGAAAAACTCCTAATATGTCTCTCTGAGGGCTCTTATGCCTGTGCTTTGTCTTGGAATACATTGCTGCTTTGTCAGCACCCTAATACCCATGAAAAACCCTCAGTATTTGAAGCTGCAAGAGTGCAAATTGCGTATTTTTAAATACTTGCTGAAACTCAGGTCCTTGTTTTGGCCTTCCTGTGGCATTATTCTTTTTTAATTATAATTCCTGGTGGTTTTACATGCTGCCTCTGTATTTTAAGACTTGTGAAAATGATGTAACATTGTGCATTACTCCTTTCTTAGCCAGTATAAAGAATTGGGCAAGTACAAAAGTACTTGATGTGGTTTTGGTTTTTGTTTTGTTTTGTTTTTCTGAATGTATTTCTGGGAGATTGGGAGTGCAAAGAAGCTTGGGTATTTTCAGGTGAAATGTAGCTTCATCTGAATTTGGATTCCCCCTTCTTGGTAGATTGTATTCTCATAAGGTGATTCAGAAAGGGTACTCTGGGGTATGCATGCTCTGAGTGTGCATATTTGTCTTCCTTCTCTGCTATTTGTATAGCTTCTTTCAAATTTTTGCCAGGATGACAGTGTTTGCATATGGCCTACTTTGGTTATTATTAGATTCTTCCTGTTCCCCATAATTGACTCTTTTCCGGGATGCCGTGTAAGATGCCTGTGGTCTTTTATATTTGTTATTGAAATATTTGATCTCTTCCATTAGTTTGTCTGCGTGCCCTGTTCTGCTCTAGAGCAATAACCTCGAATGTTTTCAAACCCTGTAGATTCTGTAAATCTGCTGAAAGACCTGTAGTACCTAGTGAGGAGCTAACTGGGAACTGTCACCTGTGCACAATGGTGCTAAAGTCAAAAGTCAGCACATTGCAAAGGGCTAAGGCCTCCCTGCCACGAGGTACTGATGGGACAAGATCACACTCTGCAGTTATTTTGTCAACTGGGACAATTGATGAGGCATCAATGTTTTGACCATGTTGTCAGCTGAGTATTTTCTTCTAATGTAGTTATGATCTTATTATCAGCCAAAATCTGCTATATCCTTGCCGTGTTTTAAGATCTCTTTTGAACATTATTTTGTACTATTAAGTAAATTTCTTCCTCAGCCACCATCCAGACCTTTGGACCAAAGTAAAATGTGAGAAATTTAACATTTACAGAAGTGATTGAAGAATTGGGATGGGAATCTAACATCAGCACTGTTTGAACATGGAGGTATTTTTGGAATTTGGGGAAAAGGTGGGTGGTGGAGAAGAGAGGAAGAATCCAGGTTATTGATTTCCTTATTATGAGCAGGTCATGTCAGACACTAAAATCAATAAGCTGTTCACTCTCATTTCTGCATGATTGGCACATACTGTGAGTTGTCATGGTGTATATTTGTATTTAAACAGCTGTGTACATGACCTTACATAAGGTCAGAGCCAGTGAATTAAAGAGTGTTGCAAGTGAAATTTCAATGGGATACCTGCTAGCTAGCGAAATTATACTCTCACATGACTAAGCAATTTAGGGTAAGTATTGTAGCCAAGAATCAAAATTCTTCACACTGTAAAAATATTTCTCTGAGTCCATTCAAACATCTAACTATTTGACTGGATCATAGCCAGAAGCTAACTGAATAAACCTGTGCTTGTGTAGGCTGAGAGCAATGAAAAAGCTATTGCTAGAATGTGTCATTTTGAGTACATATCTAATCCTACTCTTTAAATACAGATTGTTGGACTCTGCCTCTTAATTTTTAACCAAAGTCATGGAACAGAATTCAACAACTGGGAGGCAAAAGCATAAAACACAACATGTATTCTGGAATGCATTTTATGGAGGAAAAATAGCCCCAAACAACAAACCAAAGAGCTTCACCTCTTTAGCAGGCTCATGTTCATTCACTACTTTATGAATGACTAACGATGTCTATGGATGTTGTACCCTTCCTTCCTCTGCTGGACATCAAATAGACATTGTATTCACACGGAAATGAAGCTTTACAAATTCTAGTGTATCAGTCAGGTGCCAGATATTTTTGTGCTTGACAAGGCAATATTTCATTGTGGTGTGGATTTTTTCTCTCTTTTCTTTTTTTCTTTTTAATTGCTCATTAAAAAATTTTGAAAACAAGAACAGGAGGGGTACTAACAGTATGCAAATAGGAATTGTCTTACTAATCTGAAAAACTGAATACAGCACCAAAAATATCTGAGCTACCTCTTTCAAATTTACTAGTAATATCCTGCTCAGGAATGGTACAGGTGGTGAAGCACCAGTTTAATCTCAGACATTAGAATTAAAACCTGCTTCAGTTCAGCTAATGGCATTTAAATGTTGCTGTTCCTAGGCTAATAAATCCTGTGTCCTCTGGCTCTTATGATGAGGGGTAAGACTTAAGTCTATTATTTTCATTAGGACTTGAATACATATCGAAATTGTCAACGTGCTTAGGTCAGTATTAATCCCAAAACTCAAAACTTTGCTCAATAAAACCAAATGCTCTGCAATAATTCTACAAATTTTGGTTTAAAGAGTTTTTTACAAGAGAATTTATTTTGGATCCTTAAGAAGTGTGGAACAATGCAGGTATGTGTGTCATCTAACAGACCAGGCCTGCTCTCTCCAAGGCAACTAGCACAACAGCCATGATTGTAGGGAGAACTCACCTGGCTCCACAATAACTGAAGGTGACAGCCAGTATGAAACTGAAGAACATCTGCCTCATTCAAGGAGGAGAACTGTTCAGGAAATTAATAATGCTGTGTACTGGATTTTAGGAATTAACTCTCTGTGCGATAGAAAAAGTATGGATATAAGATGACAGCTGCAAAGCAGAGAGGTTGTAGGATAAATAGAAACAGGCTTTCCAGAGCAAATAGTCTTTATTGCTGCTGTTTGCTCTTTATAGCTTGATTTGCATCCCCTAACACTTGAGTTGTTTTGTTCACTGGCTGTATTGCTTGTGAATTTAGGAAAACACAATTTAGTTCTTTTAGGCACCAAGAATTATAGCTTAAATAAAGGATTTTCTCCTATGCTTGAAGTGAAATAATATGTGCTGAAATATTCTGTTGAGTTGAATCCAGAATGCTCAACATCTCATGGGATTCATCTACTGACAAATAACTCCTTTGCTGCATGTATCTAGAGACTAGTACTAGCTAGTTAATGTACAAGAACTTTATTACTGCCCAAGTTTTTGAAATTATCAAAATCACCATGCTACAGCCTTGCCTTCTTCCCTTCTCTCTTCTCCCATATTTCCTTTTATTGGATTGTGCTGAAAGTCAGGAAAGGTGAGCCAGGAGAACTCCCCTTTACACACTTCCAAATTCTAGCAGGCAAAACGAGCATTAGGAACAGTGCTGTGAGTATAAACTTCAGGCTGATCTGTGACCACACCAAAGAAAGCAGTGGAAGGTCTCATGGGGTTCAACTGGCCCTATGCTGTTCCATTTTACCCATGTAAATCAATGTTCTTATCAAAGCCCAGTGTTGGAGATTACCTTGTGCTCTTTATTTACAGTTCATCTCATTAAGTGATATATTTTTTTGTCAGACAATGATCAAGGAAGCATTAATTAATTAATTAATTTCTTGCAATTACCTTTTTCTCACTTTTCTACATAGGCATAGCTGTGATGCATATCTGTCATATTCCTGAGTTCTGAAGCATCTATATAAAAAATATTGATCCCATTCTTAAGTCAGAAATCCAAAACTCCTTAAATAAATTTCACGGAGGGTGTGGGGGTAGGAGGGACTTGTTTTGGTTTGTTTGATTTGTTTTTTTAAAGCAGGCTTTTTCTAAAAGGTCATGTAATTGTTTTCTACTTATTGCCTATTGATTATATTACTATATTTCAAGTAATTCTTCATCTGATTATCTCTAAGCACTGCAATTATGACCAATTATCATAATACATATGTTGTGTAATTTCATTATATCCATTGGTGACTCAAAATCCAAACTGATATACCTGAAAGTAGATTCTAAATAATTGTTTTGTCCTACTACTGCAGAAGTCTGATGTAAGGCACCCTCCCCCATCTCATGTGAAAGAATGTTCACTTATATGAAATACCTTTTCTCAGAGAACATGAAAGGTGCAGTGGGTTATCAAGTAGCTAGGGAACCAAAGCAGACTTTGTAGTCACAAAAACCGTAAAGTATTTGTTGCTTGATCATCAAGAATAATATTAGATTATCTGACCTTGAGATCTCATCCCTAACCATAAGCTTTCCAGAGAGAAACAGTAAATTTAGACTTGGGCTCTTTCAGAAGGGAATTCAGATCACATGCCAACACTGACAGGAAAAGGGTCTCAGGGGAAACTGGATTCCTTGGTAAAATTAGGTAACTAAATTCAGATGGGAGAAACATTCCTTTTTTCCAAGGGTTTAAGCAGACGTACAAATTTCTCTCGAGAGAGCTTTGCAGGATGGAGAAATATAGGTCCTCACAAATTAGAGTCAAGCATCTAGACTGCAGCTGAAGTAGATAGAGGTTTCTTGTTACATGCTACACCTCCAATATAAGCTACAGGCTTCTTCAAAAAAAGCCAGGGAAAGCTCTTTCACCCTTGTACACTCATCTTTTGGAAATGTGCTCTACAGAAAAGTGCTTATAAAAACTAAGAAATATGTTAGAATTCTTTGTGGTAGCAAGTAATCACCAAAAATAAAATATGCCCCTATTTAAGATAATGGGAGTGTTGCCATTTCACTCCATTAAGCCAGAACTAGGATGCCAGACTGGCTGCTTTTTATTAAAGGAAATCTGGATTTTCTTTCAGATTGTTCAGAACCAACCCTAACCAAATCTCTGATCCACTAAATGTTACTGGCAAGAAAGAAGTAAAAAAAAAATTGAAGCACTAATGAAAATATTTTATTTTATTATTTTAAACAAAAAGTTAGTATGTTCAACGTATACAAAATAATAATTTTCATGACACTGAAATTCAAAATCATACTTTATATCACTTACTACATTGTTTCTCCACCAACAATTAAAAGTGCCTGTAATTCAAATAAGTCTACCAGAATTTTATGGTCTAGTATGAAATTTTCAGCATTTTTCATAATTTTTTTCTTTAATGGATACATATCTAGACATGTCAAATGTTCTTGGAATGGTTGCAAATACCCTTGTCCCAGTCCAAAGGTTATTTTGTGTCTGTAAGTGGCTCTGGCTGATGTCAGGGGCCCTGAACCTGCTCTGTTCCTCTAACCTGACAAAGCACTTAAACCAGTGCTTAACTTTAAGCACAGAAATGACTGGCATCAGAAGGCTAACCTTGTGTGTAAATAATATCTAGGTTATCTATCAGCTCTTTACAGGAAAAAAATATTAGCTTCAAATTGTGCTTCAGCTTCCATAGCTTCAGGGACAAAAGTCACGTGAATCAATAAGACCCAGTGCATAGTAGAAAAGGGGTGAAATGCTCAGATAAAGAAAATTTCCATATCAGACCACAAAATTTATTGCAACTTTGACCTTGTAAAATGCTACCAACAGAACAGATACTCCTGGAAATATTGCAGGTGTCAGGTGTCATTATAGCAAATAAATTCAGGAAATAGTTGATGGCTTTATTTTGGTTTTGACGCAGGGGGGATTTTAATTCAATAACTTGCAGGGCTTTTTCTCAGTTGCATTATCGACTAGGCTGATGTGACCAAGCTCAGTCATCAGAGAATTGTTTAAAATTTGTCATGACAAAGTACTCTATAGATTCTGGATTTTAGCAAGCAACACAGAGAGAAACAGGCTTAGCAAACCCAACATAACTGGGAAGAAACCAGGCAGACGATGTGGGGTGAGGTGAGGACTCCAGTAAATGCAACAGTTAAAAGGACCGTGTGGATGCTGGGCAGCAACTCATTGATAAAAGTTGGTATGAGAGCTTTTGTTATCCAGTACAGATAGGTGGGAAAAGTGCCAAGAAGGTACAGGTAGCCAAGAAGATCTCTGCCCAGAGGCCCTCAAATGAGAGGTGACAATGTTAATGGAAATGGACAGATCTGATTCTTCTTGAGGTCATCTATGTCCTCAGCAATTCCAGTCACTTCCACTTTCAGTCACTAGGATTTAACATCATTTTCCAACAGCCTGAGTTAGCTTTCAGTCCAGCGTTGGGAGCCTCGCAAAGCTTTAGCTGGATCTGCACAACCCCATTCTCTTCACTGTAACTCAGCAATAAGTTTGAAATTGGTGACTTTGTACAAATGTGTTTGGGTTTTTTTTTTTTCCTAAACAAACTAAATATATTTTCATAATTTCAAAATTAAATATCTGTTAGATTGTAGCTGTTTGACATATCTATCTTGTAAACTCAAACTCAATCATAAAAAGATGGTGAATTCTTAACACAGTAAGAGTTTGCCCAGAAAAATCAATATTGAAGAATGACAGCAAAGAGAGTCCTATAAGTAGTATGACTTTGCCATGTACTCAAGTATTTTTGGAGCCCAGACAGTACATTATGAAGTGACAGATTCATGTAGTTTAGCTGGTGATTTATAAAGTTTGCTAGCTGATTTAATAGGGTGCTAGAAAGCGTTGTTGTTCAACCAAGTAAAGAGAATCATAAAATGGTAATGAATGTTATGACAGTTCATGAATATTTCATTTGGGGGTCTCTTTCAGATGCCTGTTAGTTTATCTCAGGATCTAGGAGTATATTGCATATAAATCTGCTAGAGAGCAGAACTGCACAGTATGCCAAGAGACAGGCAGGAGAGGTTTGGTGAGACCAGCGTGTGTTTGAGCAAGTGTCTCCAAAGCACAGCATCACAGTTAAGTCCTGTACAGAGTGGTCAGGAAATGGAAAGTATCCTGGGCATCAGGCAGAGCTCTCATTTTTATTTGCTGTTTGTGCATTTAGGAGCATCAGGAAGTGCTTCTCAAGCTCGCTGTCCTTACCCATGACTTCTAAGAGGACTGGTTGGCTGTAAACTCACAGCAAAGCTTTTGCTGAAAAGCCTAAAGGGATTCCCATCTCATTAAATATTTCTTAAGAGCAACTTACAATGTGGACAGACATCTTTAGTAAGATAAATCTGTAAAAAAGGCATTCAACTTTTCACTTTTAACATCCCAAAGTGCAGAATGTAATCTTTACTTTAAGTCCTGCACAGCTCTATTTACCCTGTAGTCAACTATGTATTCCATCATTAATTTTGTAAAAGGTCTTGAATACTTAAAACTAAATTATTTGTGTGATCCAATGCCAAATATTAAGGAAGAAAAAAAAAGATTTTTTTTTTTAAATAGAGATAATCTGTATTTCAATGTATTTTGATCCAAACCAGCAAGAGGGACCTGCCTCATCACAGCAGTGATAAGGTGGAAATTCTCATGTTTCCATTTCCTTGGCTGTTTCTTAGTGATAAACCCCTTTAAAACAATGGACTTCTAACTTTATGCATTCTGAAGGTTTGCACCAAATGAAGTAATGAAAGAACAACATGTGAGGACAGGTCAAGAACAGCACCATGCCAGGAGTTCGTTTTAATGGGAATTACACACTCAGAAGGGGTCAAAACAAATATGAATGTCTTAAAGGGACTTGCACAAGTGGTATAAAGGTTTTCTGTTAGTGTTTGCATATAAAACCAGACTGAATCCCATCCCACAGACTGAAAGATATGTGATGAAGGGTTTTGTTTTAGCTAATAAATCCTTTCAGTGATAACCTGTGGAATCCAATATTCGCCTTCAGTTTTGTGGCTGTGGGAAAGACAAATTTGTGCTGAGGAGGCAAAGGCTCTATTTACAATGACTTTGAAGGAAGATGTTAGGACAGAGCTGGGGTTGGGACTCTGCTTTGTACCAGTTGACATCATCTGAAAGACAAGGCAGGAAGGGCATGGCATGAAAGCTGTGAGGCCTTGCAGTTTGTCTGGCTAAATCATATTTAAATCTGGTTAAATTTGTGAGGGGCCTCAATTCAGTACTAAAATATCTGTAGCATAAGTTATTATTTACTTTCAGTAGAAAAAAACCTAGAAGTTCATAAACAAATTTGGTTTTATCACATGAATTTGATGCTGCAAAACAGACAGAAATACGTGACCTCCCTAGTTTATCATATTAACTGATTATAACCAGCACAGGCAACTGTGGTGCAGCCTCATATATGTAAACTGAAAGAAATATTTTTTTCCTATTATTATTGCATCTTGGACAGTAAATTATGCTGAGAAAACAACGCTCACAAATTTTTCAGTGATTTCTTCAGAAGAAGTCACCAGTATGGACAAAGAAATTGGAAAACATTTATGAAAAATTGCTTTTTCAGTTCTGGTTTGTGTCAAGGGCTGATCTACAAACTGGAAGGAGAGAAAGATGTGCTGTCCTAGCAGATTTGACTTATGTTTACAGTAATTTGTTTGGCCACTGTTTATTACTTAATAATCAATTTTTATTATTACATTAATTCTAATTGGGATATGTGAAATATGCAGTGCATTGACCACATGACATCAGTTTACTTGCTGAATAATTTAAGCTGTTTCCTTCTAATGCCTTAGGCTGCAATATCATTACTTTTTGGCTGTCCTAATATTCAAGTTATATTGACGTTATTTCACTTATTATTACCTTCTTGACATGAAATTGTTTTTCAAATATGGAAATCTTGCTCAAATACTTCTACATGACAGAATCCTGCATTAGTCTATAATGTATCATAATAACAAAAGGGTGCAACATAAAGCACTTTATTTGTTTTCTAACCTGTGCCAGACTTCAGAGTAAAGGGACAAGAGATGCCAGAAGAAGAATTTTGGTCTGCAAATTTTTTATATATTCTTATCCATTTATACAGAAGGCAAGGAATAATCTTTTTGATAATATAGAGGCAGCAAATGCACAAGCAGTAAATGGACAGGGTGATTTATCCCACTTCACACTGCTTTATAAACAGTATGTATCACTCCTGTAAGTTGTCTTCTGCTTAAAGAATTGTAAGAAATATATCTCACTATTACTTTTATTGATAAAACAGACAAACCACCTTAATTCATTCTTCATCCAGAGCCTTTTATCACAGCATGGTTGTGATTAGGATTCTGATCAGAGTGTGCCACTCTGAGATTGAGAGGCTCTATCTACTCATCTATTATTCTTCACAAAGCAAAGCTCCAGTGTACCATCTGTTTTCTTACTGAATCTTGCATGTAGCTGCAAAGAGCTGGTCACCAGAGATTAAGTCTGGCAAGCAAGCTCTTGGTTTGCATGGGGATAGCTAAGCATTCACTGCTATTGGCCTCTTTAAGTTTCAGATGAAATAAACTACTCTTCTCCACTGTATTTCAATTTTTATTTTATCTGGTATTTATTTATATATGACTTTTATTTAATTTTTATCTGGCATAATTGATTTTGTATTTTTCTTGCTTTTTTTTTCTGAACAAAAAAACACTTGGAAAAAACCCCGAGGAGCCATAAATAACCATGCTATAGAGCTTTAATTGAGGAGAGGTCTGTCTTGCATTTTGTAAGATCTGGATTAATAAAGGCTGCTTTATGCTGGTGGTGCCTGCCCCTTCTGACACAAGAAACAGAAATGGTTCCTGGTATGAACATTCTCAGATAAAACAAAGTATCAGCAGCCTGCTGGACAAACCTGAATATCATCATCCTACAATTCCTCTTCTATATCAGGCTGTGCAGACACCTTTGCTTTATTTTAAGAATGTAGGATGGGCTGGAAGCAGCTGAATCCCCCAGGCACTGGGGGGATTTAGTTTACATTAGGCTGTACACAGTTAATGGACAAGGAGCTGAGCACTGTGTAGGGCTGGGATGTGGCTCCTTGCAGAGCCCCACAACATCCCTGCCCTGTGTCTTCTGCTGAACAGAGGTGTAGCTCTACCAGCTCACTGCCACTGAGCTTTCCCCACCTTCCTTGAGGCTTCTTTCCTTTAAACTACACAATTCCATTGGAGTTTTACTACCTGGAGCATTTTATAATAGCCTGTGCTATTCCCCAAAGAGCAATAAAAAGTAGCTTTTGAGGCTCCTCTTTTTGATCCATTATTTAGAGCCTCATTTGTGCTGTCTGCAATCCCCACATCAGTGCCAGTGGTCCTGCAGTTCTGCAAATTCCCTTCAGGACTAGACTAAAATAAATCATTTTGTAGGAGGTATTTAGATATCATCATAAAACAATTTTTTTCAATCTGCTCCTCTTACCATGGATTTTCATAGCAGAGAAGGGCTGTCTGAGGAAACAACTCTATTTCTTACTGACTCTCAGCTTACAGAATAAATTTTTACTTGGCAACAAAACTTCCTTTCCCAAGATGATGGTTAGACTGTACTATTGGGCTCAACTCAAGCAAACATTTGAGTTTGTGCAAAACCTGGCTATTTTCCTCATATGCTCAGTAGGACACTGGGAGCTGAGCCATACAGAGTCAGTGAGACCTGGGCAGGTTCTACATCAAGCAATGCAGGTCATTAGACTATGTCAGTAGTAGCAAGTGAGTTTATTTTTGCTTCATTCCTGTAAATGACAGCTTTATTATATGTGCTTTTTTTTTTTTTTTTTTTTTTTTTTTTGGTTTCCTTCTCCAGCAGGAGTAAAACCATTCTCCTCTTTAAATATGCCAAGGCCTTTTTTCACTCAGATTTAATTCATTTTGTGATACCAAATGTTTTGCCTGCCACAGCAGGCCAGTGAAGCCACATGGCAGTCTGATACTGCATCATGATTCATTCAAAGGCTGTAGCTGCACACACCAATTGACAAAACTCATCAGTGACAGAATCTTTAGCCCCTGCACCTCGCAGTCTAAGTGCTAATGATGCTACGTGGTGCAAATCCACAGAGATATGGGCATGCTGCTGGCAAGACTTGAGCAGAGGTTTTACAGGCTTCATCTTTGCATCACCAAGGAATTTTGTGTGAGCTTTAAAGCAGCCCAGAAGGCAAAATTGTTGAGTGAGAGGGCGAGGATACATATGAGAGTATAAGTTACACAAGAGGTTGCATAACTCCCCTTCCTACTGGGTGATGGGCTCTGGTGGGGGGCTCAAAAGGCACACAGAGGTTTGATCCCTACTTCAAAGACTATAAGCATGTCTTAGATTAAGTAGTCCTTGAAAAGTTCATCCAGAATGCTGCTCAAAGGAACACCCCAGAGATATTAGCTGTAATGCTGTATTACCTTGTTTCACTTCATAGTCCCTTTCTGAAATACCTTTTTTCCCCTTCCCTGGCCTGCTATTTTCTTTTCTTAATTTTTTGTTTTCATTAATTTTGATGTTGAGTAGCTCCAGGAACAGGAAGTACAAGATTTCTGAAAACACCTAGGAGTTTTCTCTAAGTCTTCAAGCGGGAGGTAAGAATCCCATTGTGTGCATTATATATACAGCTGGACAGAACAAAACCTTTCAAAGACAGCAAAGTCTGAAAACTTACAATGGCATGTCAGAAATTAGTCAACAGAAAAGCTAATCCCATTCATTTCTCTGGGAACTATATAAATTGGTATCAGTGCTAAAAGAACAGCAGTTTGCTGTCATCTGTGACTCACCCATGATGCTATGAACTGGTTATCAAAAAGAGCATCTAGAAGTTATTCACGTTATCTGGAGGGACAGACAAGGCCATGAGGGGTCCTTTCTTCTGTGACCTATGGTCTCCAAGGCAGCAACAGTCCCAGAGACATGAGCTTCTTTTTCTCCCAATGCTGGTTGTACTTCTTTGTGGGTGTTTTGTTTTTGGGTTTTTTTTGTCATCCCTCCAAAAGAGTTGTTAATCATCAACACCAGCTGAAAAAAACTAGCGTGATCTTATGTAACAGCCTAAAACAATCACTTACAGGGGTGGTTTGCCACAGAAATCATCACTTGTATTTCTATACTCAGCACCTCAAACCCTGGGATATGGGATGACAAGGTCATGTTAGAATTTTGACCAACTGAACCCATTTATGCAGCTGCAATGATCCCCACCACAGTGTATTAGTGAGTAAAGCTTCCCCTGTAAGTGGGTGCACTCACAGCCCTCGGGCTGGAAGAGGCTGTATGCAAGGGAGTTTGTCATCTGAATTCCTGCAACCCTCCCCCTACCCCATTCCCCTCAGGTCTGACTTCTGTCTACACTGTTGTTTGTTTGTCCAGGGGCTTTTTAATAACCATCCTTCCATTAACAATATTGTTGTTGCAAAATGTATTACCTAACCAAATCTAACATGCCTGAAATAATAAGTGAATTAAAGGGGATACCTGCTGCTTTTGATTCTGATATCAAAACCATGTGTGACATAATCCCACTGGTCAGAAGCAGCAGAGTGAGCTGCTAATGGACGTGTTATCTGTGAAATACAGCTATTGCCTTTCCACAGATTGCTTGGGGGAAAACTATAGAACAGTGAATTCTCACATTTCAGACTCCTTCTTGGTAAAAATAAATATGTTTGATTATTCAAATATATGCTGATTGAAAAACAACATTCAAAATAGATGTTAAAAATTGAAATGGCAAGATGTTTTCATGCTTAGAGCCTAGAGCATGCAAGGTTCATATTCATGATCGTTTCTGCATTAAAGACTCTCTATGGCACTGAACAGCTCTGTCAGGTTAGATCAGAGTAGCCACACAACATGACAATCAGCTTGATGGTATGAAGATATTTAAGCAGCTCTTGAGGATGTGGGTTTGATCCCCAGGGTCAGTTTCTTGCCTCTAAATCAGTATAAATTTGTATTATGTTTCAAACTATGCTTTGTAGGTACACTGGAAGCAAACACAACACTTTTGTGATGGAAGCCATAGATGTATCAAGGATGTAACAACAAAATTCCTAGCTTTGCTGTGCTCAACACCCAGCTCTGAAATCCATAGAGAAATCAAAAAATTGATATCAAAAATTTAAAGAAAAAAAAATTACAGAAATACAGCAGGTACAGATTTTTATTGAATAAAAAGAAGAAATTGCAATTCAAAAAATACTGTGCTGAACTTCATTCCATTTGAAGGGATTTAATTTTTGTTATAATTATTTAAAAGCACAGACAGTACAAATATAGGGATTTTATGCATACAACATGGCTAACTTAAGCTACATAAACACATACTGAGGGCAGCTGGAAGTTGTCTTGTCTTGTAGGGAAACAGTAAGTTAGAAAAGCAAAGTTGAAGCTTCCCTTTCTGCGGTGAAAACTAATCCATGTCTATTAACCTATGGCTTTTATCATGAAATGTGTATGAGGGGGATGAGGGAGTTTAGGGAAGTAAGGCAGTGGGTACATACTTAATTTTATTTATTTAATATCTTGAATTATTAAAAAGACAGGTGCTGCTTGGAAGATAGTTTTCCATTGTTGTATGAACTATCAGGGATTGAACCATGAAGGCTTAAAAAAGAATTATTTTTGTTATATTTATACCTAGAGTGAACAAAAGCCTACAAATACATTATAACAATATGAATGGGCATTAATTATTTCAGGATTAATTATTTTCTAAACACTAAATGTAGAAGATTGCAAAGTAGAGGAACTCTTTGCTAAATGACACTTAACTCTAGGGCAAACTCTCCTGGCAGGCTGGTAGCAGGCTATAGTGTTTTTAATCCATAGGTCACTCACTTGAACCTGTCTCAAAATGTTAATGATTGGTGGAAGGTCAAGGATCTCTTCACTGATCTAGACATATACTCAGAAAAGGGCAAGAAAGTGCAAGAATAAAATGAAAGATCTTCCTTATGGAAATTGTCTGTCTTTGCCTATAAAGGTAGCTTTGAAAGAAAATTATATTTACTTTTCAGATAGTATATAGTATATGAATGTACTAAATATAGCACTACAGTGCAGTGTATGTCCCTAATTAATGAGTGAAAGATTGTGACTTTAGTATCCTCCTTGGACTAGGAATTTTGAGTCTAATCTTTTCATCTAATGATACTATCTTTGTACATGATATTAGAGGGTTTTTATTGCTTTGTGGGGTTTTTTGATTTTTTTTTTTTCCCAGGCATGGACTACTGAACTAGAACTAACTAAGATTTGATTAAGCCACCTTTATACTAAGCTGTGTTTGACTCAGAATACAATCAATCCTAGAACAATTGCTCTGTGCAGAATTCCAAGCTGAAGAAAAATTGAGCCTTATTTAGTCCAGCCTCATATTGTGCTCCACTTTCAAATATTGACTGTGAGTCCACATGAGGTTTTAAGTGTACTCTGCATTTCCAGCATAAATTTTTCTGCACAGCATCCTCGCATAAGTACAGGATCAGGCCTCAGAACATTACTTGCAGGCTACTCTTGCAGTTCCTGTGGCATCTCCCTGCTGGACAGTCACTCTTTTGCAGTCTTCCAACTCTCAGCAGAGAAATCATGTCAGTCACAACTCAGTCTGTAACTCTAGAGTAGGGGAGGCTCCTCATTTTTTGAGATGAGAATTGTCTGAGAAAATTAATAATGTTTTGCTTGTTAATTTATTAAGCTTCTTACTAGCACTAATTGTACATGGAAGGCCCTTTGGTATTCATCAGGCTCCATTCAGAGCCACCTCACAGAGCCTTTATTTCTGTCACCTTTGCAGGGACACCTTGCATGGTCATGCAGAGCCAAGCTCTGATTCATCAGAGATAATTCCCTTTTCACTGCCCTGAGTGGGCCAAAGGCTGAGCTCCCATGTGGGTCCTGGCTCTGCCAAGCACACACCCATGTGTGTTTCAGATTGTTAACAACATTTTATGACATTTTGACTCCTGAAGCATGATAAATTTGAGTACTGTCAATAATTAAATTCACACCATAATTCCTGACTATTTAATGAAAGGAATTTTCTCTTTAGAAAGTAAAATAACAAAATGATGACTGTGGGCAGTCAAAGATTTTCATTTAATTAGTATTTCTTGATCTGCCTGTGATCCAGGACACAAATCCAACTATAAATAACATACAAAAATCATATCTGCTTCCTTCTGCCAAAATTTACAAATGCTGTCTCTGCTTCTTCATTGCAATAGCTCAGATCTTCAGGAGGACCACTAACAGCCATGTGACCTCAGAGGTGCACTCTTGATTGAATGATCTTGACTTTCTTAAGTAGTCCTAAAAGCATAACTTTTTCTTAATTAAGCTCTGGATAAATGCTTTTATTCAGCAAAGGGTTTCAGGATGCTGGCGTGTGCAGCTTCTGGGATGATTAGATGATTATCTTTCAGGAGGGCATTGCTGGACCATTCTGCTTTATAGTTCATCACCATTATCTCTCATTAAGGGTTTAGCCTGCACAGAGAACAAGGAAGGTTTTCTCATCCTCATTATTTTCCAAACCACTAATTCCCTGACAAGAATATTTATAAATCAAAGTTGTTAATTACAATAGCTAGATGAAAATGTAACCTAAACCTATTGCTGTATAAAACAAACTACAGATTCTGACATAATGGTCATGGTTTTCATAAACTGAAAAAAACACTAACTGTCTTGTACTTAGAGCTTAGAAAATACCTTTTAGGTCACAGGTGTTTATGTACCTAAATGTAAAAGTTAGTAACACTTTAATTTAAATGCAATCTGTTATCTCTTTGTCACTTCTTTAATCCTAAGAGGTTTAGAGACCATTGAATTATAAAACTCTGTTATTAGATGCAGTAAAATGGGAGCAATCATTTGGCAAGCCTCACCCAGAAAGTAATATTAATCTATTGGAAACTCTGTACCTTATCTGAGGAGAGATCAATTACAGGCTAAAAATCTCCTTGGGCTGCATTCTTTTGTGTTTTTCTTTTTTTTTTTTTTTAATAAGTGATGTAATTTGAATGTGCTGCTTTCAGACTATCAAAAGGCTAAATAAGCCATACCTAAACTTTCATGTTGATGTTCTGGTTAATATTTATATTGACAAGTATCTGGCAAGAACAGGCTTGAAATGCTTCACTCTACATAATGTAGCACCCTGGTAGTGTGTGCTTGGAAAAGAAAACTGGACATTATGCAAACAGACTCATAATGAGTAATTCACACCTCCTCTCCAAAGCACTTACAGTAAATACAGTAAATCAGGAGGCTGTCTGGGTCTGCATGTCACAACACAAATGTCCAGACCAAGTCTGCAGAGGCTGATCTGCACCCTCTAGTGACCCAAACTTGTTGAAACATTGGCAGGTACAAATTGCTAAATTACTTGGAATGTTTCTCCCCTAGCCAAGACCTTTATTGATCTATTATTGGTCTAGGGCAAATAATAAAAAAAAAATTCAACAAAATTGGAAAAATTGGACTGCGCCAAGACATCTAGAAGCCTTCATGGACCTTAGATGTTAACTTCTCACAGGTACCAGCCCAGCTGTGAGCAGCTGTACAAGGTGCAAAACAGGCCCATAACGTCCGTACCCCCAGCCACCCATCCCCAAAATCAGCCCTGGCTCACACCCCAGGGGGGTCTGCGAGCCCAGGCAATCCCTGCAAGGGAGGGTTGTGTTGCTCCCAGCTTCCTGCAGCCGTGCAGCAAGATTGCTGGACGGATTAGCCCGGGGCAGCCTTGAGTGCATGTTCCAAAAATAAAGGCAGTTATAGTAATCTGCCGTGGCAAGCGTGCGTGTGTACGATACGCACTCACTGCAAGCCGAGTGATTTAATAGGATTAAATTCTGATCAGCAGAGAGAAGATTGATCATAGTAATGAGAAGATGGGTAGAATACATCTGGCTCAGTGGCAAACAGGCTTGAGGAAGAAAGTGATACAGTTCAGTGTACATTATGAAGGAATCATATTGGACCTCAGGCTTATTCGCTATATTAAGTGAGCAATAGTGTAGGAAAATTGGATAGGCTTGCATTCTCCTTTTTGGGTAAGTATCTAATGCATTGCTGTGATACTTTATTTGCTTTTCAGTTCTAGGCATGAAATGAAGTGTTCAAATAATATGGTCAAAAAAGCTGATTTACAAACAGAGAATTCCCAGCCCAGTAGCAAATGTAGTACCATATAATGCAGTGTTGGGTGAAGATTATCACAAAGCAATTTTCATGGCTGGATTCTAAGTGTATGTTTTCAGTAGCAGTGAACCTGACAGGGAAATCATCTGAGAAAGAATAGACTCCCAGTGTTGCCAAACTCCAAGGCAACTCTCCAAAGGGGACAGCTTGCAGCATACAGATGAAGTAAAGGAAACTACAGGGGGTTAGACTCTGGGAAAGTACAGTATAGGTGGTCTTTACTTAGAGGTAAAGCAGTTTAAGCAGTGGGCTCCAGGGAATTACCAGGGAGAATAAAAATTTGGAGGAATGTTAATGTGCTTAACTAAGAAAAAGAGAAAATTTAAAGATCAGTGAAAAAAAAGTAGGTCAAGAGAGTAGAAAAGGCAGTGAAACCTGACGACTGCAAATGTACTTTCCTGCCCTCCTGGCATCCTCAAAATTGATAAGGAGAGATTGGCAGAAAGCAGGCAGTGCATCCAGCATATTGAAGTGCAACTGGCAGACACTTTTAATGAAAAACAGTAATTGGAAAATGTTCTCATCAAAACTTCTTTTGCCAGAGGTGTTTTGTCAGGTTTCTTTTCCTGTTCTATTTTGTGTTTCTAGAACTCACTTGTTGGCTGGGTAGTTACTGTTGGCTTGGTCGGGTTTTTTGGCAAAAAGTTTTATTTTAACATGGCCATGTTGTCATATTTGCATTGTTGCATTTCAGTTTTGATTTTCTTCTTTGAAAGCGTAATACAACTTGAGTTAAACCTGGAAGTTTATCAGACTGTGCAATTTTTAAACTTAGGAAAAGTCTTATCAAGAAATCAATACATGAGTTCAGGAAGTGTAAAAAAACCACTTAGCAAAAGGAAAATTAAGATGCTTTTCAAAAGTTGCAGACATCTTTTTTATGACATTGTACTTTATTTTTGTTTAGTAATAAGTCTCTACAAAGGATCCAAGGGTCCATCTTTTTCTTAGTTCACATCCCGAAGCAGGAGCAGTAAATAACAACTTCCCTAATGTTCATTATCTGATTAAAGAAATTGAGGCATGTAACAGTGCAGAGGTTAAAAGACAGGGAGGATTAAAGGATGAGTGTAGCTAATTAAGGAAACAGCCCTGCAAGCAATTACATACATGGTTAACTTTAAGCACTTCAGCATTAATAGGACTACTCACGTGCTTAAGTTAAGCACATGTGCTTGTGAACTGGAGCTTGAAGACCACATCCTCTGCGATGTTGAGGACATTTTAAACATTGAAGGCAACAGGATTGCCCTGTTCCAGCAGGAGCTGTGGATATGGAGCACTTCCTGGTACCAGGCTTCAGGACAGGATAGCTCAGGCTAATTGGGAAGAGGTTGATCACCCAGGTTTCATGTTAAGTCTTCCTAGGTAAATACTGGACAACATTTCTTTTCAGAAACATTTTGAATCAAGCCTTCATTGATAAACATTTTCTTTTAATAAGCTCCTCAAGACTGATACTGAAATTAAGAATGTTTTTTACTCTACCATTTAGCAGTATAGAATAAACAAAACCGAAGGACTCATTCCACTGGAGTAGGTTGGTACGAAGTTCAGTGCCTGCAAGAAATGGGGTGTGACAAGGTGAAGTTTCACTTCTCAAGCTCCATTTTAAGCAGCAGCATGAAGTGAACTACCTTGTTCACTCACCTGGGCTCTTGTCAAGGTCACAGTACAGCCCAATACAACCAAAACCTCATGCCCAAAGGACATATAGCAAGCAAGTCTACATTTCATCCATTGTTCCCTAGATTAAAGTCAGTGCCCCTTGTCTGTCTTATAGTGATCTTTTTTTTTTTTTTTTTTTTTTAGAAAAGGCACAGAATCATTGCTCCAGTAGGATTTTTTCAGTTCACCAGTTTAAATTTTAGAAGCAGAAGCATCTGTAACTTAAGCAAAGGTATCAAATGTAATTTGGTCACGTCTTCTGATGGTCTTAACTGCCCACACTCGCTGGGAAAATATTTCTTTCATCACGTTTGGTTTGCTCTTTCCAAGAAGAAGAAATGGCTGTGGATATCTTTTCTTGCATTTGTTTTTTCTTCTGGTGTGCCAAAAGAAAAGGGCTTGTTTGGCATCACACTCCATGTCATTTATGGTCTTTCTGTATCTTTTCCAGAGAAAGAAATAGTTGTTGACACTGATTTGAAATTAGGATTAAACTGTGGCATCAAAACTGCCAACCAGTTGAGCAGAGAGTAAAATTATGAAAAGTGAGAACACAGCCTTATCTTAGAGTGTCCTATAGTCCTATAGTTCTTATCTCTCAGTGTCCTATAGTCTCCTCAGCTGGAATCCATTAAAATGTCTGCTTTGTATTTATTTATTTGTTTTTCAGTTCAAAGGAGATGACCTTTTTTAAACTAGGCATTGTAAAAACTTTAGTACTGGTGTTTTCTCAGCTGCTGTCCTCACCAGTGAGACTCCATTAGCAGTGGCGATTGTGCAAATTCAAAGGCAGGAAGAGGAAGGCATGGAGGAGAGGAGGAAATGATTGATTGGGCTATCAGAGAAAATGTCCTTTGACATGAAACTCTTCATTATTGTTGATTTGACTTTCTGAGGCAGTCCTTGAAGAGAGAGTTAGAGGGATGGGACTTACAGGGATGGTCTCTTCTCTTCTCCTGGTTATTGTTGTTCCACTTTGGGGTGCAAATTCTGGAGCAAACAAACTGGGAGATTTTATATGCCAGCAGCAATATATGGCTGCTTGGCATGAAATTCCTACTCACTACGAAGATCTGTCATTTCACAGAAACACCATTCTCCTCACTATTATCAAGTTTTCCACATCCTGCAGGAGTAAATAGCTTTGCTCTAAGAACTCCTCCCAGAAGAAGGTGAGATTGTCCTGCCTTCCTTCTCAGCTCTCACATTAGCCAGATAATGCTGGCAATTATTTCTCTTCTGACTTTTTTGAGAGAGTGTCCATTAGTAAGTCAGATTCTCCCCACTATGTTCTGTTGCCCCACTTGTGCATGCTTCCATGTGTATTTTGAAAATAAATAGGTTTTCTTAAAAGGTAAAAATCACATTTAACATTTTCAGCAGTACGTTTTGTGTATGGGTAAGTTTTACTTTTCTAGTGTGGATGCCCCAGTTAATATGAGAAGAGCCAGGGGACATCCCTCTTTTCTGCAACTGTTTTGTCACAGTTTTTCTGCTGCTAACATGGTATCACTGTGCTGCTTTTTGGCAATTTTTAATTACATTTGAATGCATCCTGCCACAACTCCAGTGCCCCTGCAGACAGGAGAGGATTGTTTCCATAGCCTGTGTAGAGGGCTGGCAGCTCCCCTGTCCCTCTGTGTGTCAGTATCTGCACACCCTTCCCTCACCACTCACCCCTACACTTGTGTCCAAAAGGCTCTGCCTGGCCCAGGCTGTGCACAGGGCTCAGCAGGAGCATCTCATAGCTGCTTTCTGGGTACCTGAGAGGCACTGCTGGCTCCTTCCCCTTTATGGTTCCCTTCATTCGACCCCTCGGAGCTGGTGCCCCCTGGGAGCCGTGAGCATCTGCCAGCTGATGTGTGCCAGGCTCACCTGGCCAGCCTCTGCCACAGCAACCTGCCAGCAGCAGCTGTGGCTGTGGAGCAGAGAGGAAAATTTGGCCTTTGCTCTGCCCTGGAGTTACCTCTTAGAATTTCCAATGACTGTATCTTCTAAAGGCCCTAATTCTTCTTAAACGTTGTGTAATTCAACATCAAAGATCATATCCAGCTGTGTTCACTATTGCTTTTTTCTCTCTTCAGATCCAAATCTGTCGCTAACTGCATTTTCAACTTTTTCAAGTTCCTCTGTTTTTTGAAGTGTCACTATGCCTGTGTTTCCCACAGCCTATTCCCCAACCTGCTTTGCACTGTTATCAAGGACTGAGTGATCCTTTGTCCCAGATCCTCAAAGGAATATTTCAGTTCTTTCTTCATCCATTTCTGAGACAGTTCTGTCCCTTGGCCCGTGCACTTCTTAATTTACTCTTAACATTCAATGCATTTTTCTATGGGCACTTAAAATTCACTCTTAACTTTCCTCATTTCAATCAACATTCACACAGGGACACTTACATGTGTCTTGAATTGTCATTTTATTAAAACCCTTTGCTCCTTTACCATTTCAATTACCATTCTGTATAATATCATTTGCATTTGCATGGTACTTTCACCCATAAAAGACAAAAGTTTTTATTCTCCCTTAACAGATGGGTAAAATGGAATCACAGAGATTAGAAAGATGTCTTTGCAGCTCAGTACAACTATATGGTCTCCAACTTGAGAGCTCAATTACATTAGAGGAAAATACTGTAAGCACAATGGATTGACATGCAAATCAAAGTGATATAAATTACAGATCTGAATCATAAAATCTTGATTTGAATTACTGCTTTTACTTTTGGTTTACATTCGCACTTTCCCTTATTATTCTAAAAATGTTTGCCCTTAATGGAGTGCATAATCTTTCAAAATTGCAACTACACATAGCCTTTACTCCAGGTGGAGATTTCTTACTACATGCTGTTCATATATGTTTATTTAAGCAGAAAATTAAACATATATTTATTCAAATTCTGTTGTAGAAACCTTAAATTACATTAGTTCACTATGTCTTAATTTTTAGCAGACAAGCTGGTTTTTAATTTGTATCAAGCTGAATGTACAATTACAGCACACAAAATGCACAAACTGAGATTTGGAAAATAGTCTGTTAGTAACCCCTTTCTTTCCTTAAGTATCAATAGCACCATTTATTAAAATACAGATTAGCATTACATTTGTATTGACTAACTTAGTGAATGGGAAGCTTGTTTCTTGTCACTCTAAGTGACATATTAGGACTCCAAATCTGCAGTGGAGGTCTAATGAGATTTTCAAAACTACACCGACAATCAGGTTCCTGCTTCCAAAGGAATCGATGGATACAAGGTGACCTGTAGGAAGTCTTGAAAATTCCCAGAGGCATCTCAAAAACCTGTGCTGGGGACCTTCAGTTTTCTGAAATTTGTTGGGTTCATCCTCACTTGCTGTGTTTATTCATGGATTTTGTGATAACAAAATAGGCTGTTCTTTTCAACTCAAAATCGATCTTATTACTGTGTGTGACTTATTTGGAAAAGAAGCACATGTTCTCTCTGCTCCTGCAGAACTGCAGCACAAAGTCATTTGGCCAAAAGCTTTTCTGCACTCCTGAAAATACTTACGCCTACAAAAGTAAACAGAACCTATCATCTGTGCTGTTACAAAGATAAATATAGAAGATATTAGCAGCACATTATGTATGCTGTTAATAAAGTGGTTGAGATAAAGTAAAAGTAAAATAATGTTTTGCTGATATTGCATATAATTTGAAAAGCAACACTCTTCAAGTCATTTTTTGAGTTGGGGCCTTATTAATTAAACAGGATTTTGTTTAGCAGTAAATGATATGAAAACTAAGTCTTAACATTTGCTTGGTGGACACATAATTTAACATTAAATCTTAAATAGTTTTAAAATTATTTTGCATATATTTTTTTGTATAACTGAAGTGAAGAAATATTTTTGTCATTTGATCTTCCCTTGAGCCAGCAGTGGATTTCAGGAAACTTTTCAGATTTTCTCAGCCTTAAACCCTGGTTTCTGTTCATGGTCATTAAAACCCTCTTGAATTCCCTGAGAGCTGCAGTCTTGCTGCATGACTCCTCATCTCTTTTCCTGTGCAGGGGGTTCTGCTATTGCTTATCCTCTAAGTGGCTTCTATTAGAAAATGATTAGCAAGTTTTCAGAGTATTTGATCTTTCCCTAAATACCACAAGGAGAAGAAACAATCAGGAAAAAAAATAGAGCCATTTTCTGTGCAACCTGCATGCACAAAATGTGTCCCAAGAGATGTGAGAGGAGACAGAAATAGCAAAAGGATGCCTGAGGGAGATAGGATGGGTCAGCCCAGGCACAAGGGGAAGGATGGGCCTGTGGCATTAGAGAATCAGACCCTTTCAGGCCTCTGTGGCTGCCCATCTGGGGGTCTCAGTGCTGCAAAATTGGTGTGTGCCTCAGACTGGCTGTGCCCTGAGCAGGGCACCCCTGGAACTGGCTGAGCCCTGAGTGGGGCATCCCTGGAACTGGCTGTGCCCTGAGCAGGGCACCCCTGGGACAGGCAGCAAAACAGTTGCAGCTGCCCCTGAAGCCCCCCTAATCCCAGGGAGCTCCCCCCAACAGTCGTGTGCCAATAGCTCCACCTGACCTGTCCTAGAGCGGACACCACAAAACATTCCCCACCAAAGGACATTTCTTACAATGTGACAATTGTCATGCTGTGTACAAAGAAAAGTATGTTTCAGTTTGACATACTGAGAATTACTATTTAATTTCTAACTGGTAATTTTAAATAATTCTCCTTTTATTCTAAAGAATGACATTTTAAGAGTTTTAAGACAGAAATATTTCATATTTTAATCAAAGGAAATGTTTCACTATGTTCGGGGTTTTTTTTTATTCCTTCTTTCCTTTTCCTTGCAGCTTGCTGCAAATTTGAGCTCTCTTTAGTTTTGTTTCAGGTTAATCCCATACAATTTTCATTTTGACAGATCTTTAGGCAAATGACAGTATCTGTTATTTATACAGCTCTGTCTGTTAAAGCAGTGATATTCACTGCTCATCACTTTAAGGACAAATTGAGGCCCTAATCCTGTAAAGACCTACCTATTTTTATGGGCAGAACTGCTTACTGAGCATAAAGTTAATCACATTAAGCTTGTAAAGCACTAGAGATCCTAAAATGGAAAACATTAGTGATGTGCAAAGTACTATTTTGACTTTCAAACACTTCTCCCTTTCTCTGCCTTCTTCTGTAGAAGGATGGGGGACTCATTCAAATGGACTAAAAAAATTAGTTAGAATCTCAGTTTTGCATATTTTCATTCATTTCTTGCAAAGAATATATTCTTTATACTTGTATGTCAGTTTAAAATAATGTCTGTCTGCTCAATTCAATGTCAAATATTTTATTTCAATCATTAAAAATACACGATTTTCTACATTTTCACACATAACCCTGTGGAGGTATGTAGAAAATTATTGCTCACCACGGTTCAGAAGGTGCTCTCAGTAAATCTTTTTACAGCTGGGATAATGCCCTATTTGCTCTCCTTTCTCTCCTCCCTGTTCTCTGCAGAACTCAGATCCCAGAGCTCCTGACAAACCAAAAGTCATTGTGGCCTTTGCTGAACTTCTTTGCCCTCTCTCCCACACAGAGAGCCTGGGAGCCTGCCCAGTGTGGACTTCACTCAGTGTCACAGGTGACACTTGTCACTGTCCTTTTTTGGTATATGGGGGAAAGCAGTCCTCCACCAGTCTGGGAATGCTTTCCATTCAAACAGTGGAGACACAATGAGGAATGGGCTTCACCTCAGGTTTTTGCCTCAACCAAAGTTTGAAATGGACTTTTCTCAAAATTCTCAGAATATTTTCTAAAAGAGTATAGGAGATGTTGATTTTGGCATCCCCTGGGCCATACTCCTCCTAATTTCTTTCTTTCGCTCTAATTTTTATCCTCATTGCTGCAATTTGGCTGCACTTTCTCATCACTCAAACAGAGACAGGCTCTGAGATCTCCACACACAGTACCTGATAGATACAGGTCGGAAATAAAAGGGATTGTTCCCATGCTGGGCAAGACAGAAATAGAAGTAAAGAGATAAAGCTTTTCTAGGGTTGGGAAGTCTGAGAAGCACTGGGAGCTGTAAGACATGCAGGTGTAAATCCACCCATTCACTCCATAGAACAGCTGGGCTTTGGCATGGGTGGCACCAAGCAGGCTCTGCAGTGCCACAGCGTCCCTTGTGCATGGTGACATTGCAGGGAGGCTGTAACAAAGCTCAGGACAAAATGCAGATTTCATCCTTGGCGTATGAGTCCTGCTTTAAACACACACGGAGCTGCTGATGGCTGGTTCTCAGCGTGGTGCAAAGGTTCCCTGGGGCTCTGGCAGGGCAGGTCCCCATGTCCAAGTGGCTCCCAGGGCTGCCCTTTCCCCCTCTGCAGCACTGCCAGAGCAGCCCGCTGCCAGAGGCCCCAGAACAACACTCAAGACACGCTGACAGAGGGAATTTTTTGGCTGGTGGAACTGCACCGCATTCCTGACTGACACAAGTGAAGGCAGCATTTTTCTGCTGACATAGCTGAGAACACAGAAGAAGTCTGCCAATGTAGCTGAGAGAACTAGAATTGCGGACTAATTTTTTTTATTTAAAAAATAAGTATCTATCATGATTGTTCCAGAAATCTTGAAAATATGAGACCAAAACATCCTAGAAAAATAAAGAAGTGTAAATCCCAGTATTATAATTTTAAAATGTCATTATTTGCAGTAATGGGGAAGCACAGGTCATGATATATTTTATTTTTTTCTTGCAGCGAGAAACCTCGTCTTTGATTCATGAGAGCTCTTTCCTTGTGGCCTGAAGCCAGTGGACTCATATGTTGACACAAGTCTCCATTACTTGGGCAGAGTCAGGGTGTAAACAGCACATAACATTTGCTTAAAGGTTCAAACTTCTTTCTTTTAATCTTCCTGGTACTTTTCAGGAAATAGGTGAGTATTGGTACCTCATTTTCTAAGTACCCTAAGTATTGATTCATCAAGCAAAAAAGATTTTTTTTTTCATTAAAGCTTGAATTTTCATAAAAATTTGTATAGAAAATAGTTAGCATGTCATTGGCTGGAAAACACAGAATAAAACTCTCCATGTAAGTCCTCATACTGTGTCATTATTGACAATCCTAATAAAAGATAGCTCAAGCCAGAAGATTAAGGGATTTTTAACATGTAAATACAGATGCAAAGAAGAAATCTAGACATTCAGGTCAGGCTTCTGTATGAGTAAATATATTCTTTAATTTATTAATGAAGTTCAGAATCTTGTTAAATTGTTTATTAACCAGAGCTTCAGTATCTTTTATGTCTGTAGCTGAATGTATTTTAAAGAGTTAGAAAGTCAATACATGAAAGATTAAAATCATGTGATTCACTAGTCTCTCGCAGCAGGGTGGCCGAGTCTGCTCCCATTAAAGCTGTCATTGCCATGGTACCTAAAATACCAACAGTTCACAGACTGGGGGAAATGTACACATGAAGGTCTTTAACATTACATATTAATATAAAAGTGACAATTAATAATCTTGCACATCAATGTTATGCTGCAAACACCATCTTCGAATTTTGTGCACATTCCAAACTTACTATTCCAGGATTTGGAGGAATTTTTATGAATCAGGTTTGCCACTGATGGACAAGGCGCCTTCAAACAAATTGTCACTGTAATTGTGCTGTGTGCCCACTTCTCTTGAATCCCAAAGCTTTTCCACATAGCTTGAACAACACACTCTGTTGCTGATAAGGCACTCAGAGGTCACTATATGTTAGAATAAATGAGACATTTTTAATGCCAGCATTGTTTTCTGACAATAGCAACCTTTCTGGTTGAAATTTTGCTAGGTTGTTTTTCTTTTTTTCTTTTGCATATTGTGTTTTGACAATGAGCATTTCAATCATTTTAAATAATTTAAATTTTAAATATATTTTTCTTTTTTTAAGAATAGATTATACAAAACATAAACAATTACAGCATTGAAGTGTAATTATGCATTGTCACTCTAGCAGTTCAAGTTCTCCAACATCGTTTCATAACTTGGTCTTACATCTTTTATAAAGAAACCGTACAGATGGAAGACACTTTACTAGGAAGGCATTGACGTGACAGTGTTTCCTTTATGGTACTTTATGTAAAGATAACTGTGAGGAAGGGCTCAGGTGAATACAGAGTTATTTAATAGCTTTTATCTGTTTATTCTAGTTGGTAAATATGTGTGAGTGTGCATGCTTCTGCATGATATATCCATGCAATACATGGTGTATTTTAACACCTAGGTATCTATCCAAATTACTACATCTTACGGGAGTAAAGTATAGTAAATTTTGGCATTTAACCACATTAGAGTAAGCTTCAAGCAAGTAAGAAAAAAATGCTGTTAGCTAGTGTGTTGTAGCACATGGGACCAAAACAATTAACACTGAAGTTAAATGATGTGCTATGGCTATAGACATACCAGGGGAAATACCTATAGCCATACTTTTGAACAGAAGAACCACTGTTTTTCCAATCTTTCACAGGCCACTGTGCCTCCCTATCATCAATCTTTATAAGCACGTAAGAGCTGTAAATTAATGGACACATAATGTGTTTAAGCAGTTTACGCATAAATTTATGAATATGCTAAAGTTTGTGTTTTTGTACTTAGAGCGTCATCTAGTGGGAAGCTGGGATTATGGACCATCTCTTCCCTATTTCTTCAACTCCAAGTAGACTGGTTTGTAAAAAGGAAAATATACAGCAGACGAAGCTATGTAGTGACAAAGCTTTCCTCATATTTAAATTTTAATTAAATTGTATAAAAAATAAAAGTCAAACTAGAGTATTGGAGTAAAATTAAATTATTGTAGACTTCTGCAAAATTATTATCAGATATCAATATATCAGATACAGGTGAGCTTGCATATCTCATAACAAACCTTTACACATACAGTTTTAAAGTATTTTATTAATATTATAATAGCCATAAAGTGGAAGAACTGCTTTTCCTCAAATTGAAATCAAAACTTTATTCTTGAAATAATAACACAAAAGTTAGGATGTAACAAATCTATTTTTAATATATATGGGAAGAACATAGTTTTACACGAGGAAACCTTTGGAAAAATAATTTGGTGAGCATCTCTTACAAAATGATGCCTGGACACTATTTCTTCTCTGACACGGGGTCTCAGACAGGTAATCTTCTCCAAAGTTTGCTTTGTTTTAAACTTAAAAAATAAATAGCTTCCTTAAAGGAATATGTTCAGTTTAAACAGTTACAATACAGCAGAATTACAGAAATCAGCAGCCAGTCCAGACTTCTTCTTTTTTTAGCTGTGAGGTTACTTCAGACATCTTGAAGCAGAGTTCATGATATCATTAATTCATAAGGGATACAATACTGAATTGCTGAGCCTAAATAAAAATCTCTATGGAGTGCTACTTTGTTATTTTTTTCATGCTGAAAAGAAATTTGGAAGCCACCTGGACCACTGACTAAACTTTAAAAGGATTAAAATGCCTGCTGGAAAATTTGGAATGGATCCAAGTCTTGGTGGAAGGTTTTTTTGTGTTTTTACAAACTTAAGTGGTTTTTTGAGACATAATTATCACAGTGCTATAAAATGAAGGCAATCTTAGAGGAAGTCTTGACCAGATAGAAATGGATTGGAGTTGGTGTGTGTGAGATACCTGACCTGAAAATACATTTTTTCAGGTTTACATGTTTGCAGATCCAAGTTCTGTGTAAGCATCTTTCTTCTTTACCAGAGACCTCAAGACTTTTTAAGACGGGGGATTGACTTTTTAGTAGCAGGGCCTGTAGCAATATACAAGGGGTAATGATTTTAGACTGAAAGAAATTAGATTTATAAATTTAGACAGGATATAAGGAAGAAATTTTTTATGGTGAGGGTGACAGAACACTGGAACAGGCTGTCCAGAGAGGTGGCAGATACCCCATCCCTGGAAACATTCAAGGCCAGGTTGAACAGAGCTCAAAGCAACCTGATCTACTTGAAGATGTCCTTGCCCACACAGGTTGGACTACAGGACCTGTAAAGGTCCTTTCCAAGTCAAACCATTCTATGACTGTGATTCTGTGATTTGTCACCATTTTCTTTATGGAGATAGGTGGAGAAGGTGCAGTTAAATTTGAGGCTGGACTGAAAGATCCAGGACTGCCTGTGCATCTTGGGACTGGAAATTGATGGTTCCTCTCTCTGGAGGACCATTTTAAGGGAAGCTGTCTTCCTGCAATGAAGAAGAGGTATAGAAAAACATCAGCAAGGGAAGAGGTAGCAAGAGAAAGAGAAACACAAAAGAAAAGGCTGATAAATAGAAAATGTCATGAAAATTAATAGATAGTAGGAGAGGAAAAGGAGATTCTGCAATGGGAGAAAACGGGGACTGAGAAAAGTTCAAAGAAAATACTAGCTTAACCTCAGTAACCCACTCATACTGTAAGGGCAGAGAATCTCATTTAACATTTCTTAGGTTTCAGAATTCATTGTACACTGAAAGAATACTTGATAAATTATTTAGACAGTTTCAACTGAGATTGGAAAAATCCCAGCCTGTCAGAAGCTAGGTTAAAAAAGGTTTATGCTGTATAAATAATTTACTTCTTTGGGGAGGAAAAAAACATACAAATGCTGTGTCTAGAGTAGAGAAGTGCTAAACCTGCTGAAGCTCAGTAGCCATACAGCGGGTTTGAGCCAGCACTACAAACTGAGTGCTCTCATGTAAAAGCAGAGGCTACGCCAAAGCTAAGTTATCAAAAGAAGGTCAACATTACAGATTCTACAATTAAGTTCTTTCATACATTCATATTTTAACACCATGAGAATAGCCCAATTTAACAAAAATTATAAAGGCCTATTTTTTCAGTGATTTCTTGTGGCAACTAATTTCAGTAAAGTGAACTTACCATATCAGTGTTGGGATTTTCTTAATTCGTTTCATTTCCATGAAAGAGACACCCTCCAGCTTCACCATAACAATTCACTGTTCTTAGCAGATAGTTCCTGTTCTAGTCAGAATTGCTTAATCTTTCAAGGGAACCAGGTCATGGGGTTTGTTTGTTTTTAAATGAAGTAATTATTACTTAATTTTTTATTATAGTATCTTTTTAAGAGCAATCACCATGGTAACAGAGGAAAGGAATATATACATATTCTATTATAACATATATATTCTATTATATTTTATTATGGTGTTCATTTCAATAAGCAGAGGTACAGAATATGACAGCAACGACCTTCTATTGCAGCATACCACCACAGTGTAATACTCTGAGTAAAGTCATTTCAGTAACACCGGATGTACAGTGAGCACAGAAGCTGTCCCCACTGCCAACTTAGCTTTGCTGGCTGTCACAAGTCAGCAATTCCCAAAGACACCATTCCATAAGGAACTTCTGTCCTCTGGTCCCCACTGAAGTCTACAGAATCTGAGGAGACTCAGCAGCCCAGGAGGGATAATGTCCTAAATTCTGTCCTTACTTCTGACCACTACAATCCCACTCAGACAAATAAAAATCAGCCTATCACTTAATTCTGTGTATGGTCAATGCACTCCATGTATTGAATTATACCAATAAATGGAAATACTGTTCTGGCTGATATGTATCAGGGCATCTCAGATTTATGGCTAGCAAAAGAAAATAAATACTATAGATCTGGAAGGTGATTTATGGATTAAAGCTCTGCAGACAGGAGTTAGCTAGAACACATTACCTCAAGACTCCTTTGTGTGTGCCCATATATAAAACTGGAATTCCTCTTGTCTGCCTCCTACACAGCCCTGCCAGCTCACCAGGCTCAGCCAGAATATCTGCACGTCAAAGCTGCTGTGCAGAGTCTGCCTTGATACTTGTCAGTAGAGTTATTATGTGCTCCCTGTGTGAAGGAGATGAATTTAGATGTTCAAAGTATCGCCTGTGAGAGCACACCAGAGCAGCACACCCCGTAATTTGGTTGGCCTGTGGGGGAGGCTGGGAGAAGCAGAGTCTTTATGACTTTATTAACTCCTGAGAAACTTAAAAGCATATGGCCCCCAGCATGACAGCATCTACTGCAGGCATGGCCGTGACCCAGCCATGGGCACCGTGTAACCAGAAATATAACACTTTCTGTCTCTCTTCAGTGCCCTCAGAATGCTTCTTTAACTAATTCATGTAATTTCCTTCTGTAATACTGATGTGAAGAAGGTTCCTTTGTTTTGACCTGCAAGCCTCAGTCACCTTTCAGCTCTGAGAGGCTCTAACATTTTCTTATGTCTGGGGCTTTAGCCAAGGAGAGTGGCAAATCCCGGCCCTCTTCAGCCTTTGCCCAGGGACCCCTTGGATGTTTCGACTTTGGGGTGGATCAGAGGCAACCATTACTATCCTGATTCTTGTCAGCTCTGAGGTCTGTGTTCAGTAAAGATACCTAACTCTCATCACAATAGGATTTGCCTGAAATACTAGCTTTAATTTGGTATCTTTTTTCCATATTATATCTTTTTCCTACAAGAGCTTGATGAAGAGATAATAAAAAGTTGGAAGCATTCTCTTCTGCATTTACAATGGATATTTTTACACAGGTAGTGCTCAAAGCAGAGATACATGTTCCAGGTTTCCTAAAAGCACTGTGGATGAAGAAAATTACCACCCTCTGGTTTAGTAGCAGAGTATTTATATATAGGTACAACAACAGCTTTTAAAGTCATATGGACTTTGCAGTAGGGAATAAAGTGGGGAGCAAGAGTTTCCCTTTTAGAGCTATCTTTCAGAATAAAGTGCCAAATAAGCTGTCTACAATGGAATTCTCCCATTTTCAAAGACTAAGCTCGGCTAGTTCAAACTTACTGCAAAATTGAGTTAATATTTTGTATTCCTGAATATTTTTTAAAAAGCAAACTTCAGAAAAATCAAGTAATTCCTTACTATTTATGCCTTTCAAATAAGGCTTTATTCTCTGCTTGTCATAGATCAAGGGGTTTATCAAGGTTTTTATGTATTTATTTACTATTTTTCCCAGACTTGTCAAATTGAGTATAACACGTGGATAAAGGCAAACAGCACTAAATAATTATAATAAAACTGAACAAAAAGAAATGGAGAATTAATGTCCTTGTTAAATTTGATGTTATCCTTTGCTTCCAGAATTAGCTGCCTATTCTGTATTTATTTTCTTCACATTTATTTACATGTGCTACCAAAGAAAAAAAAATCACTAGTGGGTAAATATGGCATAATGGCATAGGATTTTAAAAGTCTCTTGAAGTGTTGTTTTGTTTGTTTGTTTGTTTTGGTTTGGTTTTTTTTTGGGTTTTTTTTAATAGACCTCTAGTCACTATATGGGAAAATACTGACGTGGCAAAAGAAACAAAACTCTTCATCCCCTCTGCCTTTTATTAATGCTAAGGAACCTGGAGAACAGGCTGCCTGGGGAAGGGGTTTCAAGAGTGCAGACCCCTACCCCCAAAACATCCCACTGTGCTATCGAGGCTCCTCTGTGAGAACTGAGACTCAGCCACTGATACAAGATATGTGCCACTTTGAGTTACATTCTCTGTGGGGAAAAAAAAAAATCTAATGGCACACATCAGGTGGGAAGTGTAATTTTTGTACTGATACAATATAGTAAATGTTCTTAATTGCTTAGTTCTTGGTGTAGGAGGTAAGATGGAGGAAGGAGATGGAAAGGGACTTTATGGGGTGTGTGTGTGTGTGTGTGTGTGTGTGTGTGTGTTTGCAGCGTGTTCCTACAGGGTGGCTCTCACAGGGAGAGTGTCAGGAAGCATCATTTTGTCTAAAGTGATGTAGCCCATCATTAACTTGGCACAGCGCTGCCCTCAGGAATCCCACTGGGCTCTGCTTCAGTGCCAGCGCCCGCAAATGCCAGGGACCGAAATGGAAACGCGGACGCCACAGCTCCCACTGCGGTCATTGCGAGCATAATCGCGGGGGCCGGCTCGGAGGAGGAGTATTTAAGCTGCATTTTGTTTCTATTCTTGCATGGCTGCATAACAATTGCCCACTCGCTCGAAGCCCGTCCCCGGCTGCCCGCAGGCCGTGTCTCTCCGCGGGCCGCCCGGGCCGGGCACGCCCCGCTTTGCTCCGTGCCCGTCCCGCACAGCGCTGCCAGCTCCCCGCGGCACCGCCCCGCTTTGCTCCGTGCCCGTCCCGCACAGCGCTGCCAGCTCCCCGCGGCACCGCCCCGCTTTGCTCCGTGCCCGTCCCGCACAGCGCTGCCAGCTTCCCGCGGTACCGCTGCCCTGCCGGACCGGGCACCGCTCCCTCTTCCCCGCCGCTCCATTTTCATGGAGCTCCTCGGAACCGGGCCGAGGAGCGGGGCTCCATCTCACCCACACCAGGGCAGTAATTGATTTCAGGCCCGAGTAAGTCTATCGAGCTCAGCCGAATTTCTCCAGGTTTACACCGAAGTAACCAAGATCAGTTTGTGGCCTCTCTGTAAAATGGAACATTATTACAAAGTATTTGTCCCTTTGCATTCACGAAGAGCCAAGAACACAGTGCTTTTCTCATTTCTGTTTCCATCCTACCATTACTTACTTCTAGAACAACCACTTCTACAGAATGCTGGCAAATGACAAAAATGGCAAGGAAATACAATGGGAAACATTTACACATTGTATATGCATAGCTGCATAATCACTAAGAAGAAAACAAATTTCTTGGCAGAGTGGAATTAAAGAAAGGCCCATAAAGTTAAAGCCAGTTCTATGAAGTCCTGTCTTTCTCCTGACTTCACTCACTTTTTCCTCTATTCTTTTTTTTATTATTATTATTTTACTTTCTCATAGAGCAGTAAGGTCAAGATAGTGAGCCCAGCTGCTGGCTACTAGCTGAGACTGAGCCTTTGAGGTGGAGAGTGGGATCTGACACTGCTGTATATTTTACTGAAGACTTTTTAAGGTACCAAGTTTTTTTAGCTAGTAAATAGAGATGATTCGTGCTTTTCAAAAATGGATGTTTTCTACACTCCCAGAGGTTCTTACAAGCTGACTGAAGTATAATTCATATGGCACTTGAGAATAATTGACTTCCTAAAATCCTCACGATCCCTGCAGAGGTGCTTTGGTCCAATCTTAAACAGGCATTTAGTTCCCTGTTTTTGTTCAGCTTTTAGATGCTACTCATTCTAGTGCATCTTCCTTTGCAAATCCCAGAATAAAAAGAAATGTTGCAACTGCACAAGTCAAATCTGTTTGAAGAGAATGTATTGTAAAATTATCTCTGCGTTCTTTTTATACTATGAAAGTGCTGACAGCACTTTGATGTGGAAAGGATGAGATACAGTAATCTGAGGGGCTGCTATGAAAGGAACGACATGCTTTAAGCTGGAACTGTACAGAGAAACACACAGTAATGACAGCTTCACACAACACCTAATTTGATTCTTTCTTTGCACCACAGTGAATCTTTAAACTACATCCACCTGCTAATGAGCAGGGAGGCTTCTGAGCAGAGGTCACCTTTCTCCCACTTTTGTAAAATTCACTCCACCCCCTTATAAAACCATCCATTATCACTTTCTCTTCCACAGCATTTTGTCTTTGGTGAGTTTGCTACCACACAGAAATCAAATTTAAAAAGGGAAAAAATAGTGCTTGTTTTTGCAATTGAAATTATTTCTAATTTTTGAGTAGGAATTACTTCTATAGATAGGGAAATTAGTTACAAATACTCCTAAAAAAATGAGACCTCTTCCCCTCTGCCCCAAACTCAAGTAATTAACAAATGCAAAGCTGGAATCCTGGAGTTTCAAGTAGGAGTAACATTGCATACATGCTTGCAGATCATTGCTGAACCAGCTGTGCCTCGCTGTGTGGGATCACCTTTTGGTATTGCCAGATCAGGCTGGGAAAGGTTGACTAAAACTAGTGAAAGCAAATTTCAAGAGCAGAATTATTTTCTGTACGGAGAAATGTCATATTCACTCATACACCTATTCAAAGTTCATATTTGTCTGGCTCAAAGCTAAAAAGAGCAAACTTCCAGATTTAAGGCAAATGCTGAATTTTGAATGCTAGGAAATAAATACCTCAGGTTATTTTTATGTTTATGAATGTTAGATAGTGAAATATTTCCTAAAGCTCAGAAATTTGTCAGGTTATTAACCAGAACAAAATAAATCCACTGCATTGCAAATAATGCCCTGAATGCCCAGTGAAAAGTCATGATGATTAGCTGTACCACAACTTCCCTGTGTTGATATTAAGCACAAAACACAGAGGACTCACCCCAAAGTGTCTAAAACTATCACAAGGCACCTAAAACCAATTTATTTAATTTTCCCAGAGGATGGTTTATCCTCCCACCCCTAAAGTACATGCTGTTATGCTTACAGACTGGAAAAACTAGACACATTGTGTCAAAGCTACAAAGACCCATAAAATGGTTATTAAGAGAGTAGATCTTTATCTAAATTTATTTGAGAGGCCAGTATAGCCATTAAAATATTAGTACATGGATGCATTTGACAGATAAATTACAGCACATATATTATTAATAATTAGTTCCTAATTGGTTGTAATTCTAATAAAAGGAAGAATAATTATGTTTCTAAACTCAGCGAGGTAAAGAATGGGACCCAAAAGGAGTTTATAATTTCCATGTAAAAATATTTAGTGAATATGTAATGAAGCTGTGGAAGCTGCAGGATCTGGACATCTCCTATGGAGAGAATAAAGTCTCATGTCATAGAGTTATGCTTCATTCTGCTGCTCTCCCACAACCAAAATCACACTTTTATTATTTGGAACTTGGGAGTATATACAAATGCCTTGATTTATTTCTTCTTTGTGTGTTTTATAGTACTTGCCTTTTTCTCATAGTCATCTTCATTCAGGCAAATCCGTGCAACTCAGAAATAACCACATCTGACCTGCCCAGCTGCCCGCTTGATCTGAGTATTATCCTGTTACTGCATTCCTGCTCTGGCACAGATCTTATCACAACACAAGGCTCACACATTTCCCAGTCTGAAAGCTCTGCATATTGTAGAGTTCAAAGTGCTGACTTCCACCTCTAAATCTCTCAGGGGCCTAGGACCTGACTGAAAAGGGTCTGTAGAGATACATCAGAGAAAATTACATCACTCTGCTAAAGAGAGATATTAGCAGGATTTTTTGGGGGAGACCTGCCTACTATTTAAACTTCTGTTATAGATTGAAGTCCTGAGGTGTTCCTGTGACAGGTTACTGAAAGTGATTTAAAGCAAATATTTGCTTATATGTGGGGTTTTTATTTCATTTATGAGTTTCAACTTCTGGCAAACCCATGCAACGAGATGGAGAGAAAGACAAAAAACTAACCAAAATTCTGTTTGTAGTAGGTAGATGTTTTTCAGGGTCAGAAAAAATAGTGATGACTCTTGACACTTAAAAAATATTTTAAAAAATTATCACTTCAGGTTATCATAAAAACCTGCCTCTCTGAGTTTTAGAGGTTATTCATGATTATTTTTGCATACATTTCATATAATTTAGCAAAATACCTAATAGGCTTGGTTTTTGTATTTTTATGACTGCTGTAACTAAAGCTTATCCTTGTTTAGTCTCTTTGTTCTTGTTCACTTCATGCTATCTTTCTTCTCTGTTTATCCACACACAAACAAACAAACAGGGCTTCCTGCTGCCTCCCAGATCACTGCCAGCTGTCCTGATGTCAACTGGCAAAGGACAAAAGCAGCCCTGCCATAAAGACCTTTGCTGAGAAGTGATCTCTGCGGCCTCCTCCCTTTCTTCAGAGTGCCAGCAAAGATAGCACAGCTCTCCAATCTGGAACCATCAGAGGAATTCAGTCATTTGGTTAACTTTCTATTATTGGGCATAAAAGAAGAAAACCAAAACAAACACTCTTTTGACCGTTCTTCAAACCAACACCTCTGGTTGCAATGCTGGGCAGAATTTTTATGGTCAGAGATTAATATACTGATGAATGGTTGACTTAATTCTCTTAAATTGTCCCTTCCTGAAAAAGAAGCTCCTGGGGGCACTGTTTCGTTACAAAAAGAAGAGAAAAAAGCTGAGAAGATTAAGATGCTTCTGTTCTCAGAATTGAATTTTCCCACAATGATACACAGTGATACTATTGAGAATAGCACATAAGTTACAGAACTACTGTTGGTAAATTTGGGTACTATGAAAACTCCTCAGAGTCAAAATTAGTCATGGTATCAAAATAAATCAAGGTAATTCATAACTGCAGCTGAGAAGCTCTGCTACAATATATTAGGGAACTTACAAAAGGATTTCCAGAAGTAACAGCTCATTAAATCTATAGGTAGGGGGTGGGGAAAAAGTCCATTTGTTGATAAGATCTCACACAGTGGAAAACAAAAAAAAGCTATTGGATTAGGTAGGAAAAAAAATAAGAAAACATTTTAATTCCTAGAGAATCTGTGTCTAAAGGAAGAAATTCTAAAAATAATTAATAAAACAATATCTTTGATAATAATTCTCATACATGCCACTTACCTATGGTCCATTGCTTGAAAAAGGCCACAACAAAACCCCAAACCCTCTAATCCTTATTAAAATATACAGGCAGGAGCACATACATACTCAAAGAAAGCATTCATATCCAAAAAACCAGATTACTTTCAAATATTAACATTGTATCAAATGTGATTTCTTACTTTGCTTCTATAGCGTAAAGCCAGTTTAAAGCTAAATCATCCAAATAACAGTTAGGGAACATCTTTTGTAAGTTTGTGTCACTTGGTGCTTTGGTGCTTCTTGACCTGTGGTCTTTTTTAGGACTACTGAGTCATAAATATACTGGATCGGGCGGGTATTTATGCTTCTTTTCAGCTCAGTGATTGAGGCTGCCTGTCCTTGCTTTAACCTACTTTCCCTCCTAAAGTCATTTTGCCTCATAAGCCCCATGGAGATTTGAGAGGCAAAGCCAGTTTATTCCTATAGCCGTCCCACTTTGTTCAGAGATATTGCCAAAGGCTCATTTGGAAACCTTCTCACAGGAAATAGGAACATTTGGTACTTTGCAAAAACCGTAAGGACTCAACTCAAAATAGAAAGGTACAGTTAGCAACTGTAAGAGGAGTGTACTGCTTCTCTTCAAATATAACATCTGAGGAAACCCATTAAAAACAATGAAAAATAATTAATGCTCATCACATATTCACTCATGGGGTGATTCTAAGCATTAACTATTGGCTAACTGTTTGACAGTTATTATTTATAATATAATATATTCTATTCCTGATGTGGAGTTTGCCACACATTCTGTAGCAGAGTTAAATAAAAACACTAATTTTGCGTGTATTTTTTGTGTTGCATTTTATGTCTTAAAATGTTGAAGTCTTTTCACCATGATGAAAAAGGATGGAACAGTCACAATTACATATTAAAAAAAAAAATTAAATTTTTTAAAAAATTGTAAAAAATCCAAGTATATGTTGCTATTCTGGGATAACTCCTGTGCAGCAAGCCACAGAGGTGACAGATGGAGGGTGCCACCTGTATCCAGGCAGGGTTTTTATGAGCACTCTTCAAGATCACTTTGTACCTTCACAAGGGAACACTGTGATGGTTTTATGTGGTCCCCCCTCCCCCCCAACAGTGAAGATAAAATGTTTCTGTCCAGAAGGACTCCTCAGAAGAAGACCATTTTTTGACAGTGCTCAGATGCACTCATGGTGTCCCCAGAACTTTTGTGAAGTAAATACTTCACCACAATTAGGACAACAAAGACAGATAGCCATTCCAGTAAAGGAATGGCTGAATTTCCTTCCCTGGGTAGCTGAAAGAAACTATGCATGGCCATGGTGCTGCAGGGAGGAAACAGTGCTTAGAATTAGAATTTACCCTTAAATAAAAAAAAAAAAATAAATTCAGAAGTCTTTTCCTTGAGTGCAGTGAGTCTTCAGATCACCCACCATACAGTCTTTCTATTTAGACCATACAGCAAATCTGTTCTAGTATTTCTATGAATAGTTTGTTTCTTTCTTTATTTATATTACTAATAGCACAATCAATTTGGCTTTACTCCATTAGCTGTGCCTTGGTGTTTGCAGATCTTCTGATCTGCAGACCATAATGATAACTAAATCATCAAATAACAATAATCTTGCTCCTCAAGTTGCAGTGCCCCAGCCCTTTGGAGAAATATGCCATATGCCATAGGAAAAACAGTGCCCGTTTTTAACACAAGCACCACCAAGACACAAATCACATCACAGGCAGAGTTAATTAAGTCAGGCACCTACTGTTTGCCTATAGTTTGAAATAGCTATTAATTTGAAGGTCTGCTGTAGTGCTGAGATGAGATAATTAACTAATGCATTGTGTGACATGATGAACACATTCCTAAAGGGGCTTGTTACAGTGACTTTTTTGGGATAACACAGTAAAATTTTAGGTAATATAACACAGCAGTTTGAAGGGGAAAAAATGCTTACAGATCTTTCTTAGACAAAGTGAGAAAAAGGTCAGGAGCTCTTACCACTGATTATACAGTGTGCAGAACTACACAGCTGTTAAAACTACCAAAGGATCATCAACACTTTGGCACCAATTTTTGTTAGTTTCAACAAGTAATTTTGGCAATTGCTATGAATTTTTTTTTAATTATTTGTAGTATATATATATACACAAGAAGTCTGTATTTTGTTTAAAATCATATTGAATTATATACATGGTGTCACTATCACTCGAAAGGAATTTCTTTTATCTATTTAGTGCACCTGTCTTATTGACTGAAGTACCTTCTTTTCTCAATTGACCTGCTAACTCTTCCATTTCACACCACTAGAAGACTCTTTGATCCAGGAAAAAAAAAAAAAAAAAAAAGATAAAAAAAGAAAAAAAAAAAGAGAGAGACATTCTGAGTAGGCTAAAGAACAATTCCTATGATATTAAATAGGATTGAAAGGATTAAAATGAGAGACAGGACACAGAGTGCAAGCTCTGCCAGGATTTAGACCAACTACATTCACAAATCAGGTAAGATCCTAGGATCACTTTCACCTTGAACACAAGTTGATCTCATATTGTGAAGAGCCTCTATTTAATAGAATTAAAATGTATCACTTCCAAGAAAATAATAGGTTTTATACAATAAAACCTATTATAATCAGGTTTTATACAATACCAAACAGTTACTGCAATACTAGTTGGCTGTTACAGAGGAATGAGGTATTTTACTACAAATATGGTTCAGTTTATAACTAGTTACTTTTCTTGTTACTATACTCTCTTGCTTTTATTGTTTCAAGTATGTTACCGTTCTGTACATAGTAAAGCTCCCTGTGAATACTTCATTAGGTCTTTTCATTGTTGTTACTCTGTTTCAATGCTGAAAAAAATGTTTTCCACCAACCTTCTGAATTTATGAATCTGTTGTAATTAATTCACATAGCTGGATATGGTGCAAGATCCAGGAAATCCAAAGGCTGCTTACTGTCCTGCCAACATCTAGATATTCTGTCCTGACATCAGGACCATAAGAATTATCCAGAAAACAAACAAATCCAGAATAATTAATGTTCATGCTGGTTTTGTCCTTTCCATGCATTATGGCATATCATCTACCCACCATGTGTTGGTGCTTTAATCTCACCTGAGATTCACTGGGAGCAGCCAACAGCTCTGGTCAGAGAACACCTTCCCCTCTGCATTGTTGAAGAGATGAAAGATGAGCACAACATCCAAATGTCAGCTCAGCAGTGAGAAGCAGCTATACTAACTTGTCCTTTAGCTGAAGGCATGAGTAGCTGCTTCTGCTCAATGACATCAGTGTAAAAATGCAGGAGGAAGATGACAGAAGGGACAGGACACTGTATTTTTTTTTCCTTTTACCTACTGTATCATGCATTATTGTGACACTATCACCAGGTTAGTTCAGGAAGGAAAAGTGCATTCATTAGCCTGTCCTCTGGTTTCTGGGCACAAACACACTTTCTAGCACTCAGCATCATGACCCCACCACGGGGGTCTACTGTCCTAGCTTTGCAGAACAGCAGAGATATTTTGTCCTTTAAAGATCAGGAGATAAAAAAATACTTCACAGAGGATAAAAAAAAAAAATCAGCACAAAGGAGTAAAAACAAAATTGAAAGGAGTTTAGTTACTAAAAAAGGATTTTAGTTGCTAAATAATCTAAAGCAGCCAAATGATGACATAGCTCAATTCATGGTGTAGCCCTGAAATTTTAGGCAGATATTCAGGATGCTGGCTGTAGAATAATGCCTTGGTTTGATGAAGTCTTGAAACTGTGGAAAGGAACCAACATTATTCTGCAGTGTGTAAGGACAAAGTGAAACTAAGGACATGAAAACAGCAGTTCACAGCCCAGAGTGACCTGTGCCTGCAGCACTACGTCTGGCTCCACTCCATACCACTTAGTAGGAAAGGCTTCAAACAAACAAACAAACATTAATAATATTAACAAGCAAAAACTCATTGCAAAAAATTTACCTTTTTTTTTTTTGCCAATCTGCATTCACTATGCTTTCCTTTTCTGAATAATTGCTTACTCTGTATATTAATTTAAGGTTAGAATGGACAAGAATTGTTTTCAGTCCCAGAAGCTGGTTGGAGAAGAGCATTGCCACAAAACTGAAAGAATGCAGATTTTAGGATACAGACCAGGAAGTGCTTTAAACAGTAGCTGGGTGGATTTTTTTTTATTACTCTGAGAAGCAGCTGAAAGACTGTCATTAAAAATAATAGCAAACATATGTGATGCATTCTCACACAGAGGAAACGGTGTGGAAGTTCCACATATGATCATCCTGCCACTGAGCTCAGAGGGATAGCTTCACTTTGATGAGGTTTCAAAACACGTTGCAGGAGTCTGCTGGTGTTTTCTTGGGAAAAACAAATTTTGTGATGGACTGTGATGAGTGTCACGCATTTGAGGTATCAAAAAGAGATATTTCTTAGTATTGTAAACCCATGATCTTCCAGCAGTTATTAAACTGTAATGGTGAGGGGACTGCAGAGCACGGATATTGGGTCCCTCTGAAACAATGGTGTTTATGTGATGTAAGAACTTTCTTCTTTCTCTCCCATATGTTGCTTCTTAACACTCTGCACTGGAGATAACTCCTGCCACACAAAAGGTAGCAGTAGAGTAGGGATTGCATGTCCCTGACCCACTCTGCTGCTGAACAAGTTCAGCTGTGTTGTCTCCAGCCTCCTTTGCTGACTCACCTCACTTATGTGACCTTAAACTGAAACCACAGAGGATGAGATTTCTCATCTCAGCTGATGTGTGGAATAATATCCTGCAGCTGGCACATTGCAACAGCTATCTGGAAACAAATTTTGAGCCTTGCACAAGATTATAATTCTGTAGCATGCTAAAGGTCACGCTGATTAACTTGGATGGGAATTAGCTGTGTATAAATTCCTTACTCCTAATAAAGCAGGCAGGAAACCAGTGTCCAATGCCTGCATCCCTCTTACTCTCTAGAAGCTGGAACCCACAGTCACGCCTCTACTTCAGACTCTGTACATTTAGGATCTTGAGTGCAGCAGATTCCAAAAGGCTGATCGGGGTACTCAACCTGCACTGCATTCTACCCCCTTAAAGCACTTGGGAAGTGCAAGCTTTGTCTTTTCACTCTCACAGAACTAAAACTTGCATCTCTTAAAGCATTTTGCCAAACCACAAGACTAGACCCACTGTAAAATTTAAGCATTCTCTCTTTAACCTGGTGAGGAATAAAATGTAAGTGTGACCTATGGCAGAAAAAGAGCTGTAAGATGAGCAGAGCATGGAAGAAATGAGCAGAAGGGAGCTTCACTGCATAATCCAATAGTAAAAGCATTAACTTATGAAAGGAGAAAAGGGAAACCTCACTTCACTGCTGCTATTCAGCATTAAATGCCCTTTCTCTTGTTCAGTGAGTCACCCCAGTTATTCAGCCCCTCTTAAATCGCAAACATGTTTCTCAGAGGTTATCAGTAGTCTCCTGGTGGAGGCACCTCAAAAAGGACCTTTACATTTCCCATCTCTGTCCTCAGGCTCCCTCTGAGGCAGAGCTCAGCTGTCCATGCTCTCTCTTTCCCAGGGCATTTGGAGGGGCAGGCTGAGGGGTGGTACGTGCGCCATCAGCCACAGGATGTCCCTCTCAGGAGATGCTGCTGCCACACTGACGCCATATGCCTTTTTATTTCATGACACCTGTTTACACAGCGTGAGGCAGGAAAAGGATTACTTTCACAGCAGAATGGGAAATTATGGAGTGGGTTCAGGGAATATCATGTGAAAGCATTTAACAATTCACATTGTCGGAACGTGTATGACCGTCCAAATACATGCTGCTCCCAGTCTCATGTGTAAGAGCCACATTTGCAAATCATTAAGCCAAATAAATCAAATCCTGTAGCTACAAGTTATAAGCAGGAAAAAAAAAATTACTTTTTCCGATTATTGCTTCTTAACATTTCCATGTTGGTTTTGAGCAAGGTGTGTTTTGCTTCCTTGACTATTCTGCTTAGTATTGCAACATAAGTGAGAAAGTTGACTTTTATGAAAGTGTAAATGAAAATAACTATTCTCTCCTGAGCACAGAGTATTTGTATCTGTGACAATATACAACATTACAATGGCATTGCTGGCCTTTGGAAAAGTTTGAGAACAGGTTTGTTCTCATTTTTGTGAATGTTTCAAGTGCTGGGGAGCATGAACTGGTACATCAGTTTAAACCAAAGTGGTTCTGAGTTAAAGTGCTGCATAGCACAATCTCAGTCATGGCCTGATACTCCTTTTCTCTTACTGTTCTGAGATCATAGTGACAGAAGAGCAAGATAGTCAGTTTAAATCTTGGGGATTAAGTTTTCAACTGCTGCACCACAGTGACCAGATCTGTCCAATCATGACTATCCTTTCCTCACTATGCTGTGATTTTTTTTTTTTTCTGACAGTGAGCATTTGAGTCTGCACTATTGTTACAATGAAAATAGTGCTACAGGTGTGTTACATGATGTGACAAAACATTAAGAACACTAATGCTCAGTACAGAATAAGTAAGTTGACTTAACAACCTCCAAAAAGAAAGAAAATTAGCATTTTCCAGCTCTGAGAACGTTTCACGGCCATGGCCATCCCCTCGAGAAGCGGCAGGTCCCAGTAGGTGTGGCGGCACCGGGGCAGCACAGGGACACGGGCACAGCAGCGGCACGGCAGCGGCACACAACACAGCTCCGCCACACCGGGAGCCGGGCTCGTGCCTTCTGACCCTGATCCGCTGTGTCCTGGAGGAGCTCATTTTCATTTCTCTCACAACAACATGAAAACGAACCATAAGCATTTCAAGACCTTATGTAGCACTTTCCTTTTTTTCATCCCGTTCCTATGCATTTAATTACTTTCCGAAATCCAAACACATTTGTGCCTACAATAAGCCAGAGGCTCTCTGTTAGCCTGGGTCCATGGTGCCGAATTACTTCAAACTTTCAGAGCTCAAACAGACCCTGTAGCACACAGGCGTTCCAACAGCACAGGACAGTGCCCGCCGTGTTTTCCCCGCGGTGCCCAGCCCCGCCGTTTTTATCCGGGCACGCACGGCGGGCGCGCTCCTTTCTCACTGAGGCGGGGACGGCGCCGCGCGGCCCGGCCCTTCGGCTGCCATGTTGGGGTGGGGCCGGTCGCGCGCTCAGCCGCGCCGCCGGAAGTGACGAGTGCGGGCCGTGCGCGGCGGCGGCAGCGGCGGGAGGTGCGGGCCGGGCCGGGCCGGGCCAGGGGCTGGGATTCGGGACTCGGCGCTCGGGACTCGGCACTCGGCGGGACGTCCCTTCCCGCCATCCCCGTGGGGTCCGGGGGAGCTCCGGGTCGGGGTTCGCGGCCTCCCCCGCCGCGAGCGGGAGGCCGCGGCCGGGCGGTGGCTCCCGGCGGGCGGGCGGGCCCGGGCCGGGAGCCGGGCTCGGGGTCGGTGGGCAGGGCCCCGGCAGCCCCGGCCGCGGCCTGGCCGCTGTGTGGCCGCAGGAAATCGGAATAGACCCGGGGGAGCCTTTGGGTTTGAGGACTTGTGTAAGCATAGCCGTAAAGGACAGAATAAAGGTGCGTGTTCCGGCATCTTGTGCAGTCGAAAGCTTTTGATTTTCTTCTGTGTGTTACAGGTGAAATGGTTTTCATATGCTGAAGTCCAACTTGGATTGCCTCGTTGCTGCACGTTGAGAACTTTGTAAAAAGCAGGAAGTCAAGATGAAGAGCAGGGTGACACAAGTAAATGTAAGTGTTCTTAAAACTAAATTATAAGATTTGGTCACTCCCATGTCACTGGTAATTAGGTTTGTAGTTTATATTATGTTAAATAAAACTTCCTGAATGCAAAGCAAGTAATATGTGTAACAGACAGTAGCTGTTTACAAGATAAATACTACTAGGAGTCAGTAAATTACAACTATTTCTAGCTGCTGTTGTCCTTGCAATTAAAGTCCTGAATAGTATTGTAAAATGTTACAATAATTGGTCAAAATTGACTGAATGCTGATGGCCCAGCAGTAAGTGCAGGCATGTAGAGGAGAGGAGAAAGATTTTGAACAATGTAACAACAATCTTAAAAGATACAGAGACAATAAGTAACAAGTAATTTGACAACTGTATGTTAAAACTTTTCCTTTTAATAGCTATATGTCCCACTTCTGAGTGGATGGGGTTGATTTTTTTGGAAATGCAAGAAGAAAAAGTTTAGAAATGCTGTTTGCGAAGTATACCAGGTTTGAGACATGTTAGTAGAGCAGTATTGTTATGGTGCCCTGCCTCAAATCTGTGGTATTACTCTGCCTGTTTGCCCAGAATTGGAACCTGCATAGGCTTCTTCACTCTTTTAGATCAGCTTTTCTGACTCGAGTGGCTTCTAGTAGGGATGCTTGAGGGGCAGTTTAATACCTTCTTCTGTTCTTCCCACCTGGTAGTGCTCCCTCATCTGTCAAAGTAAGCCAGTTAGCAAAAGCACACTGTTTGGACAGTTTCACTTAATCACTTTAATGAAAATGGATAAGAAAGAGGACTGACTTGTGGCAGAAAACCTGGTCACAAAGAGCTGAGGGTGACAATTTCCTCAGCAAGTATAGCTTCTTTTGCAAGGAGATGTGATAAATGGCAAATACAGAAACAGCCATGACATTGTTTTATTTCTGTGAACATTTGTCTCTTTGGTTCTGCTTGGGCAGAGACACATGATGAAGAATCCATTGGATTGGATCAACCCTAAAAAGACCCACTGCCTTCTTTCCATCTGCTAGATAGGATTTAAATGCAGTAACTATTTTGTGGTATTCAAAGATTTTTATTACCACTTTCTTGGAAGCTTAGGTTACAGACAGACATTATATTATGGTGCTGGGAAAAAAAACAACTTCAGGACTCTTGTTACCCTTGAATAAATTCAGTGATCTGCTCTGTGGTGTAATGAGCAGTGAAAAGGGTAGAAAACCTTGGTGAATATGTGAATTTCTTGTACTGTGTCTGCTGTTGAAGATAATGTAGCTCTAAAATGACCCAGGTGAACATAGCTTTTACAGGGATGCATGCTGCCAGTGGACAATGCAATGCCCTTGTTTCGTGTCATGGTCTTGATGCAGACAGCATTACGCTGGGTGTAATTTTAACAATTTGAACTACCCCCTTGGAAGGGCAATATTCTAGGATATGTTATAGTGGCCTCAAAAAACCAATTATTTGTTTGCATATATACGCACCTTTCCAGTTTTTTGAGATAATAGTTGCTCTGCTTTTTGTGGACGAGGTGTCATTATATTCTGGTCACCCAGAGTTTTAATTGGTTCTTTGGTGGGGAGGGTGCTGCTTCAACAAACGAGCTGAGTGTTGCTGCAGGGAGTTCCATCAAGGTGCATAAGGAAATGCTTTTGTTGAATTTCTGCATCAAGTGAGGTGTTCCTATTTCCCAGATAATCACTCTGTGACATCGTGAGATTGTGGTTCTGAAAAATCATAAATAATACTTTAAAGGAAGAGATGACCCTTGCAATGAAAGTACTCAGGTTACAAATGCTGCTGTTTACACATGTTTACGAACATGTAAATGAATTCTCTCTGTTTGCTGTAGATGCTGTCACATTCTGATTTTTGTATGACTCCATACTTCTACTCCATACTTCATGTCATGGTTCAGCCCATAGAATTTGGTGTGAGCTGTTTAAATGCGTATCACTTACACAATCCTGCAAATCTGCCAAGTAGATCAGTGCAGCTCAGATGTTTGTAATGTATGAAACTAGGAATGACTTATGAGGAAATAAATTGTGATTAGTAAAAAGGGAGAATGTAAGGAAAAATTACTTAATAAAGGGAATTTTTAGGAGAGAAGAAAGACAGTCTTTGAACAACAAATGGTGGAATTCTGTTCATGGTATTGCGTGTAATAGAACAAATGAAAATAGCATCTGAAAAAAGGAAGCAGGAAAGGCAGACCAGTGGTCCATCTACTCTAGTCTCCAGCAGTAATTAGCAGCAGATGCCTTAAAGAGTTTAGGAATAGGGAACTATAAAAGTACTTTCCCACATACTCACTCTGCTGGTTTGCAGTTTCCTGAGCCAGATAAAGTTTTTTGGTAACCCTTGTGGATTTTTCTTCGGTGTTTGTTCCATGCCTTGAACCTGTGGAAGCTTTGGCATGTGCAGCATCCTGTAGCAGGGTGTCCAGCTGCTTAACTGCTTGTTCATAGAGAACCAGGAACCTCTCCTTGTCATACCTGACTGCCATCAGCTTTATTTGATGGCCCTCCTTGTAAAGGAGTGGGAACTGAGGCATGGCACGCTTTGATCTAGAGAGGTGCTCACAGTCATGTTGTGGCTTGATTTTTTTTTTCTTTCTCTTTCCTTAAAGCATGGTTCCAGTCACGACAGGAAGGAAAACTACAGTTCCCGACATGAAAGTTTGTCTCCAGAGGACAGGTAGAATGACTGATTTTTGTATCCTTCAATTCTGTATATGTACATCACATAGTGAGTGAGAGAAGTTAAAAAAATCATCAGGTTATGTTTCTTTTTATATCTACTACCGTAACTAAATGGTAAAAAGCAAGTGTAGCAAATGTATTTAATAACATACCTGAGTGTCACTATAACAGTAATTAAATGGATTTGTTACTAAAAGTTAGTGTTTAGCTAAATTATCATGAGACTTGAAAGTGGAAATTACATGCTAGCTTTTTGCTTGAAGTCACATATTGCTGATACCATAGTTACCATTTTTGGGCAAGATTGCTTCATGCTGTACAGGCAAAAGTAGAAACAAAGGAATATGTGTGTTCCAAGGAATGCAAGCTGCTGAATTTACCATTGATATTTGATGTTATTATCATTAAACATTTAATTTCAGATTGTTGGAGCTTTCTTTTACAGTGTTTCTTTGATTTTTGATAATATTTTCCTGATGACAAATTATTGTTAAAGTAGACCCTTTTATTGGAGTGACACATATTTTGAAACTCACATGGCAGAATTGGAATTTCTGCATAGTTACGTTATATTGCAGGTAAATATTACTACCATTGGTTTTCTCAGCCTCTTACTAAAAGGTTTTTGTGTCTTGTGTTGCAAGAAGGGATATGGAGCGTGATAGGTCTCGGTCTCCATCTCCCAGGAAGAGGAGATACTCTGATGACAGCAGATATGATGAGGAATATTCAAGACGGGAATACTATGATGACAGAACTTCAGATGGAAGGTCTGGAGCCCTTTCTTAATCAGTAATGAAATACTTACTTTTAAAGAATAGAAGTATAAGCTTTTCACGAACACTTGGGTGTTTATTTTCCCTTTAGAAGGATGGAAAGGGGGAGAGACAGACACTATGAGAGATGGGAAGACAGAGAATATGATCGAAGGAAGCAGAGAAGATACTCATCACCTGACCGTAGGAGTCCAGAGAGGTCGACAGGCCAGAGCTCACTTGCTAATGATGAGACCACGTCAAAGAAGAAGAAAGAAGAAGTGGATCCAATCCTCACTCGCACAGGTGGTGCATATATTCCACCTGCCAAGCTCAGGATGATGCAAGAGCAAATCACTGATAAAAACAGGTGAGTTCAAAGTTACATAGTAGTTTTTTGCTGCAAGCAAAGCAGTTAAGGTGTTTAGAGAATGCTGGGGAAAATGGGATCCATTAAGGGTTGTGATCATTGTTTTGAAGGTATGTTTTTATCAGAAGAGGGATAAGAGAATCAGATTAAACTACCTGCTTCTGCTGTAAAGTGGAAATTATAAAGGAAAGCAGGATACTGAATGTACCTAGGATTTTTTTGGAATGTCTTACAAAACAGCATACCAAACAACGTACTGGTTTATACCATATCTGCAGAGAATTACACTTTGGTTTCTCATGTTGGTTTAATGATTTTCTAATGGTTGAATGTATAATTGTGAACAAGTCTTTACATTTATGCAGAGAATATTTTTAATTTATTTTACTGATTAAATGAAAATGTGAATGCATGCTATATATGTATAAATTTGCTCAAATTTATACATTATTAATTTGTGATACTCTGTAATAGCTTGGCATACCAGAGGATGAGTTGGGAAGCCTTGAAGAAGTCAATCAATGGTCTTGTCAATAAAGTGAACGTTTCTAATATAGAAAACATCATTCATGAGCTCCTTCAGGAGAATATTGTTCGGGGAAGGTAAGCCTTAGTATTTTAAAATAATTCTTTTGCTCTTCTGGACCATGTACACTTTCTGTGTACAGTTCTCTGTGTGTTATTAGTAGTGTACGGGTGTTAGTCAGATTTTAGTATTAACCTTAGGCTGCATTGTCCTATCCAGAATAATCCCGTACCTGGGAAAGGTATTGTATGCTTGGTGGAATAAAAGAGTACAACAGATGGTGTATATTTCCTTTCCTTAAGGTTTTCCCAATGCATTTTACTTGAATGACTTGTAATTTACAGTTGTCACCATCTATTTATTTTTGTAGTGCTCTGTTATTTTTTTCTGGGACAAATAATATTTTTAGCCACTACTTAGCAAAACAAGTTTTACTACAGTTATGTGTTAGTGTTGTTTACTGATGTAATGTAAAGACCATTTTACTGTTGTAACTTGGTAGATCCAAAAATAATTTTGTTACATTTCAAACAGATAGTAAAACTTTTCATGTGTGTTACATAGATTTGATGGGAAAGTTAGAATCAAGCAACTAGCATAAAAAGAAGATAATTAAGTCATTAAGTAACATCTGGACAGTGGGCAAATAGTTCCTGAATGTGATTTCTGTTAAAAGTAATAATGAAGTTTCATGCTTTTGTAGGGCGGCTTTTTACTTGCCTGTATTTCGTGTCCCCAAAATTTAATTTTCATACTGGCAATGTTTTCTAGTTTAAAAATTGCTTTATTGACTATTTTTAGAATGCACTTGTCTGTGGAAGTTTCTGTGCAGTTTATAAATGTCAAAATAATGTATATGGAAAATGGCATCATTTCCCTCCTTCATTAGTTCTGTACTCTTGAATTTGCACAAAGGTGCATTTAAAAGTAATGACATGAACTTTGACCTGGCTGTCAGGTCCTTTCCTGAGGTTTTATGTAGATAATAAATAAGAACTAAAACAGACCACTTTCAGTGAAAGCAAGAAATAACTAATTTCAAAATGGAAATATTCTATTTTTGTGCAATAGTATGAAATGAGTTCTATTCCACCTGTCAATGCCAATGTAGGTAGGAATAAGGTTCCTATGCACTTTGTATGTATTACTCTGTAGGAGTTTTTTTAAGAGTTTCAATAGACCACAGGGAAGGTAGAATTGGATATCAGTGTGTCCTTTGAAGATTCGCATTCAGAGTTTTGTTTTGTTTTATCCTCACCCACATGTAGTTGAGTAATACAACAAAAGTCAAATTCAGTGTGCTTCCAAGCATTGCAAAAAGCAAAATTGAGAGGAGGGGAAGCAAGTCACATATTCTTCTAAGACTTTCTTGATAATAAATGTTAAAGAGATTATTTGAATAATAAAATAACTATTATCTCATGAGTCCTTTGTTTACATTCATTTAGGCTCTAAGTAGTATTTTATAGTCAGACGAAGTTCAGATTAAAAAAGGGATAATTGCAGGATACAAGATGGTTTTTTGCATTGCTTAGCATTTTTAAGTGTATCTGTAATATGAACAATATTTAGTGAAAGATTAGGTAACAGTTTAAGAACCTTTGAGTTCAGACGGATTTGTGCAACACATTTTGCAAAATTCCATTTGTGGAATGATAAATGATGTTTGAAAAAGATATCTGATTTCTTCCAGCTATTCCAACTGCACAACACTGTTTCGTGTGGTAAGTATGAAATAAAAGCATTAAATGCTTTATTACCAGAAAGATCTTTAAAACTTATTTATTTTTCCAGGGGATTGCTGTCTAGATCCATTTTGCAAGCTCAGAGTGCCTCTCCGATTTTTACTCATGTTTATGCAGCTCTTGTGGCAATTATCAATTCGAAGTTTCCAAATATTGGTGAATTGATCCTCAAGAGGCTGATACTGAATTTTCGTAAAGGGTATCGCAGAAATGACAAGGTATGTAAGATGTAAAGGAGCAACGTGCTGAAATGTGGAATTCTGCAGTGTAACCGTGTCAAGTGTGTACTAAGGAGCACAGCCAAGACATAGGTCAGGACCAGTTCATGGGACATTTAGTAGTATTAGAGTATCATGAAAGTTTGGCAACCTTTTCTGGATTGATACTAGTGATAGTTTGGGTTTTTTTGAGTTGGGCAGGGGTGTTTCATTCTAATTTTTTATTTTTGTGTGTGCAGTCCTAATTGAGAACAACTACCAGTATCCTTAAATAGTTTCATGACACTTAATTTGTTTGTGAGATGCATTAGTCTATAGTAGGTCGGGTTAGAAATTTCTTCTTCCATATGTTAAAATTTCCTGTTTTATTTATTTTGCAGCAACTCTGTCTAACATCTTCAAAATTCGTTGCACATTTGATGAATCAGAATGTGGTATGTTTCTTTGTTTCTACTCAATCCAAACCCTATATGGCTAATTTTTATTTTAAGAAAGCAATACCCTAAGTGAAGGTTCTTTGTTCTGAAAGTTGCTGAAGGCCTGAGTGTGGTTCCTGCTTTAAGATCTCTTTATAAAAGATACTGGTAATTGCTTATGCAGTTATCACCACTTATCATTGCACTTATGCTCCAGAGCTTCCCAAGATTTCATGTGTGTGTTTGGGCTTGTTTTCAGGCATGTCTTGATGGAAAGCAAAAATCATTTGAGACTCTGTCCCACAGATCTTAAACAGTTTTCTTGCAACATGTGTGTTAGCAGAAGTGGACTCAGTTGCATCTAAATCAAATTTATATCCAGCTCTGTTCCACTTGATTATGTGTCAGAAATCAGGATGCTCTAATTTAAACAACATCAGGAAGCAGTATCTTAGGAATGTTTTGGGAATGTTCAGCATTTTGGTAAAGAGGAACTTAATCTGAGATGAGTGATTTGCTTATATGACTGATCCTGGAAGATCTTGTTTAATTATAGATACAATGCACTTAAAACTGGATTCTGTCATGCACGTGCTGGTTTGTTTGCTTTTTGGAAATGCATTCTGTTAATTTTTTAATGGCAAAATATTTTTCACTGCTAGCTTGTTCACTTAATAGAACAGTCATATTCACTAGAAAATTGGTGTAAATACTGATGGTAAAACTGGATTTGAAATTTTTGCTTTCTCTTAATCAGCTTTGCCCCACTACTGCTGCCTTGTGTGTGTGATTAAACTGATGTGTCGTGACATCCTCAAAGGCTGGACAGGTCTGTCCAGTAATGACTGTGGTGATAGAGTAACACTGTGCATTCTAATTCTTTGCTGATACTCTTTCTACAGGCTCATGAGGTTTTATGTTTGGAAATGCTCACTTTGTTACTTGAAAGGCCTACTGATGACAGTATTGAAGTAGCAATTGGATTTATTAAAGAGAGTGGGCTCAAATTAACAGAAGTTTCTCCTAGAGGTATTAATGGTAAGTACAGTTAGCCAAAACCTATCTTGGCATTGGTACTGGTACATACCTTTCATGTTTACATTTCTCTCTTTTCCAAAGCAATCTTCGATCGCCTTCGACACATTCTGCACGAATCTAAAATCGATATGCGTGTTCAGTACATGATAGAAGTCATGTTTGCTGTGCGGAAGGATGGCTTCAAGGATCATCCAATCATTCCAGAGGGATTAGATCTAGTGGAAGAGGAGGATCAGTTTACTCATATGTTGCCATTGGAAGATGACTACAACCCGGAGGATGTTCTTAGTAAGTTAGAAATGAAAGATAATTTCTTAACTGCATTCCTCAAGAAAATAAATTTAAGATAAATATTAATAGCTATCTTCAATTTGTGTTTTAAATAAAGATTCTCTTTTATTCTAAAGATGTCTTCAAGATGGATCCAAACTTTATGGAAAATGAAGAGAAATACAAAATGCTAAAGAAAGGTAGGGATATTTGTGTGTATACACATCCATTACCTGTGGCATTTGCTTATTCAGCTGTTGCTGCCAACATTTATTTAACAGTGGGTGATATTTCTGTTCTATAAAAGTCATTCAGTTCACAGACCTTTCCTTTGTGTTCGTGCTACTCAGTGTTATTTCTCTATCTGTATTTCCATTAAGTTCCGATATATCTGCTTTTTGGCCTCTTCCACATTCTGTACCTGAGACGTCCTTTCACTCCTCAGGGGTGGGATCAAGGGGATTTTTGTAATGAAAGTACTGTGGTCTATGTTCTGTTAATCTGAGATACTGCTCTTTCAGAAATTCTTGATGAAGGTGACACTGAATCTGAAGGAAATCAAGAAGCTGGAAGTAGTGAAGAAGATGAAGAAGATGATGAAGAGGAGGATGAAGATGGTAAGTGTATGACTGGCACCTTACAAGCAGGTGATTGAATGTAGATAAAAAGGAAAAAAAAGCTTAACTTCTTAGATGTTTTGCAAAACTGAGATGCTCAAATGTTAAGCAGTGTTTTCCTCCTCAGTTATTCTCAGATCTAAGTGTTTACTAGCAAACAGTATGAAAGTCTGAAAGGAAGCATTCAGTACATGCAGAAAAGGAAAAGCAACTTTGCCACATTATTCATGACCGTATCTTTCCTTTGAGAAAAGTCTTGCACACCTGAGATTTGTAAAAGAGCAAAATGAAAATTCCTGCTTAAACTTTTCCATGCTCAATCATATTTTTAAGTCACTTTCAAAATTAGGATGGATTTTCTTACAACTGGCTCTACATCCTCCATATCTCACTTCAGCAGAGACAATACTTACTTATTTTCCAAGAATGTATTCAATTCCCAGGAAAAAACATTGATGGATAAGCATAATTGAAGTTTTTGTGCAGACTGCATGAGTAATGGAAAAGCCAGTCAAGTAATGTTCCTGTAGAATCCCAGGAATGGATTTCCTTACTAGTTTGGTGGAGTATTTCACAGAAGAGCAGAGCTCCCATGCTCATAAAAAGTATGAACATTCACATAATTCCTCATTTTCTATGCTTTAACCAAACTTTAAAAGACTGAAGGAATAGTGAATATTTTACAAATCCAAGTGATTTGGTTCAGAATGAATTTTTTTCTGCCTTCTCCAGGACTTTGCTGAATGCTGTAATGTAGATTCTACAACTAACAGGAGCTAAGAATTACCTGCAAAAAGAGATGCTGCATAAAACATTGTATAGCTAAATAGTGCAGAAAATGGATTGCTAATAATGTTAAGAAGAAATGTTAAACCTAGAGGCTGCAGTGACTAAGAAACATGAAATGTCTTTAAAAGAATTACACTTTTAAAACTGCCTCTAAATATTTACCTTTGTTAAAGATGAAGCAAATACTGTTGTTTTTTTTTCTTATGTATAAAAATACATAAACCTGCAAACAGTCCTAAGTACTTCTAGAAAAACAGTGTGCTGCAGACTCGGTAAATGGTAAATAGAGCTGTCCTAAAAAATTACTACATGTGTCTCCTTAATGTTTTGCTCTTTACAAACCCAGGATTTTCTTTTCCAGGTCAGAAAGTTACTGTTCATGACAAAACAGAAATTAACCTGGTCTCCTTCCGTCGTACAATTTATCTGGCTATACAGTCAAGGTAAATATAAGTTGTGCATCGTTATGCATCTATGGGTGTAGTTCTTTTGAAGTCAGTGAACTGTAATTCTCTTCCTTTTGAAATTATGTCTTAATGTGCAATTTAAAAGGAAAAAAAAAAAGGTAGGGAGGTAGTCGTTATGGAGCCTGACCTGACTGTAAAGCAGACTGTTTTCCAAATTCTCATTCTAAGATGAATCTTGTTTGTTTCAAAATGTTTGGGTAGTGGACTGGGACTATTGCTGTAATGAGAACTTTTTGAGTGAACAGAAGTCAGTGATCTTCAAATTTTACAGCATCTTGACAATTTATGAAAAAAAAACCTGAGACACACTTAGAAATTCTATGGCTTGTCTCCACTTCTGAGATGGAGTTCTTTTTTGCCATCTGCATTGTTTGGAAAATAAGTATGCATTTACTAACCCTGAAGTATAGTCTGCTTGTAGTCATGAACTCCACTTGCAGTTTGTGGCACGAATACTCCAAACCTGCTGGTATAGGTTTTCTGTCACCAGGCTGAGAGGAAGGATTGATCCCTTGCAACCCATAATACTCTGCAGGTTTGATGCAGCATGACAAATGCAATGATGTAGTTGTGGTGTTGATCACTAGACATATGAATTAATACCATACTGAGGGCATCAAAGGCTCTTACATTTCTCAGAGTAACTGTTAGGTACTTTCTTGCCATACTCGAACTTGTTCATCTGATAAGTGGAGGGGGGAGGATGTACCCAGTGGTAGCTAAAGGCTTTCAGAACAGGAGTGCCAGAGGAGACTGTGGTATATATTGCTTTTGGAGCTGCTCTGAAGTGCTTGCATTTCAGTGTGTTTAAAAATGTGCAAAACAAGCTTCCACTTTTCTGTTTTAGTACGTTTTGTAAGATGATGTGATAGTAATAATGACTTGGATCATCTTGTTTTCAGATTGCCTGCAAATGTAATCACTTTGAATTAATTTTCAGAGAGAAACTCATGAAATACAAAATGTTTATTGAAAAGCCACAAAAGCAATAAAGTCTCAGCAAATCAAACAGCTGACATACTTCACTTCAAAACTGTTGAGGTTTTATTACCAATGACTATTCTTGATATAGGATTGGAATGTTTTTAGCATAGCATATATTGCACAGATAATAATTATTTCTTCTATTCAGCTTAGACTTTGAAGAATGTGCTCACAAACTGCTGAAGATGGACTTCCCTGAAAGTCAGACTGTAAGCCTTTGTTCTTACTCTTCTTGTTACTAACATTACAAAGATACAGTAATATGGTAGTATCTAAAAACCTTGCTCATGTTCCACGACCTAGTTTGTATAGCAGGCAGATGAATGAGAGTCATTCCTTACAGCTGCTGTTCCTCAAAATTTATTTCACAGCGTTTAGAGCAAAGAGACTGACACGCATTTCATAAGCAATTTGTCCTATGCATGTGCTCCTTTCTGTCAAGCAACACAAATGTTTGCTCGTGGCCTTTTAAAAAGGCCTGTTGTTTGAACTGGGGAAAGTTCTGTCCTATGACAAGAGTACAGCAGCATGGCAGAGTTCTGTCTCTGAAAGGACTCTGGGTTGAAGACCATATTTGCAGGCAGCTGTAGACTTTATCAGTGGGGCTTGAAATTTAGCACAGTGCTATGAGTGTGTTGTTTTGGTGCTTTCACAGTAAGTCTTTGAATAAACAGGATATTGAATTAAAGTAGTTTTGAGTCATTGCTGTAATTTTGGAAATCATGAGACTAAAGCTGCTTTTTCCTCACACCCTGTAAGATCAATGCATTTGCTGTGTTTTCAAGTAATGGAACCCGTTCTTCATCTAGTACTTTTGTTCAATACTAGTAGAATGTAAATACACATCTAATTCTCCAACCAGCTTTTCAGACAGCTGTAAGCTGTCATCATTGGAGTTGCACTTGGGTGGGCTTTTTAACTTCTTGTGGCTTTAATTATCAGTTTTATTTGAAACAGTGTGTGTAATAAGTAACTTCAGTATAATACTAACTGGTAAGGGGTGATCTGGCCTACACTTAGGTGTTATTTGAGGACTTGTTTACCTATTTTTTTTCAATTCTTGTACTGTTGATTGTTTCTAAGCAATTTACATGGAAGTAAACTACAAAGTGAGATTGTGATTTTTTTTTAAATCTGGTTCTCTAATTCTGTGCATGAAATGCAATATTAAGCATGCATAAGATTATATGTCTCAGTGAATTCTGCATAACCTGAAGAACTCTAAAGAGAAAAAAAAATCCTGTTGCCCAGTAAATCAATTCAGCTACAAAGAATAGAGCAAACAATCTAGAATATGTGTACTAGACCATACAACAGAGTTATAATGCATAACACTACTTGCTTGTGGTGAGAACTACTTAACTCTTAGGATTTAATACCATGGCAGTCTCTGTCAGCTGCTGACTTCTGTGGGCAAAAGCTGCTCAGAAGAAATAAGGGAAAGAAAAAGAAAAACACAACAATTAGTATCAACCTGTGATTCAGTACTAGTTGTAGGAATTACTACAATTCAAGATTGAAAACTGTTGTAAAACTGCGTCCTCTTATCACATGATGCTTCTACTTTGTACTGATTTTTTTTCCTTAACAGTCCTAACTACTCTTCACCTCATTTAATCAAAGCCGTGAGAGTTTTGACTTGCTCATTGTATAGAATTAAGCTCCTTTATGGGGACAAAAATTTAAAAAAAAAAAAAGACACTTCCTGATCATTGTAAGAGCAAAAAGTATAAGCAGATGTAGGCAGTAAAATTATTCAGGGGTTTCTAAGAGTCTGAGTGTTGATATGAGTCTTGAGTCTGTACACGTGGCTAAAAAACCACAATACATTCAGCAGGAAATTTGTTTAAGTTATCTGCCAGATTTTAAGCTAGAAAAATCACCTTTTATTTGTTCAAGCTACTGTCTTCTGACTGAAGTCTTCATTGAATTAATTCCCTCTGCCTTCATTAAAAAACAAGCTATTACTGAGTTTGCAGATGACCCCAAGTTGGGCAGGAGTGTTGATCTGCAGGAGAGCAGGAAGGCAGAGGGATCTGGACAGGCTGGGTCAGTGGGCTGAGGCCATTGGTGTGATGTTCAGTGAGGCAAAGTGCTGAGTCCTGCTCTTGAGTCACAACAGCCCCAGGCAGAGCTACAGGTTGGGGCAGAGTGGCTGGAAAACTGCCCAGCAGCAGGAAGGGACCTGGAGGTGCTGGTTGGCAGCAGATGAACATGATCCAGCAGTGCCCAGGTGACAAAGAAGGCCAATGGCATCCTTGCCTGGATCAGGAATAGCGTGACAGCAGGACAGGGGCAGTGGCATCCCTCTGTACTGGGGACTGAGGCCACATTTGGGCTGTTGTGTGTGGCTGAGGGAGCTGGGCTGCTTCAGTCTGGAGAAGAGGTGACTCAAAGGGGACCTTATCACTGTGCAAGTACCCAAAAAGAGGGTGTAGCCAGTGGGGGCTGGTCTTTTCTCACAGATAACAACTGACAACACCAGAGGAAATAGCCTCAAGTTGCACCAGGTGAGGTTTAAATTAAATACTAGGAACAATTTAGTGACTGAAAGGGTCATCAGTCACTGAAACTGGTTGCCCAGGGAGTGGTGGAATCAGCATCCCTGGAAGTGTACAAAAGACGTGTGGGTATGGTTTAATGGTGAACACAGTGGCACTGGGTTTATGGTTGGACTTGCTTTTAGAGGTCTTTTCAACCTTTATAATTCTCTACTAACTCTTATTTTAGCCATAAATCACTTCTTTCTTTTTCAGTCTGTCTCCAGCAATCTGTATTGCAGGATGTTGCATCTTATTTCTTCACACTTTCTGATTCAAAGCTTTAAACAATCTTGAGAAATTCCTGAAATGTTTGCTGAACTCTTGGGTGAACCTGCAAACTTTGTTTATGCTCATTCTCTGTTCCAACTCCTACTATGCATGTCAGTCATCATGAGAAGCAGGAACTAGAGCATTTAGCTGAAGTATTCCTTAAAAATCAGATGGTACTTAAGATTTTCATTGCAAAATTTTTATTCAAATCAAGTCTGATTTTACAGTAACATTCTGCTTTTCTTCTGAAAGGCTTACTTAATAAAGCAATATGTATTTAATTTTGTCATAAAGACTGTTTTCCACAAGCTTTCAGTAGTAAATTGTCAACTAAATACAATCAAAAACCTAGTCAGAATATCTGAAACCTAAAGACAAATGCAAGCAACACGTTTAAGACTAATCCAGTCTTAATGATATCTTTCTGGGTAACTCTTCCAGAAATCTTAATGTGTAGAAACTTTTGGTGTGGTTTATCAGGGTTAAGTTCAGAAATACAGTAGCAGTTTTTACCAGTTGTTGAATTATCAGATCATCGTGTCACATTAACTGCTGTTGATTGTCTATTTAATACCAGTAATGGATCTATCACGTAGCTCTGACTCACAGAAAGAGGATTAAGGTTCAGATGGATAATCTGTGGACTGGAGCAACATAATACTGCTTTTTGGCATTGCAGTTAGGGCCAGCTGCTGAGGAGGGATGTCAGCAGTCTTGTGGGGTTTGGGTTTATTTTAACATTTAAAGTGTTCTTTCATTTCTAAGTAAATTTACTAGGAGTGGGTTTGCTTTTATTCACGTTATTTAGATGCAGCTGAAGCCTGCAGATCAAAAGTGAAATAGCTTTGCTGTCTGTGCAAAGCTGTTCTAAACAAGCCTTGCTTTGGGCATATGTTCAGTCCTGGCAGAGCTCACTGTTTCGCTTTTTTAAAAAAGTACTGTTATTATCTCTTATAGCTGTATTAATCCCATGTATTACCAAAGAAGAAAATATAAATAAATTAAAACTGTAGTTAGAGGAGTGTGGTATTACCAGTTGTTCTGGCTGCTGAACTGTGGGGAAAAGCAAGCAAACAAGCCCATCTGAAATGCAGAAAACTAAAAAAATTAAACCGACCATACATTGTTCTTGCTCTTTGAAAAAGTGGCTAACATGGATTGGCTTTTAGGCTTTTCTTCTTTAGGCTTTTTTAAGAACTAAACTTGTATACAGAAATGTTACTAAATTAAATTAGAGCCTCTTCTAACGGTAATGCGTCACCAGATTTTGTTTTTTTACTTGAAATGAGAAGTATTCTTGCAGGCACAGCCTTCTTGAAAGAATTATGCATGCATCTGACACATCTTCATTTTTACAGGGTGGTGTCACTTGCTCAAAGCAGTCCTAGTTGGTGGTGTGGGAGTGTCAGTGTCTCGTGTTATTTATGCCTTGAGTCTTGAAAATAACACAAGTACTTCTGCTGGCTTGACTATTTTCACTTTAAGTGAAAATATAGTTCAGGAAACTGATGTAGAGCAGGATGGTCTAAGGCTGATAATTATGCTTTGGTCAAATTGATGATTTCTTAGATACATTAATTTCTTCTCTAATTGGAGGGCATTGCAGCTGGTAGGTTTAGCAACTGCCCCATGATTAATTCACAGCCTTGCTACTGGCTGTAAAAGATAATCATCCTCAAGTAGCTTTCCTGTCTTTTGAAGCAGGAGGTTTCTGTGGGCCTGAGGTGCAGGATCATTCTAAATTTCCATGATTTATCAGTACCTTGCATGCACATACCATGTTATGGTATTTGTTGATGTCTACAAAGTGAAGGTACAGAATCCACACAGAATTAGGCTGTTGTGTTACTGATAGCAGGCATTAGCCTAGATTTTGATGTTCCACTGAAGGAGGTGGAGTTGCTCAGTGAAATCACTTAAAATGAAGTTTTGCATGTGCAGCCTTCAGGTAGAAGGAAAGAGATACTGTGGGACTTTGATGCATGATTTAATTTTTGTGTGTGTTTGTGTGTTGCAGACTAGTAGCAGCATGATTTAAAATATATCTATCCTTATATCCAGTTAATGATTCCTGTGTAAAATATTAAGTCTGATTTGCACAAGATTTGTGTTAACCATATTCAGCTTTAAGCGTATGTTGCTCTAAACAGAAAAGGGATTGAGCGAAAAAAGGGACAAAAGTTGAGGAAGACCGTTGGAGAACACAGGACAGACCTGGAGACTTGGTAGTAGCTGCTAAAAGCACTGCACATAGCTTGACAAGAGGCTGCCTGCTGCTGAAATGCCTTCCATGGCTTTGTCAGCTTTGGCTCTAACTGGTAACTTGACAAATCAAGAAGAGAAAGCAGAGATGCTGGGAAAGGTGGGCTGTGTGATGGTTACACCCATTAAAATATGCATCAGTAAGGAAAGCTTTAAGGTAGTCAGTGGGAGTAAAATACACATCCGTGAATTAAAAGAGAAAAAAGAAGTGTGGTGTCTGTAAAAAGCAGTGAAAATACGTAAAATGCAAGGCACTCGTTTCACATAATTCCAATTTCACATTGATTTAAACAAACCTAAGGCCTGCACTAGGCTTGCTTCTGGCAAACCAATTCCTTTAGTTCCATGAAGAAACTTCTAGAAATGAAGTGTTGACATTGAAAATGTTACATTTTAAGAATAGCTTACAGGGTGGGGATGTCTCATGATGGCTCTAGCTTGTGTATGCAGTGGATACACAATGGAACAGAGCTGTGGGGCTGGCAGGGAAGGGAGCTGGAAATGGCATCACTTCCAGCCAAGGAGAGCAGAAGTGACCTCCACATGGAGGCAGCCTGGGGGGAAGCTCTGAAACTGCAGTCTTGGCTGAATGCAAATCTTACAGAAATTGCAAAAAATGGTGAGAAGGGGCAGGGTGGGAAGTAGTAGCTGTGGAAAGGAGCCTGTGATCAGAAGGGGATAAGTTACTGTAGCTCTTCTGCCTGCCATGAACACAGCCTTTGTGTGAAGCTGAGAGAAGATAGATTGGGCAGGGTGTGCTTGTATTTTAAAATTGTAAAACCATGAGAAAAAACCAAAACAAGTCTGATTTTTCTGTCTTTTCCTTTAGCATCTTTAAATGTATGATGATTCTTGCCATGTTAGGTTGTGTCATGGTTCATCTAAACTGTTATTCTGTTTGGGTAAGAGCAGATAGAGACTGTTTAGGGAGAACTGTGAGAAATGCAGTGCATTTAGAGGGAGCTTTCTCCTTATCTTTGGTTGTAGCAGTTTAGGGAAGTGCTGTTGTTCTCTATGATAAAATAATAAATTCAAGATCTTCACAAAATATGATTCACCATCTGTATGAGATGTCAGATATTTTGAAGTGTTTTACTTCATTATGAGATAGCTATGTATATTTTCTTTACTAAGCTGAGTAGTTACTTGTTGAGCATTTTAAGAAAACAGTTAACACAATATAGAAATTGCCTGTAAAATTGGGGAACAAGTTCTTTGTGGTCTTCAAAAAAAGTGATGGGCTAGATAGCAGGCTCTTCATGCCATAAACATCATTGTGAGTACAGAAATTAGTTCACGAACTTTTGAAGCTGCAAATTAAGCTAGAATTGCCATCTGATCATGTTGGATCTCTCAAAAAGTAATTAAATAATTGTAAAGTTTGTTAATTTCAAATCTGGAATAGAGTTACTCGAGACCTAATCTCAAATTGTTTAGATAACACCAGCAAGAACATCTTTATGACCAAGCCTATTCTCATGCATGTGGTTATTCAAGATACCCTCCTAGAAATCATTGTAATATTTAATTAAAATGTTAAAATATTTAATTACTGTAAACCACAGGGGATACCAAGGCTATAATTGCATTTAAGATGAGGAAGAAAAGTAATTTGTTTTTCAACTCTTCCTGACATTATTAAAAGTGGCATCAGCACTTTACCCTTTTTATTGTTAAAAACTGATTAACTGCAGCATTACTGTAAAATGGGATAATATAAAAAGTTAATATGCGTTTTAATACATCATATTAACACTATGTGACAGTGTTAAAAGGAATGTCTTTAAACGCATCTGTGAGTTTACTTGATACATTACTGCCTTTTTATTTGGAGGAGTGGTTTGTTTTCTTGTTCAGCATGGTTGCCTTTTTATTTGTTTTGAGCTTTTATGATGGGCAAAAATGTTTCTTCTGAATAGTCTTTTGGAAGAATGACTCAAGTGGGAGAATATGAAATCCAGTATGAAATCATCCAGCAGTTTTTAAAGATTATTAGTCTGACTGTCTGAGAGCCAGAAACCTATTTGGGAGTGTCATAAATTTGATTACACTATGGAATTGGTCTTAGGAGAAAACAGTAATAAAAAAAGTAATAAATAATGGGCAAAAAATAGCAGGGCTATTTTAAGCATTGTGTTACTTCATGGCTTTTAATTTATATAAAAACATTTGGTCACTTGCCTTAATTAATGTTGCCAAATGTACCCTAAAGCAATTCACAGCTGCATTACAAGCTGTATCTCAGGCAGAAGGTCAGGGGAATAAGTTTGGAATTAAACCTGCATGGTCTCACTTGCCAGGACCTCTGCTCTCAGCCAATGAATGGCCCAAGAGGTGAGGTACAAAGTGTTTCCTTCTGGTTCCTGGTTTGCTGGGTTTGAAAGGAGAGGAAGAGGCAGCTACCAGAAGTTGATCTGATAATAATCCTGGGGTGGTGGTGTTGGAAGACGAGGAGGAAGGATGCCAGAGATCCTGTATTCCAGAAAGACTGGACTACCTGTCCTACATAGTTGGCATTGTGGAACGGGAGAGCATCTTCCCTTCTTCCGTCCATGGTCACCACGGAGACAGGAAAGTGCAAGGCAGGCTGTCGATGATGGGGGTGCACAAACATTTTGGGAGGCTAATCTAGCTAGGCTTCCTCTGTTCATTCCTAGCCAAGAAGGAGGGAAGCTCTTCTATAAAGGGTGATTCAGAATCAGCCTAAACCAGCTGCTTTAGAAAAGTTTCTCTTCTTCTCTCAATTAGAGAGGAAGTCCAGGCATATTGGCCTCCCAAAGGTGAGTTTAGTCTTTCTAAATGTCTCCCTCAGGGCTGAGCCATTGCAGTGAAACTCAGCTTTCTGCTTGCTTATGCTAAGCAGGGCTTGTCAGGCAAATTGTGGCTGAATAGTTCAAGGTATTAGTGTATACCAACATAGACAGATATTACTGATTTTGGAAATAACTGCTAAGAAATGCACATTGTGTTTCTGAGTGGTTTGTCTGTAGGCCGTTTTGACACTTGGAAGTTGTAAAGAATTTTTATTTTCTGTAAATGCAAGGATTGGTGCTGTTTCAAACAAACAAAAAGAAACCCTAAAACACATAAAGAGGCAACTGACAAATAAAAACAAAACTACAAAAAAGAAACCCTCAAAACCTTCACTTTTTATCTTGTAACTCCTTTTTTTTCATTGTGGTAAAGTCAGTTTGTAAATGAGTTCTGACTTTTTTTGGTTAGATGTACATTGTGTTAACACATAAATCCTAGTTTAGGCAGAAGAAGAAATTTGAAGGGCAAAGGTTCATACTTATGTCCCAGAGAAATTCAGAAAACTACTGGTGTTGCCAATGAAGTTTGATGTAAATACTCATTTCAAAGCTCACATCCATGTAAGGCCTCCTGCAGTTACTTGGTATGTACTGATGGGTTTTTTTGCTGCTACAGTGAATTTACCTAGAGAAATATTCTTTTTTTCATAACCCAGAAAGAACTCTGCAATATGATACTTGACTGCTGTGCTCAGCAAAGAACATACGAGAAATTCTTTGGGTTACTGGCAGGGGTGAGTTGTGTTTCAGGTTTTATACTTTATGATAGCAAATTGCATTGTTTTACTCTATTTTTTGTGTGTCAAACTTAAGTTTTAATGGATAAATAAAACTAATAGGCTTTTTATCATTCTAAAAATGCTTACGTTACTTGATTGTTTTAGTAGATTGAATTAACACTTTGATTGTAAAAAGCATAGTAAATGCAGAATGAGAGAACTCGCTTTCCCTTTATATTATTGCTTATTTTGCCTCCGTTTTTTCTCATTATGGTAGAACAATTAATCAGTGGCAAAGAAATGGTACTAAAAAGACATAATAGTATTATGAGTTATCAGAAAATAGCCTTTTTACGGTGCTGAAGATTAATCTTGGAGACATTTACCACCTTGTTCAAAGCTGCTTAGTAGGTTTAATTTAGAGTGCAAGATTTAATACTTACTGTCCTGGCTTGGGGGTGTTTTGTTTGCTCTTCAATAAACAGCTAACTCTCTGGTTTTGTGTATCTAACTGCTAATTTAGCTGCAGTTATTCGTTTCTTAAGGTTTCCCTATCGATAATATTGACATGTCTGAAGAGTTAAGATTAAATACTTGTCTTCTCAAGGGAGCAAGCTGTGCTGAAAGGGAATGTTTTTTCTCATTTGTATTTTTCATCCATTATTTCGGGAAATTCTTTTACTGACAGTCAGTTACAAAGCACTAACCATCTGAATCTGCATGTTCAGATTAACGTAAATGTTGATTTTTGTATTCTCTGAAATGTTTATGTCCAAAATGTCTTTACTTCTGTTTCCTGATGCCTGTATAAATTGAAACAGTAGTTGGTGATGTCCTGAAAACACATGGAGTTGTATCAGGTGAAAATACTTAATGTGTAGAAGTCATACAAAATGCTGGATGATTTGCTGTAGTTCAGAATTGTTAATTATTACTTTGCAATGCAAATGAGTTTCTTGTCCTGACAAACTGCTAAAAGCTATAAAATATATCCATTTTGAGTGTTTGCTCTTCCTCTAAGGTCTATTTAAAATAGAAGTCTTGCAGTAAATATTGACACTATTAGGTCACTTAGTTGTAGGTTATTTGCATGTTTAGTGTTTTGTTTAAAATGGTGGTTTAAATTGTCCCATGTTGTCTCAGCGTTTCTGCATGCTAAAGAAAGAATATATGGAGTCCTTTGAAGCCATTTTCAAGGAACAGTACGATACCATTCATCGTCTGGAAACCAACAAACTGAGGAATGTGGCCAAGATGTTTGCTCATCTCCTGTACACTGATTCAATTCCCTGGAGTGTAAGTTAAAACAAAAGGCCATTGTCCTTGATCTCCAGTACTCCACAGTAGCATAGTACATTAATACTAGTATTATTCTACATTATTATTATTATTATTACATTATTCTATTATTTGTAATGATTTGTGGCAAACTGGATTATCTTAAGTAACTTCTCAGAAACTGTTGAAGAATTCTGGTTTGTTCCATCTCCTTTTTCTCTCTTGTATATCATCATCCTCTTTCTCAGTTTTTGAGTAGATGGTTTAAGCTATTATTGTAGGGAGTTCAGCTGGAATTGGTTAATTAAAAAGTACTTATTTTGGGAAAAGAGTTTTGAGCTTCTAAATTTTGATAAATTAGAAATTGTATTGAATTTTAAGACAATTAAAAATACTGTCATTTCTTTATTTAAATACCTAGTGAATAAAAGCAGTCTCACATTCTGAGATATATTATTATATAGAAAGGTAACTTCTCGTTTTGTTTTGTTCTTGTTTCGTAGCCTAGTCTGTCATTCTTCAAGCACACATAAGTTAGACCAAATATTTTACCTCTCCTGTATTTAGGTCCCAAATCTCTTAACTTGCCAGAAGTTCATGCATCTGATTTTGTCTTGTGGAGCTTTTCTAAATTAAAAAAAAAAATCCTTAAAGAATTACTAATATAAATACGATCAGCAGCTTTTCTACTGTGTGGTGGAAAAGAATTTTTGAGAAAGACAGTCTTGACTAGAATTTATGAACCTTGGGGAAAAAATATCATTTTTATTAGTTATTTCAGGAGGACAGAAGTTTCTAAGATAAGAAAAGAATGTATATTTAAACTTAAAGGTTAATGCTTTTCTGAATATTTTCAGGTCCTTGAATGTATAATATTGAGTGAAGAAACTACCACGTCCTCCAGTAGAATTTTTGTCAAAATATTCTTTCAGGAACTCAGTGAATATATGGGACTTCCAAATCTGAATGCAAGATTAAAAGATGTGTAAGTTGAAATTTTATTTTCAAAACTGTAAATTTAATTAAGTTCTTTATCTGAAAACATACAGATAAGAACTGTGTGTTCAGGCTCAAGTGAGACTGCCCTTCTGTAGCTACAGTACTTCAGGAATAAGTTCATGTATAGATTTAGTCATTTTAAGGAGTCACTTTTGAAGCTGAATGCATTGCTGTCATTTTGGGTTCAAGTACGTGCATGACTTTGCAAGATGTATCTGTTCCCCCTCCACCCCCAATGACACTCAGCTACCATAACAATTTCCAAGTGTGAGTTTATTTTTATATATTGTCAGCTGTGTATAGCTGCATAATAAATGTTACTGGGATTTCTCTTTCTGACAAAACTTAGAAAAAAACCACACAACTATTAGTAACAGTTTCTCTAGGATTACTTACTAATCCTTAAATGTAGTATACATAACATTATTTTAAATCTGTATGTGTTACATTCTGACAATGTTACTTGCAGTTGCTTGACCTATTTCTTCTAAGTTGGGATTTCTTCTGTGTATGATGAGGAATTTTGTAGATACTTTAGTTCATGTAAACTTAAATTTGAAACTATCCCTAAGGCCCTGTATGAGGGGATTTCAGTATGGATCCCTAATCTTTGAACGCCTGTTATCCTTTGCTATCCCAGGCTGCTGCAGTTCCACAAGTCACTTCAGGGCTTCACAAAGTTGGGGTTTCTGTCATCATTATCTGTCAGTATGTATGCAGCTCTCCTATGTGTGAAGTTTATGTTGTCATAAGAGAGCAAGTTTTTAATAGCATTTGATTGGATGCATCACAGGTACAAACAATGAAATTGTTGAAAAATGCATGAAGGAAGAATTTTTGCTTTCTTGTGGAGATTCATACAGTTTCTTTTTCAGTGTCTTTATGTCAGTGGGAGTGCTGAACTGGCATTGTGTTTAATATAAATGTTTGTTTTCATCAGGACACTGCAGCCTTTCTTTGAGGGATTAATGCCTCGGGATAACCCAAGAAACACTCGCTTTGCAATCAATTTCTTCACTTCCATTGGCCTTGGAGGACTAACGTGAGGAACAATTTTCTCATTTGATACTTACTTCATCTTCCCTCTCCCCATGAACAAAAAATAACATTTAAGAACAATTTTTTTTTTCTTGCTAATTAGGGATGAATTACGGGAACATCTTAAAAATGCACCAAAGTTGATCATGACACAGAAGCAAAATGTTGAGTCATCAGATTCCTCCTCATCTTCAGACACAGACTCTTCTTCAGATTCTGATTCTGACAGCAGCAGTAGTAGCTCAGAGTCATCGAGCAGCAGTGACTCCTCATCTAGCAGTGACAGCAGCAGTGACTCAGGTATTTAAACACAACAGTACAACTATTTGCTTTTCTTTTATTTCTTTCTCCAGACATGTTTATTACTCTGTGTATACTTCTTTTGAGGAAAATCTGGCTATAGACAGTGATCATTTCTCTTTTTTAAAAACTAATCAATTTTTTAAACTTTAAGTTTTAAAATATTAATATTTCTCAAGGAAACTTATATTTGAATTTGTACTTAGAAAAACAGTTCCATTTTTAGAGACTTAAATATCTGAGAAACGTTGGTTTGTAGATTACTTTTTTTACACAATTGATATCTGTTGCACTTCAGTTTTTTGGAGGACTGAGGGATTAGAGTCAGTCACAATTATTTTCTGTGTGTTTAGGTGAACCGTAGTGACTCATGTCTACAACTCTGTATTTCTTGGCTTGAGTGAGCTTGATACTCCTTGTGTCTTTCCCTGGAAATATGTTCTTCCTTCTCCCTTCCAGAAATCAGTTCTCCAGTTCTAGAAATATGTTTAAATATTGTTCTCCATCTGAGTTACTATTTCTAATTCCTCTGCTTCAGGAAAAGATTGTATGACAATATAGTGAAAGTTCTTGTCCGTAGAGGAATTTCCAAGGAAGAATTAATTTTTTCTTATAATTTATTTTGTATTTTTATGCATTATAATTAGCATTTAGTGTCTCATACTGTTGTGCTGATGTAGAAACTTCTATTAGACATGAACTGTCATAAACATTGCTTAATCTTTAAAGTAGCTGCTATTATGAGTTAGTGTGTGCAGTCTCCCCCAGTATATATAGCAGGAGCAGATGATAGCACAGCATGACTTCCTGTAGCGCAGAAGTTTGCTGATTCAAAAGTTAATTTGATTTATTACATGTCTTTGAAATGAAAATGATGAATAAATTAAAAGCAGTGTGAGCTGCTATTGCTTTGAAAATGCAGTTCTGTTCTCCACCACAATCTCCTGTCCAAGGTGGAGCTGTGTGCCATGGCTAAAAGCATTAGTGACGACATGAGAGGAGGGGACAGCCAAACAGGGTCAGAGGAGGCACTGGTTCAGCACAGAGCCAGATGGTCTGGCAGGGACAGCTGCAGCTCTGCTGAGCTGCTTGATAGGAACCAGAGGGGTCAATCCTTAGTGACAAACCAAGTCTGCAGTCTGGGAGTAGAAACAGGGTTTTTTTGAAGTTTAGGACCTTCTCTTTTACTACTTGCCTTTTCTCCATTGAGGAATACATTCATTAAAATTCTCATCTTGATACCTTTGCAGCCTGCTTTCACTTTTCAGTTTCTTGTGTACTTTGATATAGTGGTCAAAACACTAATTGGAGATAACAGTAAGCTTTAATGGTTAACTGAGTTGAGGTTCTATTACTGCTTATAATTCTAAAGTCTTCCTGTGTTTGCAGCTTTTTAAATCTATAAAATTACTTGTAAGAATTAAGAGGCATTTTCCAGAGGAATGTGCTGCAGTATTTCAGTGTTGGTGCAGTGTATGAAAGGAAAACAGAAAACCTGCTGATTAGAAATTGAGCTAAGTTAGAGATTACTGTTGTACTGCCTGTTAATGCTTGGAACTTCATGAGCTTGCTCAGCTCAGCACTGCCCTGGGGAGGTAGTTCTAAAACAGGTCCAGCAGAGGATAAAATACATCTGCCATCAAAGCAGCTGGTTCTTTTCTATTTGCTTTCTCAGGTCTTTTCCTATATACTGCTGGATGTAAAACAGTGTAGAAAAAATGCTTTAAAAACATAATGAATTAAAATGTATATGAATTGGTCCATCATTGCATTTTAACAGAATGTCAGCAAGTCTTAGTTCAGACACAAGACTAGACAATTCAGATAATGCATGTACTAATAAATCAGTTCATGGCCATGATATTTGCAAAAGGTGATGAGAAGCAGCTGATATGATTCTATAGTTTATGCACTAAGGTGAATGAATGGTTGTTGTAAATGGCTCTTAGTGCCAAATACTGTCAAGTGGGATCTAAAGGTCCCTGATAAAGAGCAAACAGGAAGGATAAGACCTGTTCCACTGAGATGAGACTACTGTGTATTTAGAAATACCTATGTTAGTTTTAATCTTTTTGACAAAGATGTCACTATTTCTACTTAAAAATGAGCCTGAAGGCCATTGTTGCAGTGCTGTAATATCATTATCTCAAGCCATTTCATCCTACTTCTTTTTCCTTATGGGATAGTGTTGGAGATTTTACCTCATCTGCTGTATTTCGTCTCCATTTCCTTTTTTCCAGGAAAAGTAAATGATTTTGAGACTGGATAGTCTGGGAAGGGTCATCTTCCTAGAAAAAACATTATTTGTGAGAGTGCTTTGGTGTATGACTTTACAGCCTATGCCTGGTCCTTGGGTGCAAGTCAGCAAGAGGGTGGTGATAGGGGTTTTAAAAAGACAGGCATCATGTGCAGATAGCACAGGGATAAAAATCAGGAGTTCATTATTTTGGACCCTTTGTCCTGATACATGTGCAGAAATGTTTTCTGGCAAAATACACTCTCTAGAACTCTTTCTATAGTTCAATGGATTTAATGCACTAAATTAAAATACAACCTTAGTTCCATAATTTATTATAATTTCAGATGTTTCTAAAGCCAAAAGGAAGAGAACGCAAAAGAAAAATAGAGAATCTGATAAAGTTTCCAGGAAAAAACAAGAAAGGAGAAGGAAATCCCTTGAAAAGAAAATTGGAAGGAGGCAACAAGAGGAAAGAAGTGATACTGAGAGCAAATCGGAAAGAAATCACCGACATATAAGAGACTCTCACAGGAGAGATGATGTTTCAAAGTATCACCACAGAGATGAATCCAACGGCAGAGATGGTTACCACAGCGGAAAGGATAGGAACCACGAAAGAAGTAAGGATCCAGAAAATAAACACAGTAATTCCAAACTGAAGAAAGCAGAGAGAAGAGCTTCTGTGTCTGATGATGAAAATTACAGACACCGGAGCAAAGACGATGGACATCGTAGTAGGAAAAGAGAGAGGTCAAAATCGCGCGAGAGAGAGCGCGGCCGCGGCAGCCCGCGGGAGGAGGAGCAGGAGGAGCGCTCCAGGAACGGCTCCGAGAGGCAGCGGGACAAGCACGGCCGCCACCCCGAGCAGCACGGGGACCTGCAGCAGCACAGGGAGCCGCAGCAGCACAGGGAGTCCCGCAGGAGCGACGACAGGCGCAGGGAGAACTCCCCGCACCGGCGGAAATGAAGCCCGGCTGCTGTGGCGATCAAGGTGCATTTCCGAGCTGGTAGAACTGTATTTTAAAATCTAGTACTGAAGTTTCTTTGAAAAGAAGATTTTGTACAAAGTGATAGTTTGCATTTGTAAATTTTACCAGACTTTTTCAAATTTTCAGTAAGACCTTTTTTATAACTGTATCATTGAATCTTTCTGTTATGTTCTTTGTTTGGAAAGACAAAGCTCTTTATTTTGTGAATAAAACAGTAAGATACCAGCAAATTGGGTATTTTGTCACTTAGTTTCAAGTATTTGTAATTGGGTGTTGGCAATCTAAAAAACCATTGGTTTTTAACTACACTTGCTATTTGAAAGCCAGATGCTGAGGCTGGGGTGATAATACATTAATTTCAGACTACAATGTGAATGTTACGTGAGAAAACGATAAAATTTTCCAACAGGCATTCTATACCTGCATGTTCTTTCAACCTTGCAAACATGAAAGCCTTTTGACCGAAATCTTTGGGAAATGCTCAGTTGATTTTTTATTCTTCAAGACTTAAAATTTGAAAACACAACGTTGCTGTTTTAAATGTCACACGTGAAAGTATGTCAGCTTGTTCTGTGACTTTTCACAGTGTTTTTTAATATTGTGACATCCTAAGTGAGTTACAGTTGTGATCTTTGTGGAAAAAAGGGTTGGTTTAGTTTTTATTTTTTTCAGTTGTGACTTTGATTTCCAAGCCTTAGTCTTCAGTTCTATCCCTACAGCTGGAACATTTAAGGAACTTCTTTTTCAGTATGTAAAAAAAAAAAGAAAGCAAAGCGAGAGATGTTTCAAAATTTTTTAGATGTTTTGAAGTGTTCAAGTTTTTTGGAAGCAGAGTTCAGAAAAAAACATCCCTCAGTTACTGCACCACTTTGTGATATAAAATTGTTCTATCTGGGGTCATGGGATACAACTCATTCCGTCTTGATTTAATGAGAAATGAATCAAAATCATCTGGTTAAGACTAATTCTTAATAGTAAGTTACAGAAAAATTTGCAAAGTCTTCATGATTGAAATAGGAAATAGTGTAGGGGCATGGTCTGTAGGAAAGAGGTGGTAGTTGCAGATTATGCAGTTATTGTTGCTGTATGACATTTGTTTTTTATTTGTGACATGAACACAATTGCTGGACGAAAGAACTTTCACATTTCATGTGTAAATCATATATCTTGTATAAAGCGTAAGAAATACATTTGAGCTGTTTTATAACAGAAAGTAGAACCATTCCTAAGGGAATAGATCAGTTTTGCGTGAATCTTGTCAGCATTTTTCTAAGAAAAATGTCTATTTTGGTTTTTTTTCTGTAGTTGACAGAATTTATTTCTGCAACCTTACATGTAAAAATATGTTTTCAGTCAAAAACATTTTCATAGAAAATAAATTCATATTGCAGGAAAAAATCTATCTTGTTAAGGCACACAGCTAAAAATACTTAGATGGCATCATGTGTTACATGTTTAAATTGTTGGTTTTTTGCCCAATGCATATGTCATTTTCAAAATGATGTGTGCATTTTGGCAGTGTGTTAAATCCACAAAAACTTAATTTAAAATAATGTTTTCTAAAGAGAATTGTGCTAATTCTTATGCTTCTTTGATAGCTCTGTATGCACAGTAATTATTGAAAATAATCTATATTCCATAATGATTTAATTACACAAGCTTACTTAATATATCTACAGTAATACTTCCCTTAATATGGCATGGGTTTAATAGCCTATATTTTATTAACCCATAACATTTGAGATATTCTGATCTAGTTAAGAAGTTTATTAATGACACCTTTAATAAACGGAAATAAATTAAAACAATACATGTGAAAACATGTAACATTTATTCTGCGGTATCCTGTGCCAGCAATCCAGTATTTTACTATAGAGTATCTGTAAAAGCATGATTCTTTTATAGCCTCTGCCTGATCACTTGAATTTGCTACTTTGTGATGTGTTTTCCTTGCCATCTTGTGTGTAATTTTATAGACCTAAATCTGTATATTTGTCATTTTTCTTTTCTAGAAGTTAAAATTCACCTGCAGGCTCACCTTATGCCAGTCTGTTCTTTAGGCTTGTGCTTCTGCCCTTTATTTATTTTGCTGTATTTTTTACAAGGTACAGAAGTCAAAATACTCTGTAGTATTCAAAATGAGGGTATTCCAGGAGATGCACAGTGCCATAGGAATTTTTGAGGTGGTCATTTCTCAGTTGCTGAAGAACTGAGTGACACTGGGTGGTCTGGGCTTGCTTTCCTCAGCAGCAGATTATAGACCCCGCACACTAAAGGAGTGACTCGTGCTTCTTGTCTGTATTTAATACTGGAGGTCTAGGTTATGATTGGAACAGCAATTTTGACTGAAAAACTTCCAAGAAGTGGAGGTCCTGTGGATTTTCTTCGCTGTTTTGTTCAGTTGTTAATTCTTGATACTTTAAAACCAAGGTTGAGACACCTTGGCTTAGGGGATGAGTGGTAGAGGAGTCTTGCAGACTTGACTGTGCATCAGAGATTTGTGGGCAGGAATTTTTGATGACCTGCTCTGATGTTGCATGCTTTGAAAGCTAAAATTTAGCTTTCAAATGTGGTTGTAACATCCACATCTATAGATACAGCAAGAGAGGCTGCATCCCTTTTCTAGGAGTGCCTGGCCAAGTTCCTGAATTTCCTCACAGTGGTGGTGTGAGGTGTTAAAGAGATGAGCTGCTGACGCACCCAGCAAATTCCTGTTGGTGTAGGAATAAATCTTGACTGAAGCATTTGTGGTATTGGTAAGAACTGTAATTCTGCTCTCTAACTATATTTGGAGCAAGGTCTCCAAGTGTGGCAGTTCATATGCTCAAATCTAAAGCATGTTTTTGGAGGAGGAGGGGTGGGGAAGGACAACGACGGTTCAGGCCACATTGATACACAAATCATCAAAATACAACCTCACAGTATGAAAGCAGATACATTTTGGGTAGAAGACTTTGTTTAAAATGCATCTAAATTACCTTCAGCCGATGATGCTTTCTAAAGCACTTTCAGTTGCTGTTTAAGCAACATTGCATTCTTCAGATAGTAGATAGTTCATCTCCAGTTCTGCATAGGAATGGAGGCATGACTACAATAATTTTTTCTGCTTGTGTTACATTAAATTAATCTTAATAGATGACTTACATACTGAAGTCCAAATTCTGTTTTTGAATATTACTGGTAGTACTAGCTAGATGTTGATAGTACAGTATTTTAGCCTAGGAGCATGGTGTTCTCTAATTTACTCTAGTTCTCTAATTTTAGGCTCTAGTAACATAACTCTTCTTAACTTAAATGCAGGGTATACTTTAAAATAGCTTAGAACATGTCAGACTCCCAAAAAGTACATGAGCTAGGGTGGGTGCTTTTATCTCCAGTAGCAATTTAAATGTCTGCCTGCTATTACATTGGTACAGTTTTATGAATATAAAAGAAAACCGTAGCTTATCCTCATTCTTAAACTGCTTTGCATTGTCTTGCACTGCTGAGGGAAGCAAGCACAAAGCTAATTGTCTCAGACAATCTAAAAGAGCAGGAGTCTATCATTATGTGAGCAGAGAATTTGCTCCAGTTACTCTTAAGAACATACAGATGTAGGGAGACCTGTCCTTCTGTTTATTTTCAGTAAGATTAAGTATGTTTTTTAAGATGTTTTAAATTTGTCAAAATATTTTTTAAGAAACTGTGAAATCAAAATGCAGACTATAAGGGGGTACTTTTATTAAAACTAGGCAAAAAATGAATTATAGTTTAAAAAGGCAAAGGCAAAATACAACTTTATAAACTGGAAAAACTTTAGGTTAGTTCAGAGATGTTCTGCTCTTTTTTAGGTTTTCCTCGAGTCTGTAATTTGGCTGAGACTAGTTGGGGATTTTCTTTTCTTGTCTACTCGTGAATGTCATCAATCATTTTCCTTTAACTTCAAAAAAAAGGAGGGGGAGAGGATACAGCTTAAAAACCTTGGTATTGTTGGCCCATAAATGGCTTATTAGGTCATCAAACAGACAAGTCCATATGAAAATTAACTGCCACCTTTTGACTGTTCAAGGTATTTTTCCCATTATTTTGTGAAATAAAGGGGACACCAAAATCTTTCGTGAGGGAGAAAATAAGGTGCAACATTCCTTAAGATGGTGAAGGAAAGAGCAAGGATGTGTAAGAGGATGTAAAGCTCCATGAGAGAATTTGTTTCCAGCGTCAGGGTGCCCATGGCAGGTAAGAAGTGAAGTCAGAGCTGTTCTTGCCAGGGCTGCTGGCACAGCTGTCTGGGTGCAATGATAATTGGTTTTCACTTGGTGACTGGTATTGCTCCTTAATTACTTAACCAAAATCTTAACCAGATCACTCTTGAAAACTGGCAATCCCTTTGCTTTTTTCAATGGCTTACCTATTGCTTTTGAGGCACTTTATGCTCTTTTCACAAATTTCTTGTGAAATTTCACATTCTGGGTTTTTTATATTATAAAAAGTTCCGTAAGAATTCCTTTGTTACTACCTTACCTAGAATTTGATATAATTTGAAGATTCCTTGTATTTTCAAGACACTATGAATAGTGTCATGGCATCCTATAAAGACTGAAACTTTTCAGCACCTTTTTTTTTTTCCCCCTGGAGTAATACTTAAGGTAATTGGAGAAATTGCCATTGATTTTAAAGGGAGAGGCGTAAGATGTTTGATGTAGTCACTTACAGATGCTGCTATTGTATTGCCTGTATTTGTTTTGCTTGGTACTCTCATTAGGCTTTTCTTCATTTTTTCCAGCCTTACTTAGAGCCTTTTTCATTTTTTCCCTGCCCCTTTTGAACTTTAATATCACATGCAGTGTTAGCCATTTAGAAAAGTATAATGCCATAAATACATCAAAAATTTACTATATATCACTTGCATAATGCATCAAAAAATAATCTTTAAAGGACAGTTTGGCTGAAGGAACAGTGTGTGTCGCACCTGCAGTAAAGAACAAGTGTGCAACATGCTGCTTGCCTTCTCCTTACCTCAGAATAATGAGTTACAGGACAATTGGAAGTTTTATGAGGTTAATCAGTCTTCCATTTGTTAACATTCCTTTCTGATTGCCTTCTTTTTGCGCTGCCTTTGTTAAGAAGAAGCATTGGTAGAGTTTTACAGGTTTCTGAATTTAGATAAAGAGGTTTTGTGTCTGCCAATACGCCCTCAGAGGAGCCACAGTGGTGTAAAGTAACAGCAGAAAAAGTAAAGAGGGATCAACATCCAACAGAGACTTAAATCCCATAGTCCTCTGTGTGCCTGTAGGGAATGCCAAGAGTTTGTATTTTCTTACTACATAATCAGCCCGAGGCTTTTCACCATAAACTCTCCTGCCGCAGTTCATGGAGAGCTGTGCCCTGCTCAGCCTGTTCATCCATCACTTCACTGGACAGGGCTCTTAGCAGAGAGCTGCATCCTACTGTGCCCTGCCTTTCCTCAGCACTGCTAAGTGCAGAGCTGGGCGTGCTGTGCTGCTGCAGGTTTTGGTGATTGTTGCTCTACTAATGTTTCAAGTAAGATAAGCAGGAGCTCTGGGCAGCTGCTCCTGCACCCTGAGGATCCACGATGGCTGCTTGAGCCTTGTGGCTCATCTGCCGTGGCTGCTTTAGGAGTCATAAAGAGAGAACCCCTCCGCGTGCAATGAACTGAAAGAGCTTTTCTTGGCTATAGAGAAAGCCCAGAAGGAATAATTTCATTACACCAAAGTTCCCTTTTGCAAATACTTTCCTCCTTTTCTCCTTTCCTCCTTCATCCTCTTCCTAGTTTTCAATTATAAGTGAATGTCTTCATGGGAAATTGTGACGTGTCCCTGTTTTTCATTTGATAAATTAGAAGAAACTGGAGAAAATAGTGTAGTCCATTAGTGTTGCAGGGAGAAAGATTCCACTGACAGCTAGGTAGCTGACAGCAATCTTGTGTTTTGCTGTTTCAGTCCTAGTGAGAATGCTCTCCTCCCTCTCACACCACCACTCCTGACTGCCAGGAGCTTTAAACACACTTCTTCACAGAAATGCATGCCAACACATCTCTTTTAAACTGTTCTCCTCGTCTCCCAGGTGCCCTTCCTAAAAGAAAAGATGGTCATATCTTTCTATTCCCTTTTAAAAATGGCGTTTCATGACCCAGTTCTGGTGTCTGTATGTACAGCTTGAGAAGGAGGCTTAAGTAGCTGATAGGGTTCAAGTGGCCTTCTCATGGTCCTGTCTGTTTGTTAATCTGTGTTCACAGGTCTCAGGGGAGATTTATAGTGGACAGAAAGTTCTGTTAATTTTTGGGTTGAAATAGGCAATTGAGAAGTTGGTGTATTAGATCATATTCATCTTAATAACATCAGTCTGCTGGGGGTGCAGACAGCCTTTGTGGCTTCCCATGAGGAAGGAAGACTTAAGCCATGACTACCTGGAATGGAATGCACTCTTTTAATGAATATGCTTCCTTTGTTCAGGTCCTGAGGTTGGATTTCTGTTCCATAGGCTCCGGTTCTTTGATTAGATTCACAAGGTCTGTTCTGCCGTACACTTCACTATGAGTCACCAGAAATGGGACATGAAAGTGCTTAAGAAAAAATTGAAGCCAAGTGACTTAATCGGTGATTGAAATGAGAAACTGAAAATACACATTTAGGAAAAATAAAGTCCCTTTGCAATTCTGTTCCTTCCTGTCCTCTGTTGTCTGCACAGAAAAACTCCTTGTTAGCCCTCTTGGTAAAAGAGAGATGGTGCATCAGGCTGTTTTGATCACTTGTTTGAACTGGGAATTCTTTGAGATGTCACCCACAAGTGCTCTGCAGCCCATCATTTTCTGCAGACTGTGTGCATTTTGTGATTATGGCTGTGAGGAGAAACTGTGAGGATGCTATGGCCATGCCAGGGAAGGACATGTCCTTTGAGGAAGGAACCTCAGGCTAAGTTCATCATCCCTGTGCACGCAGAGTTGGTTTGTTTGTTTTATTTTGCAAAGAAATTCTTTCCTCCCACTTCATTTTTAGCTCTCTATTTACAGGGGTGCAGATGTGCTGGAGAAGTGTATTTCAGTTCTCTTCATATGTATAAGCACACACACTTGCAAGCAGTCTTCTATTTTCATTCTCTTGTTACGCATGGGTTTAAAATTAGTTGTATTTGTGAACTAATATAGTTCATTGGAATAAATTTCAGCTATTTTTACTCTGTAATGAGCTTTATCACCATGCTCACAAACACTATTTTTCCTCTATAGCCTGTTAACAGTGTAAAATATTCATAGTCTTGATGATGTGAAATCTGGCTGAGAGAAAAAATGGTGTGTGGTAAATTTAACTGAGGTTCTCTGCTGATACATGGTGTAATACAGTGCCACCAAAGAGGAAAAATACCTAGATTTTGATTGTACCTCGAGACAGGCACTTCAAGAGGTGGGATTAAAAAAGCCAGCATTGCTAGTGTTGTATTATGGTGTCACATTCTGAGTTTTTATACACCTGCAATTCTGCTTCCCAGGAGTGTGAAGCTGAAGCTTCACTAGAACACTGTGCATGTCAAGATGAGGCTCTGCCTTGGGATGCCAGGAAGATGGGTGGAGCATCCTGAGGTCTGTGTGCCTCTGATTACCACTGTGCTAAAGAGCAAGGCTGGATTTAGTGCGCAGGATTTCTACCCAAAACTTGAGTACTGCCTCATTTTGGTTGCATATAGAATAAAAAATTTCCTTTGCTTCACAGTATTTATAGGAAGGCTTAATTTCCTTAATTGCAGTTTCACTGCAGTTTATAAAGAAAATACAGCATGAAGAGTCATTGTTTTTGTGATCTGTATATCATGCATTAGTCGAGGGAGAGTGAGCTTCAAGGTTAGTTGCATGGCAGTTGTCATCAGTCTGTGAAACTCTTATTTTGAGTGACAGCTTTAATTTGCACTTTAACCCTACTGTTGGCTTTCACTTAATCTTATTCCGTGTTCCTGATCAGTCTAGTATTTTCTTTTTTGTGGAAGACCATTATAGTCTCTTTTCATAATTATAATTTAAAGGGGGAATAGGGAAACATACCTCTGGAGGCCTCTCTTATTTTCTTAATAAGCTTTCTGCTTCCCCTGATTGTTCTGAATTACATGTGAAATACTTAGTTTCTTATCAATCAGTCTTTCAGAAGTTGATTCTGAAAACCTTGTAGACTATTCTTGTGGAATTGACAGAAAGAAAAAAGGCTGTAATATGTTTTAAATATATTGTTTTCATTTTCATTGACTGTTTCTCCTCTTAAAAGATAGAAGTGCTCATTTTCTCTTCCATATAATATTCATTATTGCCTGTGTTCAGAGCTAAGTGCTTTTCTATTAATCTCTTCTGTAAATACTACTTTAGCATTTTGCTTGAGAAGAGCCTTCACAGCCTATAATCATATTTATTGCCTCTCCTTTCTCTCTTGTACTTTTCCCTGTGATTCTAAACTGTTTTCTGGGGCCATCAAACACAGCATTCCTGTTGATGGGACCACACGACTAATTTTCAAATTTCATTGTATTTCCTGTTTTGTTTTGTGTTTGTTGGATTGTTTTTTGCTTTTCCTTATGCTTTGGAACAGTCTGTTTCAAATAATGTTTGCTTCTTGACAGCAACTGAGCTGTCCACAGTGATGCTCTGGTCTTTCTTCTGCAACCTGTACACCAAACTTGTATGAGCAATTCACAAGGTTTCTTCTAGTGTCCATTACTGTGTACTTTTCAACAAAGACTTCCAGCTGTCAATGTTTTAATTCAAGTTCTTTAGTTTTCTGTTCCCTTTTGTTTCAAGTAAGCTGAGTGACAGCTCGCTGCACTATACAGTGCTAGAACATGGGTTTGGGACTGTTTCAATGTTAAAACCTTTTGCCACACAGAATATTGACCAAGTCTCTGTAAGCTGTCTAGCACCACGTCCCAAATCACCGATCTCTTATCTCCCAACTGGCTGCTTTTTTAATAGCTTCTTATGAAGGACTTTTTACAGGCTTTTTAAAAGTCCAGACAAATCAGATTATTCCAAGTAGATTCCTATAATTTTAATTGCATTTAAGTTAATACTTTTACTTTTGACTGAATATCTATCACATATCTAAAAATTAGGTCAATCATTTCCCTAAAGACCTTTGATATACAACTGACTACTTGAATTAAAGGATTAAATTGCCAAAGAAAAGATTAAAATCTTTCCAAGAGGATAATTCAAGGACTTTAGTTCAAATACATTTAAAAATGTATTTAAAGAGAGAGGAAATGAGTAAGATAAAGAGACTGGGTGTGAAAAATGTTGTCAGTCCAGGTGGTTGAGCAGCTTCATTTGAAATTACTTGAGGAACAGCTTGAGTTTAATTTGTTTCATGCCAAAGACCAAAAATCCCCAGTGAAATAAAATATTTTGCTTATTAAAAATTATCTTAATCTCTCGAACTGCTTAGTTCAATCACGAGTAGACGTTTCAGAGCTGCTGTGTCCCCAACTTGCTGCAGCAGGTGCCAAAAGCAGGAGGAGGTGTGAAGACAGCATCACTCCCTGTGGATTTATCAGTCCATGTGCTACCGTGGGCTCCCGGCACAGGGAGAATGTCACACGCACATGGGCTGGAGCAGGGCAGGGGACAGCCAGCCACAGCTCCTTGGTCAGCGAGTGACAAAGCTGCAGAGTTCTCGTGAAAATTCTCCTCTTGCCTGTTTGGAGTCCCTCATTCTACTGTGAAGAAAGAATGAATGCAGGTTCTTAGGGAGAGCCCATCTCCCCACTACAGCTGCTGTCTTGAAGGTTTTAAGCTCCCAAGGGAATTGATGGAGCATGTAGGAGTTTGTAGGATGATGGCTGGCGGAGGAGACAATCTTGTCATACATCATTTCCTTTGCAGAGACACAGCAACTTGTCTCTGCCATGCAGTTTCCAGATTCCCACATATTTACAAAACAGGTGATTTCCTGTGTGTTTACTGGGAAAAATAAAAAAGAAAATTTTCCCCTAATTAGCTAAAAATTGTGAGAGACAGGGACTTTGTGTAGGTGGAAATTTGAGCAGTGCATCACTTAGTCTTCCATTCTGAACCCAGAATTAATTAATTTGTTTCTGTGGTTCTTTCCAGCAGGGATTTCTTGTTATAAAAAAGTGAGACTACCCATTGTTCTGATTCTTTCCTATTTGCCCATGCTGTACTTTGTGCAATTTACATTGTGCAAATGTAAAAAAAAAAAAAAAAATTACAATCCTACTGCTTGAATATATCTGCATAGTTTAGTGTAAGGAACATTGTTTTTCATTTCTGCTGAATGCTGCTATAGCTGTGATTGCTGATGTCCTGATCAACTTAGTCTTTCATTTCACCTTTACAATGGAGTTGGAGGGAAGAGGGAAAGATTGAATGCGCATGAATCATTTGGTAAAAGATCTCTAGGTTAATAGCTCATTACCTTAACTCATTCAAATTCCACCCAATTCATTTCTCAACATAATTACAGAGCAGACCAACTTTGATAAAACCTCCCTAATATATAAGTGCGTTTGTTGTTGTGTAGATAAATGTGCATCTGCACACTGAAGCATTCTCTTATCTGTGTGGAGTGCAGAGTATTCATTAGTGTTCCCCTTGGAGCTTCCATCAAACGGACATGGCAGGAGCTCAAGGGGAATTTCCTTCCCCCTTTTGGCACAGGCAGCAAATCTGCTACCAAAATCTGCACATCTTTCAAAACCTATACTAGACCTTGAACAGCCCCCAGAGATCCCTCTGCCTTGTTGTTATCTGTGGGATTGCTGCTGTGTTTCCTTTCAGCCTGCCATTGGTACTCACAACACCCAGGAGACAAACTCGTTCTGCAGCCAACAGAGGCTTCATGGAGCAGAGAACTCCTGATGTATTTTTCACTGGTTCTGAGGAACCTCAGAGCCTGGCACTGTTCTAAAGAAATGCCTCAGGCCTGCCTGCCCTGCAGAGATTCTGCCCTCAAGGGTGGCTCAGTCCCATCTCCCACAGCCTTGGGAAAGGTTTCACAGAGCCACCTTCCTTCTTTCCCTCTGCTCCCAGGAAGCTCTTGCTCTCTGAGGAGCTTGGGGTGGTAACAAACCCGCTGCTGTAAGGCTAGGTGCAGATGTTTTTTTGCAGTTCTCTTCTGAGAGCTTCCTGTTCTGCTCTTTCTTTTGCCAGTGCTGAAGCTACTCGTTTTCTGTACATGCTAAACTTCCTCAGAGGGAGAAGCAGATCTCCTGGTAGTGCACTTTTTACATTGCTCATGAGGTTTGATTTGCTTCTCTGTGGTTACACCAGATGCAATTTTGTTTGCAGGATACTATTTTAGTGACTGTTCTTTTTCTGGGACTGTGTAATCATATGGAGGCAGCTTTTGATCTGTTTAGTATATAATTAAGCTCTATGTATTGCTGTCTTTTTTTGAGAGAATGGAGAGTAAATGAATAAAAATGTGCTAGGGAAAAAACAACTTTTTTTCAGTTAAGTTATAAACACTAAGAAAATCAGATGTAGGAATTAAGTTTTGATATTATTTCTTTTGTTCTTAAATTTTAATGTAGAGTAACCGTCCAAACAATCTAAGGAAAGAATAAATATTAAAAAATTGTTACATGGTGGCAAATATGGTTATTCTAGGGCTGTAATTTTTTAAGGCTGTGGAGTTGTATATTTAATAAGCAGCTGTTTAATTATACATTGTGCTGGGTCTTAAAAATATGTAAAATATATAAATTACAGTGCTGCATATTAAAATTAATCTTTAAATTGAGTAAGCAGTCAAGTTGGGAAACTTAAGTTTCCCAAAGTTACTTTACCGTGTTACCTACCAACTACAATTTAGTAATCACAATATTACTCTTTTACCAATAGAACAACTCAATCTCAACACTATGCATGAAATCCCTATGTATTTAAAAAATGGTATATCCATGTAATCTATCCATTCATCCTACTATTTAAGCAGAAGTAGCTTCCTGCAGCTCAAATGAATATGTGTATGCAGGCATAAAACTCCACTGAAAATAAGAAATCAGACTGATCTAAATCTTGTGTACTGTTTGTTTCTCTTCCTGTGCTGTTCCAGTGGCACAAGCCTGCTCTAGAAGTTGTCCAATTACTGTGCCTGTTGACTGATTCCTGTGACTCATTCAGTGTGTCAAGAGGCATCCACCCTATTGATGCAATTTCTCACATTTCTGCTGAAATGAAGCACAGCTGCAACTTGTCCTTTAAATATCCTTACAACTGGTCTCCTTACAATTCAGGTTTTGTAACTATTTCAGTTGGTTTGGTTTTTTGTCCTGTATTTTTCTGAGTTATCTTCTGACAGAAAAGGGGGAAAAAAGTTTTAGTATGGAAAAGGAAATATTTCCATATGAGAGGGAAGTTTTGCTATGCTGCCTCTCTGCTGGTGGAGGGAAAAGAATCAAACTAATAAACCTGTAGTCAATCGCTTATACATTTCCATAACTGATACTCTGCCCCACACTGTCCAATAACCCAGGTATTGCTAGTACAAGTTTTAGTGTAGAGCTGACCTGTATACATTTATCCTTTTCAATAAATGCTCTTGTGCTGCCCTTCTAGATTGAAATACGCTTCAATACCAGCATAAAGCATCTAACAGAAGTTTCTGCTTCCAGGCTGGTTTCATGGTATGCTGTACCACCCTGGTAAAACAGCTGGCTCATGTCACCTGGCTGGCCAAACTCGCTCTGGTCTGGATTAAGACAGAGCTGCAGTTGGAGCCAAATCCTATTCTTATGTCACTGGGGTAATTCTCCTTGGGGATTAATTACAAGGGCTATTATTTATTATTTTATTTTTATTTTATTATTATTTATTTTATAAATCTGGATGATGCATTGAGATTTCATACTGAATAGCATTAATTCAAGTACTTGCAATCAAGGACACAATGCATTTTTGTAATGCTTTGTTTGATTCTCATTGTCCACAGAAGGTCTTGAAGCTGTTGTAACATGCCTTCCACCACCACCCTTTTTATTTGACTCCACACTAACTTTTACAAGGTAAGCTTTGGCTATGAAAAGAACAAAAGATTATAGTTATCCTTGGTACCTTTTTCAATCCACAGCCCAAGATAGAAGATGACTACTTTCCCATGTGATCTAAACCACTAGCACTTATATTGGATTTTGTATTTCATAGTTTTCCATCAGAGGAAAAGTGCCAAAATTATGCTGCATATGCTTGGCTTCTTGTCTGTCCTTGAAGTGGCAACTCTGTGGGAGAAGAGGCTGCCCTTAGCCAAAAAAAATTATCTTTTCAAATCTGATTTCCTTGGAATTGTAGTTTGTTGCACCATTTTTATATAAATATAAAATTTTTCAATATGTAAGCATCCTTGCTTTTTATTTGGTGACACCAAAATAACAAATGCATTCGCTCAAATGTCTTATACTACTCTTCTCACAATTCCTCATCTCCTATGCCGTGCAGGATATTTTATATATATAATACTGCCATGCAGGATTATTTTATAAAACAGATGGGAACTCAGGAGGTGCCTCTGATCTTTCACCTGTACTTTAAAGAGATACTGCATAGTTCTCATGTGGAAACCCCTGGTGATTTTTAATGGACTCAGGTTTAGGAACACTGAGGAAAGGAAATATTCTAATTGGTTTTGTTTTTCAGCTGAAGAACAGTTTGTTTCTATGTTAAATGAAGTAGTGAAAACAAATAGCATGCCATCTGGCTAACCTACATGGGTACTTTACCAGGAGGTTTTCAGATGTTCTCTCTGCCAGTTTTCAACTTCTTAAGTCCTGTGTTAGTCCTGTGTTACTGACGTACTTTCTTTACACAGTTTTCTTTCCTGTTTAGGAATTATCTTGTTCCTTGAACTGAATTAGAATTTAAAAAATCGTACACTGTTTTACAAAGAATTCCCCTGTCTGTTGTTTGAATTATTTATCCTCTAAATTAAAAATCTCCAGTGTTTCCAGCATTCACAGTAAATTGGTTACACAGAGAATTAGTCCTCCATGTTATCTGTGAAGCTGATATTCTCAGGGGGCAGGATAACATTGATGTACCAGTGAGCTCTCAGTCTTGGAACAGATTGTGACTGAAAGGAAGGGTTTAGCAGCTTTTCTAGTGCTTGGAAAGATGTCATATGTTTTTCTTTAGATCAGTTTTTTTTCTGTTTCAGTTTCTCAAAGCAAGAATATCCTGCAAAAAATAAAAACATTTAACATAGCTGAGAAAGAAATTAAGTACAGACAAACGTAATTTCATAAAACCTAAATGTTTATTGCTCACTGCAACTTTCAATATTGTTTTTTCTTAGTATGAAACAAACATATGTTCATAAATAGCTTCAAAAATAACTGTGAGCATATAAATGACAACAAATTTGTGAAAAGCATTCATATGTGTTTCTCATTCATCTATTTGTTGGTTATGATGATGGTGCTCATACAACTCTAATCACAACTTAGAGATGTGGTTCTTTGAGCATGACATAGATAATAAAGAGAATTCTTTGTGACAAACAGCTTATAATCTAAATCCAAGTAATTTTTCTAAACATGCAATCAGGAAATAGAAATACTATCACAGGAATTAACTGATCTGTCACACAGTACAAATAGCATAGTTATGTAAGATTGAATGTATGTGTTCATACTTTATGAACTAATTTATCAAATAATTTGGAATAATGCAGATAATTTTTAGGCACCCTTCCCGTCTGATACTGAGCATTCTAAATATAGCTAGCAGACACAAGTGTAAAAAAAGGGATAAATTTGAGCCATTAAGAAGTCAAGTGGGATGCTTAAATACACTTTTAAAACCCTAGGAAATTGGAAATATGTGGACAAAAATAAAGAGCAATAGAAGTTAATCTCCATCAAATATAGATGCAAGGTAAAAAAAAAAAAATCCAAATCACTGTCCTCCTTAAAAAATAGAGTGGTTAGCAAGAAACATGTTGACTCAGTAGTTGCTTTGTCTGCTTATGCAGGGAAGGCAGATGGAGATCTGCTAAATCTAGGATTGTTTCCCCAGAGGCAAAAGTGGGGAAGCTGGAAAATGTACAGGCATATAAGTTATCTGGTTATAAAATGTCAGCTTTCCTTTGAGGAACCAAAACTCAAGACACGCATACAGATGTGAATTTTAAATTGAGTAAGGGAATCTATAAAGTTTCTAAAGTCTTAAAAAAAATACTTGATCCAGCAACAGCTCTTTATTGTAAAAAACAAACCAAAATCCCCCAATGAACGGGTGACAAACAAGGAATTGCATACCAGTGGGAAAAACTCTAACAAAGTCTTCTAAAGAAAGGTTATGAGCAAATGACTAAATATTAGTTTGGTAAGGGACTGGGATGTGGATTCAGGCACAGAATATCTTAATTCAGGCATTATTTTTTCACTTTTCTATACTTTTTCCATGCATAAAAGTAAGATTTTTAGCTGTGTTTTATTAAAATTCTGCTTATCAGGCCTAAATTTCAAAGACAATGGAAATGACTGATCTCTTCCGGAAGAAGAGAAAAAACAACACAAAACCAAACACCTCTCAAGTTCATTCTTCTCATGTACACAGTGACAAGGCTATTGCTGTCTTAGAATGGGTAGAGTGCAAAGCAAACACAGAAGGCTGCCCATACTCACTTAAAGACAATATGGCTTTCGAGAATCTGGGGCAACTACTTGGGGAAAGAAGATGTGTCAAGGTAATCACTTAGAAACATCTCTCATTATAAAAAGCATTGGTACTTAATGGAGGGGAAATCCTGAAATTACTGTACCTGTAGTTTCTGTGTCTACATCTGGTCTCCCAATTTCTGAAGTGTCTTTTACTGAAACACTTCTCAGCAAAGCTAACATTTAATAGGTTACCACTGGAGAAGCCAGTTGAAAAGAAGTCCTGGAAATACTTGGTTTATTTCCGCAGAGGGATACTTGTGTAACATGCCTTGAAAGTATTTATTTTTGTTGCTATTCCTTGCATTATTTGCCATATGGAATCACCAAAAAGGCAAATCAACATTTGGAGCATTAGGATACTATTTTCATATTTTACATAGATAACAAACAAACAAGAAGACTGTAGTCATACCCCAAGAACCTGTGATGCTTAGAGACAGCTTACTTTTTAAATGGATGATAGTAAAACATTACTAAGCCTTAATTTTCAAAAAGGTATAGCAGTCAAAAAAAGAAAACAAATGAAGACTTCCTCAAAATAAGTATTTGGCCTTTCAGATATACATAAAAAACAGCTTGGTGTGGAGAACACAGCAGTTTTCTTGTTTTCTGGGGACAGAGAAGATTTCTGGCATTCTGGCACTACAGGGTGAGTCATGAATGTGAGGTTGTTTGAGGCCTCCCAGTGGTGACCTCTCCTCATAAAATATCAAATGTCACCCAGATGTAATATTACTGTTGCCTTTTGTAGAAAATGTTTCCCAGCTCTTGGGGCACCCTGAATTGATGTTGGGTTGCAGGCATCCCTAAGATGTTGGTTTCCATGCACCGTTCTGCATGCATCTACAAAAAAATTTGCGTTGCATTAAACCTACGTTCAGTGACAGATGTTTTAGAAAAGTCATCTGAGTTTGTTTTGGTAGAGCCAAATTTAAAATTCTGAAAAAAAACAAAGTGATAAAAATGCAACTCTAATTCATACTCAGCATGTCTTCATAACCTGCATATTCTTATTTAGGATAAGATCCCACCTCTGTCTGTTTTTTATGTTTTAATGCAGATTCCCAGTAGAAATGCATCCAACAGCAGCCTCTCCTTTCCAATAGATTCCTCTGAATTGACAGACCTGTTGTCTCCTTATAAGATCTCCCAGGTTAAATGGTCTTCCTGTTGCTAACATCACTTTTGAAGGTGTTTTGATATTCGATAACTGTAATTTTGTAATTCCTAGTGTACTTTCAGCATTTATATAGATGAAATGTGCCATGTTGATAATACAGATCACAGGGCATTTGCAATTTTCCACCCTTCACACTTATACAATCTTACAGACCATAAGATTTGATAGGGAGCTGGAGTCAAGAATGGTGAGTTGTACAGTGGAAGACAGCTGTGGCATGCAGCATAAAGATGTGTACAATTGTGGGTTAAATTTTGCTGTTTCTGATGAGAACAGGCCCTTCAAAGACAGACCTAAAACATACTTTTGCATCAAATGTTTGAAACCGTACACAATTATCACCCCTCATTACATCTCTCTATAGGAAGCTGAGGGTTAGAATTCAATGAAATATCTTTTTTTTTTTTAATCATGAGCCACTGAACAGAAATGTTCTGAAGAACGTAACAGTATTCACAGGGGTTCTTATACATTTTCATATTTACAGCAAATACAGTGAATGGTCATTTGCAGACCACCTTTCTATTTAAGATTGAATACCATCTCTGTGGGAACTACAACAGCTGTTTACATAAATAAAATAATAGTGCCTGGATGTAATATTTTTAGTTCTTTAGAATAGGACTTGAAAGTTGTGTTTGAAGAGAAAGTTGCTGGATTATTAAGTCGGAATTATTTTGAGACTTCTGAATGTGTTTTGGAGACTGTTGTGCTATTTTACTGCAAGTTTGTCTTGAAAAGGGCTAAAAGATAGACAAAAGATAATAAAATATGAAAATTTTGGATATTGCTAATGCACAATCATATGTGTATATGCCTTTTCAAGATAATCAATTTGATCCATTTATCATCTGACTGATCTCAAACCCTCTGTGGTATTTTTGTTGTTGTTCTTGTTTGCTGCTGAAGCAGATGTGTATATTCAAAATTCCTCTACCACTGGTCCAACATTCCCAGTTTCAGCAGTGGATTTTTCTTACTGTGCCATCTATTCTGCTGCTACAAATTCAGACAAACTCAGGACTTCTGGCAGGGGAAAAAAGTGTCCTATTTTCAGCTTCTCTCTCTCTGTAGGAGACCAGTAAATCTTGCAAAAACACTTAGGCATGCTTTAAAGTTCATATTTTTCTGAGCAAGAAGTTTGTGGTAGGTAAAACAGCAGAAGAAGGGTTATATTGGATGTTTTTATGGGATGATTAATTCAAACTCTCAGAATTTCCTGTCCTGAGTGCTAAAAAACTTACTGAACATAAAAGTGTAAACAAGGTATGATGCAATAGTATTAAGTATCACTGCTCTTCTCCAAAGGTTCAGCAACAAGTTTTTCTCCAGTGTTAAATGTTCCTGTTTTCCTTCCTGCAGAAGAATAACAAATTAAATACTGTAGAATTTCCTCTGTTTGCATCACATTCTCCATGAGCAGTGTTTGAACTATAAAAGCTAACTCAAATTATAAAAATGCTGTAAATTTTCTTATACTAAAGTTTGCATTGATTTTGATGTTTCGACCATTGTCATTATTATTTTTCTCTTAAGTACTTACAAAACCTGATGTTTCCTAGTGTAATGTTTATATTTAGGACACACTTTTACATTTAACAGAACAGAGCTGAGGAGTAGCGGCTATTGATTTAAAGCCCTCACAGGTCTGTGTGAATCTCGGGAGCGAAGAGCATCCCGTGATACCAGAAGCTGGAGGGGTGAGGAGAGCGGGAGCTGTTGCTGGGCGTTCGGGGGTTGTTTCTCACGGCTGTGGCCGCCGGTTCGAGGCCGTGCTGCCCGGGGCACGCTGAGGGCTGAGCCCGCCGCTCCAGCGCCGCTCCCTCAGCGCGGCTCCGCTCCCGCCGGGCCCGGCCGCGCCACAGGTGCGGGCCCGCCCCGCCCCCGGCGCCTGCGCGCAGGCTCCGCCCGCGTGCCGACCCCGGCCCGGCCCCGGCCCCGCCGCACCTGAGCCCGCGGGCGGGACCGGGCACGGACAGACACACACACACACACAGACAGACGGACTACAGACCGACCTGCAGAAGAACGGGCGCGTCGGGCGAGCCGCGGGGCTCCGGCGGAGTTGCGCCGCGCTCGCTGCGGTCCGGCAGGAGCGGGGCTGCAGCGCCCGCCGGAGCCGCGCTGCCTCTGTCCCTCCCTCCCTCCCCGCGGCGGCTGCTGAGGTGAGCGCGGGCGGCGCGGGGCACCGGCGGGGACCTGGCTCCGTGTCACGGCGATGCGCGGCCGCAGCCCCGGAGCAGCCCGCCCGCTCCGCGGCCGCCGCCGGGCAAAGTTTGGCGGCCGGAGCCGCAGGTAGCGGGGCTCCCGGCGTGTGCTCCTGCCCGGGCGGCGAGCGCGCTGCCGGGCGCTTACCGGCGGCTCCGCAGCATCGCTTGTTTGCGGAAAGGATAAAGCGCGTCTCTAAATAGGTCAGGGGCTTCGGCAGCGCCGGGATTTGCGTAACGATTTTTGTTACGAGGGAAAGGTGCGGGGCTCCTGCTCCCGGGCTCCGAGGCTGGACCGAGCGCTGCTTTCCTGGCACACGGAGCGACTCTTTAAAAAGGAGTAGTTGCGTGAGCACAGCTCGGCTTTCTTGTTTTCTATATCCCGACGACTTCGGGAAAGTTAAATTTCTTCAGCAAAGGAGGAATTAACCCGCATGAAGGAGTCATCCTTGATGAGCTAATTACGCGTGGTGAGTGCAAGTGCTTTGCATCGCAAGCCCGTGGACGATGATGGTATGCTTAAAATTTTAAAGTTTATGTCCTGGTGACAATATTTCCAAATATGCAGAGGAGAGTTAGGTGCAAGATTGTATTTTCTGCAGCTATAGCAAGAAATGCCCTTGTTTCAGAGGAATTGTCAGAATATTCATGCCTGTGTGAAGCCTTAGGTTTGTTTTCTCTTGTTTTTGACTCCTTTCCAAACTTGGGAACTCTTTTCATGGGTTTCAGAGGTTGTGCGTTTGGCATTAGATCTGTACTGTTAAACTTGAGTGGGAAATCTATAAATGGAAAAGTTAGAGAAGTGTAGCACAGGGAGCCCTCAGAAGTTTCGATAAATCTTCAAAAGACAATTGAACTGCAGCTAACTACCAGTTATGGGAGGAGGGAGATGATAGTTTTATTTCTGTACTCTCTGCTGTTGCTTTAGTGCTGCCTTGTACAAAGTATAAAAATGAGCTGCAAAAGAAGTACTCTTGCTGTCAAGAACCTGTTATGTTTTCTTATCTGAACGGAATGTAACATGAAACAGTAGTGCAAAACCCTGAAGTCACTGGGGATGCAGCTGTGTGATTGCTGCAGGTGTGGCTCAAGCACTGCTGCTGCAGGTCCAGAAGGAGAGGCAATGGCAGGATACGGGTGGGATGCTCAGGCTCCTGGATTCAGGGAGAACGTGCTCTTTGAAGCTTCTGCCTCTCGTGGCAGCATTGTGCTCTCCAGTGGATGCAGCCACCCTCTGCCCGGTTACTGCAGTTCTGAAAACAAGGAAAAGCTGTCTCTTTGTGTAATCCAGAGCTGACACTAGACTGCTGTGAATGGGCTATGCTGCTTCTCCTTTTCCAAAGAAGTAATCCTGCTGCTCCCTTCAGGAGTAGCTAGAGTCTTCTACTCCTTTCACCAGGTTAGTAGACTGCTTAAGGGGAGGGACAGTGATTTTCTTATGCTTTGTTTCTAGGGCAGTCCTCTATAGTTGCAAACTTTTTTGCTGGTGTTTGGTCTTGCCAAATTGATTTTTTGTACCTCAGACCTTTTCCAGTGGATGGGTATTGATATGCTTGTGTGAAATCTGAAGGCAGAAGATAAACCAGTAGGTAGTTATGACACTGGTCACATTAATAACTTCTTTTTTTTTTTTAATTGTTTGGCTTAACAACCCACAAGGTAGTAAGAAATTAGAAAGGAAACTATCCTCTTTACAGGGCGTTTTCACTCAGTTATGAAGGTCTTACATTTTTTTTTCCCCCAGTGAATTATATAGCAGATGCTTGGTTAAATCTAAAAATATTAACAAAACCCAGCAGGTGTCAAGATACTGTGCTGACTTGCCTCTTCCTGTACTAATGGGAGCTGTCCATCCCTCCTGTGCTCCCTCTGCACTGCACACTCTCTCACAAGGGATCAATATACTCACACCAGCAGCTATTTCTCTTAACTGACTGTTCTTCACTGTCTGCATTTTTTTAAAATCTTTTGGATTTCCTCAGATATCTTCCTCCTCAAGTACAGTTGCTCAGGGATAAGTATGAATAAAAGCAGCAAAAGGGGCCTTGTGAAGATAACCTTTTGGGGGAGTGTAGGCTTGTTAGTTAATTAGCTCTATGAAGTCCTAAGATTTTAAAGAGCAATGAGGATTACTGCATAAAACATAACAGATGTTTTACAGCTCTTGCAGTTTTTTCTCTTCAGGTTATCGCAAGGGATTGTGGTTTGAGAATATTTGCTCTCTAAGTTTGAGAATTTATGAAATGGGGCATTCCTGTTAGTGTCAAAAGGAGCATATGGCACAGTTGTGGTAGTCTCAAATCTAAAGCATTCATCGGGCTGTGTTGGGATGTAGCAGAGTACAAACTGGAGTGCAAGGTGCTCTCTGGTGTACTGAAATACCCTGCAAAGCTCAGGTCATCTGTAGTTAATGGGAAGAAAAGATGACTTTGCAGTCTGAATAGCTTGCTTTCTGAAATTCTGCTCTTACTTTGTAATATGTCTTAAGCCCTTTGGAATTCCTTGAATGACAACTTGCAGCAGATAAATATTTTGGTTCTGTAACTTTTGCATTGCATTCAGAAAATTGTAGTACTTAATATATGTCACCCATCAAGATACAATTTGGAATATTGTATCTTGTGTTGTATCTTATCTTGCTTCAATTACCTCTGATACAGTGAAGGTAGAGGCAGATGTTAAATGCCATAATACCCCAGTTAACAAAGGAGGAATTTCCCCAGATCCATAGAATGCACTTGAATATTTTATCCTCAGGCTGATGAATGTACAGAGTTGAAAGAATTACAGGAACTTCACTCTCCTGTGTGACTGTAACATCCCTCTGGCTGCACAGGTTACTAGATTTTCACCACATACACTGCTTGCCTAACTACAGATGCAGCTCAAATGTTGATTGAAAGGCTATTTTCTATTGTTATTTTGCCTACATGTGAAAAAGGTACAGGTTCTCTTCAAAGGTGAAATTTTTCTTTTTACTGCAGTTTCACAGAATATGCATGATCTTAAAATAGGAAGTTTATGGTTTTCATTATTTAACAAAGGCCAATGTTTTAAAAACAAAACATCTAAAACTTATTGAAAACTTGTGTCCTAAGGATTTTAAAAAATGTTTTTTCACAACATTAACAAATTTTCTGGTTTTATGTAATTTACAAAGCAAGCAGGGTAATTATGGCAAAAATTGTCTCTGCGCTGTGCAGTCATTTGATGTCATTCTATATTGTTGGAGAAAGTACTGCCAAAGAGTACCTAGTATTCTAACACAGTTGCATTCAGTGAGGACACTGAATATTATTAAGTAAGCATTACTTAATTTATGTTATATGTAGTATGTTGGTAAAAATAACAAAATACTTGGTAATTTCTTCTGGTATAAGGTATCTTTTAGTGCTAGGATGTGAGGTCTTACTTGGTTTGCCACAAATAAAACCTTTTCTTCTGATGCTCTGCAATGCATCACGTTCCATGAAATTATGCTAATGTTTCCCAGAGTGATTAATCATGCCCATTAACTTTACACATTTTTTATTTTTCCTAAGTGATCGCTGTCCTCAGATCATGTGCAATAATTCTTTTCAATTTCTCAAATGTGCAGCTTAGAGCTTTAACACATTGTACATTTTACATGCAACTGTGATTCTTCTTATATATTAGCTAAAGCCGGCATTGCTTTCTATAAACATATTAATTGGCATGTTAAAAATTCATTAGACAACCTGAGCTTCCGAGGCTTGTAAAAATAGAAGCCTTGTAAACCAATCTTACTATATCAGTGCAGCCCCAGTCTGTTGCTTATCAATATTGGTACCTTAACAATTTGCTGCTGCTGAACTACCAGACAGCTCTTGTAATGACAGGTGATGCCAATACACAGTGAGGCATGTTACAACTGTGCTATTTACATTATTAATGATTGTTTGAATATGAGCAAGTTAACCTGTAAGGAAAACACTGTTACTGCTTCTCTCCTCAAAAATTATTGAATAAAACTTTGTTTATTGCAGCAACTTTTTTTGGTTATTAAACATTTATAATAAGGAATTTAAGAGGGAGCAGTATCTAGACATGAGTACAAGCAGTAACTTTAGACAGTTGAAGTCCTTTTTACATCACTTTATATATCTACATGTTTTTCACCTTCATAGCCTTATGTAACAAAAACATAAATGTTTCACAAGTTTTAAAATGTTGCAAGATTGCATTGAACACAGAAATGGCATTAAATAGGTTTCAGTTTACAAACAAATGAAATGCACTTTCTTTGTGACAGAATGCAGGTCCTTGGTTCACAGTTTTCTACACCTGGTAACTTTCTGTGGGATGGGATGATGTGTTGTGGTATTTGTGAGATGCTGTGAGTTTTTCATTACTTTCTGCTTCTCCTGGCAAACTGTTTGGTGCAGACATGCCAGTGCTGAAAGTATGGGCACACCTGCAGCTCAGTCAGTCATTTTGCATGTGAGGTAGGTTAATCTTGTCTCCTAGAGCACACTGATTGACACTGAGAGATGTCTCACAGACTCCTGCAAGCAAGGCTCGAAGCCAGTCTGCTCTGTTACAGGATCCGCTACTCGCACCTGTGTGGCAGGGAAAGTGATCCTTAAGACTAAGGTAAGGCTTGTGTGTAAAGGAAGACTGTGTAACTACTTACTGCAGGCACTGAGGAACAGCGACTGAAATGGCAGCATTCAGGTCAGGAGAGCAAAGTGAAATTAACTTGCAGTGAAACTTGAATCATATTATGACTTCAAAAAGAAAGTTTTCTTCATTTTGTTGTTTATTTTTCTGAGACATTGTATATTTATGGTTTATGAGGCTGTTGTAACATCATGGCAGTCAGCCTGCTGCCATTCTACAACCACTGTGGTCTCATACTGAGTAGTTCCTAATTGAGTTATTTACTGGGGACTGGTGTAGTGCTCTTTTCTAGCAGAGGCTGTGCTCCAATGAATCTTTAACACTTCTCAGCATTACTGAACTTGTAAGATCTAATGAGTTTATAACACAACTGATTATGATGGTTGCTCTTTCTATATGTACTTGTGCAGGTAAAGCACAGAAAGCTAGACATATGGGAGCAGGGTTTGTTTAACAACACATGCGGTTGTATTTTAATTTGACACTTCTCAGTGCATCCCATTTAGATATAGTAGACTACCAGGTGTCATTAGTCCTAATATAATTTGATACAATTTCAAAGATTAATTAGGTTAAGAGTCAGTGGTGTGGCAGGCAACATTAGTATCGTCTGCTTCAAAATGAAAACGAGGGAAAAAGTATAATGTGATTTTAATGTCAGCTAGTTTACATTTTACAGTGTCCAATTGTATCTGTCATAATTTTGATTAAAAAGAAGCTTGTTTTCCTAAGCCAGGAAAAAAAGTTTGAGCATTAAGACTCTTTTTTAAGGTGTATTCCAGAGAAAATTAATTTGGGTAAGATACTAAGTAAACACCTTCAAAGTTCTTACTCTGCCCTGAGCAGCAAGACTTTCAAAGCTGATGCAGGAACCTCCTAATGGGATTTTATAATGAAAATCCTAATAAAAGCTAGCAGAGGAGTATCTAGTCTCTTTCTTTGCATGACTGCATGTGACCAAAAAAAGTAATTGCATAATCTTTCTTCCTTTGGCCACCTGCTAATAACTGGATGCTGAATCTTTGACTTGAAATTGCAAATGCCTGTGTGTCTAGGTGCATTTCATCTTTTTGTTCAAATGAGATTATTTAATATGTTACAATTAAGAAAACCCCTTAGGAATCTGCATCAAAAATTATGGACAAGATTCAGCCTTAGTCTGTTTCTGCAGTCTGTCTGCAATGCAGGTGCAGTGTATGCCAGACATATGCTTGTTTGGTAGATTGTGGGGTCTCTGCATAGTCAGTACCATGTTTGATGCTTATCTTGGTCATTTGTTAATCAGAGAATAAGAATACCAATATTTTTAAACCTCAAGCAAAGAGTTGAAGACTTGCAAAGTTAAGGATGTGAAAACCAGGAGATGCAATACAACCTTAGTGGGTCTGTTAGTAGGCATAATCAAGAGTAACTTTTGGTTTTTTTTCACCACACTTTGTGCATAACATGGGTAATATGTGCTTCAACAATAGTAAAAGAAATTTGAGAAATCTTTGCAACACTTCCATTATAGAAATAAAAGAGCATTTTCCTGACATTAAGGGAAACTTCAGCACAGAGAGGGGTCTTCAGCTATGTTAATGCCTGGGCTGAGTCCTGGGGTCTGGTGCATCAGCCCTCAGAACAATGTAGGGTGTGCTCACAGCAGAACTGTCATCTTGAGCAGCAACTCTATCAGCTCCAGCCTGCAGTTCTCCACTCAAGCTCCCAGGAAAGTTGTGTGCTAGTAGTGAGTGATTTAAGCAACTTGCCAAGCATTTCTAGCAGCTCTGTGGTGAAGCCCAGGCTGCGGATAGATTCTGCACTGCAGCATGTAAGTGCCTCAACAGTGAGTGAATCTTTTTCTCTTGCAGTCTCCAGCTTTTTTTACAGTTTCTGCAGCAAATTAGATTTTGGTTTTTTTTTTTTTTTTAAATGAGGTAGCTGTTCTCATTACTTTGATTGTCTTGACTGATCTTCAGTCTGTGAGGGGTGGGAAAATATGATCTTGAAATTTAAGGAGCCTATTAGTTGGGTTTCTTTAAAAAAAAAAGCTATTCTGCCCTAAGGAATCATGGTAAGTCTCGAATTTTTTCATCAGTCAATGATTTTCAAATTGTCAAAACTAGAGCCCGGCTTCTGGACCTGCTGAAATGATTGAAGAAATAAATGTTTTGTTATGTGGAGTAGCAGTAGAGGCTTAACATGCTTTGTGTTTCACTGGTACTTGCTCAGGTATTGTCAGATTCCACTCTGGAGAATTTCACATTCTTCAGACAGTTGACATCACCTGGTGGTGGCATGTTGTTGGAGTGTAAAAGATCTGGAGAAACTGTGCTATTGAAAGAACCCCGTGGACCTCTCTTATGTGTTATTTAGTTCTCAGAAGCTTTTCACCTTTTTTTCTTTTTTTTAACTATAAATTAGAATATTGATCAAATTTCTGTATCACAGTTTTTCAAGAAAGGATCTGACTTTTTTCTCTTTTAAAGTTGAATATCTAGACCTTGAGCAAGGATGGGAGAATTTCCTTCATGTTCAGAGGGGAAGATTTACACTAACCCGATTTGGCGAATGTTTAAAAATAAAGGAAGTGCGTTAAACCCCAGAAAACACAAGGCAGAGGGGCTGCAGGGAGGCTGTGGCTGCCAGGGGCATGTGGGGTTTGTAATCTCCACGTGCAGCACCACGGCTGCTTCCTGCCTCACACAGGGATCAGAGGGCTCTTCTGCCATGTGCTTCTGATGACTATGGGAATTGTCACGGGCAGTGAGGAGCCAACATCATGTTCCATGCTGAGCATGGGGGCTTGGCAGGTTTGCTTTTGTATGCTTCTGCCATATAAATGCCTTTGTAATATCAACATGATGGAGCGGCTTATGTTTTTACAGAGCTGGAGATCACATTTTGTGTGACACAATCAAAGTTTTGAATGTTTCTGATTATGTATCTTTTTACTATACATATATGTTCTTGAATTGATTTCCTGTCGTTTATTGTTGCTACTATTGTATGACTTCTTCCATCTGTGAGAACGACTTGTTGAAAAAATCTGATTTATTTTTAAATTTCTTATGAGGTTGAAGTAGCTGACTCTGGGCCGCAGAAGTACTTTATGTTGTTTAAAAGGATCATTTCAGCTTGAATTTCCAAATGGACTAGTTTATAAAACCCAGCCCTGCTGCTTTTTAAAATTTGTCAGAATCTCTCTAAAATGCTTGTTACTAGGATTTGTATTTAATATTTTTCCATAAAGCCATAGGCAGAACTTAATTCACTTATCAAAGTGCTGCCAAATGCTTTTCAGAATTAGTAGTGAATATTAAAAACTTACTTGAGATTGCTTTGGATCTTCCAGGTTTCAGGAGTATGAGCTGTGGTTTTTGTGGGCTGACTGCAAGCAGCCCTGCCTGGTCCCTGTCACTTCTGAGCATCCTCTATTCTTGCCTCTTTGCTGTCCCCTCAGGCAGCTGGAATGCCTTAGTCTTTGGGCTTTCCTTCAGTAGCTATATTTCTTGGCTCTTCTAATTTCTTGACTCCTGTGTTGCTTTGTTGAATTTAGTATTTGTCCTAACTATGTATTTGACCCATGCCCCTCTTCCTGACTGCAGCTTAATGCAGCAGATTTCAAGAGTGGCCAACAACTTGAAGAGTTTTTTGGAATATCCCAGTAAAATATGAATCACCTTATGGATGGTGTCCCATTTTTAATGAAAATTCTTTTGCGCCCTTTTTCCAGTCAGTGAAGCCTGAAATAAAAGTTTAACTTAATAAATTCACACACCCTTTTTAAATTTTATATTTAATAGAAAAAAAGAAAAATTCTCTTTAAAAATAAAGCTCACTTGTCAAATTTGGGTATAATTTAGAGTGCAAAGCCATTTGTTCTTCCTTTTCTAAAGGTATTTAGGGGGAAACCACAGTTGGGAAAATGGAGTGTAAGACTACTATATAAGCACTTGGCTATTCCTTGCAGTTACACATTGAGACTGATGAATATGTATATTTAAAAAATAAATTTATATTGGCAATGATTACTCTGAGGTACATTCTCTCGCATTTGATGAACTGCTTTAGTAGCTACAATTATTAGATTTCTGAAAAGAAGGCGAAGAAGGAATAGGAGTTGAACATATATATGCATATATCTGTTCAATTAAAATTTTTTTAGAGGAAAAAGCTCTTGGAATTACAGGACCATCCTTGTGCTCTGTTTGCATATGGCCTCGGTGTAACAAGTTTCTCACCTATGAATGGGTGCTCTAGGTGTCAGGGTAATATTATGCATACTTAAGAGCCCTCTTGGGTTGTGAGGTGTATATATTTCACTTAACATCTCTGCATCAGATTTACCTCTATCCCTTCAAAGAAGAGCTTTTCTGACATAATTGCATTGACTTAGAAATCTGTTATCAGGAAATGGATTTTTATTTTTTTTCCCAAATAAATATTTCCTTATTGGTAAAGGAATTCTGTAAATAGCCTGAAATGTTTGCACTGAAGTTTAAGGGCTAGATTTAGATACGTTTGTATCTGGTGTATGTGAATTTCTGTATTCAGAAGCATAGAAGTTGATACTGATTAGAAAAGGATTTAAGTTTAAAGACTGTATACAAGACTGCACTGCAATATAAGGCAGAATGATCTGTTATTAAAAAGGAAAAAAAGGTGAGTCAGGGTTTCATGGGGCTTCCCTGCAAGGAAATTAAATATTGATGTTTTTCAGGTAGCAGTGCTCAGCTCTTAGAGAAAATACCTATCTGCTGGAAACATCTTTTAATATTTTAGAATATATTATACAAAGTATGGCTAATTTTGGAGTTGTCTGATATGCAACAATGCAGAATTTTATGCTTAGGTGACTCTTTAATTAGCTCTCATTCTGTCTCACATGATTTATAGTATCATGATTCCAATGTAAAAAGGATATATGACTTAATGACGCAGAAAGCTGCAATGGCTTCACACCTCTAGCTGTTTAATGGTTTCCTGGAGGTAGGGGAATGGTTGTGCTGCAGAAGAAGCTGTAAGCATCTCCTCATTTATTATGGCAAGGACGGAACAGTCCACGTTGCTGTGACTTACAGTTGTTTGCCTCTTTGTCACAAACACAATTCATTAGAGTGAAGAGGGAATGTGACTATTCCATAAAGCATAAAAACAGCAGGTAAAGTAAGAAATGTAATCTTTCTTGCTCAAACTGAGTTTAGTGCAGTTCTTTGACATATGTGGAATCTAAATTTTTCTTGAGCCTAGAGAAATAGAATTTCAGTGTGATATAATTTCAATAATGGGCTGTAAAACCCTTAGTGGCCAGCTGTTTTTCTTAGCTAAGGAATTTGGCGAGGTGTTTTCCAAATTGCTACTCTGAACAATACAAATAAGTTTTTACAAGAAAGAGGCGATTTTTGCTGTATTACTCTTACACCGTAAGTTTCTCTAATTGTGCTTCTGTTAGTTTCACACGTTTGTCTTTACAGCATCTTTGATATAGGGGCTCTGATTTTCCTAATACCAATACTGTAAATTCAAATCTGTTAATTCTGGATTCTTAATAGTTTAAGTGGTCTAAGCATGGCTTCTGCAATGAAAGGGGAAAAGAAACAGGGATATCAGAGAAATTAACTGCCTTCAGCCTTCTTTGGACCTCCAGAAACAATTTGGTTTCTATTTGGGGCAGCAGCTTTCAGTAATTACTGTTGGGAAGCCTCTGAAATCAGAATGAAGCCTTTTTATTTTATTTTATTTTTTAACTGTGCAGCTGTATGGTGTTAAAGAATTCCCACCTTCTGCCAAGAGTACGGTAACATTACAGGTACGTTTCTGGTACCTGTGTCTGATGCAAACACACATTTATTTCTGAATCTGATGTGATCTCTATCCATTTCCTGCTTACTTCAGAAAGTGACCATTCCTTATTTAGCTTGTGGTCCTATAGAGATAGGACCCAACAAAGCTAGAACTATAGATAGCTGTGGACCCACAAAAACTAGAACCTTTCCTGGCTTGCATCTGAGGGCTGAGGTTTGCTCTTAGAGTTTTGTAGGTACATCTCCCTTTCCTCATTCTCTTCCTCTTTCTTTTTTCTTATTTTTTTTTTTCTCTTGTGAAGTTTGGACTTGCTGCTATTAATCTGCTAGAATCTGCTACTACCTTTTCAGTTTATAAATGAACTACTGAGTTTGTAAGTGAAGACTATTACCTCCTCCCATGATAGGAGATGTGGTTTCTGACATAAATTCTGGGGTTCTCACAGAGAAATTTTTTGCTGTTGCCAGGTGTTTTTTGATTAAATAAAGATTTGTAGAATGTACAAATTTAGTACTTCCTTCAAAAGCCTGGCTACTTTCTCACATTCATAAAATTTCTTTCAGTGTTTCTGGACTTCACAGTCTCTTCTGGAACCAGCAGTCTTTGGGACAGCTGTTCCAGGAATTTTTAGGTATCTGGGGAAAACATAACAACACTCCCCCTTTTTCCAGTCTCCTCTAAGCACTTGCAATGGCTATAATTGTGGAAGTGGGCTGTGCAAGTTATTGTTGAATTTGGCTTTTGGACTCTCATATGGTCCCTTTAAATGTCAGTAAAAGAGAAAGTGTGCTTTGCTGTTTTACAATTGCAGTTTGTGCTTACTTCAACTTTGCAGTTAAACACAAATACAGTATTCAAAGAATTATGCAACTTTATGAGGTTCTGGTAGAGTTTGAGAAATTAGTGAAAAACAAAGATTACTGCCCTTGGAAAGCTAGATCAGTCCTCTGTATTTGGTAGTTTGTTAGGTTATAATTTCGGAAGTGAATTATAGATGCTCTCCCAGCACTTTTGAAATTGTCGCAACTTCTGGGAAATCTCAAACACGCCGTGGTTTCTGCTGGACCTTTCAAGGAGGCTGGTTTGTAATGTGTAATGGGGATCTTGCTCAAAGTACAAGGAACATTACAAGGGCCATTTTCAGAGTAGAGTAAGGAGTATACATGGCATACACAGAATAATCCTGGAGGCTTTTTAAAGGTTTTTGTGTCAGCGTGTGACTCTGTTTTAAACCAGAATTTTGGCAGTGGTGGTGGTTCCTGATTCTCTGTGTGTGTGTGAGCTCACTCATCACTGCAAGGTAGGCTGAGGTCACCTACTGAGAGCGGCACTGCCTGTGAATGAGGGCACCATAAGAAAGTGAAATTTTGCTTAGTTAATGACCTAAATTAGAAAGAGTTTTACTTAAAATGAAATACAAGCACCTGTGTTGAGGTATTTTAAGTAAACACATTTCTATTTGTGTATGTTAATGGCTACAGATGCTATTAAGATGATCTAACATTTTTTCTTTGGCAATGTTTTATCCAATTCTGAGTTGTCCTGGCTTAACTTTGAATATGATCAGTTCTATTTTACACAGTGGTATGTTTTGTAGGGAGTTGGCATTTTTGTCAGTAAGAAATATATATGTTGGTAAATATGTGACAATAAAATGGTGACACCGATAATACCTTTATGTACAAAGCTGTGTTCATGCTTGTTGTCACTATGAGATTATTACTGAACTATTCAACTGTTTTTATTTCCAACTCTGGCATTTTTTGCAGTACAACTAGATTGATGTACTTGGCTCCAGTCATGCATCTATAGTGAGGGCTGCTCCTCTTCTAGGGGCATGGTTGCATGGTCACTGATACACCTGTGCAGAAGCATTTGTGAGATCAGAGCCTAAGCATATTACTGCTAAATGTAATTAGATGCTAGTCTCACCCTGCAGCACAACTGCTTCCAAGTGTCACTCAAGATTAACCGAAGAACAGGAATGATTAAGGACACTTTACCTACTGAATATTTGGAAAACCATTCTGAGGAGGCAGGCTTTAAATATTGATACCCAGGGACTGTGAGCCACTACTGAACATGTAATTCCCTACTGAAAAAATGAGATTTAAAATGTTCTTCTTTGCTGAGTCTTATTTTTAAAAATAATTATTTTTTGTGAAATAATTTGATCAAAAATTAGTATCTATATATTGGTATATTGATTGTTTTGCTGCTGATTTTGCTGAGTGGTGGTGTTTGCTAATAAATCTTTGTTCTTTGTATAAGAAATTTGAAATGAGTATCTAAAAGGTAGGGTCAGTATGATCAAATCAAGTGTTTCTCAAGTTGAATGAAATATTGTATTAAAATGGCAAATAATGGATGCCATACTGGCCCTGTTTACGCTTGCTATGTTTTAGGAACCTTGGGATTAGTGTTTATCTGTCCCATAAAGGACACAAATCATTTAGATTAGAAGTAATCTGATTGTATTGAAGTACAAATTATAGCACAAAGGCCATTCAAGTGGGTTAAGTGACCAGGGTTGGTAAACACCATATGACTGCTGATTGGTCGATGAAAGAGTATTAACTGAAAGATAATGATGGATTTTAATCCAAATCTCTAAAGCGCAACAGCTGTAGTTCCCAAATGAGTTCACTCACTGACAGAGTTTTAGGACACTGATTTATTTGTTCCTATTTTTCTTGCACCACAATTACTTTGAAAAATTACTTATTTTTCCTGTATAGAATATAGCTATTCCACACAGCTTTCTTAGATTAGATTTCTCTTCTACTTTCAGTGAGTTCATTATGATTCTTTTGCATTTTATGTTGGAGAAATTGCAGGTTTTTTATTTCAGTGTTCTGCAGTATGCTAGGGTGAATTGTTAGGGTGACTTGGTTTAGGAAATTCAGCTGAGGTCCTTTTTTTTAATGTCTTTTATGAACATAGTATGAAATCTCATTAAGTATTAAAAAAAAACGGCAAACTGGTATTCCATATGAACTTATTTTCAGAACACTTACTGATGTTAATGCCTAATGCTTATCACTGATAATGAATTACATGTATTTGTGTAATTTTATTTATTTCAGAGTGCCTATATACAACTTAAAAAATGGAACGTGCATAAAAATGACATTATAGTATCCTAAGAGTGAGAAATGGAAGCTGTATAGGACCACAATGGAACATTGTTTAGGATTTGAAATTAAAAATGTGGGTAGACTGTATTTATTAATGACTTCAGTGTTGGGACAGTACTACCTTTTTATGGGTTGTTGTTGACATAAGGACTTTGGTGGGAAAGTTTCATATTTTCTCAAGTCTTCCCCTCAAATTTGTGCTTGCCCTGAAATAAGAGTGTTCATTAAAGGAATCAGATGAATGTCTTCAAAAAGAAAGTAATTTAACTTTGTGGTTTTCCTGGTCCATCTGTCTATTTGCTATTACAAGGTCAAGAAGAGACCAGATGAAGTGGTACTTAATTATTGTTTACAGTCTAAATAGTCAAACATATGAAAAATTGTTAAAGTTCTTCAGAGTGATACTGTTTTGTCTTGTCTGTCTTTGTATCTAAAAAATGTGTGTGATAAAACCATTCCTCTGTTGTTATTCAGGATTTATTTAGATAATGTAGACATGCCAGGAGCAGGCATTATATCAGCCTGTGTACTGTCCCTACAGATTGTTTAGAGAGCAAGAATGGAGTCATTAGTACCTAAGTCATGTTTTGTCCTTTTGATGTGGACACATCTAATGCTATAAATAGTGTCAGTAGGTATGGAACTTTTCCTTTGGATTCACAGTATAATTCAAAATGCAACTAGGAAAACTGCCTGGTAAAGAGGCTAAGTCCTTTATATCCATTCCTTTGTAAGGATATTTTGGTATATCTCTGAACTCTACTTGCTTTCCTAGAGGAAATCTACTGCTATGGCATATGAGTGTTTCTGCTAACAGTTGAACTAGGCTTTCTCCATTCATTTGTTAGCTAAGAACTGATAAATGCTTAAAAATAATAATGTGGCATTTAATTGACCATTTGTCCTGATGATTGAATTGGCCATTTTGCATAAGCAGAATTAATTACAATAGCTGTGAACTCTCATTTAATTGCCATACCTAAGGAAGTATAATTAAATAAAAATTTCATTTGTATATTGTTTAGAATGAAATAGTGATTCCTAACCTTTCTGCTTTTCAGGGATAAGGGAGCATTAATGATGCAGTTGCAAAATTGATGAGTGTCCCTTGGAGTTCAGGAAACTGATTTAATTAACACTCTTGATGATTTCACACTGACATGGGTGCAGAGAAGAGTTCTGGCCAGGGAAAAGCAGATCCTGTTTTGCTATGGGGAGACTTCCTTAGTCTTGGAAAATAAAGGAATTATATTATCATAGGGTATTTTGGATTTGAAGGGACCTTAAAGGTCATCAAGTTCCTACCCCCTGCTGTGGACAGGGACACCTTCCCCCAGATCAAGATGCTCAGAGCCCCATCCAATCTGGCCTTGAACACTTGCAGGGACAGGGCATCCACAGATTCTCTTGGCAACTTGTGCCAGAGCCTCACCACTCTTATAGTGAAGCAGTTTAGATTATAACTAGTCTACTAATTATAATTACCTTCTTTCAGTTTAAAGTCATTACCCCATATCCTGTCACTACATGCCCTTGTAAAAACAGGGAGGTTGTGGGAACACAGGGGAAGACAAAACACTTGTCTTCTGATGGATTTATGGACTGAAACATTTTTTTCCCTATTATGAACAAATAGGGAAAAAGAAATTAAACCATCAGCCAGGGTTGACACAAAATCAGTGCCTGGACTGTATGACTGAATACATGCTTGATTGTTCAGGGTTTGTCCTGGAGGAAGTACATGAGGACTAGAATTTAGGTTTGGTTTTGTTTGAGCTTTGTTTTTTTAAGTCTTATGTTTCTTACAGTGATAAAGCATAGCAGCAGTCCAGACCTTGATCAAGTGCATGGCTGAGAGAAGATAAATGCTCCTGCCTAAACATTGTCAGTTCTGAACATTCAAAAATCACCCCAGATCTAGAAGAAAATTGAAATTGGTTTCTGTTTAATTCCCTTCTAGTTTTTGAGCCTTTAGGGTTCATGTTTTCAGTCAGCTCTGCCAGGATTAGAAGGATATTTAAAAAGCTAGAGTTCCTGGGGATTTTTATGACTGCATGACCCAGGCTTAAGAAAAATGCCTAAGACTGCAAGATATAATTCTGAGAGCTAGCTGCCCTGAATTTGTGAGTGGAGAGTCATAAGCAGAGGGGACATCAGATTGATAACTTGGATTTTACTAAGTGAACCTTTCCAAATGTTTCATATTTAAAACCTCATATTTGAATATGAGGTTTTGATGTCAACCCAGGAGGAATATTCAACCTGCTGTGTCTTTTAAGGCAGTAAGTGTGTTTAAAACTGTCTTTAACAGAAAGTGTGTTCAGTTATCAGCTATTCAGAAGAAGACAACTTTAGCACAGATCAACTCAGTAAACCAGTGTGAGAGAGAAAGATCTTTGTTAATTGGAGGATTTAATAAAATAATTTTTTATTAAAAGGATGTTTTTGTGTTACAAAATCAACTGTCTGCACATCAGAAAAAGAAGGGGTTTTAAAAAATATCTTTATTAATAAAATGTTGAGGAAATTTAAGGCTACCAAATGTCTCCAGGGAATGTGACAGCTCGGACAAGGGAGAGAGCTACTGAAATAAGGCATAAAAGTCAGCTTTACTGCAGTCTTAAAAAAGGCTTTGAAAAGTGAATGACTGGAGAGAAATTTCTCCTGAGAATAAAATGGGCTTCTGAAAGATAACTTGAGCTAAAAATGCTTAAGTAAAAGCTTCTCGTTGTGTACCTCAGCATTTTCTAGTGTAAAATATATATATTCTGCTCATGCTTTCATCTTCCTGGGGGTCATATTTATTCAGAGGAGATTAACGGACTATTTTCCATGTGATTGCCATCATCAGAAGTTTATACCTCTGTAAAATGATTTTTTTTTTACTTTTTAGGGGAACAGTATGCATGAATTTCTGTGAAGACTTCAAATAGATAGTTGTAAAATGACAAGTGGAATGATTTTTATATCCCTGAGCAGGTGCCAACCTTGTATTCTATGCAGGATGGCAGCACAAGGCTCACTGTGACTTGTATAGTTTGATGACAGATCTTTTTGTCTTAAATATCTGGTATTTAGTTTTAAATGCATTTATGATTACCTGGCCAAAGTGTTCTACAGAGAGCTGCACTAGGATCATTGATTAGTGAACTCTGCAGTAGAGGAAGCAGTCTGGGATGATTTAAAACAGCTGACAGTTCTACAAACACTCATTTGAAAAGGGGCAAGCAAACGTGCTTAAGGAGCTTGGAAAAGCTACCTTGTTGCCCCTCATTGCCTCTGGCTGAGTGTCCTGTAGGTTTCCAGGTGGTTTGGGTTTTTTCCTTAGATAGTTCCTGCTTTTTCTCAGGAGCTAAGCTGTCATTTGCAGATGATTGACATACTCTGTTGCTCTGCCCTTCATGGTCTGAATGCTGGAGGAGGTGATGCACTTGTGCTGGGCTGGAGGAACTCCTTGAGCATTTGCTCTGGGGCTCCTGGAGGATCTCTGCAGGTGCAGCCACAGGGGCTGTAGTGCTGGGGACAGTGTAGGGCCCCTGCAGAGACCTTTGCAACCCCTCTCCCTCATTACTGTGCAGTACAGACTTTGGTGATCTCTCTCCTTTGTGTCCTGTTCTTCTGATCTTAATGATTTAAAGGCAATTTGTCCATATCTTGAAATTTTGCTTCTTAAGGTTTCAGCTTAAACAATGCTTTTTTTCATCCAAGCAGACCATGATATAACCTTTATATTTGTGCAAGGGTTAATTGCCTGCCTGAGAGAGGTTTTCATGTACCTGGTGATTTAAAAAGATTGGACAAATGCTTCTGTGGATGTATTTTTCTATTTTCTCTGCTTGCATTAGATATTTATCAATGTACAAAAATAAATTCCATTAGATAATTTAAAAAGAATGCATACAATTATTTTATATATTTTCCTAATTTTTATATGTATTCCTAATAGTTGTTATTGGGGAAATGGCTGTATTTTCTATTAACCATGTATAAATTTATATGACACATGAAGTGAGTTTATGCTGGCTGTGAAGCAGGCGGAAGATATCATACTAGTTCTGCTTTTTAATTGTCTTTTCCTTCTTCTATGTATATATAATATGTTAGTGCATGAGCAGGAAGATAAGAAGACTCCACAGAGAGGACAGGAAAAAAATTGGAGCTGGGCAAGAACTGATGGAGGAACCAGCAATCAAATGATAACAGTATCATTTTGTAAATGATCACAAGAAAAGGAGGCAGAAAACATCCTGTTGGCAAGAAAGAAAAGTCCTAATTTTTTTTTTTCAGGCTAGGGAAAACTGTAAGTTCTGCAGAATTGTTTCTTGGTCTCAGGTTCCCTCTGAACTTGTGGGCCATATGTGCCTTTTGCTGCTGATCACAGTAAGAATCCTTAGCTGCTCCCAGGTCGGTAGGTGGAAGCAGCAGAACATTGTAACTTGTTCTTAATTTACTGTGTCTTCTACAGTGCAACTTCCTCTTATTTTATTGGGCAGTTAGAGAGCTATAACCTCCTGGTTTGTCTGATCTAAAATAAACTTAAAATAATCTAGTATGTCTTAACAAATATTATAAACTTGACAGCAGATGGCACATGCTTTTTATTTAGCCCTGCATATACTATCTTGGTGGGTGGTAACTGCCTTAGGACAAAATCAGCATCCCACCAGTCACCATCTGGGATGGCAGATGATATGTGGGACTGTCATGAATAAGCATTCTGATGTTTGTAAATGTCTGAGGGAAGACACTGCTTGTTAACGTGGCAGTTGGTATGCAGTCACCTCCATGAGAAGCACACTTTATGCAGTAATCAGCAAAAGACAAACTGTGTGCCTTGGGTTCATCTCTGCAATATGGGTGAGTGTAAGTTGAATATTCCATCATTTGTTCACTTTGATGGCAAACTTGAATGGTTCTTATCTTGCCAGACCTTTAGTCTTTGTCACTGCTTTTGTGCTAAAAATTTACTCTTTGGTAGTGTGTCAGCAGTAATATTTAGATGCCTCGTACTGCATTGTAACCGATGCTGATAATGAGCACAAATGCATGGTATAAAATGTGTCCTTGCTTTGACAGTGTACTCTGAGCTGATGGGGAAATGAAGGGGATGGTTTGGAGAAAAAAGTGTGAAATTTCTTGTAAAAACACCCCATAGTTTTAGACAGATGCAGGAATGGGCCCTCTGCTATGGGTGATAGGGAGATGGGGACAACTGAGCTGGATCAGAAGACAATTTTATTGAGAATATGAAGAGTTTATATAGGGTATATAGGATTCTATTTTTGGTAACAGTTTCTCATTGGTTATACCTTTTTCATGACATCAGCTACCTGGTAATCATTACAGCATTTCACAACATATCTCTTGGTCACTTCTACACCAGAGAGCAGTTATCTGTGTCTGTCTCTCCCATGGTTTCTGCTTGATTAGGCCTGAGATTTCAGGCTCCTTTATCAGTTGCACTGAACTCTGTCTCACTCTCCATGGTCTACTCCCATCTTACGTTGTCCCCGAGAAAGATGCACACACAAACATCTGAACTATGAGGCCACTTCCCTCATCTCTGTTCCTGTCTCTATGCACTAAGCCTCTTTCCTGAACAGGCGTGCTTTGAGAAATGTTACTTAGATGTGATATTCTGGAAAGGCTGCTGTCATTTATGCGGCAGGTTCTTTATGTAGAGTATTTTAGACAGGAAAGCTGGCCTTATAGGAAACGCTGAGTTGTATCAAGTACAAACATCTTTGAAAGAGTCTGTGCATCTATCATGCAACTTGATTCCTACTGCAGTTAGAACATCCATTTTGATTTGTGTTATTATTGTTTTATTCACACTTACCTGGTCTGTATACCAGCTGAAGTGGGTATCATAGAATCACAGGAGGGTTTGGGTTGGAAGGAAACTTAAAGATCATCCAGCTCCAACCCCCTGCCATGGTCAGGGGCACTTTCCATGAGGTTGCTCAGGGCTTCATCCAACCTGATCTTTAACACTTCCAGGGATGGGACCTCCACAGCTTCTCTGGGAAATCTGTTCCAGTGTCTCACCACCCTCATAGCAAATAATTTCTTTCTATTATGTAATCTAGACCTACCCTCTTTTATTTTGAAGTAATTACTTCTTGTCCTGTCACTCCATATCCTTGTGAAAAGTCCCTCTCCAGCTCTCTCATTGCCTTTTCAGCTGCTGGAAGGTGCTCTAAGGTCTTTCTGGAGCCTTCTCTTCTCCAGGCCAAACAAACCCAACTCTCCCAGCCTCTCATAGGAGAGGTGCTTCCATCTTCTAATCAAGAAGGCATCCTTGTGACCCTCCTGTGGACTTTCTCCGGTGCTCTTAGAAACAACAGTTTAAGGAAGTGACATCTGCTTTAGTGATTCATATAGTTGACTATTATTTTTTTCAGTGCCTCCTGAATACTTGGTGTAGAATATATACAAGAGTGCAGGGCTTAAAAAAGTTTATGTAGGTACACAGTTTGTGGTAATTGGGAGTGGGGCTGTGCCTGAGCCTCATCCCCAGTGGGCACAGCTGTGTAGGTCAGGTGAGCAGCACTGACAGCAATGAGCCATGGAGTGCCCAGGGGCACTGACCAACCACCACAGGGAACAGAGGGCACACAGGGGCAATGTATGAACATGAGGGGATAAAAGGTTGGGCTAAAGAACAAGAAGGGCAGATGCTTGAAGCCTTCTGAAGTGGAGTGATGTTACTCTGTATGGGCAGATGCTTGAAGCCTTCTGGTGTGGTATGGTGTTAGTCTGTGTGGAGGAATGCTTAAAGCCTTTTGAAACTGTATGGTGATACTCTCTGAGTTGTGGCTAACTCAGCTGTGACATGTGCTGCGACAAGTTTATGCAGTTTAGTGAAATTGCCAATAGACCTTAGGTGTGAAGGTTTTATGGTAGAGCAATATATTACCTGAGTATCTTCACGTATTTTTGACTATTAAGTATGATATGCAAATAGTATACAGATTTTATACAAATGAATAGTTAGAAGGATGAAACCCAAACAATCTGCCATGTGAATTCTTAATTTGGGTACTATGTTCTGCTTAAAATGTAAGAGGGTCCAAAAGTTTATAAAACCAGATTAGATTAAAGCAATAATATGGTTTCACTGGCTGGAAAGCAGAGAAATGAGGAGTGTTTGCCAAATTTGTACGAGCAAATGCCCTCCTTCTCATGGTTCTTAGTTGAGGGGAGAGCAGAGGGGATTATTTACAGCATGGAAGCACATGCATGTCCTATTTCTGGATCAGTGTATGAGAAGTCAGCAAAACTCACAAAAGGCTGGTTCTCCTTTTTTATGAATGGAAGTGTGTTTTTGGTGTGGAAAAAAATATTCAGAATGGATTTTGCAAGCAACAGTCACTTAAAGCCTGAGGTGATTGGCAGCTCAAGTTTAGGAGAGATCTGTGCTTGGGAAGGAGGAATAAGGGAGTGGTTGTAACTTCAACTTCACCAGACATCTCTCCAAGTTCAGTGCTGGCACAAAATACACTTCATTGTAGTTCCTTTAAATGGGGAAAAGGGCAAGCAGAAGTTTAGGTTCAGGTCAGTGCTAACTTTAACCTAGCCTGCCTGCAGGTGGCTTCAGACTAGATGATCCAATATTCTTATGGTCAGTCACTAACAGCTGGGTAATATTCTTTGAACTTTATCATAAAACTTAATTAATTAATAAGAAAGCAGGTGTGATGTCCCTTTATACTATAAGGCAACATTAGTTTTGATATTTTTTCAGTTCCAAAAGAGAAGTAGACATAGACAATGACAGAATCTTATGAATGATGACTAATCTGGGACCATCTTTTTAGGAACATTTTAGGATTGACATTCACTGCCACTGATCATACTTGCAGTTTTCTGTTCTTTATGTTCTTAGTGCTTCCAATCAAGCTGATAGATCTCAATCTCACATTTTTTTCTCAATGTGGCATGTTCTTTGTTCATGCCCAGCTATTATTTTCACACAAGCATCAAAGCTCTTGTGTCCAAGAGTGCTTTCACAGCATTACCAGGCTTTATCCTGAATTAATGATTTCCAGTACATCTTATATTCAGCTGTAGCATTGTCAGACTTAAGAACATGACAGCCATCTATTAGGCCTGACTTTCCATTGTGGCTTCCTTTTATGCTGAGATGAATTCTTGATATTTTTGAGAGGGTAGGAAATTATTTTTACTTCCTGAGACCAAAGACTGATTTACTCTTCAAATGTCATTATGCTCAAGCAAGATAAAGTAAAGCCAAGTACAAATTCCCTGTAGGAACCTCAGATTATGTCAGCAGGTTTTGATCTTTATTTTTGCAAGTTTATGCTATGAACAGATTTTTTTTATAAATAAAATAGTTGCTTCACTAGAAGTACCTTACATCTTGAATCAGTTGTCCAAATAATTAAAACCCATTTGTTTTGCAGTTGGCTTTGTTATGTCAAGCTTCTCAAATGTATAAAAATGTTCTTTAAAAAAACCCCTATTTTCTGTGGTTCTTTTGTTGTTGAATATAGGTTCAAACTATATCCTCTACAGGATTTTCCCTTTATAGGTTTGTATTTGGCTCTTCCAAGTTGTAAAATCTGATGGAGATACATTTAATTAACGTTGTGTTATTCAATGTTTTTGTAGGGACAAATACAAGGAGTCATTTGATTTAAATAGTACTTGGATCCAATAATTTCAAAGTTACAGATAAAAATCTTAACCGAGCAACTTTATAGAAAATTCTTAGAGGTAATGTAATTCAATTGATTTATTAAATTTGCAATTGATTAGACAGTTCTCTGGTCTCAAGAAAGCAGATTATGAAAATGGATAAAATTGAAAATATACATAAGAAAATTCAGTTTGCTAATTTCTACTTGGAAAAATTTAGCTTTTTAAAATTGAGGATTTGCTGTTAAAATAACTTGTAATTTTCATGTTGAACTTATTAAAGTATCCTCTTTTTAAACCTTTTTATTTTTTATTTTCTTTCTTCTTTTTACCCCTGTCTGTTTGGCATTTGCAGATGTTTTATATTTTAATGCTGCCCATATCCAAGAAAGAGCTAATATTAGTCTCTCTATTTTTGTGGTTTGGTTTTTTAATTTTCCTGGGTGTTGCCTTGCAAATACAATGTATTTGGGATTTAGGTCATTAATAGGAAACTAGAGTTTCTGGATGAAATAGGACGTAAATAGGATCAGATACAGACAATCAGTGATGGCTGGTATGAAATGGATTTTTTTTTTTTTTTAATGAGGACACTAAAACAGACTGGACCATGGGCTACCTGATGGAATTTGTTGCAGACATCATACCAGGGATAGCACTATGGATATTGGGATCATTATAAGGATTTGTTCAAAAGATTTGTTAGAGAGAAAGCTATGGGAGCTAAGCCATTTTCCTGGAAGGTCTACTCTCTGAAAGGTTTCTGCATGTGGTAGGGGAGGGCAAATGTCTTAAATGATATCTAAACCACGTGTTGGACACTTAGGGCATCTAAACATTCTTCTTTAATTAGCTAAGATTGCTTAGAATGCAAGTTAACTGACGGTAAGCAGTGGTTTAATGACAGACTGCTGAGTAGAAGGGGCCAACTTGTCAAATGGTTCATCAAGCAAAGTCGTATTATGATAATTCTGTAGAACTATCTGTTCATCTTGAAGCATAATCCAGGATAGCTGTCTGGACTGCAAACTTGGTTAGCCTGCTTGGCAGCAGTCTGATGTGTTATGTCAGGTGAGGATATATATCTTTGGCAAATAAACTGATGTGTAAATAAATTCATGTTAATGCTAAGAGTGCCAGAAATCTGTAAGTACGGGTGCTACAGAGGAAAGGATCGACCTTATAATTAGAGCCAACTGCAGATACTGGCACATGCAACAGAAGTCAGTGATAACCTAACTTGAGAGTAATTTCATTTACTCCAGTTTAGCTGAGCTCACAGTCTAGTGCAGCAGGTCTAATTTTAGGTTTCCTTAACATCAAAAATTTCAAGGCTAGTAAAGCAAAACACTAGCTACTTGAATGCTTCCAGTTTTCTGAATTACCTTGTGCTGAACAGCTAATGTTTGTTTTGTGAAACAACCATCTGTTTCTATAGTTTGAAGAGAATCTCCTTCAAATGTTAAATGCTCTAAAATGTGTTTGTGAAGAGGCTGTCAGCCATTTGTCACCATTCAAGTCTTTTCATGCTCAGTGAAAGCAAGCTGAGTTTCTGTTCCTCTTTGTATTGATGAACTAGCATCAAAATTAAAGCTAAATAATTACTTTAGCCCAGTTTGGTCTGTGTACTGTGACCAACTGATTATTCTTTATCTGTATTAAGAAATAAAAAAAATGTATTTTTTGAACCATCCAATTTTTACTGTAACTTTGAATAAAAACATTCCATGTATTTTGTAAGCAGAGATGAAAGACATAACCAAGAGTTGATCTGATATGGATGGATGGGTAATAAATAGTTTGACAGGTGGAGATGTTGCAGAATATGATGGCTCCTTGAGGAATTTCAGAACAAGATGAGGATTAAACATGGCAGTTCTCTGTTTGGGTTTGTACTGAAAGAAAGAGAAACACATCTTCTGAAACCAAACAGGTCCCTTAAACATATGGGGGATTTTACAAGGCTGGCTTCAAAAGAGTCTCTAGTGCTTTTTTAAACTCTGTAGGATACTGCACACAAGGCACTATGCATATGCTGTTCACCACAGTATCCCAAAAGAACTTGTTGCCCAGATGGTGCAAACCATATGCCTCTTGATAGTTTATCTGTGTTTGGGAAATACTCTCTAGAAATATAAGAAAGGTCATAACACTTGTGAAGAACAGCTCTATTGAATTTCTTTTAAATAATGCTCTGGTTGGTTTTTGTATTTTTTGGGGTTGGGCTTTTTCTTTCGGGAGATGTGTGTAAATGTTTTATGGAGAGATGAGGAAGTAGGGAACCATAGTTGCTCAGTGTGAGACCACAGCTCTTAAGGCATGTATGCAGACTTCATCAGTTCAGTGCACAGATAGTTTTTCTCCATTGGAGATGCCTAAGAGGACTGTAACACAAGGCTGGGTCCTGGGTCCCTCTCTCCCCTCCCCTTCTCCCAGCTGTTTGAATTAACCTTTTTGGAAATGTAACAATATAGAAAGACAGTTAATTTTGGTTTTTGTTCTCATGTCTTCAGCAACTCATTTGATTATTTCCAAAAGCTAAAGGAGAAAATTCTCTTTGCCCATATGTAAGTTTCTAAAATCAGTTTTCTGTTTTGCTTACCTGGCACAGATCCATGGAGGAAAGGCAGTCTAATTACATTTCCAGCACAGTGGTTCTTTGAAGTATGAACTAATTAGGAATGGGCATTGCAAAAGTTTAGACCAGCACTCAGGAAAAGAATGCATCATGTAACCATCACTAATGCATTAGGATAACCAAAGCTTATTTCCTTCAAGTAAAGATTTGCACATTATCACCTACAGCACTGTACTATATAAATACTTCTTTGTAGCTCCTCTGAAAGCACAACTCTGTTTAAAAGTAAATTAGCCAGCCAAATTGAAAGGCTAATTGCCTTAAGCTTCAAGTACAAAGGATATCCACACTTAGATTTCTTTGCCAGTGCAAGAGGCTGAGAAGATGTGTTTTCAGAAATCCTAACAGGGTATCTCATATCACTTCAGAATTTTAATGTGGTGTCATAAATCACTAACTTATTCTTGCTTCCAGTATTGTTTGCAAAACCTATTGTTTGCAGGGAATGTGATGGAGGGACAACCCTGTTTAGTCTGGTAACAGTTTATGTCAACTGCTTGAACAGGTCTTACACTTTACATTGCTTCCTCTTATGATTTTGATCAGAAGAAAAAGTAGTATACCTGGTTTAATTCAGAACTTGTTTTTGCAAGAGAAAGACTGATGGAGCATACAATTCCTTTACAGACTTAACATTTTTCTGGATCATTTCAGCTGGATATATGGATGCTCTTCTCTGTTTCCTGCTTTGTTTTTCTTGTTTTCCCATTCCCACCTTTCAATTTTTAATTAAGTCTAATCCTCACTGAGTAAATACAGTGACAACCTTTGCAATGCGTGTGTCCAGTGGTTCACAGAATCATGTCCTTTTTGTATGGATCATTTTAATTTGTGGATATTGTTATGTGTCAGCTGCTGCTGCTAAGACTTACACTGTGCTGTATCAAGGTTGTACAGAACTGGGAGCTTGCAGGATTGATCAAATGTATTTTCTCCATATGATAATTCCCAACCCTTCTGCCTTTTAATGAACTCATATTCTTGTTCTTACTCTTAAACCAACTTCTAAATACTTCACAAACCTACCTATAACAATTACTCTAAATTATTTTTTAGTTTCACAGAATGTAATGATTATGTAACTTCTCGTTATTCTCAGCTCACTGACTGTAGTCTCAAGTAGCTGCTTGTGTTACATGATAATGTCACTGAGCTATGTGTAAGCCTGAGGAATGAAATGGCCCTGTTTCATATCTGAGTCCTGGTGGGTGAGCACAAGTACCACCCAGAGCTCTTCACAATCTATCTGCAGGAATAAGCTCTTTTTGAAAGAAAAAAAAAATCACTTGTCAGATGTGTGCTTGCATAAATTTGAGTGACTACAAAGTTTAGAGAATAAGAACAAAGTGATTGGTTTTGGATTTTTTTGTTTTTTGTTTTTTGTTTTCTATTACAATTTAATGTGTAGGTACATGTTTCTTTCATTAAAGTTTAAAGCATTCAGACAGGTTTCTAAAGAAAGGCTAGCTTGTACAAGATGAACCTCAGTCATGAGGTTTATCTCACCTCATTCATGGTGAGATTCTGCACTGACTCAATGCAGAATTGTACTTGTGCTGAATGTTCTAGAACCAGTATATTTCAAAGGTATGTTTTTTTCAACCTGAACTTTAAAGAAGAAGGGAAGGAGATGAGATTTTTAAAACAATGGAAGCTTTCTTTGCATGTAATAACATTTTTAGTTTTTGAACAAATACATGCACCACAAGATATGATAATTTATGGTAAAATCTGTATTACAGTGTGAAAAATGGCCATACTTTAGAATATCAGTGCATGTTTGCCACCAACATTTTCTTTTAAAAAACTCTAGAAGAGACTAAACAAAGCTTTTCAAACACAAGTGATTTGCTTTACCAAATGTTCAGATCTCCACATCCCAGGGGGATAAGGGCTAGGATTTCTGTAAGGAACAGGCAGACTTCTGAGGCTTGGCATGGTCCCGTCTCTGGCTGCAGGTACAGGTTCTCTCCAGGGCTGGACTGGTCAGAGTATGCTGCTACAAGCCCTCCTATGCTCAGTGTAGGCATTTTCTCAGAAGTGATTTGCATCTGCTGCTCCCATCAGTTGTTGGGAGGTCATTGCTGCTTATAATCAGGCCACCTTTTAATTTAGATGCAGAGCTTTAGGCAACAAAGGTTGTTTTAAAATTTCAGCTTGTGTTTTTTAATTCTTGAATTAGTAGCAAGAGATTGCTTCAACGACTCATTTGTCCTGTGTATGCAACTTTGTAGTAAAACTGAGTTTATAGTTATTCTTTTGTTAAAACAAGAGTATATCTTGGCAGTGATTTCTTTTTATTTGTTTGAAGGTTAATTTTCTTTCTATACTGGCAGCTGGGATGCCTAAGGGTGCAGGTGTAGTGTGTGACTTGCTCAATTGTTCTTGCTGTGCTCGATTGTTCTTTCTGGGTGTGTCCATATTTATAAATACTTTGGTGATGTCAGGACTGCATTTTTGAGGCAAATGTTCTGATTTCCCCATGTACCCTGATTTGGCCCATAATTGCACAGTCTCAGGCTTTACCAAGGTTTTGTTCCTCTGGAGGAAAGGCAGCAGAAACATGCAGTCCAGGAGTGTACATGCCTTGTGCTGCAGTGCTATTGTGCAGTGCCAGCCTGGTGCCTTCCAAAACAACACTTCTTGGGAAGCTTTGGTGCTCCATCAGTCTTCCTTCTGCTCCATGCATCTTCCTAATGCAGATGTTTGCCTCTGCCAATTTTAAAGGTATCCAAACCAACTGAGCTTCATTAAGGTCTTACAGATGATTGAAATAATCGCTGAATCATATTTTGGATTATTTTCTGTCTGCAACCAAACGTAAGAGATTTTTGATAGGACAGGATTTTTAAACTGTAACATTTTAGTATTCAATGATGATTTTTAGATACAACTTGTAAAAGAATTTTTGTTTCAGAACATTTTACTTCAGAGAACAAAAGCTAAAACAGTGATGTTGAAATAAAATATGGAAAACAAAGGGACTAGGGGAGGTTATTTATGGTTTAAAATACATTGAAAAATAATAAATACTGAAGCTCTAAGGAGATTAAATTTTCAGATGAAAATGTTATCTTAGCTGAGTCAAGGATCTTGGTTGCTGGCCTTGAAATATGAAACTTACACTTAAATGATTTAGTGTGACTGTCTCTAGCCTAGGTTTTCAGGATCGCCAGTATTTTGTTTTTAAATTAATTAGGTACCTGTATGCTACAATTATTTTTAATAATTAGTTTTATTTTTATTTGGTGTGATTTATACCCTAATGTATTGTTAATATTGTTTGATGACAGAACTGTCATCTATAAGAAACAAACACATGAAGTGTATTTAGAATTCTTGATCAGTGAATTGTACTTGAGAGGGAATCTGTACCAATACTAAGCATGGGTTAGTTAGGAATATGATGAAATACTCTATCCTACCATATATATGACTAACTATTTCTGAAGCTTTTTCTGTGTACACCCCTGTGCCAGAGAACAGAACAGACTTTCTCTTGGTAATAAACTTAACTGGATTATGAGAGGGGTAATCTAGTGTTACTTGTGAATGCTACACTCTTCTGGGGAGGATTACTGATACTTGTAGTTTTAATGTTTGTGTCTTTCAGTGCTCCTGCCTAACAGAGTGGTAAGTGTACACAAAATTCTGTGCTGCTTTGGTTCCAGGCAGGAAAAGGGACCTTGTGTTTGAAGTCTTTTGCTTTTGAAACCTGAGCATAGGTGAACTCTTGCCTGGAAAGAGCTGCTTTTGTGTGCTGCTTTCTGAGCCAGCCTTTGGCCATCCAGAGTATTTGGGTGGTGGGGGATAAGAATAAATATCAATTTGTGTAGCTGAGAAAACAGAATTATTTTCTATATGACTTACCCTAGACGCACTCCCCCCCCCCCCCCCCCCCCCCCCATTTCTTCTCTGCTGGTTTAGCACCATACCTTAAATAAAATAGGACCGTTCCCCCAGTATATGTAAAACTGTATTTTGTGTAGCTAGATGATGAGGTTTTTATTCCCTAGGGCAAGTTAATATTTCAGGCTCTTGGATTGTTGTTCAGGGATTTCTGATTTTCTGTAAGCTTGCACAAGACTAATGTTAACTGACTTTCCCCTGTAAAATAGTTTGAGTTATGAAGGTATTGATGGACTAATATAGATAACATACAACCTTTGTATGAAGCGGAAGATTTGGATGTATGTGAAAGTGGAAAGGCTTCATTAGTCTCATTTGAACAGTCTGCTGTCTTCCAGTGTTTCCATAACATTTCTTGTTGGCATCTATTTTGTTGAATAGTTGTATTTGAAGCAGTGGGTGCTGCTATAGCCATTGGAAAGTGAGAAGCTCTGGAACCAGTGTTTAGTAAGGCAGAGGAAATGTATTTGAAAATCAATCTTAACCTCTGCTACAGATGCAATAATAAATCTACTTTAAAGTAGAGAGCTTGCTTAACAAAATAGTGAGTTGTTGCAAGTCGCTGTGCACAGACTGTGATATATTGCCAACTTATTATTTCTGAGCTCTGTGGTGTGTCACGAATGCATTTATTTCTATATTAAGCAATGCCTCTGCAGTTTGCAACCTTGTTAGAACTGGTTGCTGGGTCATGCATTACAGCATTTTAAAACAGAAAACACAGTTTTAATAGTAAGGATTTGTTGCTGTCTAGTAACAATTTTGTCTCTTCTTTGTAGGTATGAAGCGTCCATTAAGTCCTGACCACATTGTTGAAGATGGGACTATGAATCAACCAGCTGTTCTACAGGCCTTTGAAGAAAAAGGACTGAGGAATGACAGACAGGATTACCAATTAAGCAAAGAAAAAAAGAAGATACTCTTTTCATTCTGTGAAGTGTGCAATATACAGCTGAACTCTGCAGCCCAAGCTCAAGTTCATTACAACGGGAAATCTCACTTGAAAAGAGTGAAGCAGCTAAATAATGGAAAGCTCCCTACAAGTACAGCTCCTGGCACTTTGTTTGCAAGTACAAGCACAGGTACATAATTAGTTTGAGATGTTGCATCTTGGTCAAGAATTCTAAGGAAACTTTTAAACTCTACTTTCTGCACGTAACATAGCCATTAAACTTAATATAGATTAATACTATTAGTTAATATTTTGCCATGTTCAGAATTACTGGTGTATTTCTTCACCCATGAAGCCAAATGGTATTGAGGCAATATTCCATTATTCCAAGCAATATTCCATTATGTGTTAGACCTTGAGATATGGTCTGTTTAAAAGTAACTCTTGTGAATCCAAATACTTACACATTTTGTCATCTGCTTTTTTTTCCAAAAGAAAGTTCTGGAGGGATGCTACATGTACAGGAGAAACTTTTAAATGAAATCTAGTAATGGAACAATGGAGGAGGAGAGCTGGAATTTACAGGCCTGGCCCTTTGATTCTTTCTCCTTTCAGCCCTCTGCGTTTTAACCACTCTTATACATAGAATTGGTTAGGTTGGAAAAAACCTCTAAGAAAGAAGTATTTCAAAATAAGACTTTACTTACTGGGAAAAACAGAAGTCTTGGGCAGAATGCATTTAGCTTGCATAATGTAAAGATACAAAGCACATAATATGCTGTTCTGTTTTTTGGGGATAGTTTGTTTCTTTTTATTTTAGTGTTAGAGTCAGTTCATAACTATTTAAGAAAAATCTAAAACTCTGATCTTCATACAAGAAGTTTTCTGAATTGTAATATTAGTTTTTATTTGCTACATTAATACACTGGCTTTGTTTTCTTTTATTTCATTTTGTATAGAAATAGTCAAGCTGCATTGAAAGGTTTTGCTTTTTCTTCTGATTTTGTTCCTTGTTACTTGAATATTACTTGTTTTGAAGTCTGTGGTACTGTTTTGTTTGACTTAGAACTAAACAGTATGAGAGTATCACTAGAGAGAATCACACTAGGCATGTGATTCAAAAGATGAAATTCCTATTGAAAAACATCTGGATTACTTAATTGTGAGCATTCTTAAAATAACTAAATATCTGTGAGGCATTATGATTGATTTAAGATTCCTCTGTGTGTAGACCTACAATGCAAACATAAAAATATTTTTTATTTTTGTTGCTTTTTGTTATCTGAACTCCTTCATCTGATAACTTTGCTGTCATTCCTGGGGATCACAGCTGATGCTCTGATGCTCAGAATACAATTATGCTTGATGGAGCACATGCTTTGGGGCTACTGCATAGCTTGGGAGTTAAAATTCATATTTCTTTGTAACTTGTTCACCGATCTCTATATTAGACTATTAGTTGTATAGTAGTTAGGCTGGTCTATCTAGTGCATGTTGAAATAAGCACTCTTTTTTCATAGCTGAGGGATATTGTGTTCATAGCATTTAAAAGAAAGAAATGCCTTATAATAGACAATTTATTATTACTGTGATTATACTGTTTAAGAACCACTGTGAGAACAAGACTTACTAGAGGTAGTTCTCAAAGAACATTTTCCAAAAATAACTAGAAATTAATTTTCTTATAAATTGACATTATTCAGGCTCAGTTTTAATCCATGTCCTCTGGAGTGTTATTACCTCTTGTAATGGAAGCCTTCCTTTCCCATTTCTTCAGCTAATGTTGTAAACAGAACTAATTGTGCAGATGGTAAGAGAGTAATTATATTAATCTCACCTCACCAGTGAATAGACTTTATTCCACATACAAAGGAAGCAAATAGCCCCTCTGATACTTCGCTGTTATAGCTGCACCCTTCTAACAAAGCACCTAGTGAACAGTTCAGCACACTTTAGGAAATTTCCTGCAAGAGTTCCATCCAGTGTCAGGTTGGAGGTTTTCCTCTGTATTCAGTAGATGAATGTGCAATCAATAATTTTCCCACTGGAAAATGAGGTGACTGTAAAATATATGTGACTGCAAGTTTTCCTTGACACTTGAGATACCAGGATTACAGACCTGCCAGAACTGTCTTGATTCTGTGTGACAGAATTGATGGATTGCTGGCTTCAGTTCTCCCTGACACTTGGTGGACTTGGTTATAAATGGAGATGAGACATATTTTCATATTCATTCTCTTTTGTGGTCCTTTATGACAGTTGTTAATAAGTGTCCATTAACTTTTGACTTCTACTGTGCTTTACAACTATAAGCTCAAATTTGTTGCTCTTAAATTTTGCTGGTAATGATCCTTGTACTACATGGGAGTGTTTATTAAGATTTGGTACCTGGGATTCCAGGTCCTGGCAAGAATACCTTTAATTTTGTAGATGAAGGGCTTTTATATATTTAAAGTCTAAATATCATTTTAGAGATGAATTTAAAGTTACTTCTTTGTATTTAGAGTAAGGGTGCAATTGTCATATGATTTAAAACATATTTATTTAGAAAGTTTCCGCTATTTCTAGTTTATCTTGCCTTGCCTGTTATTGATATATACAAACTCTTTTGCTGTTGTACCTCTACCTGCCATTTAAATTGCTTCCTAGCAAGTAAGATTTAATAGAAAGCAAAGATTTAAGAGCTGCTTTTCTTTATATTGCCACAATCAAGAAATTAATGGGTTGCATTAGGCAACTTTGGTCATTTGATCCTCTCATTGAATTCCTCCTTTTATTTACATTGGTGTTGAAAACTGCTTGGAAAATACATTGCATACGTAATGCACACACACACACATGGCTTATGTTAGTGCTTGTTTATGACCGGCCGTGCCCACCACGTCTCTGGCTGCTGTTTCAGTGCTGCCACTGCCAGGGCCATCCTGACCCTTGTGCCAGGCATACAGCGTACAGACAGGCTGCCTTCAGCAGGACGTAAATGAACTCGCACAAAAGTCAGAAAGTGTGTGTTTGTCTTGCAGTTTAAGCTGGAAATTATTTCATGTATTTCCTATGAAGAAAAAGGAAAAGAAAGGGCGGTTTCCTGCAGCCTTGGGGAGATGTATTTTGGAGGAGCCTGTTTAAAGCTTTTCAGGGAGCGGGCCTTGCTGGAGCGTGCAGCAGATCCCGGCTGTTCTGGGTCCCTGAACTCCACCTGCACCCGCCGCTCTCGGGGCCGTGCTGGCCCGGCACGGGCTGGGCTCGGGGCTCGCTGCGGTCCGCTCGCCCCGTGCGCTGCCGGCGGGGCGATGGGCCGGGCCGGGCCGCGCCGCTCGGCCCCACGCGGTGGCGCTGCAGCCCGGCGGCGCGGCGCGGCCGGAGCCGTGAGGGGCCGCGGGCTGCTCCCACCGCCGGCCGGGATCCGCGCACGGCCCCTGCTCCTCCGCTTCTTCCCCGCAGCTGACGCCGGTTTGCCCCACGGATTCTCATTGCTTCCTCCATGGGGTGGTATCTCCTGGTGAGTCTCCTGGTTCTCTCTCCTTTCCCCCATGGAACAACGGGAGCAGTCCTGTAGTTTTAAGGGAGTGTGCTAGAAATGCCTATCGAAGTCCAGATGTTACAGATCTCGTGTAGGGACGTTTCATTTTTGTTACAGAAGACGTCCAGATTTAAAAGTAGGCAAAGGAGAATCCCTTTTCCCTGGGTCCTAGGCTGTTTTAAAGAGCACATGTACTTTAGGGCACTCATTAACGCCCATGTGATCTTTCTGCAGGTCTGGCTGGAGGTGTGATTGGCATGTCAGGATGCAGTGTGTCCTCGTAGCAGCTCTGCCTTCTTGTTCTGGAAACCTCTGGCTTTGTGTGACAGTTTGGAAATGCTATAGGACCCTGTACCGTGACTCTTTGTAAGGAATAGTGCTAAAAGTTGTTGTGTGGACGCTGCAATACTGAGGAAATAATCACAGGTTGGTTTCCTGAGGCTTTATAAAGACACAGTTCTGTGATCTGGTTCACAGCAATGACAGCCAGGGATTTGTTAATACAGCAAAATAAATATGTAAATTACTAGACTTCTGTTGTGTTTGTGACTTAAACAGGTCACATAAAGGGCCTGGTAGTGGAAGGGAGAAGGTAAAACAGCACTATTGGGCATGGGAGAAGGACAAGGGACTACGGACAAGGCAGGGCTTCTTCAGCAACAGAGATTAGAGCTTCTTTATCTCTTTGTCCAGTGCCATATAAATTTGTACATCTAGGCAACCTACCAAGTTAATGGAAGCAGGGAGGTTTGTAATTAAAGAACTCAGATTACTCTTGATAGGATCCATGGACTGTATCGCTTACTTGCATATTAGTTTCCAAAAAAAAAAAAAAATTAGAGATAGCATGTGTAGTATCTTCAGCCAAAAAATTAAAGAGACTATTGATAGACATTGAGAAATTATACTGAAAATATGCCAGATAGCCTTAGATCTGACCAATGATGGTTGGTTACAACAGGATGAATCTGCAATGCACTGCTCTCATTTCAGTGGAGTTTTTCCTTGTTTTATGTCAGATGAATCTAAACCTAAATGCAGGTTTTTGTATGTAGGTTTTAATCTTTATATGAGCCAAGACTGCCTTTCTGACAGGTACCTTAGTTGCCATCTGAGACTGCTTTGTGCCAACATAATGGAGTACAGAACTTTGCGTACTTTAAGCCTCTTGATCTAGGTCCTCAAATTCTTCTCAATGTTTCTTTAATAATCTAAAAAAAGACAAGGATAATCCAATTTTTATTGAAGAAGATTTTTATGAATTATTCTAGCAAGTACTCAGAGGAATGCAAAACAGTAACTAAAAGTATCTTAAAGTTTGTGACCTGAGTCCTATTAAATGTATGCATGCATAGCTACAGAATTAGTACACAAGTCTGTAGAGAGCACTGTGTGCTTACTCTGTGTTGGGCCAAAACCATTTTTAGATTAGCAGAAGGTGAGCACTTGTTCTGTCTTCCACATCTGCTGCTACAGCCCGACCTTTCAGCAGTTTCAGGAGAGCTGCTTCTGTGGGGTCACAAAGTGGAGCAACTCCTCAGGGCTTCCCCTCTCTGTCCCCTCCTGAAGAGGGAGGTTGCTCCATGCTTTGCTGTCCTACTCTCGGTAAAATCCATTTTTCTATTTGTAAAAAATTATGCTCTCACTAAAAATCAAAACTGCATCCAATATAGTAGAAATAATAACAGAAAGAGTTACATTACCATAATGAAATGTGGCTTAGTGAACTGCTGAGAAGGTCTTAGTATTTCACTTCTTGCTACAGGGTATGTTGACTTTTTTCTTATTCAGCAGTCTCTTGAACAAGATTACATTTGGTAGATGGTATCACATTCTTTGCATCACTTGAGTCTCTTCCACCATTTACTTAAGAGATAGGTAATGGTATGTAACATTTTTCTTACAGTATGAAATGTATTTAGTATAAGCAATTGCTGTTTTTTCTTTTGCAGAAGTCATTGTAGAAACATAGAATATGCTGAGTTTGAAGAGAACCAACAGGATTGTGAATAGCTGCTTTGAAATAAGCCAGATTTATTGTATTCTGTTTTGGCACTTGGTACTCCTCACAAAATGCTGGTGGTGAAAGTTAATATCAAGGCCCAGAACTGACATTAAAATGACATTAAAAAAAAAAAAATTGCCCATGACTACACACAATATCCATAATACAGTTCTTTGAGAAGCTGCACTGTGAAAGTGCTGGTAAAATTAATAAAAAATATCAAGTAGATTATATGTGCATTCACTGGTGTCTTCAGGAAAAACATGGAGAAATCATTATTTTATTGACGTTGGTTTTTTAAAAGTAATTGATAAGTTGCATCAGAAAAAAAAAATCAAAAATTTCCTAATTCCCTGATGGCAAATTGAAAACTATAACTCTGTTGAAGTAGATGAGAGTTATCAGACCAGATATTCATTTCTACACTCCATTCTCTTGGAGGTGAGGAACACATGAATGACATGAAGCAAGCAAATTAAGTATGTACCTATTATGGAAAAAAATGGTTTGCAGGCAGTGGTCCTTTGGGTGGAATGTGGGAAGATTCCAAAATAAAATTGGACAGTACATACGGGACCCTTTGCCACTACTTTGCATAGATATATTCTTGTAGCAAAACACCCTCCTGGACAGTTTAACCTCTCTTCAAGGGTGGGTATGCTGTGGTAAAAAAAAGCAGCATTTAAAGCATCAGAAAATCAGATGTTTTAGAGTCTAGGACCAAAAATACAGCTGCTCATCAGCCATGGTTTCAAGCTGAGCATGACTGCAGGAGTGGTGGTGACACAACTTCTGCTTCAGTTGGGAGCATGTCCCTTGTCCTTTAACCACTTCAGGCATGGCCTGGAGAGTGTCTTAAATCAGCTGAGTTGATGCTGCTGCAAGAATTTCTTCACTGTCTCACTGAAGGATGTGATCTACAGTTTAGAGGTGTAGAGAGGTGAGATGAAAAGGGATCTATAAATTCAGGCATTTTTATTCATGTGCATTTCTGGCCATGATTTCTGCATTAAAACTACTGGAAGAAACAAAATAATGAAGTCAGGTTTGTTTATTATTTTTACCTTGTAAAAGGAAAACTGACATCTTCTCTGTACAATAATTTTTTTCATCTGGGATCAGAGCCTGTCAAAATTTCTCTGATACTTGTCTCATGACCCAGCAGTATATTTGGGTAACTGCACAGGAAATCAAATAAAAAACTCCTGTCTTTCCACTTCTTCAAAGCCTAGTTATAGTTACATCTCTGGCTGTGAGCATGCACAGCAAAACATGCTCTCTTACCTTTCTGGGGAAGGAAAACCTATGAAATACCTGGAAAGATAAAAAAGATGTATGCTGCAAGAAGTCCATGTGGGAGTAGGGGTAGCATGAATTTAATAAGCCATGGATATTTTTCATAGTAAGTAATTTTAAATTACTGCTGTTTTGAAAGAATGAAGGCATTAGTCATGCAATGTCGTGCTTTTAATGATATTTTTGTTTTGGTAAAAATATTTAATCTGCTAGACTATGCAGGTCTTTGTTGGGTCAGCATTCTAAATGTTTTCACCCAAATATTTATTATGCTTTTTAATGGATATCCTGGTTTTTAATATGTAATAGACTGTTGTATGGTTAAAAAATACTTATTTCCTGTCCATAATTTTGAAGTAATCTTATTTAGAAAAGCTGTAAGGAGTCATTAATTTTTATTGCTGGATTTTTTTTTTTACCCCCCCAATAATGAACCTCTTCACAATACAGGCTGCTCATTCTCCTCTGTCTCGTGTTCGTTGTAGAAAAGACAGGGCTATTTTTAACATTTACACAGTCTAGATAGATGATTCCTCGTTCTGTGTGGTTTGGAGCTGAAGCTGTAGAGCCTTTCATAATCATATCCTTTTATTTTTTTATGGTTTGCTTGAATTTGATCTCTGTAGCTGATTCCATGCATTGATAATGAAGGCTTGGGTTGCCTGATTCTCAGCATAAATTCAGGCAGACTTCTAGTTTGACAGTGCTCTGTGTTTCGGTACGCATGAAGATACAGAACTGAAATTGCTTTGCTTTCTTTACAAATGACTCAGAGTGTGCTTGTCCTTCCCTAAAATGTTGCCAGCGTGTGAAGGATTTTCAATGAGCAGTGCAATAAGCCGGCATCTGGGAAGGTTTGAGGCTGCTCTGGTATAGCAGTGAACTGTCACACAGATGATCAGGGCTGGAGCCAACACTCTGTAGCACCGTAGATCATATTGGTCAAATACTGGAAGTTTTGTTTATGTAACTTGGTTGCTGTTTAACCTGCTTAAATAGTATTGCCATAATGTGGAGTGGGCTTCCCAGTAGAGGTGAGTCTGTTTTTTATTATTCAACTTCACTGAGTTGCTTTGTGCTACGATGTTAAGAGTGGATGCTTACATGTTTGGCATTATTTCTATGTGCAGTGCATTTCTGTTTTAGTTATTCCAGTGGAAAGGATAATAAAAAAGGCAAGGCATATAATGCATCTTTTTCTTCTCATTTCAGTATTAAAAGTAACTAAATATGTGGCAAGCTCCCTTTCCTTGCTTGCTGTTTGCAGAGGGGCATCTGTCCAGTAGGTGACTTCCTATGCATTTTAAATGTTTTTTGAAAGTCAGTGATGCTGTGTTATTGTTGTAGAAAGCAGCTTATTAGCAGTGTGAATACATACCTTTTACCGGAGCTTGCTTGCTGGCTTGTTAAATCTCAAAGTATAGTTACGATGATGTGTGAAACACAAGAGCTGTCGGATTCTCCAGATAAACTAAAAAAGTAAAGAATGAAATCAATTGTATACTGGATTTGACATAATAGATATGTCTGTCATTGTTAATATTAAAAGTTATGATCTGTCATGCCCAGAACAGCTTCCAGTAATTCATTTGCACTGACAGCTTTCTTTGAGAAGGGTATAAAATTACTGTCGCTTCTCCCTAACCACTTAAATTTGAGATTTAGTGCACCAAGTTTTATTTAAGGGAACAGATATTGTGATAAAGGTAGCTTGTGAAGTTCTAGTAGCAAATCTTTAAGCTTGAAAGGATTATCATAAACTAAACAGACTTGGTACTTGTGTGTTTAAAAAAAAGGGCTTTTATTGAGAATATCACCTCTAGCAGAACAAAAAAAATAGTTCAGCTGAGTTACTTATTAAGCACTGCTGTTATGCAAATATTGAGTTGGTGAGGTGAGACCTCCTATGATTATATTTGTATATGCTGATAGTATTTTTTTAAATAAAACAAGGAAAACTGTTGAAAAATATTTATTAATTGTTTTTCTTGCTTGCTACAGAAATGTCTGTGCTTACTGTGTAAAGACTGCTGTGGTTTTGGTTGTTTTTTTGTTGTTTTTTTTTTTTTTTTTTCTTCTGAGGAACTAGGACAACTCATGCTTTTTCCTGCTAAATATATTTATGAGGCAGCTGTTTTATAGCTTTCAGCTCCAAAGTTATAGATAAGTGTGTATTTGTTTGACAGAAGATTCGAGAATTTCCATTTGCTGCCAGTACATGTAAAGCTTGGCTAAGCAGACTGCATCAGGAGCACACACCATTTGTATTAGCCAATCTGTCTTTGCAAGTCCCAGGGCCACTATCTTGCTAGAAGCCACTGTGTGCTTTTGAAAGCATGAAATTAGTTTTATACTGAGCACATAGTTTCTCATTTAGCAGTTCTTTTTATGGTAATGGTCAATTATGGTTCAGTGCCAGAATTTTGGTGTTCTGTCAAAGCTGATAGCTTTTGCTAAGGTGTTCTTTGGAGATAAAGACAAACAAAATAAAAAAAAAACCATCCCCAACACAAATGCAGTTTGTGGTGGGGATCCTAGGGAGATGCACATAAAAGAAAGTTCTCCTGAATGACCTAAGTCTTGACATTGCTGACAGCATTTTGGAATTACTTTGTTGTAGTATTTCAGAAAACATTTGTTATTCATGACATGAAATTATTAAATTAATCGTCACCTTTTTATACTTAATACGTTTTTTTGTTTACTCTTTTTTTTTTTTTCCTGTGACATGTAAAATTGCTATCTCTCAATGCTAATTTTCTCTGTGTGCTTATTTAATCATTAAGGTCAAAATACATGTGAAAAATGTATATGATGCACCCTAAACATTCAGGATGATTTTTAGATAGCTGCTTTACAAGCTTTTCCCTTTCTTTAGGAATCTATAGAAGTCAAAATAAGTTGTTATTAAAGCCTTTGTAAACCTTTTTTAATACATATAATTCATAAATTGATGAACCAACTTATTTTTAACCTGTGTCTTGCTCTTGGCAGGTTTTTGTTGTTTTTCTAACTATGCCAGATTTGTGACCCTTCCTCACTAGGAGCTATGCTTGATGAAAGGTTAAGGTGGTTAACATTGTGCACTTCACTTGGGTTACTCTGTCTAGCCTACATTCCTCTCTCTTGTATATAGGCAATTTAAAATTGCATTGTTTTAAATCTAGGTCTTCACAATTCTGATTTGATCCTGAAATAAGCATTTTTTAATGATACAACATTTGCTTCTTTACTCAGCTCTGTCTGCAAGGAGCAAAATTTGATGCTGCTTTTTTTTTTTTTTTTTTTTTTTTGGTGCAAGATGATGAGCTGGTAGTGTTTCTTCTAAGTGCTGAGGAGAGATCCTGTTCCACCTACTGTTATGCCTTCCTGGGATTAGAAAAAGCTGGAGGTCATAGTTCCAGAAGTTAAGTTAAGAAGTAAATGTGAGCTGGTGTACCTGTTTTTTCTTACTCCATCATCATGGAGGAGAAGAAGTAGAAGCTATGGAGAAGACTGCCTTTTGTCACAGGCACTTGGAAAGCACAGCAGTCCCACTGCAACAAAGTTCCCTTTTAAAAACCATGTTTGGATGCTTCTATAGTCATGGAAGAGATGCATACTGGCAGCTTAAATATATATTGTTATCATTTTAGGACCTTTGAGTAAATTTGCTTGCTACTTTGCAGTGTGTTTTTAAAGATTACCAGGCAGAAAATATTATGAACATTTGGAAAACAATGTGTGTGCCATGTTGCTAGCATGGCATATAAAATTTGTTTTATTTCTCTAAGTGCTTGAGCTAGAATGCCTTTCTTTGTCCTTTTGTTCTTTGGAAATTATTTGTATCATTATGGATATTAGCTTGCCAAATTTCAATCTGGTTGGTTCTTTGTTCAAAGATGGTTTTTGCAAGGTCCTTTTACCCTTAAAGATCTTGCGTTTTCTCCAAGTGCCTTTATTTTATGTTTTTCCTCCTGCCATTTCATATTGGTAGTTCAAGTGAGGGGCAAGATTTGATGTGTTGTGCTGGACAAAACCACTTCTGCTGTGGAGCTCTATTGCTTCTGTATCCATTCTCTAGCTATTTCTGTATCAGATTGTCAGTTATCACTGTGGCACTGTGATTTTAATTTCTTCTCCTTTGGAAGACATCAGTGTTAAGGTATGGTGATCTTCTGCATTTTGGGAGTTTTCAGGAGGTAGCAGCTTCTCTACTGCCAAGATTACTTTACAAAGATTCTGAAGAAGAAGACACTAAGCTAAAAGGAAAAGAAATTATTGGGGAAGTGGTATGTTGTGAGCAAATCCATGTTAGTCACTTGACTCTGGGATCCAAGTATAGCTAAGCTCTTGGTGGAAATTTTGAAATTTGCTTTTTTTTTTTAGTGGAGGTCACTGATGAATCCTGCCAGAGGAGCTGAGTGCACTGAAGTTCACTGTAGCAGCCCTGTTGAAGCTTTACTACTGAAGCTGAAGTTTATATGTTTTTTTTCCTGTCTGTATGTTAAAGAGCCAGAGGTGTTCTGGAGGTCTCACCCAGAATGTTCAGCCAAGAAATTCTTTTTTTTTTTTTAAATATACTTTCTGTTCTGTTGGATTTTGAGCAGTGCTCATAACATGACTCTGAAGGGAAAATAAACGGAGTAACTTCCCTCTTTCACATATGCTTTTTTGTTCCTGTAAGGATGTTTTTAAAATTATTTTGTAGTTGGAAGTGAGGAAAGCTGGGTGTGTTTTGATCTCCAGAGGTGTAAGGAGAGTACTTTTGTATTGACACCAGCAGTCAGGGCAGATGAAAGGCTGAATTCCTTAGCCTTGGGTAGGTTCAAGAACTACACTGTAGTGTTTGTGTCTCTGACTGAGCAGTGCAGATCTTGGGAGGAGATGAGAAGTCTTTTTAATACTCTGTGAATAGAGGAATACAGCTTCCTTAAGGCTTGAGGCTTTAAAATTCATATAGTGTGCTTCAGGAGCTACCTGAGGAAAGGGATATGACTATGAGAGATGAGTGGACAAAATCTTCCCTTTAAGCAACTTGTGAAACTTTCAGACTTCAGGCAAGATTTCGTGTTATGATGCATTTGGTAATACCATTTGTTAGTGTATGGGTTGCTCTGGATGGTGTAGGAGATCTGTGTTCAGATCACCTGTGTTCAGGTGATGAAAGGATGTTTCCATGTCAAGGGACTTTTGAGGTTACTGTAGTGTATTAAATTTTGGATTTTTTTGCTTGCCTTTGCTAGCTGTTCACATTGGTACTGTTTATATCTTTACTGTGGAAAAGACAGAGCAGGTCTCTGGTGTGCAAGTTTCCCTTTTGCTTGTTTCAAGCATTCTGTGATGGCAGAAGTTGAAACACAGTGCCTGGATTTGTAACTTCCACCTGGGGGTCTCCGTTTACTTCAGGGTATTTCATAGTAGGGGTGGAGAGATAAAGGGGAGGTAAGAAATCCATGTAGGGAGTTCTTAAAATTGTCTGTTTTTCTGCTCAAGCTGGATTCAAAATTTTCACACATGTGCATCTCCTCTGGCTCAGCCTTGAGTATTTGCAGTGATGACATCCTGAGATGTTTTTGTGATCGGACATTTAAATATGAGCAGAAATTGAGGTGCTTTTTTTATCAGGTGATCGAACTTAGGTGGAACATGGAAAAAATAAAGAGGTGAGGAAGATTCATAGGCTTTAGAGTGGCACATCTGGATAAAGAGTCACAGAAATCACTTCATCAAGAAAAAACAGCCTATTTGGAAAGGACAGAAGATTACTGTTAGGAATTGCAGTTCATGTATTGTGGACAGGTTTGGTAGTGGTACCATTTGAGCCTGACGCATCTCTAGTAAGGTTTTGAATAGTAAAAATCGATCTATTAAGTAATCATTGTAGTAACCTCTTTTTTAAGGAAACACAAACAGCACTTAGCTCCTGTGTACCCAAGTTACTTTTGAAAATAAGATTTAAGCTTCTCAGTCACTTTGGCTGCTGAGTTAAGGATAAGACTTTGAGAAAAGCCAGAGCTGAAACACCAGGAGTGTATTGACTGGGGAGCAAATCGTTATGAAAACAGCCTCAGGTTTTGGATATTTTAAATATGGTTATAAAGAATGGAAAGTGGAAAGTTCCAGATTTATTCTTGATAGCTATTGACAGAAACAAGGACAAATCTGGCAGAAACAGTTAAAAATATTGTTGTCCTTTTATTTTATCAGCTACAAACATTTACTCATTTTAATAATTCACCCTGTCTAATAAGTATTTCTCCTTCAAGAGAAAAATGTCTTTTCTTTCAATCTTCCTCCAAACAAACAAGGCAACAGTTTCAGAGATTTTCAGACTACCTTTGCAGAAAAAAGAATTTGAGTTGATGTTGTTTGGTGAAGGGTATATTAGGCTTCTACTCTGGTTATTAGTTATTGCGTGGTATCTATGCTTACTGTGTTTCTGGTGGGTTTTTTTGGGTTTTTTGGTTTTTTTCTTTTTTTTGGTTTTTTTTTTTTTTTTTTTTTTTTTTTTTTTTTTTTTGCTTAAATTCTTGGTAGGTGATGGAATGCCAGGCACAAACTTTGCCTTAGAATCCAGTTTAATGGATTTTTACGGTTTTGCTTCAAAAATACTTGTTATGATTATCCAGACATGAAATCAGTGGATGAATTGGGCAGATAAATCTATCCGTATTTTTAAAGTATTTCTACTTTGTACTGCTTTCCTCATTTGGAAACTTGGTGTTGCTTTGATCAATGGCACACTACCCTGACTGCTTCTAGTCATCCCTTTGCAAGGTTGATGCAAAGCATCAGATCTCTTTTAACTGCTTTAAATAACCAAGATAAGAATCCTAATCTCAGGAATTGTCATTCGTTAATGGAATATCTGCAGAGTGGAGAGCAGGGCTGTGTTGTTTCTGCTGGTTGCAGGTTGGCAGTCGGAGTCTCCTCCGTCCCGTGCCCGGGGTGATCACTCCCAGAGCCGCCGGCCGTGCGCTGTGCACAGGGGAGCTGCTCCGGCCCCTCTCAGGGAGCACCTGCCGAGCCCGTTCAACACTGACCCCTCTGCAAAAGCAAACTGCTGGAGCAACACTAGGAGTTTAGAAATACATGGGAGTCTGAACGAAAAATGGCAATTTTTATTCTGTCTTGAGTGGTCAAGTACATGTAGCTGGAAATTACTTATCCTAAAATGTGTCAAAATAGCAGCTTTTAGTAGGCAGCTGAGTGATGATAAATGGCAAGGAACTGCTGTGGTATTGTGCTACCTGGCCTGAAATTGAAATCCTTTTACTCAGTATATTATTTTCTAGGCCATCTATTGCATGAACATGCTGTTTACTGCCTACTTTTAATAGAGTTCTTGGGTCAGGAGAAATTGTTATGCAAAGTCAAGGTTTCAGGAGTTGCATAGCTGGTAGAACAGCCAGTAACAGTGCAGACACACAGAGGAGGAGCCTTTGAGGAACCATAATCACTTGGAAACTTTTTTCCCCTTTCTGCTTTTCCCTTTGATGTTGTTGCTGGATGCTAGTGGAACACGATGGTACTGCTGTGGTGTGGAGCAATCAGCTGCCAGCACAAAGCGAAGTCTGAAGGGACATCTACCAATTAACTGAAAATAATGAGAAAATTATTATTGTTACACTAATCAAAGCTAACTTGTTACCAAGAAATTTGGAAGTCAGCACATTTGTAAGCCATATATGGTCTAGTATGATAGTTCTGGTATGAGCAAAGTCAAAATCAGGGCATCCACTGGGGCTCACAGACTCTGAGGGCTGAAGGAATCACCAAGCCTTATCTATTCTATAATACTGGACAAAATAATCTCTGGCATTAATTCCTTTAGGAGAAGAAATTGCTTTCCCAAATATGCAAGTGTTTGCTGTTAAGTCCAATAAATCTGCAATTGAACTAGAACACATTATTTAGAGACGCATTCAAGTTCAGTTTAAGGCCTTCAGGATGTGATGAATTTACCTGTTAAGCTGTTGAATTGTTTAAATAAACCTTTACCCTTGCAGTTAAGAACTGCATCTTATTGCCAATTGGAATTTTCTAATTATGTGCTAGGAGGACCCTTTCCCTCTCGACTATTAAAGAAGCTCCATGATCAGATATATTCTCCTAGTAAAATGGCAGGGAGTCTTGATTTCAAGTCCAACACTGTTTGTATGAAGGATGCAATTACAAGCAGAGATTGTGTAACATTTGAAAAGGTTATGTATTACTTTTTTAATAACATGATTTTACATCAGTGACTCGCCGATGAATCAGAAGGACAGCTTTGCCCCCGCAGCCGTGGACTGTTGGGTCCTGGTGTTTAAAGTCTGCACGACACACTTATAACTGGAACAAATACTCTTTCAGCCAGGAGTGAGTTCATAAAGCTCTCTTTCTTTGCATCAAGTTAGAACCATGATACAGATACTGCTCAAGATTTTCTGGGCTTCTGTTGTCTTTTCCTCTCCTCTAGTTATTTTCAGCTGACAGGATCAAGATTTTCTCTGTGAAAAGAGAGTGAAAGGAGAGTAATTTTCCATTTCAAATTCCTTGCTTATGGTATGGGCTCCTTATTTTGCTCCTTTTTACAGAGTTGGCCTCTGTTCCTAATACTGTATTTTAAATACTGAAAGGCAGCTATGTAGCAAATCTGTGTCCACTGCTTGGTACCATCTGGGATGTGAGGGGAACTTTGTCACTCAAAGTTATTTTACCAGTTCAAAAAGAAAAAATGCATAATATTTTAGCTTAATATCGATGTAGGGTTTGTATTGGCATAGCTTTATCTGATTTTCTGTACATAATGTTGCCTAATTTTCTTGGTTGTAGTTTCAAAAGCTTTCATTGATCTAAAGCATACTTTTGGTGAAGACAGAAAGTGGAGAATGGAGAATCTAACCAGCTTGTAAAGATACTGTGTACATGATTTTGTGACAGATGTTTCCTTATAGTTTTACCTAGGTTTTAGGGAAAGAATATATGTAATCTAATAGTGTAAATAATTTTGTTGAGTTTCTATCTTTTTTGCATACATTAGTACTCACACTCATGCTCATTAGCCATTGTTTTTTTTCTCACTTCATTGTATTGTTTAGAGACAGTATCATCCAGAGTTATGGTATTTCTGATTCCAGGGAGTGTGCTGCCAGAATATAGATTTTCTTTTCTTGATACTAGCACTATGAATTTGAGTATTGCTTGGGATTTATTTCTGCACTTTGCTTGAAACTTGACTTTTATCTAAGTTCTTCTCTCTTCTGGGTCAGTGTATGTGTACCTGTATTTAAGGTTTTGAGGGTGTTGTCCATGAATAAATCAAAAAGTAACATGGCTTGAATTAAATAACATTATTTTGTAGCATTATCTAAAGTGAAAATGCTCAAACTAAAACAGAAGTAGAATTCTTTTTTGCACATCACTGAAAAGCTGGCAAAGTTGGTCACTCCTGGACTGCCTGCTTTTTCTCCTGCTATGTAAGCTTCCCTCTATTTTCCCCTTCTGAAGTCAAGGAGTTACCTCAGGTTAGTTACTTTATTTTTCTGAAATATCGTCTTACAGTAACTCTTTTAGTTCAAATTTTATGTAGTCATGTGGTAGTATTTTCTCCCCTTCTCTTATACTTCTCTTTTAGTATCAGGGTTCCTAATTGATTTTTCTCTACAGTGAATAAAAATGTGGTGTATTTTCCTGTGGCTTACGTTCCTATAGCTGCAAAATTAACTGAAATCTAACTTCGAAGGTTTGATTTTTATAGTTTTTTTCCTTTGGTAAACAACTATTATTTTTTAATGGGCTTTTTTAATTGAGGTTGCTAGTAACTGCTGAGAAAAAAAATGCCTCTTTTTTTGTAAGTAAGGCATTTATAAAAATGAAAATATTTTCCTTGCAAGTTTTCACAAACTCGGTGAGCTTGGATTGGTTCCTCTAAAATGACAACATGTTGGAAGTGTTTTTCCTCTTTCATCATCTCTCAGTGACATGTGCATCTGAGGTTTCTGATCTCTGGCTTAAACTACTGTTAAATTTTCATTATAAATGTGCCACCTACTGGAGCAAAAGGCCCATCAGCAAATATTTATTAATGTTATCTTGTCCCAGACACATTTGCATAGTAATTTCTTGCTAGATTCCTGTGTTTGTGGTTGTCAAATCTACACTGCATTTTGTCAGCCTCACCATAGGGTATGAAAATGGTAATAAGAATTGGAGGGGATGTGGAGCATAAAGGTTTAAACATACCTTGGAAAAAAAAAAAAGAATTGATATGCTGAATTTTAATGAAAAATACCTGCCTGAAATTAATGTCCAGTAAGGGAATCTTAAATTCACAGGTACTCTAGGTAGTCTAAGTCTTGATTTCAGGATGTAAACAACAACAACAACAAAAAAATCACTTAATTGTTCAATACAGCCTTGTAGCAAAAAGAAAATTTAAACAAGACTTTAGATTATGCGGTAGTTTTTTGGGGATTTTTTTGTTGGTTTTTTTTTTTTTTATCTTTGGTCTTGTCTTGACATAGGATCAGTCATGTTCATCTTTACAAATGAGAGGCATTTTGCTTGGAGCCTGTTGTCTTTTGTGTTACCATAATGAAATGAATTTATATTGCATATATGTCTTAAGAGCTACAATTCTATTGTGCTAAACTTGTACAGAATTATGGAAAAGGCTTATTCCCAAAATTTTTTAATCTGCCTTTGAAATATAAGGCATTAGGGCAATAGTGCAAACTAGAAGAATAGAGAGATCTAGGAAAATTTGCTCTCCTAAATTTAAATTATTTTCTTGATGTTTCTCATGAAAGCGAACACTTGTTTGGCAACACTTGATTGTATCATGGTAGAAAAACTATCTAATATATGAACAAAACAAGAAGAGGAGCTTCCTTAACAGTCATCCGTTTTTCCATATTAAATATTAATATTAAATTTATTTGTCCTGTAGGACAGTATTTGACTTAAGCAGGATTGTCTTTTTTTGTCATTGGGCCAACTATGATGTAGCTGATATATTAACGAGACAGCTATAAAATTTGGTGGTTTTCCTTATTCAAGTTGCTGGTTTTTTCCATGCCTTGTGAATACAGCTCAGCCATGGGGGCATTTGCTTTTGAAAAGGAAGAATGAGTCAAGGAACCAGCCTCAGAACATGAGTGTGCAGTCCAACAGGCTATGAAGGAGCAGACGGAGCCAGGAGCTCTCTGATCTCTTCCCATCTCAAGTTGTGGTGCATGTTGCAAACACACAGGTTTCCAGGTCCACAATGTTAAATGCAGAGAGTCCAAACTATACTCACTCAATCTTAAACTTCCATTATAGTTCAATGAAAATATAATTTACTTAAATTCGGAGTTTTTAACACAGATTTGTAATGATCATAGTCAGTGTCCTTGTACACTGCCTGCTCCCTTTGAGCTCTCTAATTATGTTAGACATGTTTTGCTCTGGATGTGTTGGGATGGTGGTACGTATCTATTTGGTCAATATGCCATAGATATATGAAATCCAAGTATCTATGATAGACTGTCAAGGATGATGTGGCTGCTGGTAGGACTCTGTGACACACTGGGATGGCACAGTAATTGGCAGGAGATAGTAGCACAATACTTTTATTCAGGTCTTGCACCTATTTTTCTGTGTTCAAGGGAGAAATTGAATTTCCTGGTCATAGATATTACGTTGCCTAAATTCCCTTTTCTTTATTTGATAATTGAATGTCCAATTTAATATTTTTAGGTGAGGAAAATTTAGGTTTTATGTTGAGTAGTCCTGCTTATGAGAAATATAAATGACATTTTTTTCTTTGGTAAGTGATGATCAGAATGTGTTGTCTGCAGTTCTGTGCAACAGGCTAGGGTATATGTCTGGCTTCACTCCAGGGAGTGAAGTTGGAGTGTGCTGGGGCAGTGCTTCGGGAAGCATGTTGCTTGCAGGAACAGTGCTCACATTTCTATTGGCTGGACAAGTAGGAACATCAGCTGGAGTCATTAATGTTGTTGTCTTTAGGAGTGCCTGTAGCTGATCTGCCTGCTTTCCCAGAATAGGACACTGAAGCTAGTAAATAAGGCAATAAAATATTTCACACCTAATAAATTTCATAAACCAAAAGCAAATAAATTCTAAACAGTTCTAGGAAGAACACAGTTGTTCCAAATGTTAAGAGATTGAGGTAGAAAAGAAAAGAAAAGGATAAGAAACAGCACTGCTATTTTTATAGGTGGAGGTAAAGATTGTATTTCGGGAAACTTTTGAAATGCTTTAAAATACTTCAGTAATGAAAAAAACAGAAAAGAGAAGTAAATCCTAAGCAACGCCTGAGAGTAAAAACATTTAAAGTACACGAATGTTACTCAACAAAATAAATGGCTGCAAGAACATATCCCCAGGAGGTATTAAAAAAAAAAAATCATTACAGAAAAGAAATGTAAAAAAAAAAAAAAATCAAGTCGTGCATGCATTATTATGGGTATATGGAGCTGGTTCAAAGCCTGTTTCTTCATAACTGGGCTTTTACGAAAAAATAAGTTACTTATCTGTTATTAATTACATTAAAAATATTATTCAAAGCATGATTTTTTTTTTGTCAGAAATTATTTGGTTATTAGTCTCTTCTCTAATAAGTTATATTGGCTGTCTTTAATTTTATCATTTTTACAGGGAAGTATATGCTTTGACATAGTATATGGACATGTAGCCTTAAAAAATAACTAAAAATAATTCCAGAGTACAAAACTGAGAGAGCAGAGAAGTGATACACTAGATCTCAGGATAAGTTATTTTGAGGAATTACAATTGGAGTTGTGTACTTTCATAAAAAAACAGCATAAATTATTTGGTTCTTATTTCAGCTTATAGCCTGTTATGTCCAAGCAGAGGAAGTTTGTAATATGCAAAATTGAGGATAACAGAATCTGGTAGGAGTGGAAGAGACAGGCTAGTTGAAGTCACTGAGAGAGATATGCAATACCTGGTTATCTTTCATAAAGTAGCATTTTACTTTCAGCTATTTAAAATATGACCTTTTTTGTGACATTAGCATAAACTACTAAATAAAAAAATCACTTTTTGGAGGACCATCTGGAATTGTTTTGAAAGTGGAAGGCCCAAACTTTTGATTCCTGTAAATAATGATGCCTTTCTAGGGTAACCTCAAAAAGGTTTGCTTGCCAACTATATGTTGTAGCCATAAATAAAACATAATTTTATTTCTCTTCCAACCAAGAAAAATTATTTGGTAACTACTTTTCAGTCTTTCATAGGCAAGCTAAACAAGTGCACATAAAATATTCTGTCTGTGACATTATGTGCTCCTTATCACTGTCATAGCAAATACCATTAAAATTGCTTAGAGATATTTTGAGAATTTTACTTGCAGTTCTTCTCTCCCGTGTACAGGAGGGAATTGCAAGGAAGGTTTGAAGAAGGCAAGACATCAAGGTATAGGATGTATTTCAGTGTAGTAGGGGGCTTTAGGTATAACAAATTTCAGTGTGTCTGTGTCTCATGCTTGTGGCATTGTGGTGGGGCTTTGGATGTTTGGTATTTTTCAGCCACATTAATGGTGACCTTTATGGCCCTTGGCAAGCCTTAAAATTATTTCCACTTTTGTCAGTTCATAATGACTTGGCTATTGTCAGTATCTTGGAGGAGTTTCAGACTCGCATGCTATCAGAAAAACTCCCTCCAGACAGTACTCCTTGTGAACAAAAATGGCTTCAGCTGGGTACTGGATATTGCTGACCATTTTTGTGGTGCCTTTTTATGCTGCAGGATGACTAGGATGGTGTTTAGCTGCATTTGTGAAGCTGTGACAGCCTTCCTTGTTTAGTATGTTAGATAAAGGCTGTTCTGCCTTTATTCAAGTGGAACAGATTGCAAAGCTTCTCTGCACAGGTGAAATTACCTGTGCCTAGATGATAACCCTGGTTTTGCCATGCTGCTAAAGGAAACCTGTATATCCACTCCTGTGAGCTGAATTTTTTGTCTGAATAATTTGTTTTGAATAGGTGTTTTAATGTTCTGCCATGGTTCCCAAACACAAACAGGGTTGTTTTTTTTTTCCTTCTGTCTTTTCCAAATATAGCAATTAAGCACCAAATTGCTGAAAATAGAAGCTAGGTAGGCCAATTTGCATCCATGGCAGGTGTTGCTGTCTATTTCTCAAATGTTTTCTCTGGTGTGTCATTAAGCTTAGCTCAGCAGTGGCTGTTTCAGGGTGTGCACATGATGAGCAGGCACACTGTGCTGTCATTGCTGGTACTTAGTCCCTTTATAGGCAGTACCACTGCTCTGACTGTATTGAAGGGAAGCTGCTCCTGTTTGAAGAGTTCGTGTGTATTTTCAACATTAAAAGGTTTGTGATAGGGTGGCCATCAGACAGAAATTTCCTATGTCAGGGATGGCATAAGGTGTGATCTGCTTGTGACAAATCAGTTGAATGCTCGCTTTTAGTGGCAGAAGGATTGGCAAGGGGGAGGAGGGACTGCTTTGCAAAGAGCCTTAAAAGTTCAACATCTGAACATGAGCTATGCCAGGGCTTGTCATTGTCTGGTGGTGAGAGCTCTCCCACCACTCATCCATGCAGATGGCAAGTTTTGGTGTGTTCAGAGTGTTGGCCTTCTTTCAGGCTGTGCAGTAGAGTGGTCATCATTGGCTGCAGACCAAGAGAGTTAATTTCTGCACTTCTGTTTAATGAGTTAATATCACCCTAATGTAGACTTTCATTCTGGCTTAGGTGGTTGGTCACAGTTATAATATCCAGATGCTGTCTTCCATTATTTGAGCATTATTTGAGCATTATTTTCCCATTCTCCTCAGCAAGCTGTGCATTACCCAGCCTTGATGGGGGTGTTATGTGCACTAAGCACAGCCTTACAGCAGTGCAGCCCCACCAGATGCATGAAGCAGTGTTATAGTCAAAACCAGAACACTGAGAGCTTGTAAAGCAAACCAGAAGTTGCACTGCAACCAGGGTAAATATTTGGCTAAAAATGAGCCAGTGTGTAAGGCTATGCTGTAGAGACTTATTAGCCATATCTGAAAAAAGCGGTGAAGGACAATCCTATTGATTTGTTCTTATCTTGATGACCTTGTAGGTTGAGTTAATGGTTTCTAAACTCAGTTGATGAGTTTGGATGACAGTTCTGTTTGTCTCCACTCTAGGAGAAAGGGAAGTAGTATAGAGTTGAAAAATAAACTCTTATGATTTTGTTCACTCTCTTAACCTCCAATATGTATTTTAATTTGCATGGGTGTTGAATCAATGTAGACATAGTAACTGTATAATCTAGAAAAGACTGAAATGTAGTTCATCTGCATTAAATTACTTACTTCTCAAATCTTATGACCTGGAAGTCATCTGGAATTACAATAGGGGTCATAACACTTGGCTGATAGATGCCTTTAAAGAAGCTGGGGTTTGACAAGGATGGGGAAAAATTAGTCTGGTCTTAAACCAGGCTGATTCTCACTGTGGTACTTACTCCTGGTGTGGTTTGGAAGGCAGAACACGTTTTTGCCTTTGTGTGGATACTTGTACCTGGAGAGGAAGCTGTTTTTTAGGACGGTAGGGCTGTAGAATCATCTCAGGGAATGATCTTTTGTACTAGATCATTAACTGATTTAAAAATTATCATAGCTTCTGAAAATCCAGATATAAAAGCAAGCATGCAGAATTTCATGTACCTGCTGCTAAGATACATCCTGATTTTCAGTTCCCATGTGGCATAGTGAACTTCACCTTCATACATAATGTTGTTAAAATTTGGATGTTTTATTGATGAAGTGGCTGTTGCTCTCTTGTAAATGTTAACTATGAGAGCAGTCTGCATAAGATCAAGAGGCACTAAGGGATAAGGTAATTGGAATTTTTAAAACAACTGTATCTGTTTCAGAATGAAGATTCATGACAGAAAAAATAAGACAAAATAGATCTCACAGTTTCAGCATAATTAGGATTTTTGCCAGGGGTTGTTATGGGAATACTTTCTTAAATATTTTACCCTTACCCCTTTGAAAGTTTTGATGTCAGATGAGCAGGATTTTCATTCTTTATTAAGGATTTTCATGCTTTATTAAGCTCTGATTCCCAAACTGCTAGCTAACAAAGAGGACCAAAGCTGTAATTAGCATTTACCTCTTTCTTTTCCTTTCCTGTCCTGATGGAAAGATCCTCAAGTCAATCAAGATAAGGGGAAATTTTGTTAAAGCATTAAGGGTTTTGTTCTTACTGAAAAGTTGTGAAAAAAAACCCTAAGAAACTACATAATAATATATAGTTATATAAAATATATATAAAAAGTAAAATAAGGTGGGGGAGTCCACATAATTTGATATTGATTTAAATTATGTAAATAAATCTGCTCTTGGTAACTTGCACATTAGTATTCTCTTCAGCAAGGTGGTTAAGGGTGCTTAAGTATGACCTCTGCCCAGGCAAGGAACAAAAAGAAAAATAACAACAAATGTAGAGAAGGTATAAAGGGGAAATAGGACTAGTATTTTTACAGGGGGTTTTTTTGGGTTGTTTTTTTTTTTAGGACAAGTAAAATTAATGATAATATGTAGAGACTTCTCTATAAAAATTCCATCTACTGTGTCCAGTATTAAAGCTCTCTTTTAACAATATTGACAAGTAAAGCCTTGACCTCTATATGTTACTGAGAAGAAATCTTTGAAATAGTCTTAGCAACATCCACTTAATTGATTATTTGAAGACATCTGAGCAGGAAGATATGTCCATGTCTTAAGGTAGATTCTTGTATTAATGAGCTGGTCTCTCATTTCCTGAGCCAGTATCATTTAGCACAACATTTTTATGCTGTCTTTTTTTCTCTCATTTAAGTGCCAGTGCTGTTAATGCTCCACTGCACAGAAAAGGGTTTAAAGCAGGTGTAGACCTCTTGGCTGAGAATTTATTAGTGTCTGTCTTTTTATCTTATCATGTAACAGAGAGGAAATTATGTTCTGTTGCTTTATGTTAACATGTAACAGAGAGGACATGATTTAAGTAAAACAGTAGCCAATATTAAAATAATAAAGTTCACATGGGGTAAGGTAGGGAAGATGAAAGAACATGTGTAGAGTAATGTAATATACTGAAAATTGATAATAACTTTATTTTGGTAAGCTAAATTTCTTCTGGATAGAAAACACAAAAATGAGAAGTACAAGATGAATAAAGGATTTGGGTTTTTAACTTCTGTTTGTAAAACTAAGGAATATATGTCATAATAAGACACAAATCCTATGCAAAATGGTAATAAGACCATTCCCAGATGAGTATTACTGTCTATTCTGCTAAAAATAATGCTTTTTCTGGGGAAGAGGCGCACAGAGCATCTGATGTTATATGCTATCACAGCCAGTTATAATACAAAAGCACTTTTTTGTCAGTATTATATGAGAGAACCTGAAAAATTGTATAGGGGGTCTTTTTGTCCCCTCATGTTTCAGCATCTGAAGACATGAAATTATTTCATATTCCCCTTTCCAAACCCTGACATTATATAATAATTTTATTTGAATACAGAAGTGGATTTCCTATGTCACATGGAGCAATGCAGGTATTTTAAAAACCTCTTAACTGAATCACTCTTGAAATTTTTGTATCTTGAATATTTTTAGTCACAGTATTTTGAGTTGTGATCATTTAGTAATAAGAACAATTGCTTCTCCATCTCTCAGATTACTCTACAAAGATTGAACTCATTTCACAGGGATTTTGGCAAGTGGCTATTAGCAGTATAGATGGCCACTTTTCCTTGTAGATTGATTTAATGAGTATAGGTTTAATGAGATTTCTTAATAGTATTTTTTGCTCTAGAACTGTATATATAGATCATCTATTACTAGATAAAGCTTGATCTTTAGTGGACTATGCTATGTATAGTGTCTGTGATCTGGAACTTGCTTGAGAAACAAACACTGCATAAACAGTTGTAGAAGTCATAATTTCATGTGTCTATTTTGAAAAGAGGTGAACAAGAGCTAAATTCTCTGATATAACTATGTTACATTAATTTAAAATGCTTGTGACACATTTTTTTCACTACTTTTTTTTTTAATGTCTTTTTGGTATCATCAGCTTATATGTGCATACTTATAACATTTATCACAACATATTCTTGCAAAACTGGTTAATCTTTTCAGAGAATGGCCCAGGTTAGAAGGGATCTTGAAAGACCATCTGGTCCAAGCTTTCCAGGGAAGGGAAGTCATGGGAAGATTATCTAGCTGCTTGTCCACATCTTGAAACCACCAGCAATGAGGATTCCATCATGTTCCTGGGGAGGTTGTTGCAGTGAATTCATCTCACTGTAATTTTTTCTCATGTCAAGATGAAGCATCTCCCAGTGTACTTCTTACACTTCACCTTGTCTTCTCGGTGTGGATCCTCATGGAGAGAGAGCCTCCACCCTCTTTGTGACTGTCCTTTAATTGACAGTGCTGAAATTCTGTTATGAGTTCCCACCTAAGCCTTCTCTTTTCCAGGGAGAAAAGTCCAACTCCTTCAGTCTTTCCTCAAAGGGCAGGTTCTCCAGACCTTTGATCACCATTAAGGGCCTTCTTTGGACCTCTCCACTCTGTCCACATATTTATTGGTTTTAGTGCAGCCTGACAAGTGCTGAGTAGATTGAGAGGATCACATCTCTATCTCTGTTTATAAAGCCTCTGTGGCCTGAGGATTGAAGATTAATCTTCATTAAGATTAAACATGTTATTTTTTTCATACTGAGATTTCAAAGTGATTGAAATGACCAGAGTTTGTTATACTGTTTTTCAATCTCTGTGTTTGGATTCACAGCCAGTAATGTCAGTAATGTTTCTATTTTGTGCTCTTTATATGTGAGTGGTTATGGATGGATGGTGTCCGCTCCTCTGTAAAGGAAAAGCAAAGATATCTGTCTTCCTCAGCAAGTGGATGTGAGGTTGCAAGATGTATTTCTGTGCTGGTCTTTGTACTCTGTCACATATATGAAAATAGAAGTTTATGTGAAGGATTGTGACAAAGCTGCTCTGGCTCTTCATTGCTTCTCAAGTTTCAGTCTTGATCCAAATCTGGCTCTGGTAAGGAACACTTGTCTCATTAGTCAGTTTTTCTTGTCAGGAGACAGCAATGCTGACTGAAACAAATTAATGGGAGCTGTTTGAGAGGGGTGGACAGAAGAGTGCTTGTGTGCCTGACATCAGAGATGTCCAAAACCAAAATGCTGCGGTACATTTTAGCTGATTTCTTAATGTGGAACTAGTATTTCACAGTTCTGTTGCTGCCAATCTCATGTGTTCATTTACAATTATGGGAGAGAATTGCTTGGCTGAAGGTTCAGTTTAGTTCCAAAGATGACAGAATTTTTCTGTAATGGTCCTCTTCTAGGTTCAGGAGGTACTCACATCTTTCTTGTGATATATTTGACAATGGCTGCCCTGTGCAGGTTAACCTCTAAAGACGGAATATGTTTTGGTGGTCTGTATTCTTCACACTGGTGTTGAAGGATGTAAGCTCTTGGCTTGTCGGATTTGACATTGAGTTAATTATGCAAGCTTTTCCTTCCTCTCAGTTACCTTTTATGTGAAACCTATATAGACTCCTTTCTAAAGTAGTTATTTTCTCATCTGCGACATATATTTAAAGATTTGAGATGCCAAATTAAATACTCTTTTACCTGCCACATCATGTGTGGTGTTTTTTGTAGAAGTCAGTTTGCTCTTTCTCAAGTTTCCAACCTGGGAGCAGATTTTTTAAAGAAAATTCTTACAGATATTATTTTATGTCTAAAAAATATGAAATTAAGAAGAGGAAATCTAAGATTAAGTTATTCTAAGAACAACCATTTCTGTTCATCTTTTACCAAGTCTGCTTAACCCCTAAATTTTCCCCTGAAACCAATGAAATGAAGGGAGATACCTGGCATGCTCAGTAGACCAATAGGCATAAAAACCTAAAAAAGTGTGCAAAATACAGAAATAATGAGATTATATCCTGATTAAATAATTGCAGATATATTGAAAGCAGGTGAGGTTGTTTCTCTTACTGCCCCTTCACTAAGTGAAGGTGCTTGTTAAGGTACTTGTTTTAACCAGGAATATTGTATAGCAGACAGCAAACCCAAGCTGGACAGTTAATCTGTCCAGACAGTACTTTATTTATGCAATAAATTTATTTATTTATATCAATTCATTATTTATCATTTGTTTCTAAAGGAGACATAGAAAAGATCTTACTGGAATTTGAAATATATTGGTAGTCATTATGATATCTTTCCCAGGTGTTTAGTATGGTTCTACAGCTGTCAAAATGAGCAGACTTCATAAACTGACTAATTTACAGAAAGTGGCCCTCTGCACAGTTCCATTTAAACTGCCTTTCTAAATGTTCAACATTCTATTTAAGAACAAAATTATGGTTTTTTTTGCTGAGCCCAGCAGGCCAGACATACATACATAAAGTGAGGGAATTGTTAATGGGAATAATAAATTAGTAGAGACATAATTTACCCAGAAGACTTTTTCAAGGAGAGTGTCCTTATATGTTTAAAAGAAAAGGAAACTCTCAATTTTCCATTAAATTTAAGAGCTGTTAGGTGCCCAAACATTCTGTGGCTAAGGGAGATACTGGCTGTCCTGCAGAGTCCATCTCATTCAGCTGGTTTTAGTTCAGCTGGTCCTGGATGTTTGTTCTTCATGTTTTGTTGTGTGCCAGTGCACAAAGCTTCCTCATGAACTGGCTTGCTCAACAAAGGCTGTCTTGTAGTGTCACTTGCAAGTTGGGCACATGTAAACCCCTTTCACTTTGGTAGGTTTTTCCTGTATTGTTGGGGAGAATCAAGCCTGTCAGGGAACCTTCAATTAGTACTGTATAAGCAGGAGTGATTGCAACTGTGGTTCTGTACCATTCATTTAAAGAGAGTTTGGTTTGTGCTTTCTGTGGGAATCCAGGGCTTCCCTCTTGCTGCCCTGGAGGGCCTGGGACCCCAGCAGGGGGTCAGGAACCCCCCTGGACAGAGCCCCGAGAGGCACTGTCTCTGATCTCTGTCCATGGAAAAGAGTTTTCAATCTTACAGGATGAATTACAAGCTCTGAGTGTTTGATATGAGTAATAATTAAGTATGGCACGGGTGCAAAAGTAAAATTTTAGGTTTCTAGATTAGGGGTTCAGAGGGAACAAGATGGAGGAAATTGGGTGTGTCTTGTCCTTTTCCTCCGTCTTCATGCCCTCCATGTTTCACTGTAGTGTTGGCATTTTTCTATTGGTTTAGGCTGGGGACACGCTGTTTAACATAGATGATAGATATTGGCACATTATTGTAAATGTAGTACACGTAGTTTCTGGTATATAATGTTTGTAACATCCCACTGAGGGCAGAGCTCCACACGCTGCCCTGCAGGACAGACCTGTGGCAGGGCAGCAGAACATGTTAGAGATAAACAGAATAAACAACCTTGAAAACAGCACAGACGAATTATGGCTTCTTTTTTGGCTACGGGGCAGAAAGACAGAGACTTTCTACAATCTCGGAATCATCAATACCCACAGATTCCGACAGCTTTCTTTTAAGAATACCTCAGACTTAAACTGAGGTGAAGCTGAAGAATTGCAGAAAGACAGCTGGCCTAGTTTTCCAAGGACAGAGTATCTGCAGTTTCTTTTGGCTTCTCTGCAGTTTCAGAGTATCAGTGCTTTGGGAAACTGGGTTGAATGGCAGATAATAGTGAAATAGCCCTCAGGAATAATCGTCATATAAGGGAAGGCTTAGTCAAACGGCTTTACACTTTGATATTTTTATTTAGTTAATAATAATGTTGAAATAACCTAATTTGGATAGTATTTTTAAATTAAAAATTTAAAATTTAAAACAGACGTTGGCATGTCTGTTGTAATAAAAATAATTTAATTCTTATCTGTTTTCTCTATGATTATTAGAAGCTCAGTTATGTTTTTATGAGAATAAATCTGCATCCTGTCATGCATTGTTGTATGTTGGCACTTTGCCAAAAGGGTGGCAGACTGCAGTGCTATAAATCTGTTGAATTCCAAACAAACTCATTTCAAGAAAATCACAGAAAATACATGCCAATCTGAGAGAATCCAAATTACTTCAGTCTATGATTAATTAAATTAGGTTGCTTCAAAATTCATAACAGGTGCCTGAAATGACCTTACTTAATGCTGTCAGTGTTTTAAATATCTCTGGAGAATTTGGATTAGCTGATTGAGTACCCCATTACAGAAAGGATGTCCTAAGTGAGCATGTTGTCCCAAAGGGATACATCTCAGATGCCCTGAAGGAAATACATACCCAAATGCATGTGATGAAAGGCAGTTAAGGTATCAAGGAAGAGCCTTTGAGGTTAAAATGTCAAGATTAGTATTTTGTTCAGATTGAGAAAGGGAGGATGTCATGTACACAATACAAATATAATGGAATATATATGGGATCTATATGGAATGCTTACAAAATATAACAACATTCAGAGTGACTGTTTCAGGATGAAGTAGTTGCTCTGTGATGTTGCTGTGGTTTTTGAACTGTAGTAACATAACCTACACAATCCCTGTGATGTTTTTAGAACTGCTAGCTTTGTAAGCTGCAGAGCAAACTGATGGAATTTTCCATTGCAATGGTATAGGTGGAGGTTTGACAGCGCAGCCACTGCTGCAGTGCTGTTCCTGGAGTTGGGGTGTGTTGTTTTTCTTCTATCCAACGCCTGGAAATTTTCAGCCAAGTTTCTGTACATCTTGCACTTGTTCATACACAGCTTTGGGAGCATATGCTTGTGTTGATAGTAGATATATATATACCTATGGAGTCTCAGAAATATTTGAATGACTGTGTACATCTGTGAACCTGTAAACCTTTGGGGATGGGTTTTAACAGGTGTAAATCTACTTCTAGTTCTGATGTGTCTGAACACATGCCATCTCTGCAAAGCCCATGTACACAATTTGATGACTGTGAAAAAAAGAATGCTGGCAGCCAAGAAAAATTAACCCCATGTCTTTGTGTCAGTTAAGCAGTGTAAATGACTTTCACACCTAAGGCTGAAATAAAAATGAGCTAGTGCTTGTCGCCATGCTCTGAGAGGCCGGTCTCTTTGTTGAGTAACAGGATCCATCTGCTTCAGGAAAAAATTTCTATAGCAGACTCTGTCCTACTACATGAATCCAGCTGCCTGACCAGAGAAACAATTGTCCCAGTGCAGTGCAGAGCCCTTGGTCAGCATCTCACATGCATCTTCCATGTCCAAAATAGTCCTGGCATGGGTTTTGTGCTGGGTGGTTCCATTCTGTCAGCTTTCTCCCTGCCCATGGTCTGAAATGTAGTTATGCTGATGCAAGAGTGTATTTTCTTTCCAGCTGGCTTTGCAGTGGGTGCCATTGATTTGATATTTTGCAGATATACTGAAACCCAGTCTACAGTATGAGGTATTGTGCAATCCTGTGGGGAGGGGGAAAAAGGGGCAAAAAATACAAAAACAAAAAAATTCCCCCCCCCCCCCAAAAAAAAAAACCTCACAAAAATGAAAAAAAAAACAAAACCCAACCGCTAACTCAAGCATCACCAGAAAGGAAAATAATTTTGTATGCAAGAAGAGAAAACAAAGAAGAAGAAGCTAGTATGATCATAGTTATGAACAGCGGAGTGTGAATTTAGGTAGAGAAAGGATAGATGGAAATACCAAGAAAAGGAAAACTGAGAGAAAGTGACAAATATAGGAAGGATTGAAGGGTAGGGAGTTTGTGAAATGTGCAATTCCTCCCCTGCTTGAGGAGGCTGTGTGGGAGAAGACTGGAGCAAATATACAGTCCACAGAACAGACATCTCACTTCACATTTACAGAGTATGGGTAAAAATTAAGTTTCTTGGATTTGCCCGTTAAGCAACTCAGCCCCTGAAGGCAGGAGACTTTCCTCAGCCTGTTTTAGGACTCTGGCTGAACACAAGTGCTCAGAGAGTCACACTGTCCTACCTGCACTCAGTTGAAACACCTGGCTTAGGACTGGGCTGTACAGGCTTCTACCCCTGCAATTTATCAGAAGTGATTTCACCTGTAGAACTTCCTCTCGTGACCTGCCATTAAACAAGAATGTCCATTCAGGAGGGAGGTGGTAGGTTAAAATCTGAACAGAAAGAGATATTGATGTTTTGAGTATGTCTTCCAATAAGATCCCTGAATTAGTGAGCCTATGAGAATGTTTTTTAATGGTGTTAGGGTGTTATTTAATGTGGTTTAGTTTCTCTTTTTTGTTTCTTCTTGCATCAGGATGCTATGCTTTTCATAACAAAAAACTCAGATGGTAATTTGGAGTCAGTTTGAGCTGCCAGCTCATCTTATACCTGGATGCATTGCTTATTTCTTATACCTTCACTCTCTCAGTAAAACTGTCTTGATGCTTTTTACCTATGTTCAAACTTTTTGGATATTAGTCCTTGCAAAAAATTTGTTTGGTTTGTTGGGGGGGGGGGGGGGGAGGGTAAAGGTTTTATTGGTTTGGGGTTTTTTTTTGTGTTTTTTTTTTTTTTTAATAATTCCTGAAGCTGTTAGTCATTCAGAGGATTTGAATGTATTTTCAAGCTAAATAATGTCTCAGAAGGCTGTGTTGAATTTGCCTTTTCATGTTGATGCTAATGTCTTCCTCATTTTTATTGTTAATGTAACATTTTTGTGATGGTGACCCACTCTGCTTCCATTTGATGACTTGCTAAAGGATGTTATCCCTTACAACAGAGGATGCCAATTAAAAAAAGTATCCACGTAGAAATTTTTATAGCACCTCTCCTATGCCTTTATTGGGTTTTCATATTTCCAGTGCCAAAGGAGTGGATTTCTAGATAAAGACAGTCTTTTAAGGTATTCACCATACTGAATTCCAATAATTTCTGTGGAAATCAGACAGTCCTTCTTACTGGTATAAACATACTCCACAATATGCTCCCCTGCCCAAGCTGTAGAAAGTTCTTTAAGCAACCTGAATCTGTGCACCCTGCTCCCTTTTCCCTTTTTTTCTGAAAGTGCTTATGCTTTTGCTTAAGGCCAAAAGCTTCCCCAGCCTGACCATATGCAATTCTTTGCATCAGAATTTGGGAATTTGTGGAGGCTGAGTGTTGCCTCTTCCTCAGTGACAAAATGCTTTACAAATGGCATTGGACTGGTGAGTCTTTGAGGGTTTTGTTTGTTGGGGATTTTTTTATTGGCATGTCATCACTTTCTAAATGAAAAATATATATGTCAGGAGAAATGCCACTGGGATCTATCTCTTGTGATAGCTTTTCAGCTCCAGGAAAGATGCCTGAACTAAGTAAAATGATCAGAATAGAACATGCTTAGTAGAAGAAATTTGTCATAATGAAGCAGTACAGATCACATAATTCCTTTTTGACTTTGGGAAAGTTACAGCTGCTTTCATTCACTTTGCATAAAAGTTGATGTACTTGTCACATGTATCTCTTTTTTTTTATTGCTTTTTTGAACTATAATTTAGGTCAATAATTCTTTCCTAATGTGTGTATGGAGAGCTGTTGTTACGGTGTAGCTTGATGTCATTTTGACACCTCTCACCATTATTGTAATACACATATTAAAAATAATCAAGCACCTTTTATTTTATTTAGACTAGCTTGAAGCTGCTTATCCTCTGTTATTCCCTACTATTCACATTATTTAGGAACTCTGTCATTATGACAAGTATATATGCTTACATAAATATGAATTTGGGAAGCAAATGCTGGAGAAGAGATACATATGACTTTTAAAATGTTGCCACTTCCAAATATGTAATTTTTTCAATTCTAAATTTGTATGAAGGTTGTACAGAAATGCAATGTGGAGTCTGAGAACTGAAAGTTAATAGTCTTTCAGAATCTGTGTGCCCATAATAAAGAGGAAGGATCAAAGGTGCCTCATACATGGCATAGGAAATTTCATCTTCAGTGCTTTGGAATACAAGATCCAAAGCAGACAATAAGTTCATCGTTCTCTCTTTTCCAACTGCAGGGAAGTAATGACTTACTGGAATGAATCCTAAAACATTTGCTGTCATTTAGACCTTTCAATGACAAATTATTAGATCAAAGTAGCAGGTGAGGTGGGGCAATGGTGATTAACAGTTTGAACAAAAATAGATTTTACTGTTCATTTATAGCTGGAGTGTCATGCCTTGAATATTTGTTAGGACTTTGAAGGTTGCATACCTGTAGAACCTGTTGCAGTCTTTGAAGCTGGAGAAAGATTTAAAAATTTGTCTGTGAAGATTGCTGCTCAGGGGGAGAATTAAGCTGACATTAAGTTCTTATGGCTGCACCATTCCCATCATGACAAAGGTGCGTGCATTAAACAATGTGGCATCTGGTTGCTACGTATGAAAATACTTCTATGCTTCATAAAATGGGGAATATATTTTCCATCTCTCCAGTGTCCTGGGAGGAGCTGTTGAAGTTAAAATGTCATCTTTGAGGATATGCTGTAAGTAATTTTCTTTTTCAAAATACCATAAACTAGAACAGGAATACTATTTTATTTCCTCTAGCATGCAATATAATGTTAAGCTTAATGGGTGTATAGGCACTCGTGAATATGTGTGTAAATTTGATGCATCTGTGTGAAGTAGATATTCAAACAGAATTTGTTTCATGTAAGTAAAAGTACAAGATACCAGTATGAGCTGGTAGATTTTAGTAGTCCTGTCATATGTATTTCAAGAGGATGCTTGCCATGAGGCATCTGCCTAATGTGTAATCTGGGGCAGAGTTACATACTGCTTTTGGGAATTTTCCTGGAGCCAAACGTAGTGAGCGCTGGGTGACAGGAAAAGGAAAAGCTAGTAAATATATGTAAAGTAGTACATATATGACTGGATGTGTAAATGTCTTGGTGGAGGTTAAGATTTAAGAGTTCAGGAGAATACAGTTGCTTACCTCTGCTTTGAATCTGTGTCTGTTTGTACCACAATTCACTGTCATTAACTTGATGAGGGCAAAAGACTTAGAGGAGAGTAACTGAATTCCTTTGATTTAATAATTTTCTGTTCTGAGATGTTTCTGGAAAGCCCTGGTGGTTTGTCATGCATTGTGAAATTTGTCTACTGTGAAAGGGATTTAACTGTTACTCACTGGACATGTGCTTGACCAGGCTGTTGCCTGTACAGTAGGATCAGGTTGTTCTACCTCACCTCTCGCTTCAATTTTCCTCCTTCAGACAGGGATGATTCTTGGGGATTGTATTAAGTGGTGTATTAAAATACTACTCAAGCATGGCCAGCAGATTTCCCAGTGTGTTTGACAGGGCATTGGTATTCTCCTGACAAAGTTACTTCACCTCTTCTTTGAGCCCTGTTTTGAATTTTTGAGGCTAAGAATGGGTGATTTGGCATCCCTCATGCTTAATAAAGATTGGATTACTGATCTTTTATTCCAAGAAGTAGGGAGGGTAATTGTTTTTTGTTGAATAAAGGTCCTTTATTTTACATACTAGTCATTGGTTTCAGTCAATGTCTCCGGACGGTGCTTCTAGTTCATTAGTGTGATAATGCAAATATTATAAATTCATTGAAATATTAATTAAATTCCTTTTACCTGAGATCATAACAGTAGCGTTTTTCTGCTGAAAACACATGTGAAAATATTAGGTGAACAAAGTTGAGAATTAAGAATCATGATGGGTAGTATAATAACAATAAGATCAAACCTTAGCAGCTAAGTTTTGTCTTTTTCTTAGCTTTTTTATTATTACCCAATATTGCCCATTTTTCTTCTAGACTGCCCTTCAGTGAACATTTCCTGTAACAATTCTGTATGTGACTGGTATACAGTGCACTGAAGAGAAAACCTTGAGAACAGGAACAGCAAGCCTTAAGGGTTGCTTGTGCATGAAAAGCAAAGGACAAAACCTAAGGATCCAAGCATGGCTCTGCAGAGAAGCCTTTTATGAATTTGACAGTTGGATGCTATTGCTGTTTGGTGCTAAATTTTACAGAAGTCCAAATTGCTACACATTGGATTTCTTGGAAAGATGATTTTCTCTTTGCTTAATCTGAAAATGTAGCACATCTACATAGACTGTCCATTTCTCTAGAGTCACATCCTGACAGTACAATTCTTCAAGTTTCTAATCAGCCAAAATACAAGCATGCTGTATTCCACTCTGCTAGGGAGAGTTGCCCCTATGAAAGCAAAGTGGAAGGGGGTTGGACAATAGAATCTAAGTGAAAAAAACATGGTTTAGGTAGATGTTTTTGGATTCTGGGTGACTTTTATTTGTTAGTAAAACTTTTTAGCTGAGATAATAAGTAACCTATTGAAAGTGCTCAAAATGTCACTTCTCCTGCAAAAAAGAGAGAAGAATTTGAAGTACGAGCTTTGGTTTAAAAAAAAATTCCACCACCTGAGCATCTTGGCAGTTGAGCTGTCCAGAGTCAGCTTTTCTTTCTTTGACTATAGGAGCTGCATGTGAATGACACTTGAGTGCGTTTGCCCTCAGATAACCTCTTCAAGAGGCCTCTCCTTTCTCTGTGGTTCGATTGTGCATATTTTTGTGTCTCTCTTTCTTCCCCTCGCTTAGATGTATGGTCTTGGTGTGATGCTTGGAGTGAACATTGTACCACTGTGTTCTGAAAGGTCAGCACATCATAGCTTTTTGGAAAGAAAAATGCTTTTCTTTTCTTTTCTTTTTTTTTTTTAAATTTACTATTGGTTTTTTGCCTGTTTTGCTTTCATCTTAATGTTTTTACTTTCTTTGAGTCTCTCCTTCTGGTATAATAACATTTGCCCTTTCATTGCTTTCTTCTCACACATATTCTGCTGTCTTCAAACCTTCCCCCACACCTTTCTCTTCTGTATTCCAGTTTCTCCTTTTTCTCTTCTAGCCACCTATCCTCACCCTTGTGACTTCTGCATCTATAATGCACGACTGTCTCAGACTGCTGTTCCAAAAGGAATTGCTGTTGTCATGCTTTCTTGCTCACTCACAGCACCTCTGTTGTGCTGCATAAGTGCATTGAATGCCCTCCATACCAGAGTCCATCATGCTTGTAGTCTGAGGGGGCTTCTGTGCTGTTATGGATTTCTGAAGAGGCCTTCTCAGACAAACAAAATAGTCAGGGTATCTCCAAAATCTTGGGACAGTGTCTGCCAGTCGAGTAGATGAGAGTTAGCGTTGTTTAAAGGGTAGGGAAGAGAGAACTGTAGTTAAAACTGGGATGGTTTTTGGTTGGAGGTCCCATTTTGGATGTGAGCTGGGGGGCAGGTTGACACATTAAATCTGAGATTACTGTGTCCTAAGACCTCCCTCTGAAACCAAGGTCTGGCCTTCTGCAAGAGAGGGTGCTCTATGCTGTTAAGAAGGAAATAGAAAGGAGCTATGGCATGTTAAACCAGATAAATTGTTAAAACTGGCACATTTTCTTGATATTAGAAAGGAACTATCAAACACTGCCAAAAAAAAAGAGACCCTGCAATCATTGAGTAAGTGGAGGGAGCGAGGGAGCTACACCTCTTGTCTGGGGGAGTTACAGGCCCTGCTGTTTTGTCTTGCTGTAATGCATAAACCTACCACATGCTTATGGAACACTTAAGACTCTTCTGCAGTTAACAGTGAAATTGAAGAAAAAACATCCTTCAGTCGTCCTATAAAATGCAATTATTAATATTATTATCAGCGTGAGACAACAGAGTATTTATTGAGCATACTGGTCATCTTCTGAAGTCATCAGAGTCTATATAAACCCCACATAAAACTTCACAGGAGTTTGGTGTTGCCAATTCCAAGTGTGCAATGAGAATGAGTCACATCTTCCAAGATTTGCTTAAAAATCAGCAAAGTTATTTTTAATTTGATTTGATTTTTATTTGCCTTTTTATGTCAAAGCTGACTTTTTTTTTTTTTTTCACTGCTTGCAATGCCCAAAACCCTTTTTTTTTTCTTTTCCTCTTTTTTTAAGAACGGGATTTTTTTAGCGTACCAAATATTTCAGGACATGTAACAAAATTATGTAATTACTGCCAACTCATCAGATAATTATCAAAGTAATCCCCCTTTAGTAGAAGTGAGGAGTAGGAGGTTATAGAATAAAATAAGATTAAGTTGAATTTTCATATGTGCTGTTTTGAGTAACCAACAGTCACATACTAGAGAAGAGTGTTTTCACTGGAACAATATACTTTATTCAGGACTGGGTACAAATTTAATCTTGTCACACAAATTCTGTCCAGTATTTCTAGAGTCATGGAAATTTCTTCCAAGAAGTTTACTTTTTAAAGTCATCTTTTACCTCTCTTCTCATTCCTTCACTTTCATACAAAACAGATTAGAAGATTAACTAAATCTTTATATATTTAACACAAAGCATTAAAGTGGAAGGATTGCATACAAGATTTCTTCTGTCATCTTTAGTTCTCAGTGAGGTATTATCTGACGTAACTGCAAACTGCATCAGGTAAAAATGTGTTCCTAATTATGTTGGATGTCTTCCATCTCTCTTTATTTTTTAATTATTTTGAATAATACTCCTTCTATCAAGTATTCTTACTAGGATGTGCTTAGAAAAATTCTTTTGAGTGAATCAGAAGTTCTGTGCAGACTCCAGCTGAGGTGTACTGACACAGCATATCCCAAAGTGAGGGGCTGCAGATTAGAGAGGCTTTTTGTTTGAAGTTTATGCTTTGAGTCCCAGATTTTAGATTTTGTGCCTTTTCCCTCTCTAATATGAAGAGGGATATTTTTTCTCTTCATAGCAGAGGCTCATTTTAATTTTGGGCAAATAGTCTGTGGTCAGTTTTACTGGACAGTAGGTACTTGCCATGGTAGGAGCAGCATTCTGAATGTTTTTATTGCTTGTCCCATTTGGCTTTGTAGGAGACTTTTGAGCTAAATAAAAAGTCCAAAACCAGCTCTCTGTTTGTATTTCTTTAAAAGAAGTCTTTTGTATCAGAGCAGACAAATTCAGCTGTAATGAAATTAAACATTACGGAAAGATGGAACATTTACTGTTGCAAAACTTCCCTACCCTGTAGATTTCCTTGACACACACTGTATTTGTTCTGTAAGGAGTTTTTCTCTTGCTGAAAGATGGGCAACTAGTTTAAAACCAATTGTAGGACAGATATATTGAAATATATTAACTTTAAAAATTTTGCAGAAGTGACTGCTTTCTTTTTTTTTTATGGTTTTGTTACCTTGAATTAAGGTGGCACCAGCTGCAGCCTGTCTGCATCACTTGTGTATAGCCTGGAGAGGTGTCATGCACCAATGGGAGTGGAGTAAAGTGCCCCAGCAGCTTTGTAGAGCAAGCCATATTTCTCAGCAGCACAAGTTCAAACCCTACTCAAGGCTTACACCAAGTCAAAAAGGAGCTTGTGAAAACATTTCTTTTGCTAGATCTATTGTGCAGAATTTCGGTTTTGCTGAGCTAACTGTAGAAGAGAATCATGCTTCTGGGTAAGTAATTCCATGTGGAGGCTGAGATGTGTCTTTCAAGCAGCTGCATAATAGAGCGCTGTATGCCTGCTCCAGCTGTATGGAAGGAGAAATGTTTGGCTGATTTATTTTTAATAGCAATCCATTAGTGAAAGTTGTACTAATTTGCTGCAGTTTAGGAACAGAGTAGTCAAATTTGGAAATCTTAGCACTGTGGGTGACTGTAATCTATTTGTTCAGATACTTTTTATCTTTGGGTAAACTGCAAAGAAATACAAATGCCAAAATCAGCATTTGAACTTTTTTTGCGCCTGTTTAGATGGTAATTGTGATATTTTTTGAAGGAAGGCTCTAAATGAAAATTTTTATTAAGAAGCACATTGGAAGAATGTGTTTCTTAAATGTGAAAATAAATGTTTCTTATTTGTGAGTCTAGTGATGGTTCACTGTAAAAAATTAATGCTTAATTATTGTATATATTTCTCTTTTATCATTATGCTGCTAAAATCTGTTGACTAATATTATTTATATAGTAGTTTTACTAAGCACAAATATTAGCAGCATTTGAAATAGGGAATGCCTTCAAGTGTATATTAAAGAAGAACTTGAACTTATTAAGCTTCTGAATTGTTCGTGTGTTGCAGATTATACAATATTATTTAACTGCAGTGTTAAAATGTACATGATGCATTCAAAAAGTTCCTCTTACAATGCCTTGTTAGGTCAAAAACATAAATGCTCTCTTCTATCCTCAAAGTCCTGTTTATAGTTAGATGATTAGCTTGTAGAAAACACCTTTAATTTTTTTTTTTTTTTTATACAAGGCAACCATGACTGGAGGAATGTCATTGGTAGGTTTTTCAGCTGTTGAAATAGATAGTAATAGAATGCTCATTTTCTGTGATTTGAATGTTTAAATTACTTTTTTTTCTGTGTAAGTATGATCATCCTTGGTATGTAGTAAATTACAAAATTACATCTTATAGGATTCCATTGCTTTTAAAACTACTATGTAGTATTTTGCTCTTTTTTAACCTAAACTGATGCGTACTAATTGAACATAATTTTTGATTACTGTCACCTTATTTAACTTTCTAAAAACAAGAAAAAGGCCTGGAGAAGTGCTTTTTATGAGGCGGCAGAATTTAAGATTAGTGCAGAATTTAGCCTAGTCTGGTTGAGTTGATGAGATTTCAGCAAATTAGGTTGCATATTTGTATGTGTTTCCTTTTTCTCTTCTGTTTTGTTTGATGATCATAATTTTATACCTTGGGAGCTGGAATCTTTGTTGTGGAGAATTGCTTTCTGGTTTTCCTAGACCTTTTCTCACTGTCATTTTGTATGCTCAGATACAGCCACAATAGTAATCTGCTGCATTGCACAGAAATACATGTTGCAGCAGGTTTAACAGAGAAGCCTGAGAGAAATCTGGTGATTTGGTTGTTCCTGTTGTTTATTTACTTGATTTCAGCAATCTTGATTGAGAAGTGTGTTAATTCTGTGTGAAATTGGAGCAATCCACATCTTCCATTCAGCCTCAGGATGCTGTGTTAAACATCACCAGACACAGTTCCCCTGTGCTACCATTATCATGGTAATGTCTTATCTTTGACTTCCCAGGTGGCTGATCTGAGAGCCCCCAGAATGGGTCACTCTGCAGGGCAGTGCAGACAGCCCAAAAATCTTGGGCTGCTCCTGTCTCCTGGGAGACAAGACATAGGCAGTGGACAGTCCATGCTGGCCAGGCATCGTCTGCCTGCAGCTTTGGCTAGCAGGTGGCAAGACCAAAAATGGTTTGCCAGCTGGGAGAGAAAAGTGAGAGCCAAAAAATGGTATCAAGCCTTTGGGGACAGTGGGACTGGGATTAAAGTAAAGGAGAAAATTCTGTCTTATTTGGAAAGTGGGGAAAAAAACCAACAACAACAACAAAAAGAAAACCCCAATGAACAATAAACAACAAAAAGAAAACCCCAATGAACAATAAACCCCCAAATGAACCAAACTCAACTGAAAGAAAAAGTTCCAGTTTTAACCCATCAAAACTGCTTTATGCGGAACATGCAGGTCTGTTACACTGAGAGAAAGAATCTGTTGAGAAGGGAAACCCAATAAAACTTGGAAATTTGTACACCAAATAAGATACAAATTTTGGCAAGAGCTGAGCAATACAAGTGCTGGAAAATGGAGGAAAATGTCTGAGCTGTACTGGTACCAGTGACTGTTTTGACCCTGCTGTCACCAGAACTGAGTCACAGGGACAAGAGACAGCAGTGGGGGTCAGGAAGGGTCACGGAAAGAGGGGGGTTTGAACAGGACTCTGAACTTGTGGGAGGTGTCTGAGTAAAGAAGGATAATCCATACGTACAGAAGTAGTCTGCTGTCACTTTCCCAATGATATCTTTAGAAGGTAAATTTTAGTAATTTAAAAAGGAAAGATGAAGCCACATGTATACCAGTAAGCAAGAATTTCAGTAATGCAGCACTGGTAGTGAACAGTGCAAATAAAATTTGTGTCAAAGGTTTGTATTTAGATAGGTGAATATCCCAGATGCATGTACAGATTTCTTGATTTTGCAGAGGAGTATTTGGGTTTATTCAGTATTTGAAAATTTGGTCTTTGGGGAGAAGATGCTTTTATATGCTGTAATACTGAAATGCTTTGAGCAAAGTTTAAAATGATATTCTGTGGCTGTAGAGAACATTGACATCTTTTGAATGACTTATTAAAATATTCTTATGGTTGATGGTGTATTTGTATTTGAGTAAATTCAGGAAAGATTAATTCAACGGCGTTTCAATCCAGCACTGCTGTAAAGAAACAGAAAAATCTAATCATTCCATCGCTTAAAGCTGCTTAAACCTTCAGGAGAAAAAGGGTTACTACTTAAATTTCAGATGAAAGGAGTGTTTTGTGAATTCATCTGTGTCATGTATTCATACCTGAATTAAAATGAGCCATGATGTACTGCACTTTCTCAGGAACATTACATAAACTTCCTTGTTCTAAAACATGCACAAGTTTGAAGTGTGCAAACAGAACTGAAAGAAACTTTGCAGTAGTTTCTCCACAAGCAGGAAGCCTAATATTTACACAACAATCAATAGAGTAAAGAACATGGAGACAAGCAGCACTCTCTCCTACAAATGTTGGTTTAACTGGTAAAAGAAGGTAGGATCTATCTGAACAACAACTTGCTTTTAGCTAGACCTGTTCGGTTGGGGATGGGTTTGGCTTGATTTCTGCAGAACCTTGTTGGCCGTGGTTTGGAGTTGTGCAATTAAAACAAGGGATTGTTTTTCAGTATGTTATATTTGGAACAGTTTTCTCCTGCTGTAATTTCTGGGATTTTGATCAGGTCCTTCAGTAGTGTTTTGGTGAGACTCTAATGAAGATTAGTTAAAGAAAAATCTGATCCTAATACAGCTTGCTGTGCAGAAAAAAAAAAAAGGAGTTTCTTTATATATGATTAACTTACATATTTCTCTAATTCTTTGCAGTCATGTTTATTTGTTTGTCCTGTGCGCCTTTAGGGAGATTTTTGTCCTCACTGTGCGAGGGAAGGTAAAAGTGCAAGAATGCACTGACCTCAGTGCAAGCCAGAAAGGGACAAGAAGGACAGGGGACAGTATACTTTTATATTTATTGTTATTCTCTGATCTACAAGCTTAATGTTACTCTCTCACAATAAAAGTTGGCAATTTTCAAATCAAGCAAAAAGTTCCTGAATCCAGGAACCTGTAAGAGGAAGCTAAACATGTCTCTTGTTTTCATCATCCTTCCTGCGAGAACTCAGAAAAGTATTGTCTTTCCCTGAGTTCAGTGGGTAGGAACAATTACTAGTCACATGTGCTACCTACAGAGAATGGATTACAGAAAAACCTGCCTGTCCTCAAACCCCTGGGAAAAAACTGTCCTTTGGAATGAGAGGAGGCAACTGGGATACTGGGGCTAAGCTAAATTTTTTTGGGGACTGGACATTTTGCTCTCTTACCCTGGTGGTGTTTTCCTCTGCTGCAGTGGTTGGTAGAGACCAAGTATGCTGGCTATGGCATCAGCTTTAGAAGTCAACTGCTCCTTTCAGAGGCTGGTCAGAGTTTCTGGGATGTTGCTGAAATCTCTCTGAGGCAAAGGTGAGGATAGGGAAGGGTGATTTTCGACACTTCAGAAGGTAGGTACATCAATAAAACAGTGAATAGGTGGATAGGCTTAGCAAATTCTTTCATGTACCAACAGTCAGTGAATATATGAGAAATGCCTTCAAAATTTTAAGAATCCATTGCAGTGGACAGCTTCAGATAATCTTAATTGGGTAATATCTGTCAGTTTTAATTTGTTCAAGCTTATGTGCACTCAAGTTACTTATAATAGCTGTTCTCAGAAGTGACTAGAAGCTTAAAGCAGTAACAAATTTAAACTAGGCAAGGAAAACTTCAACTAATAAACTGACATATGTTACTGAGAAATGTGGTCTTGCAATAAAAAGTAATGTGCAAACCTTCTAGTTAAATGTGTTGGCTGTTGCAGTAATACAAACCAGATAGTGAAGTTTGGCTTATACTATGAAACCAAATTTGATTTTGTAGTCTTTGTGGTTGAAATATGTGTTATTTGGTAATATCATTACTAGTTTTTACCAAAGAGAAATGTACCCCAGTCTTCCATGTTTCAAAGGGTAGTGTATCCCAAAGAACTTTTACATACCCCCTTGCAGCATAAATCCAAACCAAATGTCCATCCAGTGTTCCCTGTTTAAGCAGATTGCTTCACTTGAAGAGGTAGAGCTTGGTATGACAGTGATAAGTGCAGTTATCCACAAGTGGTGAAGCATCGCCAGATCTCACCATGATTAACGCAGATGTTATTTTCAAAACCCACCTGCTGGCCATTCTGGATCTTCATGACCATGCAGAGCTTCATTTGCATTACTTCATTTTTTAGCACCTTCCTTGTATGGCTGTGCTTGTGTGGTATTTGTATAAAAAGATGGTGGCTAAGGTACTACTTCTGAAGTGATTTTTATTTTTTTCCTCTTCACGTAACAAGTATTTACACAGTAACTAAAGTGTATGCCCTTGGTGATACTGTGATTTGTACTAAAATGAAGTTGGTAAGTACAGAATCAGATTGTTCTTTGTAGATTCTTACGGGGAACCTGAAGAAAGACAGAGCTTTCAGAATGGAGGAAAGAAAATTGCTTTTTGAACTCTTCCCCTTTGTCACTGTACAGCAATACATGCACTGTTAAATATCAAGGCATCTGTCCAATGCAAAAGAATGGCCAAATTTGTCTTCCTATACCTTGCTCCTGGTTACCTGTATTTCTTGTTCAATGAAGCACTCATTCATATCTTTCACCACATTACACAAACCCACCACACTGCTTGACTGCTTGGAATGGTGTTCTAAGCCTGTGGAATAGCCTATTTTCATGGGTTTAGAAAAGGCTGATAATAGTAAAACCCCAAAACAAAACACTGCCCCCCAAAAATGCTAAACTTGTCATAGAGTTCTATAGTTGTGTTCAATTTAAAGTACTCTTTGTTCATTGTTGTGAATAAATTGAATTAAACTACATCCTTGTATATAATATATAAATTTAAAAATAGGATTATAAGTATTACAGACTCTAGAGACATAAATTAGTATTATGTTGCTTAAGATTACTTAGGAATACAGCCCTACAGGGTTATTAGGAAAGTAGTTCTTGCTGCCAGGTATTAGGAGGCCTTCATGAAACTAAAGGGCAGAATGTAGTAGTTACAGCAAGTGATACTAGTTAGGCACAGATCAGCTTCTCCTTTAAAAAGTTCTATATATTTATAAAACAACATCCAGTGATTACTTTGTAAAAGGAATGTGGAAATATATACTTTTGTCTACATTTCTTGGCTTTTTAGGTGGTTGTTGTTGTGGTGGTTTTTTGGTTGGTTTTGTGGTTTTGTTTTTTGTTTAATTTTTTTTTCTTCAGGACATTTTAGGTTTACTTCAGGGTATATACCAAATTAAAAGAATTCTGAAAATGTGGCTAATTCTCAATAGAGTTTGGCAGTACTTCCAGGCCTGCTATTAGGCTAATTCATGGGCTTTATTTCCAGTGCAAAAATGAACCATTTTTTTTTTATGTTACCAACTGCTTTTTAGTGACTTGAGATACCATATATTAAAGTCTGTCACCATGTTGTAGTGGCACAGCCGAAATAAGAGGAAATGTCAATAACAGCTCTGAAAAGTAGTTCTGAAATGATCTTTGAAAACTTAGCACCAACTTCCTGAAATGGCAGGTAGTAGCATAGCAGAACAAGAGAGCATGTGAAAAGAGAGTGATTCAAAGTGTTTAAAGCTTTTGAAAAGACTGAGGAATAAGGATAAACTCAGTCCTATGGTTTAACTGAAAAAGTGATTATATGCTTGTGTGATTTTGATGGCAATGGACGAGTAGCTGTTCAGCCAGTAAAACACATAGGAAATACTAGGGTGTCCCATCTCTCTTTCCCATTCTTTTTATAGCTTATGGTATCTGCTGAGCTATAAAGCTGAATGATCAGGGTTTTAGAAGGTTCCTTATGAGTGTTGTCCTTTACCTTGAAATTTTTATCTTGTAATGCTGGTTTTGTTGGAAGCTTTGCTGCCTGCTGCGGTGGGATGCGGAACTGGCCTCTGAAGGGGTATGTTGTATTTCTGATAAAAGGCTGATCACCACCTCCACTGCCCATCAGTTGCTTAATGTGCTGCAGGTCACACTCTCTCACAGGGCTCGTGTTTCTGCTCAAAGTGCCATTGCTGGCTTGCTCAATGTTTATTCTTTACTCATATGATTTCTCTGAGGCTAGTGGAATTAATCTAGAGGGACAAGAGTATGTGTGAGAATAGAAATAGGATCAGCAATCCACAAAATCTGCTCTTTGTTCAGTTTAAATGGAAGATAAGTAAATTCATAAAAGGGGGGGAAGTATTTTCATTTTAATTTTGTATCTTGAGTGCAAAGGACTCCATGGGGAGCGATGTACATTTCTGATTAAGTAGAACTCTAGCTGTAGAACAAAATTAATCAGTTTTTCACTGAGTATACTCAATAGTAAGGGATATACTTCAAGATGAGCAGTGTTAGAGACTACTTAATTACTTTGTGGTTCTATGCTCTTTCAATTTTAAAATTATGCTAATTATCACATTTAAAATACATTTTATAAGTTTTAATATTAAAAATACAACTGAAATACAAGAGAAACTGACATTGAAACACATGAAAATAGGCTGCACTTACTAATTTCATTACTTTCTGATCTTCCTTTAAAAGTCCTAAGCTATTTGATTTTCATGCCTTTCCCATGGGTCACTTTCCTTTTGCTTTATTGAATAGATTGCTTTGGATATTGGTTTTCTCAATATTAAGCTTTTGAAATGCCATTCATTTCTTCCATCTCATCATTCCTAATTATAACAACAGTGTATTAAACTAAGGGACAGTCTTTGCTTACAGTATTTATGTCTCAAACATTTGTGATCCAGCGAGGGGCTCAGATATTAATTTCCTTTTAAATCAATCCTGGTATTAGAGGTAGGAATGGTGTTGTCTGGTTGAACTGAACAGTCTTAACAACCGCATTAAAATATTTATTTTAAAATTGTTTATTTCAAGTCAGCTCACAGATACTTTTTGAATAGTGCTTTCCCAACAGTGAAGTTAGTGACTTGTTGTGTCCTGGTCACCAGGATCATAAAGGTGGCACTGGGAATTCTGCCATTTGGGTGCTGCTGCTGTTCCTTTGCATGCAGCAGGCTTGGAGCTACTTTTAGTGGCATTCTCTGTGCATGTGTGGTTCTCTGAAACACATTTCATTACATGAGAGGTCTTTAAGCCAAAAGCTTAGTTCAAGCAGCTGTAAATGGTATCACTTTACTGTTTTAACAGTCTGCCTGTGGGATATTAGGAGCACTATCATTTTACTTTGAGACCCTGTTCAAGTTTGGCCATTAAGAAATAGTATCAAATAATGAAAGGGATGGGATGCTATTACAGCTTAATAATAGTGGAACAAACAAGCCAACAAAACCAAGTAAATAACTTTCTACAGGATTCCAATCAAATTAAATGTAAAGACTTACTGTTCTGTGCTGTGATACTTAAGAGCTAGTGATAGTCTTAATGTTCCAAAGATGCATTACCAGGATCTGAGTAGCATTTTGAGTTAACAGAAATGAGCAGCTTTTGTGAACTGGGAGGGTGAGTTGATTACAGAAAAACTAACCACAGAACACACATTCAAGCTTTCTAATACTTGTTCTAAATAGGAAAGATTCATCAAGATGCATTTAACATTCTGAGTCTGTAAACCTATGGATTTATTTTTGCTCCTAGTTGGAGTTGTAAGATTTGGGAAATTCTTCTGTTAGAGCGGCCTGAGAAGTACTTTGAGATGTAGTTATGCAAGTCTAACAAAAATTAGGATCTCTGCCCTGTCTTCGCTTTTTAAAATTTAACAAAGGAAATGCTTCTACTTGAAAGAGAGGAATTGCTTCTTGTAAATCTAAACATCAGAGATTGAAGCCCTAGACCCTTACAGCAAAGAAAGTGTAAGAAATATTAAGAAGCATAACAAAGTTTCTACAAAGTCAATATTTTCTATCCAATTGTGAGTCATTCTGTGCTTAAAAGTTATGTAATACTGTCAATTATGAATACAAATCCAGGGGGAATTTTAAGGCCTTTCATCAGAATTTAAAAACCATGATACCCTAAGGATTAATTCCCTAAGGAAATATGAACATAAATAATGACGTATCTGCTACTGACCTTTGAGAAAACATACAAACTCCAATTAAATGATATCTGGAATGTTTGTTCACACCAAAAGGATCAAAAAGATGAAATATAGACTTTCATCTGAAAGCAGCAAGGTTTCTTAATTTGAGCTGTTGCAAGGCCATTGCATGGGAGCTCCAGGGCAGCACTGCAGCTTCTCTCTGCCAGACTTCTTGAGGCATCAGATCTTCCCACATCTGTGCCTTCACACCAAGGAAGTCACCTTTTCACAGACAAGGAACTTCTTAGCTAATACAGCAAGAGAGTGGTTAAATCTCTGCTTTTAGTTGGTATTGGTAGAAGTTGCTGGGTGATCTGTAGTTGTGTTTGCCAGTTTCTGCATAATTCTTTTTTTGTGATTTCATAAACTTTAAAAGCTTTCTGTATTTGACCTCTGTTTACTGTTTGTCTTAAATGCAGTTCTCCCTCTGCACTTACAGAGTCTGAGAGCCCTACTTTTCACCCCGGCTTATCTAGATACTGTTCTTTATCTATGGTATTTAAAAATAGAAATATAGGAGCTGAAATACTAGGCAAGCTGCTAGCACTGCAAGTCAAGAGTTTATAATAATTTCAGTCATGTGAAGGAAGGATTCATACTTTGTCTGAAGAAGTTACATGTCTGGTTTTTTCTCAGGTTTCCTTAAATAAATTTAGCTGTGCTTCACATAGCTGCTAGTGCAGTGTACCTCACAACAATTTTGTGTAAATAGCTACTAAGTTTTAAATACACACCATTTCATTATGCCTCATATGTTATGAATGTATGCTAATCTTCAAATACAACTTGTCCTTGATATTATCAGTGTCTTGCTTTGTTTCTTGTTGAATTCCATCTGGAATTTTTTTCATTGAAAATTCTTTTCCAAAAGTCATTCCCTTTTAAAATAATCTTTCCATATAGTGTTTTAAATGGAAACCTTTTATTTCCTTTCTCAGAACACATTTCTTTAAATTATGTTTCAGGGAAGATTTTTTTGCTCCCAAGGTGGAAGCAATTCCAAACATGTTTGATAAAAATACCATTGGGACTGAGTCTGAGGCTGCCATTCAACTTGTTTCCTTTTCCCTTTGAGTTTTACCTCATGTTATGGTGTGTGGACTTCTTTCCCTTCCATTCACTCTTGACTGTGGGTGCACAAGGATCAGAAATGTCATTGTGGTTTATTATTATTATTTTCATCATCATGGGAGGTGGTGGACTCATCCTCCCTGGAGGTGCTTATGAACAGAAGGGCCTGTGGCACTTAGTGCCATGGTTTAGTTGACAAGGTGGTGTTTGGTCATAGATTGCACCCAATCATATCAAAGATCTTTTCCAATCTAGTTAATTCTGTGATTATTATTATCACTACTAATATTAGGATCTGTCTTTTCCCTTCCATTCTCCTTTTCAGGGAGGTGTAGAATTTGACTTGGCAATCTGTTAGCAGTGATGTGCCAGACTGTATTTTTCTGTCTGTAGCTGGGGCTGTGAGGAGGCTCAGACCCAGAATCCAGCAGCTGCTGCTGTGGGTGGGGTGGTGCCTGGGTCTCAGCCCCCTGCTGCCCCTGCAGATGCCCTTCTAGAGCTCACTTCGGTTTTTGAAATGAACTCTTTTCTTACTGGGCATCTGCCCAGGTGATTTGCCTAAGATGTGCAATCTGTGTGACTGAGCAAGCCTAGAGCAGGGCCTGATGAGGCAAAGCTGAGGTTGGATTAAGGTAACTCCTGAGTGGGGAAGGAGCTCATTTAAAATATGGTCTTGCCGTCTTTTTGATGAAGTTGCTTTTATATTCTTACTCCTGTTCTTGTAATTGTTTGCATCTTGTCCCTTAGCCGCTAGATGAGTGATGTCTGAATTATATCTTCTTCTCCCTCAACTGATAGAAAATTACTTGCTCAAAAGAACAAAAAAGTAGTGATTTTTAAGGGTTTTTCCACATTAAGCACCTTTTCTGTGGATCGGAATTTTTAAAACTAGAATCAACCTGTGTGTTTAATTTCAGTTTATCATTAAAATGTTCTCACTCAGCTGGAAACTCGCAAGCTGGAGGAACAGACCTCCACTGTTACAGCCTGCCTGCCCTTTCATATATTAACATTTAATACTTTTGCTCCTGTGTGAGCTCCAAAGTCAATTCAAGGCTTCTTAGTAAAAGCAGATTTTATCCAATGTGAGCAAAAGCTCACACTAGTCAGTGTGAAGTGTTCTTTCTAAGTGTCAACAAAATGTATTTTGGCACAGAGGCCAGGTTGTTGAAAGCTGAGGGTTCACAAGAGGCCATGGCAGAGGTGAAAGGAGCCTCAAGTGTGGGATGTCAGGGCTGTGGGGATCAGAGGCAGGGGGGTGAGAAAATTCAGTGACTGGGAAAGGATGTGCAGGAATCTTTCAGAAAGAAAGCCTGGTGAAGAGGAGGAAGAATCACTTGTGTATCTCAGTTTTCCTCCTTCTCTTATGCATTATCCCCTACTACTTGTCTTGCTAGAATATTCCTCCTGACTATTATCCTGCACCTTGCAGGACCAGATAAGCTCTGGGTATAGGCAGATAAGTCTGCTCATGGGGCAGGAAATTGAGGGGTTAAAGATCCTCCTGCTGCTGGGGGATGATCAGGCAGCAACCCCTGGGAACAGGTTTTGTGTTCATGCTACCACTAAGGCTTGGGAGAAGGGCAGTGGTGTTAAGTTGAGGGTGAGGTGAAGGCTCTTGGACAGGAGAATATTCTTTCAGCTGTCCGTGGGATGGCTTTGCAGGACAAAGATCTGATTTGTTGCATTCTGTTTGTACAAACCAGGGATAATCTGCTATTTATAGTTATCTTTAGAAATTCTCTGACTTCTCAACAACAGGATTCAAGACAGAAAAGGTAACACTTAGTCTGATCCCATGCATTCTGTTCACTCAGGAGCTGTGGGGCGATGGAAGGATTTCAAAACCTAGGACTGGAATCTGAAAGACCCCAAGTATCCCAGGGCTGAGTGCCCTCAGTTCACATCAGCTGCAAGTTATACTGTAATATGAGTTAATGGGGCAGTGAGCAGTGGGATTCAGCTGTTAGTCTGAGCTTCGGCACATACTCTGTACAGGAAGAGTCATGCTGGAGAGAAAGCAGATCTGTATGGCTAGAGGAAAAAATTCAAGGAGGGGAATCCTTGATTTTTTTTTCCTAGGTTGTGCTGTGTTTCTATGGATGAAGCAGCACTTTGCATGAGGTCGTGAGGCACTTTACTTGGTGAGGAAGATGAAGTATGAAGCTTCTTTATTGCTTCCCATTTTGAGACATAAGAAGAGAAAATATATATGTAAGAAGAGAGAATAAGGTAAGGTCTCTGTGTATTGACTGTTTTATCCTTCAGGGTGTGGGGCTGGAGTTAACATCTGCTGAGTTTATCTCGTGCCACAGCAGGGAGTCAGTCTTCTTTGCCTCTTCAGAACTACAGTGGGCAGGAGGAAACACAAGGCTCTTTTGTCGTTGCCTTTTTCTTTTTTTTTTTTTTTTTTTTGAGCAAGGTTCTGACTCAAATCTCACTATTGAAAATAAATTCCATTAGAACCTGAGACTCTGTACTGGCAAATAGCATCCTATTACTAAAGAATAACCATTTCTTGAGTATTAAGATTGCTATTCAGCTGTTCTTTTGTCTCTATGGCAACTTTAAGAAGTAACAACAAAGCAGTAGGTGATGTTGTCAGCCAAAAATCTGTAATGTTCAAGGGACTGTTGATAGCAACAAAACGGATGCCAGTGCAGGGTCACTTACAGCCAGTAATTGATACTGCACCTATGCCTAAAGTATAACAGCATGGGACGCTTGGAAGCAGAAAATACACCAGAAAAAGTAAGGTTGATGTAATTGGCAGTTTTTATAAATTATACATGAGATCCTGCTTTAAAATTCAAAACTGTGGTTTACCTTCCCTAATGGAATGAATTGCATGTAAAGTGAAGAGCTCCTTGTACGTACAATATATGCCATCTGGAGAGCAGCTCAAGCTTTCTTCTCTGTTTCTACATGGAACAGAGAACAAGAGCTCCTTTAGAAAAGTGGAGTCAGTTCCTAAAGGCAATAAAATTTGAAGTTCTCATCTAACTTCAGTGTTGATCTGAAAAAGGAAGTATGTTTAAAAAGAAAAGGCAATGCTTTTCTTAAAAATAATAAAAAGGGGTTGGGGTGGGATTATCATCAGTGTTTGATCTTAATCTCATGTTGTCAGGGATTTGGAAATTTTACTGACATGTAAAATTGAAAAAAGTTCAGGGGAAAAAAGCCATGAGAAGGTCAGACTGAACAATGATGAGACTACTGCTGGAAGCCAACTATGAGAGAAATTTTTTTTAAAGGGATGATTGATGTCAAAGCAGGGAGAATAGGAATTATAGTAGTTTTTATGTAGAGACATGCTAAATACAGAAATCCATTCTTAAGAAAAAGTAGTGACAGATTGTGTTAAATTAATGAAAATAAAACTCTATTGTTTTGAGTAATTTTTGTCTGATATTTGACAAATCTGTGTGAACTGCTGGTGCTGGATCTACTGTGAGAATTCTGCCTCTTAATATGTATGGATGCATGTTGTCGGTGCAGTGTGTACCAAGACACCTTTTGCAATCTTGAATTAGCTGAATTTGAGTGCCAGTTTCTCCAGTTAAAGTATTGTGTTAGTGTTCTGTATTTTGTGAAAGTCTCACTGCATTTATTGAATGTGGGGTTCCCCATTGTTTGAACTGTCTGTTATCAAAGAAGGCTTTTCTCCACCATGAGAAAGATGGAGGATGGAAAGTGCAACCAGCTGTTCTCCAGAGCTTACTTGGCAGCATCAAACAAACCCTATTTTAATGCAAGCAAACAGAACAGTTCATTCACTGACAACAGCACAGGATACCAGCTGATGTCTCTCTTAGACTTCAGAAAACTGGACAGATACTCATATGGTCCTTGGTTACCTGCTTGTGCCCTTAAACAAACATAATGATAGTGTATTTTATTTAATTTGTTGTATTCTACTAATTTAGCCTACTTGTACTAAGAAACACAGCCTACTCTTGCTTAAAGTTTGATTTCCTTATTTGTTTTCATTTATCTCAGATATGAAAGCTTTCTGAGCAGTCTTTTGGGTCTCAAAGTGTATAGATAAACACAAAGCATGCATTTCATTCAAATCAAATAATAGAGTTTCTGAAGTTCCCAGTTATTTCGACTTTAACACTCTTGATGAAACTGGAATTCTAACCTACATCATCAACAACCTTTCAAATATCAGTGTGTTTTGTGACAAAACTTAAGCTGAGATCTTACAGCATGTATTCAATTTTTCTTTGCTTACAGCAGCTTCTGCTGTGCCATTTGAGACCAGATCAGCTTAAAGGAGCAATGCAGCCACTGTTGTGGTTAACACTGGAACATTTCAAAGGAGAGCACTGTTACAAGCTATTTATTACTTGGTGCTAACAGCTCCCTAACGGTCCTGTGAAAAGTTCAGAACTAATTTTAATGAACTAATGAAATTTTTGTCTTGCTTATTTTCTCCTTTATTTTTTTTAAGTTTATACAGACATGTATCCTTCAAAAGATGGACCAGTTAAGGAAGCTGTCTTTGTAGTCAGCACTGATGTGGCTCTTTACAAGGGATCTCTTCCAGATCAGGGCTTGAACTTTGTGTGAAGCTGCAATGCTAAAAAGTGGAATAGTTTACAGGAAGGCTCTCAGGACAGCAGGCCACCATGGGTGGGGTGGGGACCCTCAAGGCAAGGTTTCCTGCTTTGCTGTGAGAGCCAAGTGTGTGCATGGTGCTGAGGGGAGATACCAGTGACATGGGAAACAGTGAGGCACCCTGCATATTCTACCAGTTCTGCTGTCAGCACATCATTGTGATATCAGCAACTAAGAAAATTGTTCAGGGGTTTTTATACTTTTAACCTACTCATGGATTTTTCTCATACATTCAACTATATGTAAAGCAGAACAAGATGCGAGAATGGTGGGAATCTTTTTTAAGAGTGAAATCAGCTTGGGTGAACGTTCTTGATGAGATTAATTGATATGGGTCACTACCAGTGGGGGTCTGTAGTTGCTGGGGCACTTAATGAAATTAACTTTTTTTAATGAGGGACAGGACAACAGTAGCTCATGAGACTGACAGACTCCTTTTAGCAGAGTGGTTGTAGTGCAGGTACTGGAGTTTTTCCTGTACCTGTTTGCTCTCCTGAGAAGGGCAGTTATGTATGTAAAGGTGCCAAATGTAGGTCTGTCACAGGACCTGAAGGCCACCAGGTAACCCCAGCCCAGCCTCCAGCTGAGCAGTGCCTGCTTAAGTCAGTATCCACTCAGGCTCGATTCTGAGAAGTCAAATCTGCTGACTCAATCAGTGACATTTTGTATCCCATTTTAGTCCTCTTCTCTTTGCTTGACTCCTTTGGGGAGCATTTCCCTTTTGATGTGTTGTAAATGTTAAATCTCACCAATTCTGTAAATTGTTCAATCTACAAGCAAAGCTATTATTGTACTAAATTCCAGCCCTATAAATGCTTCTGAAAACTGAAAGTTGCATGTATATATATATATATGTTTTTTTTTTTTTTCTGTGATTTATCACCAGTGACAATTTTCTTTGCAAGCCAAATAGATATTTATACTTTTGTAACACTGGCTTTTCCAGCATAAGCAAAACATGGAGCAGTGAAATTCCAGACCTTTAGGGGAAAGTGCTTTATATGTCTGTATTGTTCTTACCTTTATTAGATAGAACAGTTCTTTCTTGCTATTGAAGGATAATCCTTGAAATGCCTAAGCAGTTGTTATAATTCCATCAATTATTCTGCATCATTAACTGCTTCATCTTTATAATTATTTTCCTTTATATTTTCTTTTAAATAATTAAAGTTCCAGACTATGAGCAAGATCATGACACTTGTCATTATTTTCTATCTACTCTGCAAATATCATATAACCTTTCCCACCATTCCTTTAACTATGAATGTATTAGGTATTTTTGTAGCTTCTTGTCAATAGATCTGTTAAAAGATAACATTTTTTGGAGATACAAATGTGTATGGAAAATACACAAAATTCCATGGAACCACTCTTTTTTTTTTCCTCTTCTCTGCTAGCTTTTCATTTACCTGCTTTTCTTTTCCCACTGTTTTGAGTGCTATTTATAGTAAAGTGATTTTCAAATAATGTGGTGTTTGACTGACATTGTAGATTTAAGGTAGAATTTTTGATTTATTTCATGTAGATGGATTGGGTGACTTGAGATTCTGTGATTCAATGATCAGATTTTAATCAAAATGCTTTGATACATGTAGGAATAATAGCTGAAAAATGCTATCACTCCAGAAAGTAAATATAAGTCCTTGGACAGATATCTTCCTTTGTTGCCACTTGCACAAATCCTAATGTCCCTAAATGAAAACTCCTTCTGCTTTTTGCTGATTCAGCTCCCAGTGCTTGGCATGCAAGCTGGTTGTTACAGTAGATGTAAGGGACATGGCAACTAGCAGCTGTGCTCAGGGTGTTTTATCATGAATTTTGCTAGGAATGCATTATGAAACATTAGCATTTAAAATGAGATACAAGTGGTATTTAGGAATAAAATTTGTAAATCTTGTATTTACTGTGAAGATAAGCAATGCTGGTTTTGACTATGACGCACGCTTGTCCTTAATATGAAAATAAAAGTGTTCCATGAACAAAAGCTCCCAGTTCCATTACAGCTGTGGAACTTTCCATTTCATGTGCAGTGGTAGCATGACTCTGTACAAGTCACTTTGACAAAAATAGTATTTATATGAAGTGGAAAATTCCACTTGCAGAGTGAGAGGGAATTTTAGCAACCTTCTTTTCCAGATTTTGCAACTACTCCTGTATTGAGAACTACTAAATTGTTCAATTGTCAACAACCACATTTGACAGAAGCGTTAAAAGACTTTCTGCTTTACTTCTCCACAGGAATAGGTACATAATTCCAGAATTAAAATAAACACTGTAAGTGTTTATATTGTCTTCTGCATTTGAAGTGGAAAAGACTCCAAGTTCCATCAGGAAATAAAAATGCAAATTTGAAACAGAAATAAGTGTTCTTGTTTTTTAATCTAGAGCATTTTACTGCTCTATACAGAGAAATATAGAGCTATTTCTATCTATTTCTATGTTATAATGTTAAGCTTTTAACAGCTCTTGTGGAGGAAGGACTCACTTTTTTTGCTGTAAAATGGACATTGGGTTCTCATTGATGTTAACTGTTAACATATGATTGTGGTTTTATTTGCTTTTGTAAAATTTTGGTTTATTGATGTCTTGATCAAAACTCATGATAGAACTTTCTGAAAGATACGGCATCCTTGAAATGAAGCAAAGCCATGCTTGTCCTTCATAAAATAAAAGTTTAACGCTATCAATACCTTATTGCACATTATCTTTAACAAGTGCAATGATGGTTGCTGATCATCTGATCCTCTCCTATCAGTGTAGAATTGCTTCTCTTGTACATACAGTACTGCTTTATTCAGTCTTGATACAAATGCATGTGTTGTTGAGAATCTCAAAACCTCTTAGGAGATTATTTCCACACTTTGGTTCAGCTGAAAAAGGCTGCCACCGTGAATATTAAATCTCTATCAGAACAATCTTGATGTTTCATGATGTTTCCATGATGTTCAGACCTGTTTTTCTCACATATTTTTATTTCAATTCTCTCTGTTCTCCAGAACCTTTCAGAATTCTTCACCTCAGAAGTCTTTTAAATACCTGTACCCCCTCTAGCCTCCATACCTGCCATGTATTGTTCCAAGGGTGTCCATATTTAACTTTTTGTGTTTTCTAGACTTCCCAGAGCTTTCTTTACCTCAGTCTCTTTTCCGTTTGTAAATCCCTTCCCAGTTAAAAGTTACCTGCTGCTAATCACAATAAGCTTTTTCAGAGATGGACTTATGAGTCTTTCCTTCATGTCAAGGACACATGGATGGTTTGAGCTTTGTCCTTCATGCTGTGACCAAGTTATTAGGCTTCTATTAGGCTTTTTCCTCCTTCACCTTAATTGCTACTCTGGCAGATCTTTCTTTGTTACTCTCTCTTGCTCTTTCAACTCAAATATTATTTGGAAGCACATCAATCATTTTTACTATTTATACCTTTTTCTTATATTTCTCATTGCCCTGACCAAGGGCATTAAAATTTTTTTTTCAGACAAAATGTCCAGATATTTTAATTTTCTGTAGTTTTTTTGTCTAAGTCTTTTTAACTCTGCACCACTGCCTGATAGAGTGATTTATCAATCTATACCTAGCCCAACATATGAAGACTGGGTGGTTTTAGGTTGATTTACAGATTTTCTCTGCTGTTATATTTGAGCATGTGTCTACAGAAGTAGAAATACTAGGCAATACTCATCATGTTCAAACCTCTGTTATTATAGGCACCAAAGTTTGAAATCTCAAAGTTGGCTCTAGTTTTCTGATGCTTGCCACACTGGAATCCAGTTGCTCCTATGATTTCTTCTTATTCCCATTTGAAGTTAATTTTTCCTTTCTTTCACAATGGATCCCAAGAATTAAATAATTTGCTGCAGGTGAGCACTCATGTCACAGGATGACTGTTTATCAGTTTGTGTTGGAGACATATTTACTTTTCTTTTTTCATGTTAAATGATCACTCTTCTGAAATCCTTTGTTGCAAACAATGCTGTTAAATCTGGGGTGAAAAAAAAAAATGTTTATGGCTGTTTTGTATTCTGGCTCTGTTGTTGTCTAAGGACAAACCAGTCTTTTTTTTTTCCCTTTTCTTTCTTTCCTTTCTTTTATTCCAGTTGAGGCATTAGTCACAGTAATCAATTCATGTGTATTCCATAATTCAAGTGCGTTTCATAAAGCATTTAAAATATATGATAGACATTTCTACTATTTTATAATAGGAAACATATTTGAGGATTAAATTTAATTTTGCATGACTTTTTTTTTTTGTGCAACTTTGAAAAGTGTTTAATAGAAGATGTTTGAATTTCATGTCAAAAAATGTGTTGTACAATCCTGAAACTCTGTGTTGGCAGAAAACTGTAAGATTAAAAACTGTCTTTGCAAAGATGGTGAAATGGACCTTAAATAAAAAAAAAAAAAAAAACCCAAAGCAAACACCAATAGTTGTAGGTACCACCAGTGGAGGTGGAGGGGAGATCACTCCAGCTCCTGATTTGGGGACTTTGGTTAGAATCCTTAGGTTATATGGTACTGAGTGTATTCTGGGGTATAGTTTCACTCTGAAAGGCTGTACCTACTGGAGAGATACATGGCATATTTTAAACCCATTCTGGAATGCATGATGAACTGTGAAACTGTCTGGTGCATCCACAGAAACACACCAGCCTTGACCTTAACTAAGAAGCTGGTGTTTGAGCCTTCCCTTGCAGATTTAGCATGCTGCTGTAGCAGATATTTATGTAAGGTGTTATAATTCAGACATCTGCACAGAAATGGAGAGAGAGTTCAGTAGAATTGTTAATAGATAGAGGAGTGGGTGGGCTGTGATGCCCTCCCTGCACTCCACGTTGCTCTGCAGGACCGCCTTGCTGGGTTCCTCCTACAGGTGCTGCTCAGTGGAATGTCAGTTGTTCACCTCTTTCCAGCGAGTGTTGGCATGTTTCATGTCCTCAGTGGGCTTCTCTGTGCAGCAGTTTGAGAACTCTTAGTCAGCAAAGAGCATTTAGCAGTTTCTGTGGATGTAGATCCAACTGACGACATGAAATTGATAACAAATACTTTGGTACCTTGTCTTGCTATTGCTTTGCACTGGGGAAGGTTCACTGTAGTGTCTGACCTGGCAGCTGCTGCTTCTACACAGAGCTCCTCCAGCTGAAGTTATTCAGCCAAATTTCACACTTGTACTGCTGCTAATCCTGGTGATTCTCTGGATTTAAAAGGAATGATGGCAGATTTGCACTAGGTTAATAAATCCATGTTTGAATTATTTGACAGCATTTTTTACATCTTACATTGTTGCCCCAGATCTCAAGTTTATAAAAGGAAGCTTGCTTCTCTTGGTTTTGTAAATATGGGCAATTAAAAGGGAAAAGCAAAGTTATATTGTAAAGTATTTTAAAGATTTCTTTGTGTCTAAACATATACTCATCAAATGCCTTTAACTGTGACTTCAAAATCTTACATGAATAATTATTTATCCAAGAATTTGGGTAGCATTTCAGTGGTTTTGCTTTCCCTTTTGCTGGGAGTGGCATTATAGCTACTAGAAACGTCACTGGCGGGTGGAAGACACGCCTTTGCAATAGCAGTATTTTTCCTCCTTTGAGCTTTTTGCCAGTTCTTTCCACTTCACAAAACCAAAACACCCTTTCTTTGAATTATATAGTTTCAACTCTTATTGTTAAGTTTTGAATATTTTAGAAATACAAAGTCGTATTTCAAACCATATGCTTTCTGTTAAATTTGCATTGCCTTTAGTCAGAAAATCCTCTCTTCTGTCTTGCCAATCACAAAGTATGACCTGAGGTTTGAGACGTGTGGTACTCTTGAGAATTAATAAGAATGTTTGAATGTCAATTTAAAACGCAGTGATTGGGAATTTAAGCACATTCTTAAATCAGGCATGAGAATAGGGAAAAAGTGAAGGGCTCATTGCTTCTTTATCACTACTCAGAATTATAGGCTCAATTATTTACCACAGTATATAACCTGGGATTTAGAAGTGAAAGGGAAATATGCTACCTGTTCCAGAGGCAAGCTGGAGTCTTTCTGATGCTTAGATTCAACTTTAAACTAGCATTTAGGATACTGAATATGAAGTATTGATTATTGCTTTTGAAATTAGAGTGAAATCTTACACTTATTTTTAAGATGGGGAAAACCACTATTTATTAGAACTGAAGGGGAGTTGCTTTTTAGTAGAAAAAAAATGTCAGAATAGTCATCTTGCCTGGGTTTTAATTATGCGGCAAAATCTTGCAACATGATAACACACCAAAAAAACAGTAGTGAAAGCAGTTCTGAAAAGAGGATTGAGGTTTTTTTCTATAAGATATCCTTATCAGTATATTTATTTTTATCAAGCATACTCTAAGGGTTTGAAAGTTCTTCTAAAGAAACTCTAATAAGAACACAGCTGCAAACTCTCTCATGGTAGAGGCAAGTCAGGAAATGTGGCAGTAATAGTTTGGCTAAACTATAAAATTCCTACAGACTCAAGCACAAGAGCTGTATGTAGGGGTAGGAAATGGAAAAGGGCTTAAATTGCTAAGAATGATGAAGAAAGAGCAACATGCATCGGTAGGAAAAAAATTAGAAAATAAAATGAGAATGAAATAAGCATCAAACATAAAGAAATCTTTAAGTGAACTTACAATACTTACAGAATACCAAATTAAAATTTGGATTGTTATTGTGAGAGTCAGATAAAATGTTTGGGTTGCATGAAGCCAGTTTGTAATTATTTTTTGTTAGAAAGATAAGTTATGTTCATGTGACATATAAACAAAAATATAAATATTTATTTATTTATTTATTTATTTATAATTTATATATAAATATGTAAAAAGACTGCAAGAACAGGTCAGAGTGTATTGATGAACCAGAATCTTCAAAGCACAGGCTCAGACAGACACACCACAAGGATACTTGCATGGATGAAAATACAGATCTGTGGTACTTGTAAAAGAGGTTCCAAAGCAGTGAGAAAACTGATGGGGTCACAGTAATTTTAAAAGAGAAGAACAAACTGAATATCTTTAAGAACTAATAGGTTATCTTCCCTTTGAAGCAAAGGAAAAATGAATTATGCCAAAGTATAGAAAGGAAATCAGGAGCTGAGTAATAACCAGTGCAGCACATGAGCTGGAATCTCTATTCTGGGACTGCAGGACTGGGTTGCTGTGCTCATAAAGTGACCTTGAGTTAACACCGCCGTGTTGTCAGCTTAAACAGATACCATCCTGAGAGAAATAACCAGGAACACAAAGTGGCAGGCATGAAATTTGACTGTTACACTGCAGGGAAGATGAGGGCTAGTTCAGATGAGTCTGGATGACAATAAGATGCATCGGTGCTCAACAAAGTTTTTATTTTCTGCTGCCACTGGCTTGGTAGTCTCTTGGTACTCTCAACCATTACCTCAGCTCAACCAACTGGTCGGCTTGAAGACAAGTTTCTCTTTTGTTGGTTTGTGTTTGTTTACAACTGGTCTGATCCCCTGTGCTGGCTCAAGGGCAGTGTTAGGAGAAGAGGAGTAGTGAGGCTGTCCAGCCTACTCCTGATGTCATCCTGGAAAGCAGATGCAGGCTGGACAGCACATTTTCAAAAAATGCTTTCAACTTCTCTTTGTCTTTATTTTCAGCATAGTGTTTGATTAATTAAATTTAGTTTATGAAATAAATCATATTAAAGTGATACTGATTTGTCTCTGGGAAACTAGAAGTAAAAAAGAAGCCTTTTTTTGGGAAGGCTTATATCAGTGGAAGCACTACTAAGTCAGTTCAAATGTTTGGGTAAAAAAAATTCTTGTTTGGTCCAATCTCAATTTAATTTAACAGAAGTATTCTGTTACCTGGGATTTTTTTTTGGGTTTTTTGGGGGTTTTTTGGGTTTTTTTTTTTTCCCTCTTTCTGAAGGTAAACTGAGGGTAGAGTTGTTAGGTTCATGTCATGCATTCTTTGAAAACATAACAGTATCAAAAGTCTTTACGTCCCTGCCTTGGCAGGGCCGGAGCACTGCTGCACCCCAAGGCAAAATAAGGTTTTTAGTCAGATACTGGTGCTTAATTCATCACACATGCAGCAGTCTGGGCTAGCAGATCTATTAATTTGAAATCTATTGCCTTCCTTCTCCCAATATAAATAGAGGGTAGGTAGCACGATTTTTAGTTTCATAAATTTTCCACTTCTCACTTATTCATCAATGCTGACTTTGAGACTAAGTAAAGCAGTGCACCTTAATTCAAGGAAGACAGGATTTGTGGACTTTGATCTTCTGAATGCCATGACCCCATGCTGTCTGTAACCCTGTGCTCTGAGGTCCTCTTTTATGAACTCTTCAAAAAATTCAGACACCATTTCTTTTCATTTTTTTGTTTCTTTCTTCCCCCAGAAGTTATTTTAAATGCAGCTCAGTAGCAGACAGCTAGCTAGTAATCCTTTTAAGTTTAATTCTAAGAAGAATAGCAGGGAAAAAGCCAGTGAAATTCAGTTTATCAGTCTTTTAGGTTATATTTTAATGTTGAATAGCAAGCTGCCCTCCTTCCAGGGTCAAGTTGCAAAAAGCTCACATAATCACTGATTATTCTGAGTAGGAAGGGACCCGCAGGGATCATCAAAGTCCAGCTCCAGCTCCTGCACAGGACAGCCCCAAGAATCAGGGGGCACATTTCAGACACACAGATCTCTTCTCACAGTTTGTCAAAGCTAAACACACAATTACAACAGCCCAGATTTGTTCAGGCTTGATAGTTGCTCACTATTTCACAGCACCTGAAGTCATAAAAGTACCATGTTGAAATGAAATTATTATTTACCTCTGAGTCTTGAGCTGTTTGTTTGTATATGTATATGTTGAAGTGCTGCAGAAGTGGTGGATTATACCCTTAGTGACTTAAGTAAGCACCATGGCACTGATTAATAGTGGGAAGCCTTTACAGGACTACATGGTCTGTATTTTATTATACCTTTTGGTTTGCTAAAATCATTCATGATTATGTGGTCACAGCAAAAACATATAAAGCTTCTGAATATTGTAAGGCACTAGTAAATTTGTAGCACTTGCCTTCCTTTGGTGAATGCCTACAGAAATTTAGAAAGCTAGAAAAATAATGCAACTCCTGTGCTCTTTCCACAGGCAGGTTCAAGTGCCTTTCTTTTTATTGTTAGGTGAGGGAAGTGCTAAGCCTGCTCTACTCTCATGTGTGGAGTGAGGTCCCTGCACTCTTTGTTTCCAGCTCTGGTGCTACAGGTGCACTGGTAACCTGTGAAGCTTGAGCTCTGTCTTGTCCCTTGCTGAAGATGTTCAAGAGTGTGGGCTCTGAAAAGAAGTAGATGTAGTATGTCATCTGATTAGGAGGACACTGAAATCCTCCAGAAAATCCTATGAAGATGTTCTTGTTGCTTTAGTTAAGGGCAACAGCTAGAAAAAATCCTGTACAGGTTTGATCTCTTGGACAGGTGCTTGTGTGCTGCATGGCCTATACTGTGAAAGAACAATTAAATTCAATGTGGAACATGTGTAGACTACATGGACAATATAATGAATGTTTTCAAATCTGCCTTTCTCCCCTGCATCATTGTTTTTATTTCTAAACAGAAAGATAGTGGTTATTTTAAAAGCATGTGCCTAGCTATGGAAATGATGGCAAGTGAGGGGAAGATTTTGTCTGGTGTTGTGATGGTTTGGATAGAAAAGGGGTGGAGTGAATGTGCAAACTTCTTTTGAAATTTCTGAAAATTTGAAAATTATAATTGGAAGGAAAATAGATTTCATTTGGTGGAGACCTGGATTTCCATTGCCAATATTTTCAGGAGACCTCTTTGAATAACCTAAATTAGTTTTTGCAGCAATCTTTACTGTGAAGGATATTTACAGGGCACTGTCAATAGAAAAACTTAGAAAACAAGAAGCAACTTGGGTAACTAGTATAGGAGATTGTGTGTTATGCAGGAAAAGCAAATGAGGCATGAAATTCTCTGAGATATGATGATGTTCAGGACCGTTGGAAATTGTCTAATGTGGTTAAAGCACTAGGCACATCTGTGAGAACCTATGTGTCTAGACCCCTTTTACCTTTGTGCACAGCACTACTGAGCTGGGGGGTTGGCATATTGAAGGGGAATAAGGTGCAAGAAACCAGCGGCAAACAAAGCAACAAGCAACAAAGGATTCCCTCAGCAGCATTCCTGGTGACAGACTCGTTTGGTTTTTGTGGGTAGCAGCTCAGTATCTCCTGAAGGAAAGCCTGTGCTAAGGCTCACTGAGGGTTAAATGGCACCTCAGTGGTGCCAGAATCAGAGTTGGATTTTGAGAAAAATCAGGTTATATGAGAGTTGAAGGGATAACAGACTCTAAAAAACTAACTGCGATTAAGTGCTTTTCTCCAAATTATGAAACTTTCAAGGTAATATATATTTCAGTATTTTGCTCTTCTTCTTTATCAGGGAAGCTTCAGTTTGTAAGAAAACTTGTGTTTCCTGAACCAGAAGGGAAAGGACTGCAGTGTTTAATCCTGGGACAATTACAGGCTTGATGCCCAGCACCAAAGAACATACACTGGGGTGAAAAATGGAGACTGTTACAGAAGTTGCACCATGCTCTGGAAAGAGTGTGGCTTCAGTAGGTGTTCCCTGATGTGTTTTCAATTAGGGGTGACTGCAGCAAAGCAAACACCTTCTTTCACTGCATTTGGGTTGGGACAGTACAAAAGGCAAGGGTTGGGGCTGGTTTAAATAAATCAAGTAAAAGGATCCTAAAGATTTCAGAAAGATCTCCATTAGTGCAGATGGCAGGAGAACAGAGAGCTGAAAAAGATGCAGCTGTTTTTTCTTTTATACTTGGAAAACTTCAAAGTGAAAACAAGTCCAAAGCAATGTTTCCTAGAAGCAGATAAGAACAGAGGCGGGGCTAATGCTGCTCACTCAGTCTGTGGAGACGAGAGAGAGAAGTTTGACCCATCCAGAGGATTCTGAGAAAAAGAAATAGGGATAGACTGCAAAACATCATCTGACCTTAATGTAGGTCAGAACATTGCATTTATTAATAGTTGTTACTGTTTAATTAGAAAAAACCCAGCTTACTGAGCTTGATCATGTTATGCCTTGACATGGCACTCTGTTTTTCAGTCAAACAGTCTGGGTTGCTTTAGAAGTCTAGAGAATTAACTCTTTTAAGAAACTAATGGCAAATATTCCCATAGTATCTACAGATAATACCAAACTGCAATTGCACTCCAGCTAGTATGTTTCTTCTAAATATAGAAAAGGATGTTTTGTAATTTATTTAATTGCTTAGACTTGACAAGGAGCCAGTGCTAACAATCTTGCTTTGATAGCAGTATAGTGCTTGTGGCATTCGCTTGGCTTGGAATGTAAATACTGAGAAAAAATGTGTGAAATGAACAGTGGAGCACAACTACTGTGAACTCTGCTGCTCTCTGTGCAGGTGTGTGGGTCCTGGGACACAGAAGGACATGGAGGGACAGCTGCATGAGGGAGGGGACAGGAGCATGAGTCACCCATCCTGCAAGTACAGGGCTCTTCCTGATGTTATGGTCTGGAAATTGTAACACGGTTATTTAGGCAAAATGCAAGATAATCTGTTCCACTTCTAATTATTGGACTTCACTTCCCACTCCATCTGTTCTGGTATCTTCAGTAAAACACCTATGGGGATTCCAGTTGTTTTTGAAAACTATTAGAAAGGCTGCAAGAAAAATAAGATTTTTTTAAAATTAATTTTCTAACATATTTGTCTCTAAAATACTGAAATTCCAGTTTGCTATTGTTTTGTCTCAATCTTCTCCCTCTGCAGCCCCCTTCTCCCCAGTAGATATCATTATTTGTCCATATATGTGATTTTGATATACTAAATATAGAGATTAAGGCAGTAAGTATCGACACAGTTTTTTTCCATACTCTTATTATCATAAGAGAAATTTTCAATATCAGTTTTTTCATTATCTTCCTATAAAGTATGTGCATAATATTTATGGTCTATAATATTTTTTTTGTGACCATCCTTCTATCATAAGGCTTTGGAGATGGAAAGTCATTAGCTAGGCAAAGGAATATAACAATTAATCAAAGTTAAAGTACTTTCATATAACCAACTAATATTTCAATAAGGAAGGATCTGATCCAATGAAGATATGCTTATTTGTAAAGTTTTTTTTCTATTTTTAGGATTCTTATGTGAAATTACATGCAATATATCTATATAGCTATAGATATATCAATTATATCTATAATATATAATATAATATATTAATAGCTAAAGATATACCATTTTTCTGGATGAATTATATATAATTATCAGTATTAGGTAAGTAATGGTTGACTTTTTGGATTTACTAAAAGGCATTCATTCCAGCAGCACCAGATTTCAATTTATTTTTGGTGTTGACCTAGTTGGTGGAAGCCTACATGCATTTGAAGCATAGAAATACCCCATTTCCAGGTATCCTATTTTATACAAAAGGAGAATATGGAATTCTGATAATATACCTTCATAGACCATTTCTATGTGGATTATAATGGAAATACTAACTTCATGCTCAAACATACTGGAAATAATGGTTTAATTTTTAGGGAGAGAATTATTTTTATAATCTGACATGTTTTAAGTAAGTAATTTTCGAGTACGTATTGTACGGACCTTACACTGTACGATATTTAGATAATTTATATGTTGCAGTGAAGTTGCATCAAAAGCCTCTCAGTTTCCTGAAACATCTACTGAAAAAATAAACTCCAAATGGAGTACAGAATATTTGGCATATCATTTTTATCCATATGTTGCTATGGAAAGCTGGACCTGGACCAATGCTTTCTTAACACTTGCCTTATGAGTGTTCCATGCAAGGGTTGTTCTTTAGTTGAGTAGCCATGATTTCTACACCAGTTCTTGCTGCCTTTCTTTGTGGCTCCTGAGAAAACAACACATTTTTTGAGGATTTACCTGGTTTTATTTGCCAGGCACAGATAGGTGTGTATAGTTTGGTTCTTAAATTCATCAATAATCCAAGGACTATTCCATTGATATCTAAATAATATTTAGGTGATATGAATACAGTGCACTCTCCAGGTTTTAAAATATGTGTATCAGTAGCTCTGATGCTAATCATGTCAATTCCCAAAGGAGTTACATCCTCATTCATGAGTGTTTTAGTTGGTGGGGTGCCCAGGGGGGTAGAAAACTTGTTAACATTTTTCCTCTTGTCAGCTAGGGACTGTGCCGTGTCACACATATTCTGGGCTTCTGCTTCAAGTTACTTGTAAAAGTAAGTTGCCAGGGTAGTGAGTTATCTCTTAACATCACATTAGTTTGGAAAAATATGTTAAAGTAATGGTCTTATCTCTCACGACTTCTTTTGACAGACAGGAATTCATATGGGTGTCATAGGTCTCATTTCTCATAATACCATATTATAAGGAAGACATGTTTGGTCTGCTGAGTGAAATGTGAAAACAATTAATTCTGTATTTACTAACTTTTTTTTTCTTTTTTTGTTTTTTTTTTTCTTTTTTTGTATGAGGGGAGTGCATATGTTAATATTCACCTTCAGGAGTATTATCAATGGGCTACTTCTAGAACAGATTTTTTCCTTGAGCATTTTGATATCAACACCTGCTGTTCAGAAACTCAGGATTATTTTACATGCACTTAACTTGTTTTTATGAGTTTATCTTAGGCATAAACAGAAACAGATGACATCCTCTAATACCCTTTTATAGCTTTAAGTAAACAAACTAAATTAGAAAGTTTCTAAATCCTCTAAACTGATCGTACTGGAATGGAAAAAAATACTGATATTAAGCATTGTAAAAAATCTCAAGGGCTAGTGTCTTATAAATGCCCAAACAACAAAATGTAGTGACTTACAAGTGATTGATTTTTACCTGTCAGATAGGGGGGAAAAAACTGTGCGGGAAGCAGAACTGAAGTATGATGCAATGGGGGTATCAGATAAAAGGGAAGAAAACTGTGAATCTTTCATCTTGAAGTTAGGTAGAGGGATTGTAATAAATATAATTTTTTCTTCATATCCTTCCAAATAGTTGTATATAAGCAAGTGTAGGAAAGTCTTTTGTAAGTTGGGCTGTTTTAGAAGTGGTCGGAGTTTTTTGGGCTTTTTATGTGAGTCATAGGCAATACAGCTGAAGATTTTTTTATTCCATATGAAATCCCTAAGTACTACCTCTGGCTGTAATGTGTTTATAAAACTGGATTTCTTAGCCACGTGAAGAAGTAAGTATTTCTGAAAATGTTGAAAACTTCCACTGACAAAATAATAAACTGTGCTGACACTGTAGGGTCCCAGAAAAAGCTCCTGGGTGAACACATGCAGAATTGTCTCAGAATCCTTCCAAGGGGTTGCTTCCACCTTCTGGAGCTCGGAAGGAAAGTGCTATAACTGGAGATGACAGTGTGAGGTCTAGAGACAGGGTGGCTGTACACACTCTGGCTGCAGTCCTTAATTCAGGAGCAATTTGTCATCCACCCTCAGAGGAGTACTGTTGGCTCTAGCACAGTCTCAAAAACACAGTTCTACACAGGAGAAGGGAGGAGAAAGCCCAGAACTGATCCATCATACCACTTACATTGCTGCTGTTCTGGGGCCAGATAAGACTACTCTCAACACTACTGTAGAAAGTAAAGGTTCCTCACAGCTGAACATGGTGAGGGATGAAAATGGCAGCACAGTGTCCATAACTGAAAACTGCCAGTGTAATGCCCATAAGTAGTGGTGGGTGTGAATATCTCAATGTCCCTTTGGAATTTTCCCAAATACTGTCATTGGCACAAATTAAAACAAATGCAACCATGTGCAATCTGAGGTGGATGTAGATTGTCCAATGCATAGAAATTAGTCATTCAAATGCTTCTATTCAGTCCTGAGAGTGCTTACTCCTCCACTCTCTTGCTCTGAGCGAGGATTGCTTCCTTTGATGGTAGGATTTAAATACTGTAGTAAGATCTTTAGGTAACAGGAAAACAGGAGAAACTTGAGTATGGCTTCAGATTTCTCTACAGTTGCCTTTAATGAAGCTATTGGAAGAGAATGCTTTCAAGTCTGAAACATGATTCATTTAAGTAAGCTGAAATAATTCACAAATGTGGTTTATATGAGTATGATATAAGATGGAATTGGGCTTTTTTTGTATAACAGTCTAATAATGACCCAAATCTGAAGAATTAATAAGCAGGCATTACACTTTTCTTTTTTTTTTGTGGTTTTCAGTGACAAAGAAGAGCACTTGGTGAGAAGATCACAGAAGTAATAGTGTCACAAAGAGGTACAGAGGGCGAAGTTGTGCTCTTAGATTTGACTGATCTTTGCACTGCTTTTACTTGAAGAGCACCAGTGACTTTTTACCATGGCCAAAGTTAACTGTGATTCCCTCTGTCAAAACTGCAGTCTTGTTAGTCTGGGATTCTGGTTTTTTTCTGTGAAGCTGGAAAAGTGGGGGTGTTAGTAGAGATTCTTCAAGCCCCTGTGTCACCTGTCCCCTTGTTGGCAACAGGCTAAAGCTTGCTTCATTGGCCCTAGGGACACATCTTGCTACAGGAGTGACAGATAAAAGATGTTCTAATTGCTCCCCAAAAGTATCACTTGCACTGCTTAATCCATTGCACCTTATTTGTTAGAGGCTGATTAATTTGGAGTAAAGATTACCACCTTTCCTAACTTCTGTAGAAACATCAGTGTCCCAGTGCATTGCTCCTCCTTAGCCATGTACACATGCAAAGCCATGTGTACATGGCTAAGGAGGAGCAGGAGCAGCACCTCTTACACAAGGACTTGTTTGTTCAGACAAATATGTGTAGGAAGAAGAAAAACTTTTAACAAAATGAGAAATTTTGTGTAATCTGAAAACCTCTTTTCCTCCTCTTCAACAAGGGTAAAAGGGACCAGTGAGGATCAGTACCTTTTGCAAAGTCTGTCCACACCTTGCATTCCCAGCACTTAGATAACTCCTGCTGTGGGAGTCAAAATTGAAGTTACAAAATACTGCTTAACAAGTATGAAGCTGAAATAAGCAAATGCCTTTGGAATAAATATAACTGATCTTTCTTGTAAAGATTTACAGGTAGTTTAAACAATCTGTGCTTGACATGGTAAGTTGTCTTTATCATTAAAATGCTAATAAAATTATAAGCGTCTGTTAAATTCACAAAGATAATGAAGCTTGTCAGGGACAACTTTTTTGTGCCGATATTCCTGCTTAGTTCAGGCGTGGATAAAGATTTGGTGGAGTAGTGGCGAGAATCTATTTGACCACTGGGAGCAATGCCAGGGTAAAACTGCCCTGTTGCGTTTGGTTTGATGATTTTTTTCATTAAGTGCTTCTACTTGTGATTCAGGTCACCTTGACCTGATAATTCCTTCAGAGGTGGGTCTGAAAGCCAGACTTCAGTCCAACAGGGTTCACAATATTTGATTGGCAATTGTTGAAGTAGTAAATTGGCAAACAAAATGAACACATTTTTTATGATTAATGCCTTCACTAATCAGTCTGGTAGGTGTATGTTTTCTGTGTGGGCTCCAAATGTATTCTAGTCTCCTGATTATAAATTACTCTGGCAGCAGAAAAAAACACGGACTGCAAAACTAGAGAGAGATTTCAGATGTCTTTTTCACATGAAAGATTCTGTGCTCAAACAAGGAGTACAAAGAAGGTTGCATTTTTTGCAGTAAGATGCCTTAAAGATTTTATGCCATGTGTTTTCTATACATTGAATAAGGACCGCGTCAGAAAAGTAACTTTGATTTCAAATGTCAGTCACAATTTAAGTCTATTCTATTTTTTTTTTCTGTAAAATTGAGTTAGAATATGTAACCATAGCTTCATTGAAGTACATTTATGTAAAGGGAGGATAGGTCTTCTTTAACTTCACAGATCTTTAATTGCTTATGAACTTCAAAGAGAAACTTGCAGAAGTTAGATTGATGATGGCCCTTTAGGTAATTGAATACAACATAGTTCCTGTTTGAATGCAACTCTGAAATCCAAATTATGTAAATCTACTGTTTCAGAACCAGCTAGTAGAAATAATCATAATTTTTTGCAGTGAAGATACTTTCTTTGGATAAATTCTCTGACACATTGCTTTCCTATTGATTCAACTTTTCCATTATGGATATGACCAAGAAACTATAGGCATGTTAGCCTTTAGCTTTTCGACGTTTGTGACTCCACTTGAATAAGCTTTGACATGCAGTTAATTAGGCACAACTGTCAATTAGTCTCATGGGCTTATGCAGGAAAAAACTTGGCATTTATCAAAGTATTGGGATAGAAGAAGGGAGAAAATAGTCTTGGAAAGTTTCTCAAGCATATTTTTTTTTCAAGTTGTGCAGCTCTGTTGGGATGGTATGATTTTGCATGGCTGTCATTGACCCATCTTTGTGCAATCATGATGCTTTTCCTATAGAAGAAATGGAGAATAGATTACAGCCTGCTATTCATGTGCTAGACCATAATACAATGTTTACTATGCTGCAGCTGAGATCAAAATTACTGTCTCTCCAGCATTAACAAAATTGGAGCTCAGGGCTAGTTGTAAGTGTTTGTTCATCCAAAAAATCCATGCAGCCCCATCTGGCTTCTGAACTTAGCTTTCCTCTTGGATACCATGAGATGGGCATAAAATTGTGACTGTGGAGAGAGGACAGTGTAAAGGAGGAAAATCTCTCCTTTGCCTTCAGTTTTGTGTGTCCTTAGTAGGCAGAAAGGCAGATCCCTTAATGGAAGACTGGTGCTCATGCAGCCCATACGGATTGCCTGGCATTTTGCAAGTGAATACAAATTATTTCATTTTATGGGAGAAGGAAAATTGCTTGTTTACTTTTCTAACCCCATCCTTCTAGCACCTCTCAGTTCCCCTCCCTTTCCCTCCTGCCCATCTCTTTCCTGGCTGGGTTAGAAAAGCTCAGATGTCTTCTGTGAGAAAAAGCTCAGGTATTTTGTAAGCTGTGCTTGAGACAAGGGAAGCTTCTAAGGCCTGTTATGCTTCCAGCTGCTGGCCACTGATGAGTGGGAGGAGGAGGTAATTATGGAGAAATTGTGACAGAGGTAGGAGAAACAGAGTGATTCACCCTCCTCTAGAGGTGTGGGACACTTGTTTTCCACTGCCTGCTCCTGTCGGTGTTGAATTATTTATTCAACCCAGGAAGGAGAAACTGAGGGTTTCTTTTTGTTTGTGGTTTTGGTTGTTTTTTTGGTTTGGTTTTTTTTTTTTCCACTTTGTATTTCAATGAGGGAAATTTTATTTGAAATTTATTTTGTATCATTTCAGGGAAAAAAATACTCCCACAAGCATAGCTGAGAGCTGTGTGCTAAGCACACTTCTTGAGTGAATATGTTAGGTAGCTAGTTAAAAATGAATATTTGGACATCTGTGCCTGCCCATTCCTTTGGGATCTTGCTGGGCAATGATTCTTAAGTGTATAGAGGAAAAAAATCAGCAAATGGATTTCTAGAAAACTTTTGTTTGGAGAGCTCCAATTTAGCAAATATTTAGCTTTGCTTGTAAAGAATTGTGTTAATCTGTATGCTAGCTGATTTTTTAAAATTGTTGTCTGTTTCCTAGTATTTGCCTTGCGCCATAAAAAAGGGAAATTTTTACATGTTCAATGAAATGGTGTTTGTGTAGCACCTGACACTTAGTCAGAAGAGGGAAAAAATAACATGCAGATCACTATTTGGAAACAAACATCTGAATTTCAGGATACATGTGTTGTCTGTGCTGGCTGATCTAGTAGGCAACCATGAATTGCACAAGCATCTGACTTTCATGGGCACCCATCCTGGCCTTTTTGGCACAAGAAGAATTTTGCAGCTGTAGAAAGGATTTATTCTACCTGCCAGTGTGATTTATATACCATATGTCTTCTCTTCAACATCTGAGTATCCATGGCCATAGGGAAGTGCTCTGCCTCGTCTGTACTGTGTTTAAATAGGTTCCTTTTAATGATATTAACTCCTACAGAGCCTTTTCATCATCCCCTGTGTAATTTTTTCTTGGCAGTTGTGTCAGCTATACTGTGTGTGTTGCAGAAAGGAGAATACCATGAATTCCTGGTTTTGTTTGCTCTTGGCAGGCACTACTACACTTCCCACCCTTGTGCGCACACCTACCTTGATGATGCAGCCTTCCCTGGATATCAAACCCTTTATGTCCTTCCCTGTGGACAGCAGCTCTGCTGTTGGATTCTTCCCAAATTTTAACACAGTAAGTAAAGGTGTTTCCACATTTAGTTTCAGTGTATACTTTCCAATCTGGTTCTAATATCCAGTACTGAAACTGCCTTAAAACAGTGCATTGCTTACACGGTTCTAGGAGCCCTTTTATTCTGTGCCATGGTGGTTGCTTTTCCCTCTGTATGAAAGGCTTGGAGTGATGTCCAGCCTTCTCACTGTGAATGAGGCTGATTGATTTTTAACTTGGTCTCTTGAGGTAGTGTTTGCACATTTAAAAAAACCCTATGCTGTGCTAAACATTTGAGAAACAATAGAATGATTTGGAGCATTTGTCTGGATATACGTATTTCTATATGCTGTAAAAAAGGAAAAAATAAAAGTTCAATGACAGACAGGTGTGTCAGGTAAGACCTAAATCCTACATTGCTGTGAATCAAACTAAGTCTAATACAACCAGGAAAGCAACTGGAGGATATCGTTAATTCTGTATAATTTCAACATTCGAGTGTAAAACTGCACACAGCCAATGTGGAAAGTGTGAACCTGTTGTTTTTACTTAATGGTAAAGCATCTTGGGGTTTTTTGAAACAAACAAAAAAAAAGCCAAAATAATACTTCTGTGGTTCTTCATGTTTATCAGAGCAGCAATAAAAAAAAATACTCTCTTCCGTACTTCTCACTTCTTTATCAGCTCTTAAAAGGCAATGAGTGTTATCTAAAGGTTTGTTTGCCATCACATTTTAGCTTAAATGTTTAAGCTGATGGCAAGAGGAAGGAAACTGTTGTGAGTCATTCCTGCCCAGTGAGCAGGTACAGTGTGTCTGTAGGTGACCGTCACCTGAACTGCTGCACGCTGCTCTTGGCACCGGTGCGGGGGAGCGGAAAGGGAAGCAGTGTCATCACCACCACACGGTCACCAGCTGAACTACTGCCAAGTGTCTCCTTTCCCAAACTGTCTGTCTGAAATTAAAGCAGCAACAGCATTATTTTTCCTCATGCCAAGCAAATCCACCTTGCTGACAGGCCTGGTGCTACAGCCCGCGGGGATGTGGGGCGGTTGTGGGGTGACGTGTGAACCAGCTTCTCTCATGTGTCAGCAACCCAAGGTATGAACAGCAGCAAATGTTACGAATTCATTGCAGAACATGTGTGTGAAAAATATGCATTTATCAGGGTGATGTGGGGATGTGCATTTGCGCACAGATATAAAAGACTAGGAAAAAACAGGTACGTTAAAAGAGCAGGTTCAAAACTCAATACCATATTAAGGAAGCAGTGTGCTATTACCATATCTAGGCATGATGCAATTCATATTAATTTTCCATCCTCTTCCTAATACTCTCAGGAATTTTGTTTGCTACTGATTTGTTTGCTTTCTAGTTGCACAGGTTTTCTAGGTGAGTTTTTTCACATAACTGTTCTTTATGACTCAGAGAAACTTTTCTTTAGAGATGTAGTTTCAGAGTCAACCAACCCTTATTTGCTTTCTGGTGGTATTACTGAATATCAGAGTTGCAATAGCCTCTAGATACAGATTAATTTGTATATTTACGCTGGTTTTGCCTAGTTTATATTTATCTGGGTTACCTTTCATTTGCCTAATTCCTGGCATGTTTATCATTCACAACTGTCATTCCTCTCCAAACTTCTGTAGGTTTGATTAAAAATTAGACCTGGGGTAATTAGCAAACATTGTCAACTTGGTGTCTACTTCCTCCCTTGGAATTCTTGATAATTATATAAAATTATGCTGCTATACACCACAGACATTGCATATTTAAACTCTTTATTTTAAGAAACAGTGGTTCAGTACTTCTCTATTTCTAATTTGCAGACTTTGCCATTTATCTTTCAGGTATTGATTTTCCTTAAGAGTCTTTCACAATGGACTCCAAAGCTCATTGCAAAACTAAATCATTCATGATTATCTACTGACAGGCACAATAAATGCCAGCTGTCATGCACTTCCTTTATTTCTAACTTAGCACAACCTTTGCAAATGTAGATTTCTAAGTTTTGTATATGTAGTCTTTTTTTTTTGTCCTTATTCATTCTAAAGTAGTGGCAATAGTATGTAAAAGTGTTTAAAACAATTTTTCCAGAAGATGACTTTGAGTTATAGAAGCAAAATTCAGTTGATCCATATGTATCATCCAAAGAACCACGATTTTTTATATTGTGCAGGAAGTGACTATTAGAAGAGCCAAGAAAGCCATCATTTGCTTTATGGATCAATCAGGAAATCTATGTACTTCATTCATTGGAGGACTTGTCAAGGACTGCAGACAGGGAAACGTCCAGTGTGCTTCCTGTCGTCTCTTTGCCTTCCAAGAGACTGGGAGGACCTTTCTGGGGTGCTGGTTCTGCCTGCATGTGTTCACTGAAGGAGGCAGAAAGAAACTGTCTGAGCCAGAACTTCTTTGGATCCCCCTGCATTTTCAATGGCTGTCAGAGACAAAAACATTTTTCTAAGCCTTGCTAGGAGTGGTTTCTAACTTAACATCAGTGGCCTTAAAAAACAAAGTTTTACATGGGAGTTAATACAGTAACTACCAAGGCAGAAAAACAAGGTAAAATGTATTAACTACAAACATCTTCAAAGGAACACCCCCTACAGTTTTTTCCCAAAAGAACTTCTCTTATTTATGGAAGCATATTTAAAATCTGGGGTAAACCTTTTCCTATTTAGTTAACTTTGACAGTTTTCAGTTCTGAAAACATCTGTGATTCTCCAGATAAAACATTAGTGTTCCCATTTTTTTGTGGAACTGTCTTGATCCCTATCATCTCTCCACAAGGAGTACTTTCAGCTGAAGCAGTGAGCAGACCCTGATTTTGTAAAAGCAATACCTACCTCAGCCGTATCTTATTTTCTTGATGGACTTGTGTGATTTAGTTTAAGCTGTCTCTCATCTGCTTCTCTTATATCATTAATAGTTCTTAATATGCTGTGGATGTATGTACAGTAATTGCCAATTTGCGCCCCAATTAAATTTGTCTTTGTTCATTAGGACTTATTATATAGGAAAAATTATTTGGGGAATGATTGCACTAGCTCACTGGATACATATCTTTATTCCTCAGTAAGGGGAATAAAACTTTTCTGTTTCAACAAATCAGCCAGAAGGGGATCTTGTAAGGGCAGGATGAAGGATTCCAAATGAAGAGGTATTGCAGAATAGGTGCTGTCTTCCCTGGTCTTTTCATGTCAGCTGCAAGTATTTTTGTCAGAACAATAGAGGCATGATCACATTGTCAGAGTCTGAGCCTGAGTTTCTACATGGAAGGACAAACCCTCTGTCAGAAATGCTGCAGCAGTGGATCCAAAGGTGACATCGCGTTTGTCCTGGCATCAGGTTCCAAATGGTCTTGCTCAATACCCCTCTGTCTGAAATGCAGAGCTTGAATCATATTATCAGCTATTATTATTTAAAATGTTCTTGTTTACAAAAAATTGGGAACCATCAATATAGGAACTTCCCAAACTGGTACTTCCAGTTTGACATGGATATGGACCACAAGGTATTGTTAAAGCAGATGTTTTTTTCAGCATACTAAAATGACTATAAAGAAGACTTAACAAGTTAACCTCTGTATTGATTACCTTTAAAAATATGTAAGTCAAGTATATAGTCAGTGGAAATCAAAGCTAAGTTTATTGTGATCCCTGTTGTGTGTTTATTATAACATAATATTGAATTTTACACTTGCTGGCTTCCACCACCAGCTGTACCTTCTGTGCCATTCTTTCTCTAAACCTCCCTGATTCTTTACCTCCTGTCATCCATCTTGTGTACTGAATGATGAAAGGATCCTTTGTGATCACATCTTGGTACATGTGCTAAAGTGGCTGAAAGCCAGGATTCATCTCATGAGATCAAGATCACTGATCACGATCACTGCCTCCATCTCCCAATATAAAAGTTGTGTACTCCCCAAAAAGAGAAGTCTCAAAACTCCAGCATATTCTGCCTCGTCCTGAAATGAGAGCGGTACTACATGACTCACATTTAGTTGTAGTAGTGCAGCCAGGGACCTGTCAATCTGCACAAAAACATTATCAGCAGCTTCTCAGATTCTATCATCATCGAAAATAATCAGCAATTCATATGCTTCTTTCTGAGTTTGTTATGGCCTCAGGGGTAATCAAAGATTAGAGCATCTCTTGTAGCTTTCACATTAGTGAAACATTTTGCATCTAACTAGCCCATGATTGGTTTCTAAATGCTAGTTCATACCCTTCATGTTTTAGAGGACACATGGGTTAATGTGGCCTAGTTATTGCTTCAGTGTTTTATTTTTCTTCAAGTAGCTTTATGCTGATTCTTTAGAGTTCTCTCTGTCCCCTTGCATAGTGGACCAGAGATATTTTACATCTGCCAGTGAAGGTAAGCCAGCTGGAATGTGCTACAGGAAGGGAAGAGGAGCTGACTAGTAACTCAGTCAGAAATTTCTGACTCTTCTCCAGCATTAGCCCTGCCTGGACTAAGTATCCCTGGCCTACCCCCAAGACAACTATGGGGAGGAACTAATTTTCTCTTTCCTCTTCTGCATTTTCAATTATTACTCACATTTTTATTTGCTGCCTATCTCTTTCTCATTTGAAGGGCCCAGTAATCACCAAGGCAGAAGCTGAGTTCAGCAGATAAGAGCACAGGGCACCCGTACCACCAGCTTCACTCAGCCCTCTGTGCCAAGTGCCTCTTCTGCCTTTTTGGCAGGACTCTCTGGCTTGGGAGCTTTCTCTTTCCTTAGCAGGGTCTGAATTCAGCCACTTAACACCCTGCTGCAGTGCCAAGGTACGCTTTGCAGCCCAGGATTGTATATGGCAGGAACAGATTACAAATGCAGCCAACTGCATGTTGCCAACCCATTATCTACCATCCTTTTTGTCCAAGTACCCTATCCCTGTGCTCTGAATTCCCCTTTTCCCTGTTCTGGAGTGCTGGAGGGAAGTGACCTTTTCTGTTCCTCTCCATCTGACTCCAGAGAGGAGGTAAAATTTTCAAAGATCCATACTTTTATTTATTAACTGCACAGAAAGGAAATTTCAGCAATTGATTTTGGAGTGGTATTTTGCAGGGTAGCTGGATATTTTCTTGAGGATTTTTGTTGGTTGGGGTTTCTTTAATTAAGAAATAGTAATGTTTTTCTTACAAATCTCTTATGCTCTTTATAATAATGCAGGAACACAAGGACTTCAGGTCTACCTTCTATTCCTCTTTTGAAAATTTAAAAGATATTCCTACTTCACTTTTAGTTGTTACGGATATAAAAGTTCATGTGTTTCAAGTCATAGCCAGAATCATCCAATTCACAACATGAGGAGTCATCCTATTGCCATTTATTAAGGGAATAAAAAAAGTAATAGGTATTTTCTGAGATACAGGAGAGGAAAGCACAAGTTCAGGGACCACATAATCAAGCCCAGATTCTGTCAGCACAGACCTCTGTTCTGTGGCTAGTCTTTGCTATCACTTGTCCAAGTACCTGGCTACAGAGACCCTTTACTCTCCATGTCATCATTTTCTCAGTTTTTTGTAGTCCCTTTTCTTTGTATCTTTAGGCATTTTTTACCAAACCAGGAATCCCTCTTTGCCTTTCTATGGCTTTGAGGCAAAGCAGCAGAGAACTCTTTCAGCCGTGGTAGGAGTTTTTGGAAAAATTCTTCTCAGCCTGTGGAAGCCCTATAAAATGTTTATTGAAGGTGGTATATTTTTGCCAAAAAATACCTGAGTCTTTTCCTGAAACTTTCAAAAACCTCTGAGCATGAAGAAAACATGTAGGAAGATGCACTGAGTTAGGTATGAGAAAAAAAAGCTGCCAAAAAAGGGGATTGTCAGTTGAATTTGACAGATTTTTCAGTTTCTGGTATTTTAACAGAAAGATGCAGGTTCCCGAGTTCCTGTCAGGAATCTCTCAAAGAGCAGCTCTGCAAAATTGGTGAGCCTAAATAAGCACTTTTCTGTCCCTTCTTCTAGTATATCATACATATAATTACGAGGGGGGGAAAAGTTTTTATTAAAAGAATACAGTCATGCTGTAAGGGAAAATCTCTTCAAACATTAAATATCTTATAGATTTTCCTATTGCCTTTGTATTTTTTTGAAGAGGAATTGGATGGATGAGCTTCCTTCTCAGTTTCCAGATCAGCAGCCAGATAGGGGACCCTGTCTCCAAGGAGAAAGTGCTCTGACGTGCACTGGTGAGGAACAGAAGTTACCAGGTGCAGCCTTTCCCTACCCCTTTGCAGGAGTCTGGCATCCACCATGTGGATGCTGAAAAGTGGTTTCTAAATTGCTGCATTCCATCCATTATTGCACGTAAAATTAAGTCATCCTAATTTAAAAAAAAAAAGTACAGTTTCTGCGTAAAAATCCTACAATTTGCTGAGTTCTCCATAAAATCTGGTCCTTGGCTATGTGTTTTGTCTTTCTTAAGAGAAAGCTTGGAGTTACTCTTTTTTATGTTTCAGCAATATTTATTTCTTTTACTAGTCAACACAGGAAAGCTCAGAAGCCTTTATCTGCATTGAATTGCTTTCTTCTCAAGTTAGTAGTCTATGTTCCTGATGCAAGAAAGCTTGTTAAAGGGAGAGGGTTGTCAGTCATAGATATTTTAGGCATTAAGTAACTGAAGGATGTTTTGCCAATAGACTGTGATTAAAACATCTCCCTTCAAAACGAGCAGTCACAGAATTGTGGTTTAGGAAAAGTAACATGTCTTTTACCACTCTGTTTACAAAGATTTTGCTAGTTCCTAATTACAAACCTACAAGCTCTACAAAATCTAGGCAAAATTCTAGAGCAGCTTTAGAGAAAAGTAATTTTCCATAGGTCTGATGAAGTGGCTGCTTTTGCAGTATCCTGGCTGTCCATGGTGAGCTTTCCTGCCCTGCCTTAGACTTTTGTCACATTGTTCTGTGTGAAACTGAGAATTGCTGCAATAATTATTAGTTAATATATTATAAAAATGTAGCCAAAATTTAATTCTTGTCATACATTCCTTCAGACTGTGGGTGTACTCATAGTCTTTTAATCTCAATGCAGTCAATTGCATGACAATCTGAAGGTACCGTATGGCAGTTTAGAGCCACACTGTGAAACTTGGCTTTCCTTTGCACGCCTGGAAACCAACACCACCCACGTTTGGAGTGCTGAGCAGCTCATTTCAAGTAACAGAGCAAGGCTGATTTGAGTAGCTGTGCCTTTCAGACCAGTCTTCCCTTTTCTGTGTCCATTTTCACCATGAACTTCAGCTGCTTCCCCAGGTTACCACTAGGGAAAGAGCATCTAATTTCTTGCCTGTGTATGTTAGACAAGGCAGGTTTCTACCTGGCTTTGTTTCTCATTTACTTAAATTTAAAGAAAAAAAGTCACCACCAAACATAAAGAAAAAACCCAAACCAACAGACTTTGATGCTACATTAAGTTTCAGAGCAGGCTTAATTAGAGGAATCCTTTAAAGATTCATATCTAAATACAGTGCTTTTTTAATCAAAAGCATTTTGAAGTTTGTTTATGTTGTATATGTTGTTGATAAAAACCCAAAACAAAATCAAGAGAAACAAACCTAAACCAGAAATATCATTATTAATTTTTAAGTCAAAAAGGCCTTATTTCTTGTATATGGTGAAAAGCAGAAGACAGCTGTGAAAATAGGCAATTCTTGCTTCTTATTTGCTTCTCACTTATATTTAGCCATTTTTTACATTCATATTCAAATGTCTATATACACATAAATTCTATCCTCTTACTAGGTTTTTTTTTTTAGTATGTGAAAAGTAATGATATTAATTAATTTTAGAAGACTAGATTTCTCGTGTCTTTATTCTCTCCTGTTCAATGAATTAATCTAAAACTTTGAATTTTTCCCTAACTTCTCAGCATAGTTCAGAACTGTAGTGGAAATTCAATTGTGCCTAATGCAATAATACCATTCATCTCTGTGTTTTGGTGTTCTGGAGCAGCCTGGGAGCAGGAAAACTCATCAAAACCTAGAGCACACTTTTAAGTAGAAAAAGGTCACAGCTAAGGACTTTCTCAAAGATAAAAGGAAAAATCAGGAATCTTGTTTGCCCCATGTACTAGCTAAGCTCCTTTTCTGTGTACAAGCTCTTAGGCTTGAATCTTTTGGCAGGATTTTGCTGGAAGATACTTTTTAGGGTTATTTACTTATGTATATTATTTTACTGCCAGTTGGTAGTAGGTATTGTAACAAGAGAAGTTTTGCTGTCAGAGTATGTTATTAGTTTGCTTTTCAGCAAGTCTCAAACTACAGTATGTTTTTATTTTTTGCTGGATCTGAAGGCAAGTAATGTTTTTTTTTTGTTTAGCTGAACACAGCTGAGTGCTCTGAAAAACAGCAGCTTTAATAATAAATAGCAGTTATATAACACCTATCAGATGATTTTAACATGTTATTTAGACACCTCAGCTTTTTTTTTTTATGGGGTTGCAAATACTTTTTTCCCCAGTTTACAAATGAGTGATATACGACTCAGATGAAATTACTCAGGTACAGTTAAACTTATGAGCCAACATAGCCACAGAGGGAAAGAAAACTGTCTTATTCCCTGAGCTTAACCACTGAATTTAGACTTTGCTCTTTTTCTCAGGTTTGGTCTGTCATGGTCCCAGCAGTTCATTTTACAGATACAAACAAAGTATTGCACAATGGCAGAGTAGTAATCTGGATGGATTAAAAAAGAAGCTGTCCAATGCATAGAGCTAGTTCAGTTTTATATAGCAAAAAGTACTGAGCCACTTACTTTTTTTACTTGTTCTCCATTTCTTTCATGGGGAATTCTCTTTTATCCTAAAATATTCGCAGCAGCTTTCTGTTTCTTTATTTCAGCCATAAAAATCTCTCATCTTGTCTGGAGCAGAAAATTTGACAATTTTTGCCACAAAGTTTAAATCTATTTTTGGTGTTCTCATAACAAACTCAATCCTTTAATGTATTTATATCCTTGCTGAGAATAAGCTTTAGAAGAAGCAGAGACCAGATTTAGATTTTTTTTTTTTTTTTTTTTTTTTTTTTTTTTTTGTGGTGACTCATCAATCTTTTTTTCTTTGGGTCAAGCACTTCTATAGGAATCAAATATTACGTTTTCATAATTTTTACACAAAGATTTCTAAAACAGAAAACAGCAGTGGTATTTAGTTTTCAGAAAATTCTGAAAACTTAAGACTAAGACTCTCCTGATTATGATTTTCTAACCCAGAAATTGTGTTTAACATGCAATAAATATACAAGTGTGAAGGGAAGGAAGGGCAGAGGAAATATTCACAGCACTGAAAAAAATAATAGTAAAAAATAGTTTAAATGTGTTTTCTCAGTTACCTTTTGACCTCTGTGCTTATTCATATCATATTGCATGGAAAGAAGAGAGAGGTAGGAAGAGCTGAGAGTTTATTTATCTTTGATTTTGATTTTTAATATCAGTTACTTGATTTAGGCTAGAGCAGTGCAAAGCCAGAGGAGGTCATAAAAGCAAAAAAGTTAGAAAATCCATGATTTCAGAACTAGGTTGTGAGAAAGAAAATTCTGCTGACGAGACTGAGATTCATCAGTAGCCTCTGGATCTTGTTCTGACAATGGTTTTCAAATTCCTATGTGCAAACCTTACTGAAAGCAGTCACTGCTTCAACGTAAGATTCCCAGTGTGGTGCTGTTCTAGCCCTCTATGAGGCTGGGTCAGAAAACATCCTAGGAGAGAGAAGGATATGTGGTGGTGCAATTGCTTGTGCTAGCACACTGGAGGGATAAATGTGCATGTCAGTAAAGATTTAGGGCTCTGCTTCCCAAGTCGATGCTGAGGAAAGATGATGAATGCATTTCTTGTTAATACAGAAAGGATGTAACTGGGTAGCTGAAGAGAAAGTATATTTGAGCATGTGTTCTGACTTTCAGTACCTGGGCTTCAGTGGTGTACTGAAAATCTGAAAAGGAGTTGGTGAAAAGGTGGCAAATGATGAAGGTTTTTATTGTGAGCAGCTTAAGGAGTTTGGTTCATCAAAGCGAAGGTTAAGAGCTGGCATGATTGCAGTGTATGAGTGCCTGCACTATGCAGAAGGTATTTGAGGTTTGAGTGACCTTTAACAGAGCAGCAGAACTTGATTGAGGGGCTTATAATAACTCAGCAAGTATTACTTCCACAGTCATGTAAATTAACTGGTTTGGAAACTTTGAAATCAAGCTGTTGAGATGGGGTTTTTTCCCCTAAAATTTAGGCTCTGGTTGACCACAAATTATTGGACTTTGTAGTAGGAAGGACTGAACCTTTTCAATGAATGAAATTATGTCATAAATTTTTCAGGAAATCAGATGTAATGGCTCCCTCTGGCCTAACCCAAATCTGTAAATCACTTCAGAAATCATTTTCAGTATTCTGTGTGATTGTGAATACAGGCACACAAAGAGAATCAGCCTCTTTTTCATTTTTCCATGCAGACTCTACTTTAAAGAGGGTAGCACACCCAGAGGCTCTGCATTATACCATAGGACTGGTATAAAAATGTAGGGAGGGAAATTTAGCTGCTAGGAGCTGGAGATAGAAAATGTGTCTCTGACGTCCAGGGATATAGTCCTGCAACTCTGTTAACAGAAATAATGTGGAATTTGCAAAAGCAAAATTAGCTGAGCCTTAATCTAAAAGGAGAATGAGGAAGCTGAATTTATTAGTATTTCTAATACTTCTTTTAAGATATAAAAGTTGTTTCTGGCTCTGGGTGTCCTTTTAGTTGTCTTGTACTAAAAATGAAGTAGAAATGTAAACACCAAAGGTGTCTCTTTCCTTTTTTATTTTCAGTACTTACTCTTATTTCAGCAACTCTTCCTGGATAGCTGTAGTATCTGTCGTTAACAAGTGAAGTACAGCAAGATTTTTGGGGCTTTTCAAAATGCTTCCTGTCTGATTCCTCTGACTAGTAGTAGTGTGTGGATGTCACAGCTATCACAGCCACTGTTTTCCTCAGGGCAGTTGGAGCTTGCTGCCAAATTGAGAGGACAGATAAACGCAGTGAGAAGTTGCATTCAGAGAGAATTGCCTCCAGAGTAAGGTGGTGTTGTATTTTAGGAATCATATGTGAGGGAAGGGAGATGCTAGACCCTGTGGTTTGTATTCTTTCTTAGTGGATCCTTGTTTTACTGCACTTGGGGAGACATCTACTCAGCATTTTAAAAAGAAGAAAAAGTAAAATCATGGCCTTTCTGTAACCTGAGTATGGTTGGGATTGATTTCCCTGAGATCCAGATTTCATACTCTGTGCAAATGTGCTATGTGTAAGTACATTGAGAGAGCCTCCCTAAAAAAAAAAAAAAAAAAAAAAGTGATTCCAGCAACCCTCAGCTAGACCACAGGACTGCAGTAAAAAAACCCCAAACAACTCTATGATGTTTTAAATTAATTATTCTTTCTGTTCAATGAAGTATTTGCACATGTCTCCAAATCAGCTGCTGAGAATCTGACTCACCTCTGTGGATTGGTTATTGGCTATTTACATTTGCCTGTTTTTTAAGAACCCCCAAAATGTTGTGAAGAGCACAGGGACAGAGGTGTAGGGAGGCAGTGTTTAGAGAGCTGCAGGCTCACACTAGAGAAATACATCTCTGGAGACACTGCTACTCAAGGAGAGCTGATGCACAGGGAATATTGATGGCTTTCCTGCACGAAAAGAAAGTTGTTCACATCACAGAGTGATTTATGTTGGAAAAGACCCTGAAGATCATTGTGTTCAGCCGTTAGGGCAGCACTGCCAAATTCACAAGTGAACCATATTCCTCAGTGCCACATGTACACATCTTCTAAATACCTCCAGGGATGGAGACTCCACCATTTCCCTGGGCAATGTTGCAATGTTTGATAACCCTTTGATAAATAAATTTCTCCTTATATCTAGTCTAAGCCTCCCTTTGTACAACTAGAGGATATTTCCTCTTGTACTGTCACTTGTTACCTGGGAAAAGATAGTGACACTGACCTTGCTACAACCTTTCAGGTAGAGCTCCATCAGTAGAGCTGGCACAACTGTTCCTGATGCAAAATAAGCAATAAAATGTATAACAGGATTGTAGTGACTTTAACACTATATTATGCTTAGAATTAGTCAAATGAGAAATATTTGTTGCAACAAAAGCAACACAAATATGGAGGGAACAGATTTTTGCTTTTGGTTTGTCTTGGCCAAGCTTGCCAAGCATTACATCATAATGTTAATGTTTCTGGTTTTATGCTGAGCATTTTAAGTATGTGCTTTTGAATACACAGTATGTGTATTCACTTCTGTCACTCTTTCCGTCATTCTAATATGTACAGTTATGGTAGGGGCTGTGTATATCTGCAGAATTTATTATAAGCTTCAGTGTATGATCATTCTCCACAGTGGCAGTATGCTTGGCTTTCGTAACAACTGGAGCTCAGACACACAGTAAGTTTCAGAACTTAATTTACATGTTGCACTGGTAATTTATATATGCCAGCAGGTGTTTGTTTCTTTGTTTTGTTGGGGTTTTTTTTTTGGTTTGTTGGTTTGTTTTTTTTTTTTCTGGAGGGAAATACTGGATTATATTATCAGTTTGTTCCACATAGAGTTTAAAACTTCTCTTTATCAGGGTAAACCAAGATAGTACACTGGAGGCCAGTCTCTGTGTTTTTCAGAAGCTTATTAGCCTGCTGGTTAAATGATACTGAGTTACATCTCTTATCCCTCTATCAATATGTTGTTTACAAAAGCTTTTCTAACAGTTAACTCTATATTTGACCTAAGAGTTACATCATTATAAGAGGTAACAGGACATTCATTGCCAGTCACAATTTTAAACCTTACTCAGGTTTAAGGTAATGTTTCTGTTACTTGCCTCCCCTCAGGATCATTGCAGTTTATTTCTGAGGCTCACAAATTGGTGCTTGTACAGTCTGCTGTATACAAAGAGATCTTTCAAAATAACCAGAACTATAGTTTCACCAAGTGACTTCTCCAAAGCTTTTTTTTTTCTTTTTTTAAATCTTCCTCTTGTGCCTACTTTCATGTCTCTTTGTAGTCTGGTTCCTTTCCCTGGAGGCACCAGAAGAATCTATGGTACCATGATACATAGCAGAGCAGGGAGAGTTTCTGGCAGCAAGAATGATAAGAGAATTCAGGGACTAAATTCTTGAATTGCTGATGATAAGGTGTAACAGCTTATCTAAAACTGGCTTTGTACCTGAGGACTAAAAGGTGGCAAATATGATGCAAGTTTCTAAAACCCATTTCATCCAGAGTGAAAGGGGTTTTTTACCAGGCAAATGAGTATGTGCCTCAATAAGAACAGTATAGTGGAATACCTCGTCCTGTAAACTTGCCTGTGAAGTGTCAACATAATTCCTTTGTAAAGGTAAATCCTTCTCTCCAAGCCTGTTTATAGGGGTCAACAAGCATGTGAAAAAGGATGTCTGAATTACCAACAACGTTTTTCACAAAACCCCTTGGCAAAGATTTCTAAAGAAAACTAAATTGGCATAAGAAGACTCTTGCATGCCAAAAAAATGCTTGGGAGGTAAGTGAGCTGAGAAAATTAGCTATTGGCAAAGTCTCCGAGATAGTGAGGACTAAGAAGGGCAAAAAAAATTGTGAAAGACCTTGATGAGACTGACAAGCCAGAAAATAGTAGTTGGTAAAGTTACATCTAGATATTTCTAAAGTGAGCAACATGGAAGTAAAAATTCACAAAACTTGACATTGAAAGTAGTGAGCTAGGAATTGGTCTTCAAGACTTGGGAGTAAGAGCTCAGGTTTATAATAGTGGTTCCTTGAAAACATCAGCTCAGAGTTCAATATTAATCTACCCAGAGTATTTTATATGGTTCCTGTCCCTATCTTCAGTATATTTAATTGAATTTGTTGATTTTTTGGTACACTTGAGATGGGCAACAGGAATGTAGAAAGGAATGGAATTATTTCCATACATAGAATGACTGAGTAGCACACAGATAACTTGTGATGTGGTACAGGTCTTATAAATGTGAATTTTATGAAAGTATATGTAAACAAAAATAATTTCTTGGCACTGAGGATTGTAGGCATTGGAAGTGCATGCAAAGAGTGCAAACTGGTTTACACCAGTTTCAGGGGTAACTATACAAGAGAAAGTCAATGGAATTTATCAAATACACACAAAACACCTGAGTCTGGAAAATTTTTGGTGGAAAAATATGAAAAAAGCAGGAAATACAATGTCTGTGCTGTCCCTGCTCTGTCCTGTCTGTTGCTACACTTGTATTTTCTAGGTGCCTTTAAAGTTCTTGTTGCAAATCTCAGTAGGTGTAGAGTATTTCTTAATCCTTGCTCTCTTCAAAAGTTTGGGTGGTTTTTACAAGACTCATTGCAAAAACGATGGTATCTTCAACTCTCTTGGAAAGACATTTTTAAATTTAATATTTTATTAAAGCAATGGAAGTAGGAGAATAATACTAAGGTTGTTAAACCTACTTATGGCTATCAGAGCACTATGAATTGCTTTGTTAAGTCCCCCTTTAGCATAAACAGTGTAGTGCAGATTTTTATTTGCATTTGTGGTAGCTGTTCGGTTCTGTTATTATTTTGTTTTATAGACCTGGTTCTTAAATACTGGTGCTCCCCACTGGGCAAACTATACTGCATCTTTTCCTAATAAATACCTCAACAAATAATTCCCTGCCTCTTTCCTACTCCCTTCCTCCCTGCATTGAAGAGGATAATTTTGTTTAGGGATCTAAGATCAGTTTACCCTGCAGCATTAATCTTCTAACAGAGAGATACTATTATATTTTTCCAGTGTGCTGTAATCCACCCCAGTTTCTGACATATTTAAAGTGTATTAATTGTTAATGTTGCACTTCTTGAATTCTAATCATGACCAGCTTGCATGCAGGGCTCCAGTTTGGGAAGGATCATTACCCACTCCCCTGGGGATCACAAGTGGTACTTTCTGGAGGCAGCATGAGTTGTATTCTTTTCGTGGATTTTTGTTCTTGTGCTGCTGCATCTGTTTGAAGCTGGGACTTGGTGCAGAGGCTGCATTGTGTGGTTGTGAAGTGCCCTGCCTTGTGCTAGCGCTGCGGATCGTTACTTGGAGCACACAGAGGAGTCATTGATCACTGCTTCTTCCTTTTGTATCTTGTTTTAAACGGGACTGCAGACACTTGTGGGTATTTTTGCTATTTCTTTTCACCGGTCTCAGACACTCCAAATGGTTGAGGTACTTTTGAACATTACTCTTTTCTTCTAGATTAACTGATTAACACTTAGTATTTAAGTTGAAATGTAAAACATATCTTCCATTTAAGAAAAAACCCATCCTACTTTTTCCTAATAATACAGCAATATTTTTAACATGTATAAAAAATTTAACAATATATACTGATAGCCATATCTATTATAAAGTGGATGCTTAAAAAACTTTTAATCTGCATGTATAATTTTGATATATAGGGTGATGCCATAAATGGTACAAGCCATGAAAAGGGGTTCTTTTTGTTGTGTTTTAAGCTTTTAGACTTTGAACTCTCACTATATCCTACAAATAGAAGAAAAAGGTACAAGGGAGGGCATTTATTTCAGGTTTTTTTTTTATTTTGTCACAATTCATTGTAACAACAATGCATCATTAAATAATTTAGTAGATGATTCCAGATGAAGTGCTTTTAGTTTTGTATTGTCACATGGTAACCCTGTGGCAATGAAATACAGTATTTAGGAGCAGAAGATAAATATTAAATTACCTCTCTGGAAAATTTATTGCTAATGCCATTTACAAAATCACGCATTTGGTTTAAAATGAATGCAGCAAGAAACATATGTAACCATTGTCCAAAAAAAATAAAAAAGTGTTTAATGTTTGTTAATATATCTGTGGAATATCTTCTTAGGTAGATAAAATGCAGTAAATTTTTCTTGAATTTGTTTTTTGCGTGTGTACATATGTGTGCAGAAAGTCCTCAGCAGTGCAGGCTTCTCTGGAAGCTTAAAATTTGTACTAAGGGAAAATTAAAGTCTTTATCTTCATGTTTAGAAAGTCTAGAAGCAGGTAATTTTGTGTTCTAATTCTTCAGTGGATTGGTTACTTCAGCTGTTCTCGTGTCCTTTTGCAAGTCAGCTTAGTACCAAATATGTCTTGTGTATCACCTGGGATTAAACAGCAGGTTTGGTTTGTTCTAATAGTACTGTAAAGGAAAAAAAAATATCACTGTGGTTGCAAAGCAAGATTCAGAAAACTCTAACTTTATAAAAAATCAAATTATTTTCTTACAAATTATTTTCTCTACAAATTGTTTATCTTAGATAAGGATGAGGAGGCACACATACAGAGATGCTCATAGGAATATTTGGGTTGAAAGGTGTCTCAGATGTCATCATGCTGAGAGCACAGTCGGTTGTGAGACCAGACCATATATTTTGCTTTTTCTTTAATTAGAAAATTTTGTGTGAGTATTTTTGCATCAGGAAATGAATTTTAATCTGTATTCATGTCACATCCGGAAGAATGACATGTTAGGACTGAGGCCTCGCTGCAGTAGCAGTTCTAAACTCTGTTTAGACCAATAGGAGTCCTGACGTTTAGCAAAGATGTAATCAGTTCTGAGTTCCTGAAAGTTTCAGTCAGATTTAGGAGTAATATATATAGATTCTTCCCTTATCTCACGTTTCTTACAGTGTTCAAATATTCTCTGAAGCATGCTAACTTTCCCAGTACAAACATTCCCTTCATGTTCCTCTGAACTTCAGCCTTCCCATGGGCTCTGTTACTCATCAGTTCTGCATGGAAATGCTTGGGGATTGCAACCTCTTTTCCCAGCAAGTGGTGTTTGTACCAGAGCCTGCAAAGGACCTCCTTTCACAAAGAGATCTCCCAGAGAGAATATTTTTCAAATAATTGCTAATATTTATCACTCAAAGGAAAGCATGTAGAAGTAAATGACAGTGACTTGTCAGGGTGCAAAAGTGGCTTTTGCAATATGTCTGTTGGGACAGTGGGTGATAGGGGCGGGCTTTCATTTGCAATTTAGGTGTGGTAGGAGGCCCTGAAGCCCAGAAGATGTGCAGGGTTGGGGAAAAAAGTATTTAGTAACCTGGGGATGACAGCTACAATGAAGCTGCCTTTTCTTCCTCAGCTTTGGCATGCTACCAATTCCCTAACCTATGTTAAATCTTATTATTATGAGGGCTGGAATCTTATTTCTCCTACTTATCTCAAAAAAAGGAAAAGAAAAAAGCTTTCTGCTGGAAGTGTCATTTTTTTTTTTAATTTTTCTTCTGTACTCTATATTGCCTTGAAAAGTTGTAAATTGGTTATTGTTTGTTCTCCAGATGGATCCTGTGCAAAAAGCAGTCATAAACCATACATTTGGAGTGTCCATTCCCCCAAGGAAGAAGCAAGTAATTTCCTGTAATGTCTGCCAGCTTCGTTTTAACTCTGATGTGAGTATTGCCAATTTTCTTCCTTAGTTTGTTTTTTTTTTAATTTGGTGCATTAGGTATAATTAATCTAAATCTCTTTCTCCCAAATAACTCATTCCAGTTCTACCTGCATTCTGCTCAGCCTGGTGGGTTTTTTTGTCCACTCAGAAGCAGAAGTCCATAGAGCATGAACTCTTAATTTTCTTACATAGCTCTGGCATGATATCCAATGCCACATCCATAGGTGAGATCCGATTTGATGGTACAATAACCTTCTACAGGTATTGCAAAAAGAAATGTTTGCCTGAGGTTTTTTCCTTAAAAAAATGAAGTGAAGCAGAAAAGCTTCCCAGTAAGTTCTCCAGGTCATATTTGCTTTTCTTCCAGAAGAAATAGCTTTTTCTTGTTGTTTGGATGTCCTTGCTGTTATGTCTTTCCATTTTTTAATAAAGTCACTCTTCCAAATACTTTCATTTATAAAAGATATAAACACTTAGTTCTAGCTGCCATTTTGAGTATGAGCAATTCAAAGAAACTGTTTTCTGGAGGTTAATTTTAAAAAAATCATTACAAAAGAGTAATGGTGTTTAAAAATTATGTAAAAAAGAGGTGTTTTTAAAATATATAACCATTTAATGTTTCTTCTTAAGTAGCTTGAAAATTAACAAAATTCAGAGAAACTGTATCTAAGAAAATTATAACCTTTGACAGTTAAGGAGTATGTATTTGTTCTTGGAGACTATTGCTAATGTCATTGAGTTAATAAAAATAAACTCAAATGACTAGATTTTTTTTTTTTTAATCTTGAGGGTAAGAATAAATCCTGAAGTGATGTGTTAATATTATATATTTTTCTGTCATAATATTGGTCTCAGAAACAGTTTTCAGGCACCTCCTCCAAAGCCTTTGAGTATTTTGTGCTCCTAGAGGTTTGCAGTAAAGCACCCATACCCACTACCCTGGTTTTCTCTGCCTCTGACATTGCACTTTGAAAAGTGTCTTGTGAAGTGTTTTCCCCAGTTTGCTTTTCTTGTCCAGGCTGGTAAGGATTTTGAAGCAGTGCTATCTCAGCTTCAAATTGATTTCTAAATCTGTCATCATTTGACAAGCTTATTAAATTTCCTTTCAAGTGGCAATATCTGCTTAGTTAACTCATCTCAGAAGTCATTATTTTAAATTTAGTTTGCTTGTCTTTCTACTTTAAGGTTAAGATTTAAAGGGGAAAAAAAAATCTTTTCTGCTGTGATACTTAGTCCAGGTATCTCCTTTTACTGATTAAATCAAGGAACCAATAATACTTTTTAAAATTTTCCTTGCCTTCATGGGTCTTGCTTCTGAGGTGGATCCATCACCAATGAGATGGCTCAGGCTGTCCTCACTCTTCCCTCTCCTCTTGAGGTCAGGGTCCCCCTGATGATGGGACATGTCTGTGCTGACATTCAGGTGGACAAACAGCCCTTCAGGCGGATAAATTGAATCACAGCTGAGTGGCTTGAAACAAAACAAAAAAAACCAAAAAAACCCCCTAATATGTTATATAAAATGATCTATCATTTTTTACCTCTGACAACCAAGGAATTTTTGCTGTTTAGACTTACAAAGTAGGACAAAAAGTGCATGTCATATTCTGATTTAAATAGTGGCATCACAAAAGCATGGCAAGTTATAGCTACACTTCTTCTGGGCCAGGTGTATTCAATAGGGTGGTGTGATCTTTCTTCCTAAATGTGATAAATATATTCAGTTATTGTTACTAGAAAATATCATCATCCTTTTGAAATGAATGGTTGTAAGAAAGGAAGAAGCATTGTGACTGTGATACTTTACATGCTGAAATGCAGCACCTTACTTTCTACAGCAGTTTAGTTTACTAGGCCATCAACAAACAATATAGAAATTTGATTTTGCAAAGCGCTATGGTTATAGCAATATTATGAATACCAGAAGATACTTAAATATAAATCTAATTTCACAATTGTTTCTTAACATCCAGGAATATTGGGAGAACGAGTTTTTATAGTGTAGTACTTCTATTTTAAATGCTTTCTAGTCTTTCATTGCGTTATTTAGCTTCTCCTAAGAAGCTGTACATAAGATGCTAAATTTTTTTTCAAGTTCAGTCATTTAACCTTAAGAATTATTTATATGAGCATGTGCTGCATCTTTTTTTCTGAGAGTGAGATCCTGTCTTATTTGGATGTTATTTTTGCCTATCCAAATAGACATTCTCCCCCATAATCTGCATTGTAATTGTTTCACTGAGCTAATGATAATGGGGTTTCAACTGAGCTCTGGAGACTCACAGTTCTGTCTTAGCTTGTTGAAACTCCTGCACAGAAATAAAAATCTGGACTCTGCTTGTATTTTTCTTTTTGGTCCCTTTGGACCAAAAATGATACGAAATTATGCTCAGGGCATGAAGTAATCTATACAATCAATCCTTTGCTTGCTGACTGGGGAAGAAGGGAATCATATATGTGTGAACCTTGTAACTGCTGAATCTTTCAGGAAATCAGTTCCACCACATGACATGCTTTTGAGTAGCATCAAACTCTGTTAATCTGCATTAAAACTTCAGTGTAGCACATTGCAGAATGAGATTAGTAGTACAGTTACTCCACACTTGCAGTTTCTTCTGGCTCTACAAGGCTGGCATACTTCTTGTTGATAGGCATTCCATTCCTTTGAACTTTCTCTGACCTAAATTATACAACTAAATGAAATAAAAATGTCAAAACTGAACTATGAAGAGTCTTTTTTTGTTTGGTTTGGGTTTTTTATTTTTATTCTCATAAATGAATTTCATTTGCATGGTGTTTGAGGATGCTGGCTTCATTCTGGTGGTGTTTTATCAATTGCACAGGAAACACAGACAGTGGTTATTCATCTGTGAGAAGAAAATTGGTTTCCTTGCCTTCAGTCTTTTCCTTGTGCTATGGACACTCACTGGTCTAAATCAATAGACCAAAACAAACAAACAAAAAAAAAATCAAAGTAGTCAATTTGTAGTTGTCAAACCTCACGCTAAATTAATAGAGTGAATTGCAAAGGTTTTGGGTTTCTTTTGCTTATGTCTCTGCACGTAGCTTTGGTGAGAGTGTTCTTACACACGTTTAGTTTTGGTGACAGTGTTCTGGCATCAGATTCAGAGGCAGGGATCTTCAGCTACCTGCAGGAAAAGAAAGATCAGAGATGGGAGGAAATTTTAAAATTGAAATATTTAAAAATACGTTGTCTTGAATGTGGGATTGTGCGTGTTGAAGTAATGGCTTCTTTATTTTCAAAAATAAAATTCATAGAATGATTTTTCTTCTGCCATATAATTTGAATCGTATTTTCTAACTGAACTCTTCAGGATCTCCCAGTCTTCAATTTTTAAAAGTAAAACATGAAGAAAACATCTATGTACAAATTCTTAATTTTATCTAGTCTTAACTTGATATGTCTGTCCTCTTCCAAAAAAATAAATTCTAGTATTTGAGTCATACTTATAGACATTCACCATCATACTCTGCCTGTCCTTTTTTAATATTTCTAGCTCCATTTTGGTCAAATTTGAAGTTGTCTATTTCTGCTAATAAATTTTGCTACAAGTAGTTGGACACCCCTTCCAATCTCTGTCAACTCCAGGAGAAACTGTAGTATGGAGAAGATGATCCAAAGTCTCACAAAACAGAAAAAATGTAAGGTCATCTCTGAAGTAACAGCAAACTGAAGTTGTCTTAATAGCCTCAACTTTGTAGTCCTTCAGGATAATTATATCTGTAAAAGTAATATCAACATTACAGCAATGATAGCTGAGGTTGCCTTCAACATTTTTTTGCATGATCTCCTTAAGATACCCCAGCTGAAACTAAGTGGGATTAGGTGCCTAAATTTAAGTGTCTTACTGTTGGAATATCTGAGGTGCCTGGGACATCCACAGCAGGCTGACAAAGGATACCTGAGGACATGCCAAATTATATGGGATGCCTGCCTCTAGAATAGAGCCGCCACTCATTCAGTATGCCTTCTGGTTTGCTTTTCATTCTTCTTATTTTAATTTTCTTTCTTTTTCTTTTATTATGAAGAGGGGAGAGAGAAGCAGGATGCAGCAAGGAGAAAAAGCATAAAAGTGTAGGAATAGAGGAAGTGAAATGAGCAAAAAATGTGAGGAGGGAATAGAGAAAAGGTCTCTTTCCTAAACTTGCTTTTAATGGCGATAGATAGCAGGAGTCAAGTACAGTTGAAATAGTTCAGAAATCTCATTTTAGGAAAGATAGCATTATGAGGATTGATATTGGTGATGTTGATTTAACAATATTGTCAATGAGATACTTATTCTAAGTATAAACTTCATTCTGTTATACAGAGGAACATACTCTTTTTGAAAATAGTTAAAATAAAAAAAGGAAAAAAGCAATATTATCCCTGAACAGTTGCAATTGGATGTGCTTCAATGTTTTGGAATAAACACAGGTATTTCCATCTTTACATTAAATTATCTGTAAACACCATGTGATGACACAGCATGTGCTCCAGTGCAGCAATGACTAATATGTCAATGAAGTTCAAGCTATGGTCTTGTGTTATAATCCAGCTCAGAAAAAAAGGAGAAATACTCAGTTACATTTACTACCATGAGAGGCCAGGCAGTAGAAGAGGAAGAATCCTCTCCATGGAACAGATTGTGATTGTGAGTCAGATTTTACACTATGTGTATTCCACCAAGAGGAAGCAAGACATGCTGTGAAAGATCTAGCTTAACCTTTGAAGAAATACTTTGTTTTTTCCTTTTAAGAATTTAGGATTAATTACATAGGTTTGTATGGTGATAATAATTATATATACTACAGGCATTCTAGCAAAACCAAAAATCATATTGAGTGAATGTTCTGGTTCTGCCCTGGACAGGGCTAATTTTTTGCAGTGGCTGAGAGAGGCATGGCTGGGGGCTTGGAGACTGTTCTACACCACCTCCCATCCTTGCTGGGAGCTCTCTTTAAGAAGGGGTTCCCTCCACTCAGGGAAATGTGGCAGATGGAGCAATCCCCTGTTATTTATTGTTGGGAGCTTCTTTTTCTTTTACCTTTTGTTATTAATATTGTTGCTCTTACTGCTCATCATCTTATTTCATGGCTGTTTCCATTAAATTATTCTCGTATCAACCCAGGACCTTCTCCTTTTGTGCCTCCATTTGGGGGGAGGAAGGAAAGTGACACCTGATTTTAGCTGTGGTGCTAAATTGGGGAATACCATTCCTAAACCACGACAGTGAGTTTACTGAATCCATATGGTACCAGTAGGAGGGTCCAGTAGCAAGAGGGCAAGGGGAAAATGGCTCTTTTTAATCCCATATAAGCTCCTTCTCTGCTCATTCTTCCTCATTCCTTCTGGCCAGCAAATGAATCTGCAGCAATTTCCTCAACTGGTGTGTGGCAATAAGTCTCCAGCAACTGTGGAGCTTTGGCCCCAAGGTGTCTATTCTGTTGTGGCATCTGATAGTGTAGTTTGCAGCCGTAAGGGAAAAGGAAGTTGTAGTTGGAAGGCTATTTGTTTGGTTTCTGCAGAATTGCTCTTTTCTCCTTATCTGAATTGTTACCTTGTGTTTCTCTTCTCCCTCATTATTTTTATTTTACTGTTTAGTCTTAAAGTTGTTGGGATTGTTTAACCTGGAGAAAAGGAAGCTCAGGGGTTACCTTTTCATTTTCTATGCCTACATGAAAGAAGGTTGTAATAAGGTGGGTGTCAGTCTCTTCTCCAGGAAACAAGTGATAGGATGAGAAAAAACTGCTTCAAGTTGGCCCAGGGAAGGCTCAGATGGGCTGTTAGGAGAAATTTCTTCACCAAACTGAAGTTGTCAAACATTGGAACAGACTGTCCAGGACAGTGGTGCAGTCACCATCCCATGGAGGTATTTAAAGGATGTGTAGGGACATGTTTTAGTGGTGAACATGGCAGTGCTGAGTTAACATTTGAGCTTGCTCTCAAAGGCCCTTTCCAGCCCAAAGGATTCTGTGATGGTCCACTAAGTTTTAGGTGCTTAGCCACTATAAATAATGCCAGTACTAATCTAATCCCTTTTTCCAGCAGCCAGGCTTCTCTATATCCAAACTTCCATGATGCCTGGAATCCATGTGCTATTTTTCTGATTTTTGTTTGGTGGTGTCCTTTTTTGTAAACAGATTTTGTCATCTGTTGATTGTGCCTAAAATAGGTGAAAATGTCTGCTTCCTTCTGCACACTTTGTTTCTTATAGAAATATCTTTAGCTGTGGTACAGCCTGGTAGGCACTGTCTTGTTATTGAAAATAAATTTGTGTCTGCACAGTGTGTTGCTGTGTTGGTAATGATTGCAAGTCAGCCCTGGTTTTTGGTGTCACCTCAAAAATCAAGAGGTGACTCAAAAATCAAGAGGAGATTCAAAAACCAGGAGGAAAAACCTTGAGGCAAATCAGAAAAGCAGATGTAACAATTTGGCATTAAGAGACAATGAAGGTCATCTTATTGTTGAATGCATTTAAAGCTAATAAAGATGATGTGATTATAGTGTTCATCTTTTTAAAAAGCCAGAAGGCAAAATTTTAAGTTTAGGCAAACATTAGCAAAAGTTGACTTGGCAGATTTAAATAAATCATTCATGCTGTCAAAAGGATAATAAACAAAATAATCAATAGCATCACATAAAAATGTACAGAACTGTCATTGTCTTCTGTCAAACATTTTACATTTTTCTTATTTATAGGACTATATTGATTCTTTGGGTATGGAGGGTAGTGAAGCAGATAGGAGGTAATTAAAAGCATAAATCTTAGGAACTTGTGGAGGTAATTTTGTGTTTGTAGACAGAACTGACAAAGTGATAAAAGTTGTTACCTCCAATGTGACAGAAATACCACATGATTATAGGGTACAGGGTTATAACATGATGGAAGTTCTGTTCAAATAACAGCTATTTAATGGAGCTTTTAACTAAGTTTGGTAAAGTATTTTAAATATGAGTTGACTTCTTATGACATGGCTGATATTCTCACAGCTTTCTATGTGAGAAATTATTCTATGTTCTTTTCAATAATAATCTACCTTACTGTTTTGAGAAATTAGGTTTTAGAAATCTGTAAGGATGGAATAAAAAAACTAATGCATAGCTTTGGTGTAAAAAATATATGAACATGCCAGGTTTGCAGATTTCTTCAATTACATCTATTATTAATAACAAATGAGATAAAAATCTATTTTTCAACACCGCTTCCTAATTTATCATGTAATTTTTATTAGAGTTATGATTCTAATCTAAATTCTTCATAATTTATATGCTCAAATAAATGTGTGTACTCTTACAGAATGGTTCTAACAGATAAACTAAGTGATCAAACATTTTGTAAACATCTTACTATTAAGAGAGCTTTCTAGTTTAGTATCTGCTGTGAATTGAAATAACAGTTTATTAAAAACATAAATACCTCTCTGCTCCCATCTTGCACAGTTAGTTTTTTTCTCTACCAGGACCACTGCCATTGTAATCAACTTGATGAATAAAAGTGGGCGGGAACACAGGTGTTGAGAGGTTCTTTCTACAATATAAACTATGACTATATTTGAGACATACTTGGTTTTTTTAGCTTGAATTTATGTAAATTTTTTTTGTGATATGCAAAAAAAAAAAATCATCTTTATAAGTACTCCATAACAGAATGGAGGTTTTCAGGATTATTATGTATCTGTTCAGTCTTTCAGTTGTTTCATTTTCTGTGGTTGAACTATTACTGGCAGAGGCTTTTGTGGTTTTTTTCAACAAAATATTTTTCATTAGAGATTACCAATTGTATCAACACCAAATGAACACAGGATTTGAGATAGAATCATTGAAGGGGGAAAACACCTCAGATAATCAAGTCCAGCTGCCACCATATTCACCACTAAACCAGATCCCCAAGTGCCACACCCAGGTGGTTTTTTAACAGTTTCGGGGATAGTGACTGCACCACTTCACTGGGCAGCCTGTTAGAGTTAGAACTGGTGTTGAGAGTATTTCCCATCCAGGGTGGAATTCCTGCTTTAAGAAGGTGCAGTAGCAAACAAGAAGAAATAGGAGCTGTGAGCCACCTTTTTCAGTTCCATTTAGTTGCAGCACTCACCTAATATTGTGCAGCTCAAGGCATGAACCAGCATTTCCCACATGGATGCTTCAGAGTCTCCCTTTTTTCCTGCATTTCTCCTTCCTCCTGTTCATGCAGATGCAGATCTACATATATTTAATTGTATATGTTAATTGCCAGACTGGATGATGTGGTAGCAGATTCAAACATTCAGCTAAAGAGTTGATGGTACAATTGTCTTATTTCCATGAAAACCTAATGGAGGGCTACTTCAGCAGCTCTTGAATAAACCTGTAAAAACTCTTGATCTCACACACACACACTGAACCTTTAGACTTACTCGAGCCTTTCATCAGGTTAATGTTGCTTTGTGTAGCAATAAATTCAGTTAATTAGTCATTCACATCGCAAGTAGATTCTAAAACTCAGTCACTTGTGAACTGTCAAAATGAATCCTGTGGATTTCAAACACACTGTCAGTCATTGTTCCTGATGAGGAATATTCTGTTATCTTTTCTACTGCAGTCTTGCCTGTAGTTCAGAGTTTTCTTAAAGGTAATACTGCTATCAGTGAATCCATATGATCCACCTGTTTCCTGGTTATCTAGATCTTTTCAATATATGCAGATTTCTAAACATGTTTAACTTTCTACAAAGTAAAGCTACTGACATTGTTTTATGCACTTCAATAGGCTAATGTCATTCACATTTATTTTCAAAAGCCTGTTTACATGTAGAAGATAATATAAATTGTTGATGTTTTATTAAATGCAGTCCAGTATATGTAAGGCTATTGTATATGTATTTTATGTAGTTATGCAATTTAACATCCTGTTTGAATCTCAAATTTAATAATCTGTAGTTGCAAGTAGCAATTTTAAATAAAATCTTGCATTTGTATAATTTTTAAGAACAGAAAAAGCTATCCTTTCTTACAGCCAAATCATTAATCCTTATGACGTGGAGGCTTTCTTGAAAATTAAAACATTCATAAGGTTTGATTGTTTAGGGGTTTTTAATTCGTACTAAAAGACTGTGGATAGAACTAAGGTGTATAAATTTTAAGGTGTATACATTAGAAAAATAATGGGGAAAAATTACATGGTTGTCTGTCAATTATACTCTTAATTATTTGCAACTTAATTTAAAATACAGCTATTCACTAAGCCTTGGTCTTACAAATAGGTAGACATATTTTTTTAGTATCATAAAATATGCATCCTGTTGATCAAAAAGTAATGCCAGCCAAATGCATAAACACATTTTTGGAATCTAGTGTGTCTGTACAAAGGTATTTTTTATATTCTGATTCATAATGTCACATTTATGGCAGCTTAAAGCTTTTCTTGTTCATTAAACCTTACTAGCCAGTACTTGATGACTTTCTATGCTGTCTAATAAGTAGGCGGGTCCTTTTTTAAAATGTTGCAATATATATATCAAGCTAGTAGATCACAGTCAGTATTAGATTAAATTTAAAATTAAACATTCCTTTCAGCGAAGGAGTTCTTGAATAGAAATATTTTCTTATTCCACTTTCTCAAAAAGTGTTTTCCTAACCTATTATGCATTTAATTTCAAAAATGTAATAATGATAATTCAATGGTAAGATTTAATACCAACTCTGTAATAAATAGATGTAAAATAATATTTTTGAAATGAAAAATATTTAATGTTGAATTCTGGCACAGATAAATTATTTTAGTGTAGAATGAATTAATGCCTACAGTAAATGAAGCTGTTTACACTGGAATAAAGATTTTGCAATTAAAATCATTACAGTACATGAGTATAGAAAGCTATTTTGAGGTAACAGATTTTCATTTTGGTTTTTCCTATTTTTTTTTAATTTTCTTAAATATTGTTTTGCTGACACATAATTTGCATTAATTAGTTGTACTTAATGATGATCAAAAAGTACCTTCATTATCCATTTAAAATATTGTATCCCAAAGATATTTACTCTTAAGTTAACTGTGTATTTTAGTGGGGGTTTATATTAAAATTGGTAAAGTATCTTTTATGCACGTGAATTTTTAACCGTATGTGTACATAACTTCCTATGGATTACCAGAGCAAATGAAAATAAATTTTTAGCTTCTTGCCTTAACTAAAAATGAAAATCATGTATGTCATGGCTTATTTCTAGGATAGATCCAGTATTTCAATGATATACAAAGCTCTTAGCCTCTGCTCTAATGCTGTATTTGTCTCATAAGCGAGTTTTAAGTGAAACTAGGAACAAATACGTTTGCCTTGAATATGGTGCTTTTGCAAATATTTTATAAAATTAGAATTATTAATGATCAGGAAATTAATAATCACAATAATTGGTATCAGTACTAATCAGAACTTGAGTTCCAATTTCACATTGCCTCAGCTGCCGTTTTTTGTTTTGCTTGCTGTGACTCCAGAAAACTCCAAAGGTTTACGTAACATGGTAGTACAGCATTTCAGTTACCAAAAGGCAGCTGAATCAAATTATTTATCCCACAGTGCATAATAAAAAACAATCTCTGAACTTCAAGTGTATCTGAAAGGACTAGAAAATAGTGCTTATGTGGTTAGGAAAGATTGCTTCAATACTTCAAGGAATGCTTCTCTAACGTCATGCTTGGAAAGAGTATCTGTGTTTCTATTCACAGAACAGTGGTGAGTTGAGAAAGTCTAAGAACCAAAGATCTAACAATGGGCAGCCCCTGGAACTGAAACTTGACAAAGTCAATGTAGAAACAAATACTTAACTGACAAAGTGAGGCACTGAAACAGTTTTTGAAAGGTAGATTTTTCCATCCCCTCATTACTTTAAAATCCAACCTGGAGAATCCTACTGGCTCCAAAAGGAATATGGTCTAATTTGAACAGCATTGAAGAAGGATGGCATTTCCAAACCCCTGCTTAGACTGATCACAGCAATATTTTTTGGCCTTATAACATACAGCTATGAGTTTGATAGATTATGATAATTAGAAAGCTTAAAAATTAGTCCATTCACCATGTTCCCATAAAGCTTTGCTTGTTATTATGGAAATCTTAAGTTAATCTTGCCTGGGCTTGTTTGTTCTCAACAGGTCTCATGTACACTATATGAGGATTGAATGAAGGGAATCAAAAACTGTAGTAGGTTATTACTGATATTGCAGGCATTATTATTGCAAATATCAGCAGAAAGGCTTATTATCAAGCAATTGACTTACTAAGTCTTTCTCTTGAGTGCATTTATGTTTCCTATGTCATAGCTTTGGCCTCAGGCAGCATATGATCCTATCAACAGCACACATATGCGCAGAGCATAGAGTTCAAATATTTAAAGGGACATCATCAACTTGAGGATGCTTGAGTGGACAATCCTGTAGTTGCTATTATTAAAAGTTAAAGGTATTGGAATGGAAAGGGTATATATTCACCCCAATTTTTAGTTCCACTTTTTGTACACTGCAATATGTGAATAGTTTATTGAATTTTATTGGCGGAAAACTCCCTTCCAGTGCATCATGTTGCAACTGCAAAGCTTAAATGGAAAAAAACCCAGCAAAGGTGGAGAGAGATAGGATGTGACTCCTGTGCCTCATAAGGCACACTGGCATGGCAGGGCAAAAACAGGACTGTGCTCCTCTGCCCACATTCAGAACTGGAGAGATCCAACCCAGAAGTTGACAAGTGTCCCTTTAAGTAGTGCACATTGTACTAGTGGTATAGCTGGTTAGTTGTTTCTTTATAACCCTTAAATTGTGTTTGTATGTGTCTTAATATCTCAAAGGTTTTAAAATCAAGAAATATTTTGCTAGCAATTGATGAGTAAATTCTTTGCTGTTTTTATAATAAAGTTTTTAAAAGACATCTCACTTTCAGAGGAATTAAAATAAAACTAATCTAGCAGCCTTTCTTACTGAATGCTTGCTTACTAAAACCTCCAATGAAAGGAAAGATGCGCCCACAACATACACTGTCCTGAGAGGGAAAGCACTGTTTCATGGGCTGTAAAATCATTAAGTTCTGGTGTGTAAGAACTTCAGTCCTCTATTTTAGCAACAATTCTCCATTAGTTTAATGATGCCAGTTACTTGTGTGAGAACTCCAACATGCTGTCTGTTCTCTTGCCCAGCTGTTTCTATTCCTCACTTCTACCATATGATAATGCTGTTATTACATGCTGTCCCAAGGTGACTGTATTGTAATGCCCATTTCTGCTGATCTTAAAACAATTTTCCTCATTATGGAGTTCAAGCATCTTAGATATTATAGTTGCTCTTTATAAAAAGCATGTGACTTGTTTCATGGCTCGCTTCATTTAACACAGCAAACTAAATAAAGTAGTTGATAATTGATTGATGAGAGAATGAATGTGGTTCTGCATGAACACAGTAAAAGTTTACTTGCACTGATGTTTTTATATGCCAGGTTCCAAGATGTGCTTAGAAGAAGCATGCCTTCTATTAATGTTTTTATTTGAAGTAAACGGCAATATTAACTTTTTTGGTTAATATGTAACCTTCAATAGAGGCACCTAGTGGTATGCCTGAAATAACGTTTTAAAATTGTGTTTGGAAGTATTAATAATGCAAAGCTATTGCTGAATACAAACTCGTCATGAAAACAAGCTAGTTCGGATAGGATTTTTTTCTTGCCCATTATTTGTTAAATTAATTTAATAGGAAGTCAAGAAAAACACTTAAATTCATTAGCTGAAATTTCCAAGCTTTGGAGTTCATATTCAATATGTAGTTCCTTAGTTTAGTTTCTAATAAAGTGGCCTGATTTGTCAAAGCATCTGCTTAAACAGAGTCAGGAGCAATGAAGGGGACTCAATATTATTGAAAAAAATGGGCGGATATTTATGTGTCTAGCTTTAGCTGTGCAACTTCAAAAACACTGACCTAGCTTCTGAAGATAGTTTTAAGGCAAAGGTGAAGTAAACATCTCAGTATGTATTTATACTGCTCTGTTTGGGCAGATTAAGACAAAATAAATAATAATTTTTAAAAGCTCCTCTTCTCCTGTCCTTCAGGTTCCAATTTTCTTAGTATTTAAACATAATATTCAAGACAATTTATAAAGCAATCAAGAGTGGCAAGTATTTAGTTTTCTTGTTGTACTTGAAGTTTACAGATAGGGTGTTTCCTTATTTTAACCCTTACTTTTTGATCTAATAGTAATATAATATTTTTTCAATTGTTTCAGTTGCTGTTAGTATGAAAGTGAAAGTATTTTATGACATCTGTATTAGATCAAACAGAAGCAAAAATTGATTATTTAATGATGTTTCAGCACAGTACATCTTTCTAACTGCAAGTAATAAAGTCTAGGGAACACCACATGAAAATTGAGTAGCATCTCTCTGAATTGGATGTATTTACATTCGTATAGTCCTTTAAAATTTTAAGCACCATAGAAGTAAAGAATTACCTTAGGAGTGACAGAGTGTTATGTAATCTTGAAGCCTCTTTTTCCAAGTTACTGAAAACATGCAATATTCATTAAAATATAAGAACTTACATCCATGAAAAGTGTTAATATAAAGCTATTAAAAAATTTTAGGTGGAATAATATGGTGCCTACTATTGAAAGTGTCACTTTTCTGCCTTGTCACCCATTGTATTATATACAAGTGCAAAAAAAAGTGAGCCTGATTTGTTCTCCTTTGTAGAGCCAGGCCGAGGCCCACTACAAAGGAAGTAAACATGCCAAGAAGGTCAAAGCACTAGAGGCAACGAAAAACAAACCCAAAGCTGGTTCTTCCAAGGACAGCGCAAAGGTTAACACGGGCTGCTCCACCACGCCAGTCACAGCCAACATCTCTGACAAATCAGGTCAATGACAACTTTTTGTTCTGTACATCCTTTACTTTCTCCTTTTCTTTTTGTGTTTGTATGAGTGAATTTGGTTGCATGACAGTGATCCAGAACTTGTCTTTTCAAAACTATTTACTATGCTTTCTTGTACAGAATAGATTTGTTGTGATACTCTCAAATTGCTATTTTGTCTGTGAAACAACTCATGTCCCTGAATGTTACAGTGTATTTTTTAAAATCTATGGAATTTTCTATTAAAAAGTATGGATGTTTTTATGGCAGTAGTGGATGGATAAGGGTGGAGGGTCAATTTTGAGGTTATGTATTTAGCTGAAGCCCAAGAAACCTTTGTAAGAAATGTTTCCTTTCTGAATAAGACAATCTTGTAATAATAGGAAACTTGAAGCCTTGTGGCCTGGGTATTTCCTGACTTTCACAGCTCGTTACTGCTTCAACATCACTTTTTTTTTTTTTTTTAACCTCCAGATGAGTAATCTGAGGAAGGTCAGCAACACTAATAGCAATAGAATTGCTTGAGTTTCTGCTCTGTCAGTGTTGTATTACTGAATGAAACAGTAGACTTTCATGAACTCGCTGACAGTGTTATTCAAGAGAAGGCCCCTACTGTCAGTCCAGTAGACTACTGCTGATAAATTTGCTTCTACCTAGGGAGTCATTTATTATCCTCTTCACCAGAGCTGATCTTGACACAGGTGCCATGAGGTGAATAACAGTTTTTTGACATGTGCATTAAAAATAACAAAAAAAATCCAACTCCAAAAAAAATATCAACAACTATTTGTCATCCTGCAGTTTTTACAGCAGCTTCAAAACTCTCTATTTGTCTTTAACAATGACAGTGGGTGCCAAATTTTATGTTGATTTACCTAGCAAATCACATTTTAGTTTTGAGAGAAAAAGGCTAAGGTCAAGTACATTGTCAGGTAAACAAGACATGCTGCTATAAAAAGGTAGCAATTTGCCAGCGATAGGTAGGCTATTGAACAGAAAGATATTTGAAATATTTGGTAAATATTTTACTCTCTGAAATATCAAAAATAGCTTTGTTTAAGATAGGTTACTGCTCCAGGTGTACATAGTGATAACTCAGACAACAGCCAAATAACAGTAAAATATCAGTTAAGACTTGAGAGGATTTAACATGTTAAGAATTCATCTGTGGAAACATAATTTTATTACGCCCTCCCTCTCCAGTGCCAAACATTGAGGTCCAGATAGCAAAAGTTTCATCTTTTTCTAACTCCATCTTTTTCTTCCAGAAACCATCTGGATCTATTTCATGTTTCCTTTCCCAGTCTATGAGGTCTGAATTTAATTAATTCTTTTCTTTCCTCTGCAATGTATCTAAAATCTACATTCACTTTTTTGTAAAATAATGCAACCAGTCAAAAGGGAAGCATGCTCTTGATATTTTTTTGATTGGCCTGTTTTGACAGTGTGTTATGCTATTAACTACTCTATGCAAGTTAGACAGATTACCATCTGTGTCTGTTGGATTACACCACTGGTTTTTTTTGGGAGGGGGGTGAGTGGGTTTTTTGGGTTGGTGGGGTTTGTTTTGTTTTGTGGGGTTATTTTGTTTTTTGGTTTTTTTTTCTGTTGTTGTTTTTTGTTTGTTTGTTTGTGGATTTTTGGTTTTTTTTTGCTTTGGAGCAAAATATTTACTTATGCCATTTTTTCTGAATCTTTTAACACAGCTTTCATTCTCTGAGAAATCCACTAGTACAAGATATTAACTTTTTAGGAATATTTTAATTTTCCTTAGTACCTTTAATACTAAGAATTTCAGTTAATGTGTTTATTTGTGTTCTTCTTTTATCCTGATTTCCAGAGGAAATGAGATTTATGGTCATATAATCTATTCCTATATTTTCTGGAAAAGAACAAAAAAGAAAAAAAACAGAAAAAAACAGAAAAAAACAGAAAAACGGGGGGAAAAGATGTAGAGATTTTAATCCTATAAATCCTATAAGTTTATGAAAATTGTCCCCTAGGTAGAAGTCCTAACTTATGGTCTATCCTGAAAGATGCTACCACATCTTGACCTCCTGACTGATCAGGAACTCAGCCTTCAGGATGAGACAGTTGAAAGTGTGTATGTGTGCTGTAGGTCTGGAAAAAATGCTTTAGAACTGAAATGAAATCAAGGAAGAGGATTAAATTCCACCACTTGGGAAGCTGTTGTTTAGCCATTGTACTCTGGAGAGTTCCTGAGAAATGTTCACCAAGTAGAAGTAATTTCTGGTGTCCTTTTCTAGTATATGGAGGAGTAGAAAGAGAAGCTAAACAGAGAGGACAGTTATAAGTTCTTGTGATCTTTTTTTATCTGCTGTACTACCATGGGTATTAGTGCATAAAGGGTAGGGAGCATTACAGTAAACTGATAGGCTGCAATTATTCTCTTACATAGGTCTGCTAATAAAGGGACACAACAGGCTTGAGTAGCACCCCTTCTGATGTGCTGTCATTTTGAATGAGATAATGATGAATGATTTGGAGCTCTCCAGACAGAACAGTTGTTAAATATTGAACTGAAATGTCAGGTTAAGTTTGCTACAGAGCCATGTGTTCTTTGAGTCAGACATAGCATGAAGTCGAAAACATTTACTTGTAAGACATCACCACTATAGTACTAATAGGAAAAATAATTTCACTGTTAGCTCAGCTAGTGATGAATCTATCAAAGGCAAAACACAAATTCATCCAGTCCTTATTTTTCAAAATGTATGATGCAGTGGTCTCTCTACAGCTGTTCTTTTCAGCTTGAGAAATGTGGCTGCTGGTAGAGATAAAACAGTTAAATTAATCTTTAAGGTTTTTTGGGATATTTCCAGAAGAATGTGGGCTCCTTGTAGGCAAAAATGGCCTCAGCCAAATGGAAAGGTGTGGCTGTGGTCTGAGAGTGACAATGCCCACATTGTGAGAGTGTATGGCATTTGTAAATTGATCATCAGCAAACATTTAATGATAAAGCCATAGAGCAGGAATGGTGCAGGTGGCTGCACCCTAAGTTGTTATCAATGGGTTTAATGAACAAGTTTGCACTCTAACTTTGTTATGTGATCTCATTGTCTAAGCTCACAACTCCTTGCTGTTCAGAAAATACTTATTTATTGGCACTTGTAAATACCACCACCCTTCCCCATTCACTCTGCAGACAGGAAAAAATCACCACAGATTGTGTGATAAAGTTGTTGCTCTCCCACTATAGCTGGGCTATCTCTGCTTGTCCTGACTGGTATTTCTAGATTGGAGGAGGCCATAGGGGATGTATCTGTAACCTGTCTCCCACACAGTTTCTTAAACCACACAGGAAAAGTCCAGTAATGGCTATATAGCAGTTTTATATGCTAGAAGATTACTACTGTGGCCCTGCAAGATTTTTTTGTATCTGCTTTGAGATGTGGTTACAGAACGGCTGTGTTAATAGCACTGGGAGCTGCTCTTGCTGTGGTGGGTTGATCCTGACTGGATGCCAGGTGCCTACCAAAACCACTCTAACCACTCCCACCCTCAGCTGAGCAGGGGAGAGAAAATACAGCAAAAAGCTTGTGAGTCAAGTTCTGCCAAACATAAGGGAAACTTCTGACAGCTTCTCACAGAAGCCACCTCTGTAGCCCTCCCACTACCAAAGCCTAGCCATGCAAACTCAGTATAGTGGCAAAGATTCCCTTCCCTCCCAGAGGAAGCCCAGGGTTTCCAGGATGGCTACACAGAAGGATGTATTGTATGGCATTGTTTTAGGAAAGGGCAAAGGCAATAACCAGTACAAAACGTAGTTTAGAATATTTGAAGTGTGGTTTAAATTTAGCTCTAAGAATGCAATAGAGGATGATGTCTGTGACCCCAGGTCAGCATAGTCTAGATGCTTACAGTGATGAATCCTTCAGGAATGCATATGATAATTACTGGATTGAAATGTCACTGTTTACTTATCAAGCAAAGAGGAATTCTTTGATCCTACTTCTAAATCAAAATGAATAGTTCAAAATGAAGCATACAAATGATGTGGTATCAACTTCTTTGCATTTTGCTTTGATATGAAAATTGGAAAGTAAATGCAACTGTTTTAAACTACTCAAGAGTCAAAATCATATTTCAGATTATAAAAGATAATCATTTTTAGCCTTTGATCATTCTCTGTATGCTCTATTGGCCTCATGCCCATTTGTGAAATGATAGGTATGGGTATTTCAGGTTCAGTCTTCATTGCAGAAAAGCAGAAGACTCTGTTACTTGGGAATTGGTAGGTAGAGATAAACCCTTTGGAAGCTCTATGAAACCCCATTTTTTTCAGGTTGCAGGAACAGAGAATATTACACACCTGACTAGGCCAAACACTAGAACCTGTTTCAAATCCTGACCCTTTGTACATAAGCTTTGCTCTGGGGCACTGTCTCAGGACAGCTCAACAGGCAGCGCACAGGGTCATAGTGATGTCAATCCAGCATTATGAGCAGTCTTGGGCTGATCTGCTGTGTATGGCAAGAATGGTGGGAAAGGGCTGTGACTGCCAAGTTTTTTTGCCAGCTTCTTCATCCTAAGTGTGTTCTCTAGGAGTTATTCCAGTCGTTACAGCTACATGACTCAAAATAGCAGGAGGCTATTCTGAGGAACATTGTCAAGCTGGAGTCTGGTGCAGTATCTGACACTGAGTGAACTAGATCATGTTTGGAAAATAACCTGGACCTCAGGTCCAGGTGGACCTCATAAATGACTTGATGTCATGTAGACATATGGTAATTAGTTGTCCCATTAGACAGGATTGGCAACTCCAAGCTTTATCAGACTTAGAAAAGTTGACCTTATGGTCTTGTCTGTGGGTTTTAGTTCATCAAAGGCTATCTGTGGATGCTTGCACAACAAAACTGACTATTTTTTTTCCCAAATTAGCGTGCAACATGTTGAATCACATTTACTGAGCAATGCATGGTGGGTTGGATTTCTCCAGTGTCCCCATTGCCAGTGCTATGTAGTCATCAAATACCAATGAGGTGAAATGTGCGAGTGGAGGGCTTAGTTTGTATTTCAGGAGTCCACCATCAGGACACTCCCTTACCTTGCTGTCATTGCTTATTTTAAAAATCTTTCTGCCAGTCCTTAAATTCTGAACTTATGCATATGCAACTCTTTACTTGGACTGATGCAAAAAATGGTACCAGATCTCATAGCAAAATCCCTTTTCACCTTAACATTTGTTTCCATTTATCACCTTGTTTTCCACACATTTTAAATTTAATAGCTCAAATAAACTGTTTCTTATATGATTCTTCAGAAGCAGCTAGTAGCCAGAGACATACAGCCTCCCCAGCTGAACTGTGGTGCATCTGTCCTGGGAAATTTGAGATTATTTGTCACACGGATACCATTATAAGACCCTCAAAACCACAGTAATTCTAATAATTCTTATAATTTTGTGTCATGTACCAAAGTCCTCTAGACCTTGAAACAGGTTGTGACAAAGTTGAATTTTGAGGGTGGGGCAGGGATAGTGAGAGGCTCTAGGAGAGGAACAGGACAAGGATGTTTGGCTTGGTCTCTTCCACTGTGTCACTGTGCCCTATTTAGAGGCTCTCCCTTTTGCCCTTCAAAGATGCTGGTGCTTATGTCTAGTCTCCTTCAAAAGCCACTGATGAGCCTCATCAGTTCTTCACATTTACGCTGACATAAAGAGTTCAGCTGAAGCTATACTCCATAAAATAACCATGCATTTGTGTTTATATGGATTCAGATGATGCCTGCTAAGCACAGGCATATTCCTGTTAGATAAAGGTATTAGTTTATGGTCAACTAAGTAATAAATTCAATCTGCTTCAGACACCAAGGAGAGTAATTTCAAGGGCATTTTTCCATTACATCATCTGAGGTAAGCCTTGTTCCTTTCTGATTCAGTGTTTCACAGCCATATGAAGATCCTTCTATATTGCCATGTGTTGAAACTCTACCCCCAAAACAGAGGTAATAGCACACTATAGAATTTTCTGCTTGACCACATTGCTTTTACAATTTATAATATTAAATACTATTAATAAATACTCATAAAGTCATCACAGTTACACGGTTCTAAGTACCATATGTGTACTTACATCCATGGCACACGTAATGCCTGTATTTCATGTAATAGTAAGTAGCTTCTGGGCATTTTCTGGCAGGTAATTTCAGCAGCTCTTTCAGGAGGTTGCTCTTTGGTTTATGCTCTTAGGATGAAAGGTGAGCCAAAAGAAAAATTAGCAAGTCAAAGTCTGTTAACAGGAAATCATTATAATAGGTTGGGATCTTTAAACACTTTCCTCCCTGCCAGCCTTACTGTTCATACTTTTCAAAAGTGGATATTCAAACCTCATCTTTCTATGTGTGTCTAAATCTGAATGGAAAACCAGTCATACTGTGTATTTTGCTCTTGATAAGCTCCTGGGAAATCTTTGGTCTGTCTATAATGCTAGCTACATTTCAAATTCTGTACCTCAACTGAAAATTGATTATAGGTGCCATTAAATGAAAAACAAGCTCTGCAGCTGACACACATGCATTGATGAGCTGTTGCAATTTTATTCAAACTGGAAAAGGCCAAAATCTTTTCTCTTCAGTTATTGTAGCAATCAGAAATATATGCAACCAGGATTTTCCTTGGAAGGAATGATAAGGTTTTGCTTTTCCTGCTGTAAAATAAGCATAAGCTTTGGATCAAAATATATTGTAAGATGAAATAAGACTCTTTTGGATGTTCTGTGCTGTGCCTGAACACTCATGTCCTGTATCATTAAAACTAAATACCTCTAGTAATTCTACTTACTCAAGTTCTAAAAACATGAATTTCAAAGCATTTTTTAACCAGCATTCTTAAAATGATACAAAGGTTTTCTTTCTTTGAGAAGTAGAGAATAGGCATTTGGTCCAGCAAAATTGACTCTACTAGTGTTGCTGGACAATGGCAGCAGGGCCAGGGATGCTATCAGCTACTGGGATTTTTTTTTTTTTTTTAGCTAGATGTATGTGGTCATTTAAAGAATCCTTTCATATACATTGAATCTTTCAGCACCTTATTTATACTGTGAAATCAGGCATCTGTTTTTCTTGTTTGTTCTGTTAATGGTTAAATATAAAATTGCCTATTGAATATCCCAAGAGGATGTTTTTAATAGGACGATGGTGATAATGGAATGATAGTAAGGTGAGTATGAAATAACAATATAACTTGCTAAAAAGACATCTGCTGGTTCTGTTGGGTTTTTTAACAACCCTGGGTGAAATAATTTCAATTGTATTTTATACTTTCACAACACTTACTGAAGCAACATATTTCTAAGGAAATAAGGCAGTTCTTCTGATACCAGATATGGATTTTTCGCTGGTGCCAGAGAATAAATAACATGATTCTGGTGACTATTCATACAATTGGTAGTTGAATAAAATTTTACCTGTGTTCAGTTATGTGAAGTTAAAGGCTGCGTTTAAGCTGCAAAGTTTAAGTTTTCTCCTTTTCTCTGAGCCCTTGAATGAATTTAGTGTCCAAATATAAAAGAATGGGTCAGGACCAAATCTGCTTCAGTGTAGGGGGAAATATACTTCATTCCCTATAGTAGAAAAATTATTTATGCATATATTAGGCTACTCATTATTTCCTTATTGTTTGTTTTCAAGGAGAGTGAAAATATTTTAGTGTTGGTTAGACAAGTTATATCTGAAATGCAATTTATTTGTCAAATCTTGAGGGCTTGACTGAATGCTCAGTCTTCAGGCAAACCTGCTACAGAAGTGGGTAAGAATGCACAATTACAGATGTCATTTAACTGAAATGAAGACGAGTGTTTCATAGCTGACTTTAACTGCAGTTCTGCCTGGGCGAGTACCAAGTCAGTAGTTCAGACACAGGCCCACGAGAATTTACTTGCAGAGTGTGTCAGTTCTCCTTGATTCTTTTATTCAGATGTCCATAAATTTTGTATTAAGTTCCAAAGCACTTCAGCAGCTGAGCATAGAGTTTTAAGATTTTTGTTTTGCACAACCAGCAATTGAAATATGTTCCTAGTAATATATTTCAGATTCATAAATGGTGGAGCCAATGTTATTTTTACAGCTGAGATGATGAGCTGAGACTAAGCAGACTGAAGGATCTCTGGGTAAAATACTGTATGTTTTTTATAATCTTTGAAAGTTATTTTTCTAAGCATTCCTACATTATTAAAAAGTTTAAAAGAGAGTGCAATACTGTAAGTTTGCATTCCAGGACTTCAGAAATAGATGTAGCAGAATTTGGAATGGGAGTGTAAAATATTTTCAAAATAATAGGTATCTGGTGTCAGAAAAAGATCAGTTTATAGCTAGAAAAGCATTTGCTTTCATCCATATATTTTGTAATAGCAAATCTTAAAACAGATACTAGCCAACCAACATAAACCAATTCCCTAAGAATCTCCAAATGTGTAAGTAATTGGTTAGAAATCATAGGCAATACAGCAGGATCACCTCTGACAACCCAGTAATTAAAGCAGCAGGAATTTTCAGTTCAGGAAGGTGCACAAATAGGTACAGGAATAGATTTTTCAGGGCAGGGTTTTACACTTGCAGAGCTATGTCTACTTCTGAATATTTTCTAATTCTCATGAATCCAATTTATCATAAAAATTAAACCCAACCAAAATTGCAGCAGCAAACCTTTTTTAACATTACATCTTTATTTGGATCAGCACAAATACTTTCATACCCAAGAAAATGCAGGTTCCATTGTAAGAGCCTTTGGTATGCCAAATCAGAAATAAAGAATCTAAGAAATTGTCAGCATCACTGCTGCAGCGTAGCCATGCAAGCAATACTTCTGAAGTGAAAAAAGATATTTGGGTTCAGCCTGTTGGAGAGTACTGATGCAGTTAATCAAATAATCATTCTAGCTACCAAGTTCACCTAATATTGCACAGCCATACAGACATTTACTGCTGTAGCTTCAGTTTCTTGAGAAAATATGTTGCAGCTTATTTGAAGGCACATTTGTGTTTGAGAGAAAAAGCATTATATTTGTAACATCCATTTTTTCCTCATCTTTGTATAGAGACAAAATTTGTTTGCTTCAGCATGTGTCAAACTGATTTATTTCATTATGTAAAACGTAGCTCTTTTTCATACATGCCTGAAGTACAAGAAAACACATTTTACAAAAACAAAAAGTAACTAATGGGTTAATAGATACACTGTGCTGTCTGATTTGCATGTAGGTTTTGCAGTGGAATTTTTCTAGAACAGAGCCCTACGGGTTTTTCAGCCTCATTTCTCAGTAGACTGCACAACTGGTGAGAAAGTAGGTATTTTGTCTGACAGCCATTAGAGTCTCATTATTCAGCAAATGTGCAGGTAGAACAAAAAATATTTTGAAATACCTTATCCAAGTTTGCTAACTCCATCTTAACGAGTGTGAAGAAATAATCTAATGCTCTTTGTTGTTTGTTTAGTTAGGGGGTTTTGTGAGTGGTGCTGAGATGCAGCAACGGAGTACTTACAAATCTGTAAAGGTTGTGACCACTAGTGACTTAATTGCTGTCCTACTATTATCTTTATGGCATATATTACTCAAAGTGTTCATCTTTTCCATCATAAGAAAAACAATTAATTGTGTGTGTGTATGTGTGTTCTTTATTCCTCTACAGTGCTGTGAACCAGAAGAAAATGCTTTCTGTGAAGAACAGTGTTTTGAAACCTGCTTTTCTTACTGGAGCTATTGTCTGACTTTCTATTCAGTAACTTTTCTGCTAATACACTAAAAGAGGCCCTTCTTTTCATCCTGGTAATTCAGACACTGATGATCTCCCTTCACATTATTTCAAGCCAAGGAGATGTATAGCAGCTCCTGCTTCTAATATAATTATATGTGGGTGTTCTTGTTCTATCCCCAGGACTGTGTTCCAGGGTAGATCCTAATGTTTGGTTAGGCAGTCCTACAAGTACAGTGTGACTCAATAATTTTTCCCCACCTTGATTTTATTTTGTTGTAGTTTCTTAACATTTTCCTTAATTACATTCAGCCAGGCTTGTTATCTCTTTGACTGTGATCTCTCTACTTTATTGGGTTTTGGATTAAATGCTTTAAATATTGTTGCAATATTTCTGTGGTATTGATTTTTCTTTCTCCAGATTTATGTCCTTCGCTTTCAAAGCTGTCCATACCTTTGTATGCCTTTTGTAACACACTTTCAAATGTTGTCTTGCACCTACCACAAAAAGCCATTTGAAACCAGCTTCTGATACAGCTTCCTAATTTGTCTCGACCTAAAAAGTTCCCTGCAATCAGCTGCTAAACTTACTTCTTTCATTCTCACCTTTAAAAATTTCTCTTTTGCTGTGATGGACTGAAAAATAGGAAAACGCTTGTGAGAAGTTTGACTGCCACAATGGTGCCTGTGTCAGTGATTGGTTGTCGTGTCTGTCTGTGGTTTCATACCTGTCTGCAGTGGTCATCTCTGCTCCTAAACTGATCATTTTGTCTGGGGAACAACTTTTGTGTGCAGAAAGCTTCAAACAGAGAGGTCAACTGGTGACTATTGAGTAATTATTTGAGTAACTCACCTCTCTTTACCATTGTCAGTGGGCATACCTTGTGAAGTGTGGGAAAAAACGTAATTAAATTTGTCACTCTTTAGATTTATTACACATGTGCCAAGCATTTAACATGTCAAACTTAACCTGAAAATTTTGTTTTCCAACAGACAAATTTTTACTTTTTGATTGTGGATGCTAATTTAGCTTTACTAATAAGCTTTTCAGCAAAATTTATTGGATTGTCTACTAGTGTAATGAATGCAACTGATTTTACCTTTTCTTGTTTGGGACAAGAATGTTTAATATTCTGATAATCTCATGGATTTCCTTTTCGCATTCTCTAATCACCGTATGCTTCAAAAGTTGTTTCATTCAGCCCAATATTCCCAGGCGTATGTGGAACTGTTGAAATTGCAAGGAGAACCTGATAATCTGTTTCACTCAGTACAGCTTTACCAGTATGGGAGACATGTTTGCTTTCCCTCAAACTCTCTCTTAGTCTCCAAAATCAACACTTCAAACAAATAGCAGCTCCCTGTAGCACAACTTAAGTGAACTCAAGATTATCAGAAGCCAATCTGCACCACTCTTTCAGTATCCTGAAAACAAAATACTAACATTTACTTTCAGAAATGACCATTGATTTTAGTTACCATAGGAAGTGACATAGTTAAAAATCAGTTGAAAATGTACAGGATCACCAAGCAGTCCTTTTTTTAAAAAGCTGTTCTTTCAGCAGTGGTATGGTATTGTAAGGCACCACCATAAACAAGGCTGGTTGAACCAAAGGCTTTGCTCCTAACTGTGCATCAGTTGTGCTCACTGCCTGTATGGCCCTGATAACCATGCAGTGACTGAGTTACATGGGAAAAAATTATGTGACTGGTTTAGACTGGAAATTGCACTGGATATTGTGTGGCTCTTTTCTTCATCTTTTTCAAGAAGAAAAGAAGCATATGTTTTTACTATTTTCTTACCTTTACAATGGAGAATAATAAACATTTTATTGCCAAAAGTATTTTTTCCATTATGATCTCTTCTAACTTGGCAATGTGCACTATTGTGGAAGCAGGTAAAAGAAATATAAAATCAGACTTCTATACCTAAGATGGCAAATGAGTGAATCTCACAAAAGAGCTTCAGTGCAGGGCTGTAGAGCAGCAGAGGCCACTTTGCAGTGCCTGTGCTGCCCTTTTGCTGTCAGTACTTTGTGCACAGCTGCTGTTCAGTGCCTGGAGCTGGGGGATGCAGTGAAGGACATGGCACAAGGGAAGGTGTGAAGCTGAAGCTGGGCATTGGGTGATGTAAACAAGGCGTGGTCTCTTCCCAATGGAGAGCCAACTGCATCACAGTCAGTGCTGGACAGCTCTTAGTGCCAGGATCCTTCCCTCTCTGTATGCCCAGCCTTCAGCACAGGCTGTGCACAACAGTCCCCGTTTCTGGTGAAGAAGGGAAACAGGCAAGTGTAAAGTTATACTTTTTTATTGCATGCAGACAGACACAAAATATGTATTTTAAGTAATTGAAACATTGTTCTGTTACTGTCACAGCAAGAGTGAATTTGTTTATTTATTATATACAGCAGAAAATTTGACAGTTTGAAAATGTGACAGTTATGTAAGGGATATTAGGATTGTAGCAGAACTTCATATCTGAAAGCTTTTTAGCATATGTATTGGAAAGGGTTCTTGCAAGTGTATCACATATCATCAGTACCTTAGATATTTTAATTCTAACTGCAATTTGTAAAATCTGTTATGGAACAGAAATTTATTGTAAAGATGTTTTATGTATCATCAGTGATAAAAATTGGGCAGGTAGGCATGTTGAGCAGTGGAACTAGCAATGAACATTTTTGATACTGAAAAACTTTATCAGATTTCTAAATATATACATGAGTTTTAAATTCACATTGCTTTTATTTTCATCAAGAATGTAAATTTTGAATTAAGGATGTGAATATTAAGCTTTTTGTTGAAAATAGAATGTATGATTTCATCACGAAGTCCGAATAAAACTTCTTTCTAATGTGCACCAAAGCATCCCTCTGACTCCAAAGGAAATAAATGGCATCAATGGGTACGACCTATTCTCTATGCCACAGCAACTGCACTGAGAGTGGCATGACCTGCCAGGGTCAGTGAGTCACTTCAGCTGTAGAAGTGAAGCAGTAGAACCTGTAGGTTTGAACCTGTGAGGTGTTGCCCTGCAGTGTCCTGACTTTGGTACTCGAAATGAGGCAGTACTGATCAGATGAATAAGTCTTGAATTTTAACATGGCGCTGACATAAGCATGAGTCAAACAAGCAGAAATATATGAAAACAACTTCAAAGCAGAATTAAAACAATGTAATGGGTGAGAAAAGCATTGATATTACCGAGCCCAAAGCAATACTTAATTAGCTTGCTTTAGTTATTTTCCCTAGGCTCTATTTCAAAATAAATCCAGGCTTCAGTAAGAACCTGAATCATCAATTTACTTTTCTGGAATTCAAGAGAGGAATTTAAGTCACATGAAATATGGCTTTTCTGCATGGAAAAGGAACATAGGGAAACAGTACAAATTAGATTTTAAATTAACTTCTTGCCCTTGAGTTTTGGTGTGAGTGTTTCAACCTGACCATGATGCAGACTGAATCACAGCTACTGCCTTTAGGCAGTAGGCTGGTTCTGCCCTGGTCTCATGCTTGCAGCTGTGTTCTGCTGAGCTGTGCAACAGAGGCTGGTGTGCCCATGATCCAGGCAGGATGGACTCTCTCCTGCACTTGTTTGGGCTCTGCCTGGCTCTATTGGTCTTGAGCCAGGTAGAGTTTAGAGCAAATCTGAGCCTATTCTCAATAAATACCTTCAGAATAGCAAGAGGACTGTAATTCTACAGCTGCATCTCACAAGTCACATCTATTTTCTAAGGTGGTGATAGCTGGGAAGTACGGGTATGCATGCAGCCCTAAGCTGTTACCTTTTTTGATTTCTGCATACAGATATTGTTAGCTCTGTGCTGTAAGTACAAATAAAAGAGTAATGGTCTTTGTGCTTTGTATATACATGCAATTTGCATTTCCTGTGCTTTGCAGTTGGCATTTCTGTCTCAAACATAAAACTGTAAGTAATGGTGTTTTGAATTATGTGGATTGAAACAATAAGCTGTTATCAAAAGCCCATTTGGAGAAGTGCAATTTTCTGATTTTAGAAGCCAGGAAAAAGCAGTTCTGAGCCCATTGCAGTGACAAATACGCACTTAGCTCCGTGTACTTTCTGTGGGAGTTCAACTGTATAATAACCTTACAATGATGATCTTTGAAGATGTTCTGCATTAAACATTTAGAATGGTGGAAGGAAACATTAATTCATAGAGGGCTTGTATGTCTCTCCTTATACATCCCCATCGATGAAGAGCTTATTTGTGTCAGGAAGCTTTCCAAATGATGGAATTATTATGTGAACTGAGGTTCTTCCCAAAAGCTGCAATACTGGCAGATTTGAGCCCAGCTGCATGCTGGTAACTTCTCTCTGGTTTTGTAGAAGTTTTCTTGTTAGTGTGTGTACTCTAGAATTTTTGGAAAATGAATAGTGAAAACACTGTAAATCTGGCAAGCATTATATAAATCAACATACTACATCAGCTGTTGGCCAGCTAAGTGAGAAGAAGTGGGAAATGGAATCTGTAATTTTTTCAATAATCTGTTAAATTCAGTGTTGGAAAACCATCACTCTGTGATGGTGATTGGTGGCCCATGTAAAATGGAACTTCTTCCATATCTTGGGATCTTACTCCACAGACAAAATTTGATGGTAAAACAAATAAAGTCTGCTCCCTCTTGTTGTGGTCAGTGAGATCAGTGCAGGCAGGGGCTGTGGGCAGGAGGGTAAGCACTGTGGTTGTTGCACAGGGACAATGTTTCAAAAACAGCAAAGTTTTATCCTTACATTAAAAAAAGCACATAGGGAACAAAATCCCATGTATTTATATATAAAAAAATCCCAAAGCCAAATTAGAAGTGTAGTTGGTATATGTTAACATACAGCCTACAGTTATGTAGGTGTATCTTTCCTTTAAGGCCTGAAATGCAAAATACTGTGGAACCTTCCTTAATTCCAGTTTGGTTCACATGTATCTTAGTGTTACACCTTTTGCAATTTGGTATAATATTGCATATTCAGACTGCAATGTTGTAGCCTGAATTGCTGTCAATAAAGTCCAGAGTAAGGAAGCAAAAAGGGCCTTTGCCTGGTATCCACAGATGTTTAATTCAGCCGTGTGGTGAGATGTTCAGGGTCCAAGGCACACTTATGGGGAGTCCAGAGTCCAGGTTTCTCTCTCCCCAGAGGTAGGGGCTGGGCAGTGGTATCCAGGCAGTACCAAAATCATGGCCAATGAGGGGATGGGGAGGGAGTGGCTCAGGGACAGAGGAACAAGAGGAGGAGCCAATGGGGTCTCAACAGCTTTTTGTGGGAAGCTTCTTGTGTCTCCCTAACCTAGGGGATGCTCCTAGGATCTCCACAGAACGCGAACAACAACAACAATTCTATTTTTCAGTAACGTATATTTGCAAATGACAGCTACTCAGTGTGTTTCATTTATAGATGTTAGCACCTTTGAGAATTTTCCATATTGAAAACTCTTTAATTTAGAATGTTAGCAAATGTTATTTATTGAAACTCTATTTTATAAAGACTGATAAGTCATATAAATTATTCTAGATTTTTGCAGACGCGACCTACTATAGAGACTTTAAAATTGAATAGCCTATGAAGTACAATTTAACATCAATTTCTTTTGTCATACTTTGTCAATCAGAATACCTTCAGAATCTGGTTTTAACATTAATTTGGTCATAATAATAATCTTTGTTTTTGACTATTTTCAATGTTTAATACAGTTCATATTGTGTAATTTCCAAGTATTTTTATTGTTATTTTAAAAAATAATAGTTCTTTTATTAGGATTTTCTTTCTCCTGGTTTATAACAATCCAAAATTGATGTACTGCAATGCACTTCTGGGAAATATGCCAACAGCTGTGGGGGTTAGTTTCAGGATGGCTATTCATAGTTCATACACACTTTCAAGTGTTTGCTTGAGTGGGTACAATCCTGTTTTCAGAGTTCTTGGTAGCACAGTCTTGGCCTGATACACAAAGGCATATTAAGATGGAGTCTGGTAGCTATAAACATGAAGTGCAAGGGTACATGTTAAAAAATAAATGCTCAAAATAGACCCTAGTTTTTCAAGTCAGTTCAACTCTTATTTCAAATTAAGCCATGGGTTTCAAATGGGGAGGCTGCTCTTATGTAGATGTTGTACTTGCTTAGATGATGAAATTTGATTCCAGCTGTTCAGAGTGACACTTATTCATGTCTCTTTTGCTGGGGTTGCTCATACCAGCACCCCTGTACTGTCCCCCTCCCATCCTGTGCTTGTTTTGGACAGAGCTTGTTTTACTGCTGGCAGCTAATATGGCTTGTGGTCACAAGCCCTCCAGTTGAACAGCTTCAAATGCAATGAGCCCTTGATGGGCAGCATGTAAGCAGGGAGCATTTAAATACTGGCTCTGGCACAAAGTTCCTCTGTAGGCACAGCTGGGATGTTTTATTTTATCTCCTGCTTTTTGATCGCCATCTGCAAAATGAAGTAATACCTGCCTACCTGCCATGTAGAAGCACAGACTCATGCTTGTGAAGTGATAAATGAATGCACTGAATGCACACAGAAGCCACATGATCCACAAATATATAGGGAGTCGTTCATGGAAAAAGCTAAAAATATTAGCAACTGTGTTCATGTGTAGTACCACAACTCCTGGAACTGAATCAAGGGATGTATGTCAAGATGGCACTGGAGCCTTCCAGTGTCCTCCCCGTGACTTTGAGAAACTTGAGCCCTTCCAAAGGCAAATGTATTGCTTTTGAGAAATATTTCTTAATCCCTAGTGCAAAGCCCTGCTTGTTTCTCAGTGCTGTCCAGTCCTTAAGCCTGGCTTCCTTTGGTATTGCGTGGGCTCCTTTCAGCTGGCCATGCCTGCAGCACAACAGGAACAGCTGGCATGAATATGGTGAACTCGTTGGTATTCACTGGTAACTTTAAAAACAGGAAAATCACCCTCTTTGTCAAATTACACACATTTCATGGCAGGACTTTTAACAAGATCTCAAGGATGCTGCTCTCTTTTATAAAAATGAGATAAATTAGCCCCCTGTTGTGTTATGTTTACTAAGCCCACAGGACTATTACTGTATGCTTTTTGTATGTGTGGCATGAAACAACAACATATGTATTTTGTTTCTTTTAGAAGATAAAGGGAAAGAAAAAGCCAACAGTGCAAGTCAGCAGTCCAGTACAGAAGTGGATCCTTTTCTTCCCAAACCTGGAGTGGCACCTGCAGCACCTGCCTCATCTTCTAAGAGCACCAATGGAGCTGCTAACACAGTTACTGAGTCAGAAGAGGAAAAAGCCAAAAAACTACTTTACTGTTCATTATGCAAAGTGGCTGTGAATTCCCTTTCACAATTAGAAGCCCACAATACAGGTGAGTATCCATATGGTACAAGTCCGCTGTGTGTTAGCATTTTTAAAATTCAATGTTACAAGGTGGTAGCCACACTTCACTGAAGCATCTTTTAGTTAAAACTTAAAATAGCAAGTTAAAACACTGGTCCCGTTAATGGCAGTTTCCTGTTTGGTTTTTGAGATTCTATTAAAACACTCTAATGTTTTTTAACTGTCCTTCGTGTACTCTCTTTTAGTTGACAAAATCCCTACAGTTCATGTTAACTAATCAGATCCCTTCACACCTTCACACTGAGGATCACAGTAAGATCATAGTGGTTTCTACAATACTTAAGGTTTCTAAAATGCTAGTGTTCTCTCTCTTTCATATTTTATCTCATTATCATTACTATCTGTTATTTTGCTGGTAAAACTTACAGTAATTTATTTGTTATTTGATTTTTTTAAATATAATTTTAGGGTGGGTTCATAAGGTTTCCTAGATGTCATAGAATCTTTTGATTATTGAAGATTAGTTATGTGTCTTTTTTTGGGCTACAAGCAGCAATCTCTAGTGTGCTCTGCGTATGGTGTGCTGGTGATGTAAAGCTTGTTAACAAGCTATTGAAGCTGGTTTTACAGCTGTAATCCATTCTTGAAATGGGTAAAGCAGACGTTTCTTCCAAATCAGAGGATATTTATTGAAGTATTACAGTTCCTGGGCAGGTTTTGAGGGATTGCTGTGGTTCCTGTCCCAGTGTTGGCTAATACTCTTTTCTGCAATTTACTGGCTCTATGGAATTTGGCAAAAGAATAAGCAGCAAGCACTTTGGCCATCCTGGCACATACTGCCCCCAAACAGTGTGGTCCAGCATGCCTGCTGTTCCCTTTTTTGCACAAAGCCTTCTGGCTTGCCTTTAGATCAAGAACGCAGGAACTACACTGACTGAAACAAGAGTGATCATTAGTCCCAGGTGTGGTGATTTTAACCATTCTGTCTTGGAAATAAATGTTACAAAGTCCCAAAGCTCAGGGAATGTTTGTGCTGCTGATTGTGAACTCACCTGCATCTCCTTGCCTATTAGGCTCCAAGCACAAGACCATGGTCGAAGCTCGGAACGGTGCTGGTCCCATCAAGTCTTACCCTAGGCCTGGATCCCGAATGAAGGTGCAGAATGGCAGTAAAGGCTCAGGACTGCAGAACAAGACGTTCCATTGTGAAATCTGTGATGTCCATGTTAATTCAGAAATTCAGCTTAAACAGGTAACTTGCATCTATCTGGAGCTCTTTGTTGGTTGAAGTTACATTGCAATGTTGTAGGGGCAGTGTAGGGCTGTGTGAAGATGTGTTGGTGAATATTGAATGAACTTAGTATTTCTTATCTGCCTTCCCACAACTATCTATAAATATTTCATGATAGGCCAAGTTTACCTTATTAATTTAGTTGGGAAAAATGGTCTTGATAGTTGTAAAAGCAGAGGTATCAGTATCAATGGTATAGCAGATCTCATTTAAAAGTTTTCTGTGGTTCAAGATAGGGATGTGAACCTTGTTCTCCTAAATATAAGAAACTCTGGGTTGAGGTTCCCTGAATTCATCTTTCGGTGCTGTTTTCAGTGTGCTGTAATAATGTTTAATGCTATGTGAGAAGGAAAACATGACTCAAATCTATTGGTTTGGGACCATCACCTATGGGGTAGTACTGTAGATATGTCTGAATTATGTAGAACAACATTATCATTAACAGTGTGGCTTTTGTGTGCCTGTGGAGCTGTTCTCTGTCTGAGCCAATTAGCCCTGGGTTCGGAGCTGTGCCCATAAAAATGCAGTGATTCTGATACCCAAATGGGAATCTCTGACTGGATGGTGCTGTGCTGTATGAATGTGTCCTCTTATTCCCTGTTTTTCAGCTGGCTCTAAGAGAATTTTAAATGCATGTGTAGACATATCCCTGGGTACAGGTTCTTCCTTCAGCTAATACTGAATTGTTTACACAACTGAACAGTATCAGCAAGATGGAAATTTACCTCTTACTTTTGAATATCCCTCTAACCTAGTGATTACAGCTCTGCCTGGTTTAAAGCTCCTCAAGTGGAAAAAGGAAATACTAACCAAAATATCAATAATTTGCAGAGCCTGTCTTGAATCACAAAGTATGCTGTATTTGATTAGTTTCTGATTCTCTATTTGATATGCTCCAAATTGTTATGTTTAATTTAGCAAAACTCATCCTTGCTCTATATAAAGAACCCACTTTATCTTACAAACAGGGGCTTAGGCATATCCTGCTGATAAATCAGTTTCAAACTCAAAACTGAGAAATATTTAAAGAGCTAATTAAATGTGAGGATATTTATTTCAGCACATTTCCAGCCGAAGGCATAAGGACAGAGTTGCAGGAAAGCCTATGAAACCTAAATATAGTCCTTACAACAAACTGCAGCGCAACCCAAGTATTTTAGCAGTAAGTATTTTTATTTCTCATCACTGTCTGTGTGAATTTGTGACCTTGGGGACTCCCACTGCACAGAGACAGGAACATGACAGACCCGACGCTTTTGCAGCCTCTCTTCCCCTGCAGGCTGACTCTGCACAGGAATCAGATTTGAAGATAGTTATGTGTTCTGTCTTCCCAGTCCAAGGCATGCAGACAGCACTGCAAGTGTTATTTACTGCTAGAAAGAAGGGAGTAATCAGTGGAATGGGGAATGAGCCATGTGCCCAATGGAGAGGTACGGGCTCTGCTAGGCAAGGGCTCTTCTCTTTGAAAGCACCAATGGGTATACTCTGTCTTTTTGCACACCTGAGATAACTATAACTTATCATGGATGCACTCAGGGAAAAGGACACAGGATTAAGATATAGAGATAATTTTTAGATATAAAAATACTAGTGCGCGTTCTCTGCATACAGCAAACCAGAATGCTCTGTGGATGTATGAGTTGGTGCAAAAGAGCCATCAGGTGTTTAGGAGAGTTGACTGACTGTATGTTCAGGCCATGTCTGTCAGTGGATATCAAACACCTGGTCAATCTCTGTGCCACTAGCCAGTCCCTGTCACACCCACCTGCATGTCCAGGAATCCCCCAGGCTGGTCCTGCTGATCATCTGCAGCCAGAGTTCAGGCTGGCTTTAGCACAGCACAGTTTATATGTTCATTTGCTCATGACACAGCCAGTGTTCATTGAGAAAAGTGCTCGCCATCCCTGGCACAAAAAACAGTTTACAGGTTGAAAAGAGACAGATGCAAATGTGTGTAGGTAGGAGAAAGCATGTGAAAAGCCTGTAAATGCTAAAATATTGATATGTCTTTGTAATTGTTTAGAGGCAAATGAAAATGCTGTAGGTGTCTTCTAAGTCTCCCCACTTGATAGGTTTTGCCCATGCTAATCTTCTTCATTTGTATAATACCTCATTTTGTCATCTATTGCATAAGGGGAGACCACCACAATTATAAAGGAAGGACATGAATATTTTTGCTTCCACGATTGAAAGACTGTAGTGCAAACCATTTTCAGTGAGAGATATAGATATGGCTGTATATATTTCTGATTAGCTGTTTCACCAGAAGCACCAGCAATGCTTGTAGATCCTATGGAGAGTCATACATATATTTCAGAAAAAAAATCTTTTTGGCATCAATCTTAAATAATGTTTTTACTTTGAAAAGAGCAGGACTGCATTGGAAGGCACAAAGCTGACTGGCCTGATACCACTTTCATCTTGTCCACTCTACTTTTCTACAATTCAATTTTGCAAGGGGAAAATTTGACTTTTGATATTGAAGTCTTAATCTTGAGACTATTTTTAATATTTCATGCACACAGTTATAATTTATATAAAGTTACTCACAAATTATGCTTCTTTCTAAACATCAGTGAGATGGTCTCTTAGACTCAAGACATTTATTTATCTTTAGATTTAGGATCCGGTAGCTTTAATTGCCCTGGGAGTAAGGGACAGTGCAGGTAACATTTCTAAGCAGCTGATAAGAAGTTTCTATGATAAGCCACAGATAACCCTATGCCAGGTTCAGTTTTTCCCTTGTGCAAAAGTGGGCGTTGGGAGAACTGTATTTACATTGCTTTTGCGTGTGTGTTTTATTCCAGGCAAAACTTGCATTCCAGAAGGACATGATTAAGCCGCTGGCACCTGCTTTCCTCTCATCTCCTCTTGCTGCAGCTGCAGCTGTATCATCAGCTCTGTCCCTCCCTCCCCGGCCCTCGGCATCCCTGTTCCAGGCACCAGCAATTCCGCCAGCTCTCCTCAGGCCAGCCCACGGGCCCATCCGGGCAACGCCTGCCTCCATACTCTTTGCACCATACTAATTTATTGATGTGAAAAAGAGATATCTACGGCCAGTACAAAGAGCAAAGAAAAGCAGGAAAGGGGTTGAGGTTTTAAAATGTTTCTCTTTTACAATGCTATCCAGCATGACACCTCATCCAACCACATCATAAAATCCATCATTGATGGCACTGCGTTTTGGAGTCTAGACAACTCTGTCTTCTCTCTGTCTCTATTTTTTTAATCAAAATAGTGTGATTTGCTTAAAAATTTAATTGCTCATAAAATGTATACCATTAAAGATTCATGCATCTATTAATTTTATTATTTTTCTTTTTTTTTTTTTTAATTTGTATGGTGCACATTGGAATCAAGGAACATAAAATATTTTCCTGACAGACTTGAAAACTAGGGTCTTCCTCACTCACACCTATGTAAATACTTGTCTGAAAAGCAACAGGGTATAATCTAATGTGGAATAAAGGAAAAGGCAGATGAAAGAAATGCTTGATTGCAGATAACATCTCAAAAAATAATTGCATCCATTATTTTCATGTGCTCTTGTTGACAGGGATTGTGTGCTGTCCTAGACCCCAGTACTGGTGTATCTTGTGTAGTACTACAGATGTACCATGTCTGACTTTAATATTTTTAGTTTCTGTGCAAATGTTTGAAAGCAATGCAATGCTGAAGCTTTTAATTATTTCTTTTGTGTCATACTTTATTTAGAGAAATCAAGAATAGAAAGCCATATAACATAGAGTTAAGATTACTGCTTGTTTGCTACTTTCATTTAACTTATTTTTGTTGTTTCTTCACTGGTGTTGCTAAGCAATGTTTAAAAAGAAAAAAAAGCTTTTCAATTGCACATTGCCACAGCTCACATGTGTTGTTCAAGAAGACAATGGATCCATGTGTTTGTACGTAAATATTCTGTTTTCTTAATTTCTAACTAGTTTCCTTTGTAATGATGCTGCATAACATTGTGGCTCCCTAATGCAATAATGTACAGAACATAAAATATTTATAATTGACCATATTCTCTGTTTACTGAATATATTACAGTAATGTCCCACCTATCTTCTTACCTCCCCAACCCTTTTATAAAGGTGAATCATTATGCAGTGCTCAGACTGGAGTTGTTATATGATAATGAGTACTTCAGGTGGAAGAAAGGAAAAAAAAGAGAATTAACTTTTAGAGCATCTTTATCAGCAATCCATAATAGTAAGATGTCTGTGTATTTTTTTAAATGTACCTTTTCAATAAAATAATAAGAAAATTGTACATGCTTATTGTGTTTTAATTGGTACGGAAGAAAAAAATGCCTGAAACAAATTTAGCTAAAGGAGTCTTCCAGGAGCAGACAAAGCATCAGAGTTGCAATAAAGTATAATTACAGAACCTGTGTTTGTTTCCCTCATGTGTTAATGTCTTTCCTCACCGCAGCCTGTAACAGCTTTTGCTGGAGCTTTTTTGCAGCAAGACTATGAACATTGACTACATCAGAGCATTGGAGGAAGATGCAGCAGAGACAGACGTGTGATTATGTGAGTGTTTTACTGTACCACCAAAATGCTACACCATGGTCGTGCCATTGCTAATGGAGATAAAGGATTAACTTTAAAACCAGCCTGGACAGACTTGAGACTAGAAGCAGGTCACTTGGGAGCCAGGACTTGCTGTGAAGTATGGGCACAGTCTGCAGTTGCTTGACCCAGCAGCAAGCTTTTGAAGGGAGGTGTGTGGGGAAGCCTTGTCTTTTTTTAGAACTGGGAACTTAGCTTATTTTACTGCTGAAAAGCTTAGGCTAGTCTTTAAAAGCCTGCTCTTTGTTAATAAAAAGTGGAAAGTAAGAAGTACAAGAGTAAAAAGACTCAACTGTAAGGCTGTTAAGGTTAATTTAAAGCCAACAGGGCCATTACAAATCCACAAAGGCCAAGGGAAAAAAAAAAAACTTCAGAAACTTTATAGATTTTACAGACCAAATATACCTCATAGTAACATTATTGGAGATCATTTTCTGCAGGTGTAATTCTCCCCAATTACCCTGTTCTGTGGAGCTGTTAGTTGTGTTGTGAGAGGATAACTCACTGGAAAATCATCTACCAAAGAGGTAGCTAAGGGAATCCAAGCTTTTAGCATCCTCTGGGAGAGCAGTTGACTTTGTATTAATCTTGTGGACTCCGAGACTCACAGGGTTACAGGTAGACACCCTGCCATGTGCATCTGTCTGTGCCTGGTTTTGCAGGGAGTTAGATTTAACTGCTCAGCTCCCTTCAGATAAGGTAATCCTATCAGGAGCCTGTTGCTGTCCAAAATGAGCTAGGTCTACAGAACTCTGTATTTTAATTAGTTCCTTAGGAACTATTCTACTTTTGATAATAAGAAATTTAAAGTAATTACAGGTTTCTGCAAGTGAAAATGTTCCTATATGAAATACAAAAAAGGAGGAGACTGGGTTAAGCATGTGTAGATTTGTTGGACAGCTGATTATTTCAAAGAGCATCTTAAAATGGAGAAATATTTGGGTCACGAAGAGTGAAGGAATGTGTTATGTCATTCAGCAGTGAAAGGAATTAATCTGTGAAATATAAGGAGCTAAAAGATGTGACCAAGGATGATTCTTAATCAAAACTCTGTGTTAACTTTTTGTATTTTGTGTATTGAAATTCTGCTTGCCACCAAAGTTTTGCCTACACATGCAGGACAAAGCATTTGAAATGATAATTACAGGAAAAATGGTAAATCCTCCCATTTTGCTGGGATCTCACCTTTTAAAAAATGAGCTTTACAGTGGAAAGTTGTATCACTGACAAACGCAATCAGCAGCTTTTTTGTAATGTTAGGATACCTTCTCCTGAAGTGTTACATCGTGACACGTGGTTGGCTATGAAATTCATGCATTTCTTGTAACAGATAACAATCTTGGCAGTGCAGTTAGAATTTTGAGTAAGACACCAAATGTGGAAACCACTAAGGTAGTAAGATGACAGTAATGGGATCATATCCTCTATTTTTCTAGATTTGGTGGCTGCACTCTGAGCTGCAAGTTGTTCCTGTATGAAAAGTCAAAAGCTATAAGGGCACTCTGTGGGTCAGGGATTATCACCTGGCACTGCCATCTTTCTGTAGCAGAAAAAGAAGGATCCAGACCAGATACCAACACATCAGCAGGAACTTTCTGCTGGGACGTGTGACTGGATCATGGTCCTTGTATCACAAAGGGTTATCAAACAGAGATGTGGTCCACTAGTCTGTACAGACTGAAGATTTATATACACTGGTTTTTAAAAAAGAAAAATAATGGTGATAAAATATTCTATAACCACTACAGGGTCACTAATCTTTGTGTCACTCATTTCTTCGGGTCAAAATGTTATAAAATATTTCCTTCCAGTTCTGGTCAGATAGCAAGACCAGATAGGAGCTAGCATGGACATTGCCCAGTCGATATCAGCGCTTGGACTCTATTGATAATGTTACACTGGGCCCATCTACTGATAAACTAAAAGGCAGTTCCTTTAAAAAAGAGACTTTTCCATTAAAAATATGTTGCCTTGTTTTACTACCTTACAATCTGATCTTGAGCTATGAATTTTATGGTGAAAAAGTTTTACAAAAGATTTTGTCACATTTTTCTGGGGAAAAAGCATTGGCTTTAAACTCTGCAGCAAGTGTTCCACTCTCTTTAGGGATCTGGCAATAATCCAGTAAAGTGAGCTTTACTGTATATCTTTTGAACATGTCACCTTGAATAAGTGAGGCACTTCGCTATTTTTTCATGCCTGGTTGGACATTTAATCTCCACAGCCATCATCTGCTCACAGTGGTCAGAATAATTTTCTTACTGTGGCTTCTATAGTTTTTGCTTGTTTCAAGTGACAGCTGAAACATCCTGCAGTATTTCTTGGAACTACCAGCATTTCAGGTAAAACTATTTTTTTTAATGTCTAGAATTTTTCTATATACAATGTTTTATTATTAAACTAACACTGTTTTAGAAATGTTTATATTTGGTTTTGTGTCCTGTTCATATTTATTTGTATCGATAGAGTGCTGTGCTGGATGCCAAGAGCCAGGTCCTGCTGAGTACCTGAAGCGGAGGAGACCAATCTGAGACAGTGCTTTTGAAAGGCTGCAGCTGAGGGAGGTCTCCTGGGACTGTGAAAAGGACAATTTCATGCCTGTCTTCAAAAATGTCAGGAATGAGGATCTGGGCATGTGAAAGCAAGTAGGTGGTTGGGATTCGCCAGCATGGGTTTACAAAACACAAAACCACATCCAAAAGGCCTGAGTGCTGCCTGGCTGCCATGAGGGGCCCATCTGCACAGCCAAGGGAGCCAGGTGCTCTGAGGCTGGCTTTGGTGACGCTTCCAACACCGGCTCTCCCAGAATCCCAGCAGGCAAATGTGGGCACCAAAGGCAGGGGGAATGTCCTCAATGAGCTGTAGGACAGCCTGGGCCACCAAGCTCCAGGAGTGGGACAGCTGCTGGCAGCCCATGGCAGCCACTCCGCTCTGTCCCTCAGGCCAGTGACACCAAAGGCACTCTGCAGTGACCTGGGCAGGACAGAGAGCCCCTGGGAGCCTGTGCGGTGGAATGGGGTCTTTGGGCAGGACAGAGAGCCCCCGGGAACCTGTGCGGTGGGGTGGGGTCCTTGGGCAGGACATGTGAGTGCCAGAGCAGGAACCTCCTTTTCCATTGGTGTGCTGGAGAGTAAGGCTGCCCTCCATGGGGACCTAGGCAAGCTGCAGACCTGGTTTGATGGGAACTTGGGGGACATGGAGAGATGCCAGGGAAAGGAGCTGGGGAAGGAGCCTGCTCTGCAGTATGGTGACTGGCCATCACCAGCAGGAGCCCTGTGGGAAAGGGCCTGGGCAGGCAGGGGACATCCAGATGTGTGGTGGACAAAGGGAGCTCGAGTGTGCAGTGTGCCCTGGAGGCAGCAGAACTGGGCTGCATTCGGTGCTGTGGTACCAGAGCCACAGGCAGCAGCTTAAGGCATGTGACAGCCCCTCTGCACAGCTTCACCTGGAGGAACGTGTCCAGCCTGGGGCTTCTGGTGAGAGAGAGACCAACAAATGGGAATAAGTCTGGGAGAAGGTCAAAAGGTGGTCAAAAAATGAGCATATTGTGTTCAGGAAAGTGAGGTGGGTCTGTTGAGCCCAGAGAAGGCCACTGTCCTCAAGTGCCTAACCTGGGGTCACAGGGAAGAGAGATTGATGTTTCTCAGAGAAGCACCATGAGAGGATGAGAGTAGGCAGCCAGGAGCTGCAGGAAAGTATATTGTGAACATACAGATGAAAAAAAGTTTTGAAGTGATAGTGGGTAATGCCTGCATTGCTGGTTGCCATGCTTGGAAGGTTATTGCAATATCCACTCTTGAGTAGTAGTGGAATAGGTGACCTCCAGAAGACCTGTCATGTTAAATGAATCAATAATTCTAAAAGATAATAAAGTCTGCTGAAAAATCAAAAGTAATCATTGTATTACAGGGCAATTAACAGCTGATGGAGACTTTACAGCAGTAAATACTGACTGATGATTCACAACACAGTGGGCACCTGCTATGCCTGAAAAAATGAAGACAAACATCTTGCCTGCAACAGGCTGAAGAAGGAGAACTGAAAGGAGGATGTACCTGGAAAGGTAAGGCACTCAAAGTGGCAGCAAGGAGAAATTATTTGTACTGCAATATTGTTTCTGGATTTGGGAAGGGCTGAGGCTGTATTTTTCAGACCAGAAAAAGGACCTTGCAGTAATTGCAATGTGATGGGTTTCAGGCCTCTGTGAGTTTTGCTAAAACAAATACATCCATCTTACGTGAAAGTATTTGACTGTGGTAGTGCTGGAAAACATATTTGTTAGAAGATGTTAGCTACGGTGAATTATTTTGCTAGGCTAGAAGCAGCCACAGCACAAAGGCTTCTTTTTCAAAAACTGCAGTTTGCACTTTAGATATACAATGTAATTTCAGCAGATTTAAATGCCCAACGTGTTTAGCAGCCAGTTGATGCTGTCAGAGTTACAGCTGAACTGAGCTATAAATCTGAGCTGCAGTTTTCAGGATATTTCAGGCAAAGAGCATCCTCTCTAAGGCTCCAGATCCAGACACAGGCTCCAGCAAGGGACATTTCCATTTTGTTTCCCCAGGGTTTTTTATTTTCTTCAGGAGGTATCTTGCTCATAAAAGATGTAATTTTTGGTTAAGGTTTCTCCCTAGAGCCATCCACCCAAGTTACTTCTCCATTAAGACACTTTTCTCTCCTCCAGCTGTGAGAGGAGGAACATATTCCCACCGTTCAAGGATTGATTCTGCCATCCAATCTCTTGTCATCCCATGTCTGAACCTATTGCTGTATTGTCCTGCCTCACCCTCTGATTATATCTGCTGACTCTCTCTAGCTCTTTCCTTGACCACATCAAACCACGCCTTTGTTTTTCTAGCCCTCTATCAGGCTCCTAGGTATGAGTTCTCATAGCTTGTCAAGATGTCAGCTCCCTTCTCCATCCCCTGAGTGAACTCTGTTTTCATTTTCCAGTAGGTGCTGGTAAGATTTTTCCATTCTGCCCTTCAATTTCAAAGTTCAACTCCCTAAACTATAAGTCACCAAAAGTCCACCTTCAATTTATTTCCTAAAGCTCAGTTATGGCAGCAAAAATCCAAACCCACCTCCTGCCCCTCCCTTAAAATGAACCACCACCACTGCAGGGAGAGTAAAACTGTCATGAGATTTTCTGATGTCAGATTTTAGCAAATAAGAAAGCCTAAGAATAGGGGACAGCATAACAGTGAGTCTTCTTATTTTATCTGTCGAAACTCTGTCAACCTTGACTATACTAAGCACATTTCCTGGCAGATACGACGCTTGCCTTGGAGGGTCAGTGATGCCTGCAAACTCTTGCTTTTCAGGACATATTATCTCCTCAGGAAGGGAGGTGGTAGCTGGATTCAAAACTAATTTTCACATCGAACTGTGCCAAATCAGGTTTTCGTATGCAATTTGAATTTTAAAACATTCTCTAACGTTTTCTGCAAAGGCTGAATGAAAAATGGATCTTCATTGCTTGACTTCACCGGAGCTGCTCAGCTAGTGTTCACAGTCCAATAGTGCGAGCCTACCCCTTGCCCAACGGTGCAAATGAAATAGTGGGGGTTTGTTTTATGTGAAAACAAATGCACTGGCTCCACCCCTGCTCTTTCTTGCCGTTGTAACTCCACTGGGGGTGATGCTCCTGTTAGGAACACAGTCCAGCCACCCTGGAGAACAGCACTGTTTGCAGCATAGCCACGTTGTGGAAAAGTAATTCTCCAGAGTCTCAAGTCTATGCCTCCCTCCTTTCCAGAGGTTTTTCCTGCATCTTGTTTTCCTGCCTCTGATTGCAGAGGCAATCAGAGTTCATGTAGAAAACCCCATCCAGTATGACGTTTACCTGTGACTTTCCCAGGTGCATGTTTGCTGCTGAATTATTCATTCCCCAAGGACAGGGAGATGGGAACAGGAACATAATGCCTGACACCAGGCTGAACTTCATTAACAAATGAAGTTTTTACCTGTGACAGAAAAAAACATAAATCCCAGACTCAGTTCCTTGCTGATGCTAAACAGACTTTGGTTATGTTCTCCCCCTTCTCCCCTACCTGCCTTTGACAAATACATGAGGGCAGGAGACCATGGAAACACAGATACTTTCTACCACGTGTGCCCTTTGTGCTGCCAGACAAGGCACCTGGCTCATAAATCAGCTTCAAGGGTTGCTTTCTGTAAATTGTTTAGTGTGGGAGATCCTGATTAGTGGTAGCAAAGGCACCAGAATTGTTCAAATGTAGAGGGTGATAAGAATTACATCCACATTTTCAAATTAAAAAGTTAATTTTAAAATAATGACTTGCTGTTCCCTCCCTGGGACTGAATGCTGGGAACATTCTGGTGCCTTCTAAATCATCAGAGCTGGCCTGCTCTGCAGTCTTCTGTCACAGGAAAAAGAGCATTAAATAGTTTTATTCTCCTTCTGAAAATACTCACCTCCTTATATATGTTGCCTGCCATTGCTCTTATCTATTTTTCAAAGGAACTCAAGGGAAATTTGAGACACTTTAAATCTGCATTGCAGCTGCTTGCCATGTGTTAGGATGATGCTCCATCAGTTGAGGGAGGAGGCAGCAAGATGGGAGTGGGCAAGGTAGGCTGCAAGAGAAGAGGGAGCTCTCTCTGCACCACGGTGATGTGTGAGCTACTGAGAGGTGCAGTGCATTCACGGGCATTTCAGGAGAGGAACACATTTACAAACACCACCATCAGTTTTTATTTAATTGTGAGTGAGCAAGAATTAAGTTGTGATTTGAAATGCACTTAAGTTGTCACTTAAAGACAACTTTTAAATGAAGACTTAAACTAAAGAGCAGTTTTACAGAGGCTTGATAGATCTTATGAAGTGGACCATTCCTGGAACTTCACTATTCCAACCCATTCTACTGGCATTTCTTTTCCTGTGTCTTACAAAATACATTTGCATGCTAAAACACTCAATTTCTTTTTTTCATTTTCTTATGCTAGGGCTACAGTATTAACTGCCAAATCTTATCCTGTGACTTGAAAAAGCTCTGATGTGCCGTAAGCTCAGAAACCCTATTAATTGTCCACAAGGCACAATTACATTTACTGTCAACATCTCCAGAGTTGGCAAATGTTCCAAGTCAAGGAATTACCAGAAAGCAATGAAGAAACTGGGATAGTGATGGTTATTTCTTTCTATTCACCTGCATGTGTTTCTTCTAAAGTAGACATTCAACTCCCTACTTCTGTAACATAGAACATTGATATTGAAGATAGAACTTTAATAGAAATTATTCTTTGTATTGACATGGCCAGACATCCTTAAAACATGCCATATGGAAAATTTATTTCAAGTTCAACCACATATTAAATTATCTGATTCTTCTAAAATATACTTGGATGCTTCCAGAGAGTAAGGTCAATAGAAGTGGACTCCAGATAGCATATAAAGTTTCTTTTAAGAAGGTAGGAACAAAAAAATTACAATTGTCCTCTTTCGTTTTAGGAATATATTTCACCACATTGTCAAAGGAATTATAATGACAGATAGAGAACATGAAAATCATCAAATTTTTTTGGTTGGTGTTTGGAAGGTTGATAGTGGTGATTGTTCCCACCTTCTCTCAACTCTTGGCTGCATGCTTTCAACAAGCAGTTCACACAATGATGTGTTCCAACACATGTGCTTTCTAGTTTGATTTAAAGTAAGAAAATTTTGATTCTGTGAGTGTCTCTTTTACATGCAGTGGAGACAAAGGAAGTTTTTTATATGAAAAGAAGCACCAAGACGTTAAAACCAGCCAGTGATTTTTGGGAAAAAAAAAAAAAAGAAGACACGGGCAGTTCTAGCAGGACTGAATCAAAGCAGTCTGTGAAACAGACTGCCAGGGCCCTGTGCTGATGGGAAGTCAGTCTCTTGTCCATTATCTGTTATTAAAGGGAATAGCTGAGAAAGTAAATTGGAGATCACATCACAGTTCTTTTCTTTGTCTCATAACAGGAAAGATGAACAGTGATGCCATTCTCCTCAAACAGCTGAGTGTCCTGGCTACAGCTTTTGGGAATTTTGGATGCTTGGCTTCTCTGATCTTTGGCACTTATCCTGCAGCTCATGACTCTGATGCAGTCAGCCCACAGGCAGGGCTGCCTTGGTGTGGTACAACCTGGAGCCATACATTAGCTGATCTCTATGAAGTATGGACAGGTATTATAAAGAGAAAAAAAAATCAAATTGTAACAGTAGAGCAGTTTGACTGATTTTCTTATTTCTGTGTACTGTTAAGAAGGCATGACACTTGGTCTGCATATACTGCTGATAGAGGGATTTTCCCCATATTTCCTGGGACTGATCTTATTTCTAGCAGCATTGAAACAAGCTAAACAAATAAAATGTTTCTGCTGTGTTGAAACTCACTTTTCAAAGTTAAACCTTGGAATAACATGACTGACTAGTGTCCCTTTAGATTATAAAGAAGTCAAAAAATTAACACCACCACTTCCCAGGAGAAATGCTTTTCTTCTTGGCACTGATTGAAAGTATACAGGGTGAATGTGAAGCTCCAAAGAAATCTCTGTGTAGGCATTGTAAGGAATTGAGAGCTGCTGCCAAGCATTTCTGCAGCTCCCACAGAGACTTCATACCAGGAGGACAACAACAGACCAAAGAAAAGCTCAGTAGAGCTTGTCACACCTGGAACAGCTGAATGTAGGTTTATAATAGAAATATTCAGTCTGCTAAAAAACTTTCAGATTGATTAAAAGAAAAACATAAACAAAAGGAAGGTAAAATATGATTTACTGTTGCATGCAAACTTCACACTGAGCGTCCTTCTCTTGTCTTCTTTTTTAGATGCATTTTTATGTACTGAAAATAATTTTTAATATTCTCAAGATATGGCTAAGTTAGAAGAACTCTTTGAGCTTTTTAATTAAGTAAATCTGATTTTGTAATTAATTGTATTTTCAAAGAGTCCTCCCATGCTGTCATTGATCTGCCCAATGCCTTCTCCTGGAGATAGAGTCTTGGCTGGGACAAGAAGCTTTGAGACCAAAGTACACAGCCCAGCCCCGTGCTCTGACCTGGCCTTTGCTTGATCTCCTGATGAAGGAAAAATACAGTGGACAAAAATGTCATAGAACTTCTGCATAAAGGAATTTCAGCTAAGTAATTTCCTTTCCTTCACCAACCCAGGAATGAAGGTAACAGGAAAAAGGGGACTGGAAATAATTGCACCCTTAAAATCTGTAGGTCTCTGGTGAGCAGAATCCTTGCAGCCTCACTGCAGCTGTCTCACCAGTTGTGTTCCTCCCACAGTCATGCCTGTAGAAAAGAAAATCAAGAATCTGTATGTTAGAAATTCTGACTTGATGTGCAGATAAAGACTAAAAATCTGTGACTCCTTCTAAAGTTCCATGCTACCTTGAAATGCAAAACTAGGAATAAAAGTGTAACTCTGTTGAGTTGCACAAGGGATATTTGATTTGTTCTGCATCTGAGAGTAAAGAAAGTAATGCAGATAGATACATTTTCTTGTGGCCAGCTGCTGTTATTTTAAGATGAGTGCAGTTAAACTTGCATATAGCTTTTTCCCCTTTAGCACTACAGCTTTAAGCTGTAGAAGTTCTGCATGTCTGTAAAACTGAGTCTGCTAAGGCTATATTTTAAATATACTTCATGTGCAAGAATTAATTAGGACAACCAACATTGCTTCCCTACAAACAGACTGAGAAATATGTCATTAAAAGAAAAAGATACTTTTCTAAAGCACTTTGCTGATTACTATCCTAAAGCAATTAATTACTTCAGAGTTTATTGTTATAAGTCAATAAAATTCTTTTCCACAGAACCTGACAAGATATTTTAAAATATAGTATATGATAAAATCTTACTTGTGAAATGACATATTAAAAACTTAACCTGAACTGATATTTATCATGATGTAACAAGAATACTAGTGATACTTTTTTATAGGCAAATACTTTCATACTTAATTAGAGCCCATAAGCTAAATTGAAAAGAAAAAGCCCAAAAGCCAAATGCAAAGCCTTAAATCTGGAATTATTTACTTAATTTAGAACTGAGTTACACTGAGCTAAGATCTGTGAACAGTGGAGATGAATATACCATGATGCAGTTAGAAAACATTTATGCTTCATAGTACTACAAAATTCTGTTGATGATGCTCTGCTGAATGAAATTATTGCAGTTTGAAAAAATAGGTGGAAACCCAAGCACCTTGAGCTGGAGAACCAATTAGGTGTAAGATCCAAGAACATCTCAAACTGGTTTATGATTGATTTTCTACAGAAATTCCAAACATAGAGGAAGAAGACTAAAGTCTAAAGTAAGTTGAACACATTGGATTTCACCTTGGACTGGGACTAGGACTTCCCTAGAGACCTAGGAAGGGGTAGAATGGTGGAAATGGTACCATATGGATTGCAAAGGACAGTTACCCACAGCAGATCACATCTGGCATAGTTCCTGCATATGAGCAGAAATACCCTTGGGAAGCCACCTGTGATCCCCCTGCCAAGTCCTGGCCTGCTCATGCAGGAAGCAAGCTGGTACTTGTCTGCCTCAGCTGTGGCCTTTTGAACCATCCAAAGCCCCTGGTGGCAATTCCTGCCCCTTGTCTTCTTGTCCAAGTAATAAGTGAGTCAAAGAGGGTGTAAATGGATATATACCTCTCAATATGTATGCTGTGTGCCAGTTTAGGCTCATTAGCCAGTATGTAATTATGCCTGATTTCACATCACTCCTGAACTTGATCCATTAAGAAAACTTTTATTCTCTGAGACAGCAATAACTTGACCTTAAATGAACCGAATGTGAAATTGCCTAGTGATTGATTTTTCAATTCAATTATTTTTCCTTCAGAAGTTAAATTTAAATGTGGCACTTTACAGTCGACAGAAACTAGGTCAAATAGATGGGATATTAATAATAGCCCATCCTGTGTGAAATCTAGGGTTGTAGTTAGCAGTAAATTCAGTTTATGGAATTCTCTGAAGACTGGATTTTATGTAAGCAGCCTATCTCATGCAAGACAAAGGCACAGGCCAGACTTTCAGTACTGACCTGGGACCCTTTCCTGCCTGGTGTGCTTCCAATACTGGGCATCAAGGGTGTGGGAAGTAGAGGGTTTCTAGCTCGAGACTCTTTGTTTTGTTTAATCAGGTTTCTTTCTCTCCTCCTAGAGATTGACTGAAAAAGACATTGCTATTCTCCACGCATAAGAATAACTGCAAATGAAGACACAGGGCTGCTCCCCTCAAATCCCAGGGGGAAGCAGGATCATGTGCTGGCCCAGCTAGAAGCCAACTGAGTTAAAAAGTGTTGGACAGCATCCAGTCCAGCTAAAGCTCCCTCAAAAGGGAAAAATCCGAAAACTAGACCTATCAGGAATGATAAATCAATTAAAATGTTCTATAACCTGAAACAAAATAACAAAAATTTGGAAATATGTAATTTATTTGTGCATTGGAGCTGATTTGCTTGTCTGAAAGATACTAAAGACTTTAGTGGTGCTGGTCTTTCCCTACTGCAATGTTCTTTCTGTAAATTTCCAGGAGATGCTATCTAAAAAAGCAGTGTCTGTGCCACCTTGGCACCCTGCTGGCTGGGCTTGCTTTGCCCCCATGCAGATAGCAAGGGGGATAGCAAGATCCCACGGTGCCCAGCTGCCTGGAGAAGTGAGGGCAAGCTTATTCCTTTGTATCACATGTCTAATTAACAGCCCTGGGGAACACTGATTCATCCAAGCTTCTGGTTCACATGAAAAGAAGGAAATGCCCTATGCAGTAAATTAATATAGAAATTGAGAACTGGGCAAGTGATGGCCTACAGAAATGGGGAGGTCAACTGCGACAGGTAGAAACAGCATTGAATATTTTTTTGTTGAAAAAAACTGAAAATTTGAAGAGGGTGAGATAGAGAACAAAAATGAAGAGCTACATTTGCTTGGGAAAAAAATTACTTCACAATCTACCAGGAAGAGAGGAAGGAAGGAAGTACTTACAGAAACCCTGGAATGAATGAGTGTGTCCTATCTGATGCCTTTCCAATTTGTTTTTTATCCTGTAGATCTCGTGGGAGTTCCAGTGGCTGGTTGAAAAGCCTTTAAGGCCAGACACAAGAAGAATGACTTCTTCCAGGCTTGCTAATGAGGACTGCAAATCCAGGCAGACTTTGGAATGACTCCTAGGAAAACAAAGGTAGGCTGGTGTCCCCACCACAGTGCAAACATCTGGAGCGTGTGGTTTGCGTTGTGTCTAACTAAACAAAGGAAGCCGTGAGGAAATCAGAAGTGTGACCCCCTTACTACTGTGTCAGTTTATTGGCAGCTAATGACACCCCCCATGCACTCCCTACGCACACCCCGGGGTTCCCAAATCCATCGGGAGGCGGGAGCCGCGGTGCTGGTGCGCCTTCTGATGACACCTGGTGGCAAAATCCGAATAACACACCAGAAATGGAATCATATATGGGTGATAGCCATGTTACTGAAACTAAAGGGAAATTAAATCCGTGGAGAAATAATGTGAACTAGAGGCTGGTAGTTAAAAGTGGAAAATAATATGCTAGGAATGAAATGGAAAAGCTTAATAACATTACTTTAAGAGGCAAACCCAGCTCTGATAAATGTAGTACATATCTGTATAAAGCAGTCCTTAAGGAGGAGCCATAACCGGCTCTGCAGGATCAATCACTGCTTGCTTAAAAAGAGCTGTAAACAGCAGCAAGAGAGGATTAATTAGTTTAGTTCAGTGAAGTTGTCTCCTTGGATACCATTCAAGTGACTTCCACTATTGTTCATGTGAAGTGACCAGGAACATGAGCATCAAGATAATAAATACCTGTGTTCCAGATAAGCATTTTTCATGTGAATTTGATGTGGAATAATCTCTTTTCATTTTGGGTTTGCCTCTAAACGCCTTGTAGCAGCAGAAGAAGGGGGTAAAGAAGGGGCCTGCACAGGAGAGCCTTCCCCAGCATTGTCTGGAGCCAAAGTGGCCAGGGAAGAAGCCACAGGCACCTTCCAAACAGCTGTGGGCTGTTTGAGGATGTTACATTTATGTCTTTTATTGCCAAGCTGGATCTGTGAGGCTATTAAAGTGAAACACCAGGTACAAACCTTGAGAAAGCCCTTTCACTAATTAAAGGGTTTAGTGCTTTTACTTTTGTTTTATTTCTCAAACATGCTCATTCTGTACCTTGCTGATGAGTTAGTGAGAAGAGACTGTCATTGCTGTCACAGTTCTTCAAAATACTCCAGATATCTACCCTGTCCCATACAACTATTCAATTCACCCTAAAGGTTTCCATTATGCGGCTTTTAGCTGTTCTGTGTTGTGTATTTATGTGCTATCTTCCCTTGGCTTTATGGAAACAGCCCTGCAATCACAAGAGGAGCTTCAGTTTAGCTTCTAGTTGGCACGTGATGTCTGCTGATCCATGGTGTGGAGTGGGAGATGCGTGCATAGCACAGGAGGCTGTGACAATCCTGCTGTTCATATCCTTCTGCTCCTCTCCTGCTGTTCATATCCTCCTGCTCCTCTCCTGCTGTCTGACACGCAGTGGAAGTGCTGGGGCTGCACTCAGCCTGCCACAGTTACTGCTGAGGGCACAACCAAATTACCAGTTTGGGATTGCTCAGTAATTGAACATTCATTTAAAAACAGGTACTAACTTACACTTCACAGAGAAGCAGTGAAATTAAATAGTTCTCTTTAATTCTCTGAAAATTTCCTGGCTAGTCAATTATCTCAGGGTACCAGCCTTAATGATTTGTACATGATGACACACAATGCTCCATTTTCCTATCAGAATGTCCTCATTTTCACTCTGTAATATCACAGTTAAAGGTCAGCAGCTCTTTCAGTGTCAGGACTATAAACTAGAAAAGAAAGCAAGCAGGGAACTTCCAGAATCTTCCTTCCTCCCACAACCTCACAGTAATTTGTTTACTGTTGGGACAATATCCTAAACTTTAAAATCTTTGGGACTTTTTATCTCATTTTAGTATTTTCCCAAGGTTGAATAACATCAGTCCTGCTTGTACAGAGTCTTTAATAATTATATTATTTAAATGGGTCAAACAAAAGATTTTTGAAGAAGAAATAAAATATTAATATCTTCACAATATGCAAGTGAAGTCTGTGTCCAAGCTCTAGCTCTAAGCAAGAGTTAGTTATTTTTGCTAACAAGCAAGGAGAGGTAAAGGAGGCCCTTGTCTTGGCTTAGATAGCAGAGACAGATTTGCAGAGATCTGTTTGCCCTTAGGGCTGAACTGGATCTTTACACCCCCTGAGGTGCTGCAGCCCCCCTTTCAACCCTGCTGCTGCTGGGACAGGAGCTGCAAGAGCGGTGATTTGCACAGGAAGGGTAAGGGAAGGGTGCAGCACTCATCAGCCCTCATGCAACATTTGCTCCATGCCAAGTCTCCAGCAGAAAGGCTCCAGCAGAAAATAATAAAACAACCTGTTCTTTGTGCTAACTGTGGTTAGCCCAAGAGGCAATCAGTTTAAATTCCAGGAAGATTTAAATGAGATGTTAGGAAAAATTTCTCATGGTTTGGGTGACTAAGCATTGGCATAGATTATCAAGGCTTTGTTCTTAAAACCTACAACAGAGGAGATTTCACAATCCATCAGCAAACTTTTGCCAAAAAATGACTCACTGCAGCAGAATGTGTTGACTGATACCTTGAGATCCCTCACCACTCTCGATTTTAATAGTCTGTATAAGCACAGTTCATTGATTTGCTGCCTTGTTCAATCATTTGACATCTAAGCCCCAGTAATTACATCAAACATCCTGTATCAGCTGCTTGATGGTTGCATTGCGCAGTACTCGGATGCATTTTTACTAATTGGCTGCTTCTCTTTTATTATTTAATGTGTATTAAGGTTTAGCCTGACTCATAGAGAACACTTCAAGTACAAGAGCCAAGCAATAATTAAAGCTGTTAAAAATACATTACAGCAAAAAGTAGAAACTAAGAATGATGAGTGGCATATTTGCTGGTTTTTTCCCAGAAACCCCCAGTGTGAAAGATTTTATGGTATCAACAGCTCAAATAACAATGGGGGCTTTTTAAACAAATGAATTTCCATCAAGAATTCACTATTTTTTTTCTGGAAAATACCAGTAATTCAAGAGTTAATAGTAACTGTGAAGAGCTTTCCCCAGACTAGCAGTCCAGCAGGACCACCAACTTCTCAGAGCCTTTCTGCTCCTTTTACTGCCAGATATCTGGTAGCACAGAAATGACATCTACAGGCAGTGACCACCGAGGACAGCTCTTACTTAGAGGGACAGCTTGTTAACTGAAAATTTATATAAAACTGAAGTTGCACTGATATGAAGAGTCATCTTTATTTTGTCTACAGAAAAGATGAAAACAGTTGTCTGGCTCATGTTGTGAAATGTGTCAGGAACTGCTGGGGCACAATTTTAAGAAACTCAGTCTCACTTTCCTACTACCTGTAAATTAATAAAGACCCCAAGATGTCCCCATTGCTCATTTTGCAGCTGCTGGAAGGGTTTATCACAAATACATTTTTCAGCATCGCTCCCAGGTCTGTCTGATGGATAGGGAAACATAATTTGGGAAATAAATATTTGTGATGCATAGTCACTTGGATTCTTTTATTTATACATTGCTCAGTACAGATGCCCATTAAACAGTAAAACCAAAACTGTGCTAGGTTTCAGCATTTATGATTCATCCACTATGGAAGACTTAAATCATCAACCTATTAAATGGAACTAAATAATGAAGTCTTCTTAAGTGTCAGTCGTTTAAAGAAAAGAAGTTTGTTACAGTTTTTGCATTGACCAAAAAGGTTTTCTTGAACACAGGACTTACTTACTATCTTTCAAATACCAACAGCAAAGCTTAGAAAAAAAATCAAGGTAATGGAGAATTTTGAGGGAGGCTTTACTTTGAACTGGTTTTACCTCTGAACAAATTTGAAAGCAAAGTGCAGGAAGTATGTGGGGTTTATTGGCAAAAGAGTGTTTCAGTGGGAAACATGAAATTAAATACTATTTTTTTTTTCATTTTGATGCACTTAATTCCACAGAAAACTATTAATGAGTTGTAAATGCCAGCAGTTTTGCTAAAATGTAACAAAAGAAATAATGTAATAATTAAGTACAGAAACCAATTTTGGTCTCTGATATTTTATACTTAAGACTCTCCTGGCACTGGAAGGTGATATATGTAATATGACCTTCTGATGAAACACTGCTCACTTAAAAGAAAACTGCAGTGCTACATTTTCCAAATTACCAGAAACATAATTACATCCTGCTGAGAATCTCAGTGATAATTCATAGCATCATTACTTTCAGTAAAGACTGTAATTTCTTTCAAAACATGATTAATTCCTTCCTAAATTACAAAAGTCAAGCCAAAAATTTACATTAGATTGGCAAACATATAGACAAATTTTATTATGTTTGCTCCATTCCAGAACGTATGTGAAATCTTCACCTTTTAAAGTAAATCAAAGAAAACTTTAAATCCTGTCTGAGCTGGTAGGGAGCCATGAAGAAGAGGGATCCAGTCAAGCCAGAAGCGGATGATGTGTTTGTCCATATGAGCAGATTTTAATTGTGCATAAAACTCATTAGCCAGCAGAGGTGTCTGCGCTTCCTTCTGCAGCAGCCAAGTTTCCAATCCTCCAATCCTCCAGAAAGCCCATGAATGTTTATGGTTATTCTTTTTCAATAGAGGGAGTAGAATTTCACTCCTTGTAAATTAGTCCTGTTGAGGTTGCTTTCTTTTCTCAGTGACAGGGATGGTACTTACCTCCAAAAGCTGTTGGCCAACATAGCATTCTTCATTTTGTTGCATCTTTCTGCTCCTAATATGAAACAGAGAAGAGGATATAGTCATCAGATTCTAGATAACACATCTTCAAATCTAAGTTAGACTCAGCTTTGATTTTAAATAGTAGAAGCTATTTTAACAATGTTCCACAGTTGGTGGTGCATGCAGCAAAGTCAGCCCTATGTATTTAGGCACACTGAATGTTAATATGGTATTTGCTTTCATTTTATTCAGCTCAATTTGCTTCTGATTTTTATCTTCCTATACATAATTTCTTTTTTTAATCCTCACTGGTTGCTAAGTAACTGTAGCAGTATTGCTGCAGATGTGCAATAGGCATATCTGATTACTGTGGTGGTCTTTCTTTTTAGGGAAAAAAATCAGTAAAATAAGAACAATAATGAAAGTAACGATGGCCTGATAAAAGAGAAAAGTTTTTTCTTATCCCAGATTTTTACAGCTATTCATACATTGTGTCAGCCAATGGTAGAGAGTTGTGAGTGCATTATTCTCAAATGGATCAATCACCACAGGACTACTCTCCTAGAGATTTATACCACATTGAATATGACATAAGGCAGTCTTGTCACAGGCTGCACCTGTGGTGGGACTTTCTTCATAGCACACTCACACTAAGAGTAGGCCAGAAGCTGCAAGATCACAGACCCTCATTTTTGTCAGCTTCTGTAAGTATTTCTGTGTAGATCAGGAGTCTTATCACTGACAACGTTCTAATGTTTCTGCCCATGAAGGCTGGCAGTTTGCTTTTGCCAGTACTGCACTCCAGAGCTCTAGCCAAAGTTTTATGGGGATTTAATACAGGTGGCTCTCAAGGCAAAATTATATCTCCCAGCTCATTTTCATGGCTCTTCACAGTTACTGTGTATATTATTCAAGTGTCATAGGTGGCCTTTCTGAAATCATTTCCCTGAGTACTGCAGCCCCCCTCCAGGAATCTCCACAGCAAGCAAGCCCTTGCCTGTTCCCTGTCACCCTTTGGCAGACAGGGTGCCATGCTGTTGTTTACTATCTCTGTGTAAGAGAACTGTGAGTGAAGTGCAAGAGTTAAAATCCTAATTGAACGTTAGCTTGGGAGGAAAATAGCAGAATGCCTATGCAACAGTGAATGATCACTCTACTAATAGATCTCATTTTAGTATTTACTAATTTGGGTGTGTTTGATGTTGTATCTGCAGCAGGATGTTAATGTAGATTTTTGGCAGGAATTATATATAGATATATTGTCCTCTTATTGTAGGAAGAATAGAAGAATCGTAATTTTTGACATTATTCAAAACTGAAAAATGGCATTTTAAAGATGTTGATATTGTATTAATTCTTAACTTTTTGTAGCTAGGTTAGGATGGTTCCATTTCTTTTGTCATTTTGTATTCAGTTTAATCAAATGTGTCCATTAAGTGTAGGATGTGGCATTTGAATTCTTTTAGGGAATGCTTGCAGGAGATTGATTTTTGCCTGTGTTTGCAGAGAGTGAAGGAGTTTGCCCGTGTAATCTCCAAAAAGGTCAAATCTTGACTTAATAAATGTATGTTTCAGGAACGTAAACCTCATTCTTTAGGCCATCACATTAATATTTATTGGGGTCTGAATACTACAAAGACCTGCTAATTAGCTACAGAATCTTTTGTGTGTTGGTTAAACTGGCTCAAGAGGGATTAAAATTGCTTCCATTATGATAAATCTGCTAAGCAGTGGACTCATATTCCCATTAATTCCTGTGGTTCAGACTAGTGTGTAGATACATCTTTGTGCCATGACTAATAGCAGTTATGACATTTTTAATAAATTCAGTGAAGAATATATCTAAGAGGAATCTTTTGCTATTGCTGATGGTAGAGTAAGAACCAGGCAGCAGCCAGGAATCCCAGCAGGAGCTACCCAGGTGCATCTGGAAGAGACACTGACTGTCCCAGTCCATCCAGAGAAGGAAAGGAGTAAAGACCAGAAACCTGGGCTAGAACTTGCTTAAGGGAAATGACTGAGATATGCCAACAGAACACCAACAGTCAGGCTGAGTTTTAAAAGTATGGAAAATAAAGATGGCCACTGTATTGAGAGAGTGGGACAAAAGCAACTCTGCAAGGGAAGCAGACAGAAGAGGGTACTGCCCAAGGAAAGGGCTGCTGTGCACAGTTATAGCTGCAGTGCTGCCTAGGCGAGGGAGAATCTGTCTGTATATCGTGGAAGACAATATGGTACAAACCTCACCAGGCTGAGCTGAGCCTGTAAATCCACAAGACTCAGTCTGGATCTGGCCCAGAATAAGTACAGCTATATTTGCATAGTGCCAGCCCTAATCAAATATGTCTTGCTTCTGGTCTCTGTTCAGCTGTTTTTCAAATAACTGTGATTACAAAGTTGTGGGTTGGAAAAGATTAGATAAAGCAACTAGTGGTTTCAGTATTTTTCTAAAGTAGGAAAGAGAATGTATGCAGTGTAACAGTTGAAAAAATCTCGGTGCTCTGCTAAAAAATTCCTGGAATGAGTGGGCTTAAGAAAGAAACACTTGCAACTAAAGGCTCATGCCTTATGTTAAGGGAAGAAGCCATAGAGTCAAAACTGAACTGAAAAAATAAGTGGGCAGGAAAACCTAAAAAAGAATCATATGGCTAGAGGACACTAAGCAGAATCACAAAAATCACTTTTTTTCCCCCTAAGAAATGTGGCAACTGCTCTTCAGAGGCATGCAGAGTCATGTGGGGATAAAAGTATGTTCTGTCAGCCCAGGATCCTATGGATGAAACTGCATCTTAACATTACAAGTGGTGATAGAAACCAAGATGGGAGGATACTGAGGAAGCAAGCTTATGTCTCATGGGGAGGCTGAAGTGGAGAAAGGGAAGTAAGCACGATATGTTTGAGGAAATTTAAGAGGATGCACTCAGATCTACCTGTGGTTGACCAGTTTAAACCTTGGAGGCACTTTCTGGATGAGTCAGTAAGAGATAACTATTGATGGAACTTGTCTGACCTTGAATCAACAAAAATTATGTTTTCACAGAGCACATGGCATCTGGTAACAGTGATTCAGGTAAAGAACTTAGCACCTCTGTGCAGCATCATCAGCATTGTGTTAATGCTGGAGGGATAATGACATTTTAAAAAATACTTGGATGCAGCTGTGGGAATTTTAACTCCTGTAATTTTTTTTGTTTGTTTTTTCCTTCTGACAGGTTTTATTCTAAAGCAGAAAAATATCATTTCATAAAACTTCATTTAAGTCCCATACTCCAAACCTCCATTACACTAATTTTTCACAGAAAGGGAGAATAATGGGAAGGGAGCTAGTCCATCTGCATAAACTATTTACCCAGAACTCCTGATGGGGTAAAACCACAGAGAAGTGCTCTCTGCTCTTTGTTATTGGCACACAGAGAAAGTCAGCCCTCAGAAAGGTTCAACTGCATCAGCTTTCAGCTCAGCACTTCCCTACTGATGCTTTTGAGCCATCATAACAGGAAGAACCAGAAGGACTCCAAACAAAGTGAAGGTTCTTCCAGAAGCTGAAGAGCATGAGAGAAATTTTGGATCAGCTCCAAGAGAGCCTCTTTTGTCACAGAACTAAACAGAGCTGAGACAGTCATCGTTGGCTGAACTGAAGGACGGGGTTGGGCAGTGTTCCCAAGAGGCTGAAGCCTCTCTGCAAACCCTCTTGGAAGGTGCTACACAAAGAAGATTATGCACTAAAGCAGAGAGGTCGTAGCTAAAAGCATACATGCCTCCTGCAAGCTCTTTTTGGTGAGTGAGGTGTCAAAATAATGGACTATTTCTAACACTAGATTAAGGGAATATGTTATATATCATCATAAGCACATTGCTGGGAGCAGGATTGGGTTGAAGCTGTGTTTGAATATTAATGGTAATCTTTCTTCCCAGCCCCAAGAATACAGTGCTTGGAAGTGGGGAACTATTTAAGAAGGCTCTCAGGTTTTGGTGGTTCCACAAATCCTGGGAGGGGGCATGACCTAATGGTGTATGAGGACCCTTAAATGTGTTGAACTGGGGGGGGGGGGGGGGGGGGGGGGATTCTGATTATTTGATTATTCAAATCAATTAGGAGAGAGCCTGTATGATTTGAAACTTTTATTTCTTGCTAACACACATTCACACACGCGATGTCATTCTGTTGAATTGTTTCCAGAAGATTAATTATTCTTTAGAAAGATTTTGGCTTTCTCTGAGGACAGTTGCTACTTTTCTACATTAGAGAAATCTTTTGTCTTTGTTTAGCAAATAGGTGCATTGGGGAAATACTTGCCTGGGAAATTACTGGAGGGAATAAGATGTACAAAGATCTTGATGCTGCAGTCCAAGACAAACAGGACATTGTAATACACTTAGCAAATGAAAATGCAAATCACAGAAAAATAAAGGAGGAAAAAATACATTCCCTCGGCTGAACATCCAGAGAAAGGGAGGGGGGAAGGTGCTTGACAAGCACATTATTTTCAGACTCCTGCTAATTTAGTGTTATCAGAATTGCTTGTGGCTGTTATTCCATGAGCAAATATATTTGTAGAAATGCCAGTAGTTTCAGACAGATGATGCACTTATCAGAAAAAAAAGTGAGTACTGTGACGAGACTTCAAGCAAAAGATAACTGGTAGAAGAGGTGTCCAGGAAGACTTCTTGTGCTTATCAGGAGTCTGTTCTTAAAACCTAATCAGTGGGGTGTTAAATTATTAGTTACAGCTTAAGAATCTAATTGGAGTTTCTTTGTTTGTATGTGTGAGTTTGACTTATCAGTGTGCTTGGCTTCTTTACAAGCTAACAATGAATTAACATCTAAGCAATGAGATATAGTTAAGGCAAATGCAGAGGCAGAGCTGGCAAAGAAGGAACTATTCTTAAATGGGCTCAAGAAGTAGCCATAAAACTCTCAGAGACTTAAGAAGCACAAAAAAAAAGGGGGGGGAAAGGATAAAACCCACAACATAAGGGAAGAAGAAATGTGGAAACTATTATGAAGGAAGAAATTTGTGAAAGTATGTAGAAAGAAAGAGGAATAGAAGTGAAGGAAAGAAAGATTGTTGGAAAGTTTGGAACACGGACAGAAATAGCTTGGCAGAGGACAAATAGAGAATGGTATCAGGAAAGAGACTAAAATAAGAGAAAATGGGAAAATGAGACAATAAAAACAACCACTAGAATTATGAAATGCATCAGCATCCTACCTAGCACTGCAGTCACTGAGTTTCACACTAAGGATTGTCTACGGATCCCTGCTATAACTATGCTACCAAAATCCATGAAGCCGTGATGTGCCATTGGTGCACAGTGATGTGTATCTTTGTAGGATGAGGCTTCATGCAACCAGACTGAAAAGTGCCTTGCCTACAAGAAGATATGTTTCCATGGTATGATCCCAAATGCAGCTCAAGGGTTCAAAGTGATTTTTAGGTCTCCCCCAAACAAAATCGCTCTTCCATCTGTTTTTGGCTATTAAATTACAGACTTATGACAAATGTATGAGTCTGAAGGATTCTTATAAAATAACTACATCTCTGTAATTCATATTTTTGTTTAGCATATACAGTTTAACAAGTCTTCTTGCACATATGATTTTACTCCTGTAGGAGTAAAAGGCTGTGTGAAAATCTTACATATATTTTTAATTCTTTTAATGACATCCAAATTTATATTCATGTTAATTTTCAAGTAGAGTTTTTCTTCCAGTTTTATGGAGATGGATCAGTCCAATTTAATGCACCCAAGAAATTCCCTTTCAATTTCTACTGTGTGAATACCAAGTAAGTGCTTTGAAAAACAAACCTCCAAATATTCCAAATTTTCCAGAGCTGGATTTGCATTAAGAGATCCCTCTGCTAGCAATACCACTGTCAGCCCTATGGTATGTTGTATAGATTGTGATGCTGTTGCCATGGATTATTGATTGGGCACTGCAGTCAGCAGAGCTTTAGTGATTCTGCTCCTGCCTTTGGTTACAGCTGTCTGCAGACATGTGGGTATTTGCTCCAGCCATCCCAGGGCAACTGTGCTTTCCAAAGCATTAATCACTGCAGAAAAGCAAGGAGAAAAATTTCAAATCCTGTGGGCATTTGAAATAGCTCAGCCCCACTCTACACTGTGAAGGCAGGCAAGCTTTATGTGTTATGAGACAAATAGAATATGTTTGAATAGAGTGTGTGGGGAGAGAGAAGTAGATTAAAAGCCACTCACAGCACATAGAACCTTTTCCAGAGTGCTGACTAGATGTTTGTGTTTAGAAAGTAATTTGGGGCTGAGAGGATACTCAACATCTGCTCCAACCTAGCTCTGAGGACTGTGGGCAGGAGGATTTCCTTACTGACTACATTGATGGCTCTCCTGATTTCCAGCAGTGCTAATTTCACAGGCTTGGGGACCTTCAGAGACACATGGATACCAAGCTTAAAATAACAGGGGTGTGGGCTTATTTTTCCTTGAACTATAGGTTGATTCATTTCTATACTCCTACAAATGAGGGTCTGTTTTAGGAATGTTGCCTCACCGTTGAAGCTTCTCGGCAGGTACTGCTAGTTTGTTGTTTGGAAAATGCCTTCTAACACAGGTTAACACAGATAAATTAAATAATGTAAAAACCTAAATTTGAAACTGCTACTTGCACCTGTATGTGCTTTAGATGACCCCAGAACAAAAGTGCTACTTACAAGTCAGTAATGTCTAACATCTCCCTCTCCCAGATAATGTGTGACTGGTTTTGATTTTTTTTTTTGTTGCATCCCAAAAAAAAAACCCCAAGCAAACCATGATGCAAAAAATTCACAAACCTGCAAAAACACAAACATCAAATGAGAATGCGAAAGTTAAAATAGGTGGAAATTTTTGAGCATCAGAAAGAATAAGGGATGTGTTCAGAGTTGATGAACACTGTGAGAAGAAGCAGAAAAATAGTTTAAAAAATGTCTATCCGAACTTTGAGTAACTTTGGGTTGTCAAATACATAAAAAAAAGCAAACCAAACTGAAAACCACCCCTCACAAAAACCCAAAAAAACCAAACCACCCCTCCCAAAAAACCAACCAACTAAACAAACAAAAACCAACCAAAAAAAAACTCCAATGAGAAAACAAAAAAAATACCCTCCAATTCAAGCCCAAACAGAAAAGGAAGGGTATGGTGCAGTTCAGATATATTTGCCCTGAAACTCTGGATTTAAGAAATCATAGAAGAAACAAACAGACACAACTCAGCATAAAAGAAATTACCCTTATTCATACAAATGCAGCAGAAAGTTTTCATTAAAAGCAACAAAATGTTACAATAACTCTACTATTGTGACAGAAATTACTTTCTTAATCTGCACCACAGATTATGTTCACATAAGGTTTCAGTCAACCCATTAATTTTTATCTGCTCTTTTGCTGTTTCAAGAAAGAACCAGGAAGATTATCTACAGTCTTCTCTCATTTAAGACAAATGCAGTCCTGATGACTGTGGCCTGAAGGGAAGAACTGCCTTCCTCCCAGAAAAGGAGAAGAACTGTTAATATTTGGCAACAGGAGAGAAACAAAGGGATGTCTCTGAGACACAGTTTTCTGCTGGTGTACAAGGTGAGATATTTCTCTTTGTAATAAGCAGATGCATCATAACATGAGTGACATTGTGCAGTTGCAATCCTGAGGACAAATCAGCTCGGGTAAGTGTGGTTCAGGGTGCAGGTGTGGAAGCCTGAGAAGGCAGGATAGGAAGTCTATTTAGCAAGCCTCCATGGACCCCAGTGCAGCCCTGTGTTAGGCAAGCCTGCTGGAGAGCAGAGGGAAGCGAGGAGCGGGCGCCTGCAGCAGAGCAGCACTGGGTACCCAGGTGAGCTGGGAACTGCCAAGGCAAATTGGAGTAACAGGGCAGCCAAGGGGCTAAAGCCACCAGCAGAGATGGCAAATAATGACCAGCTGTGGACCCATGGAGCTTCAGTAGCTGTGGGGCTTGTTCCTCAGCAGTGTAGGAACACATCCCCCAGCCCAGATGCCGTAACCTACAAGATTGAGGTGTTATCACAGGGTGAGAATAACAGCCACAGTCCCAGCACAAGAGATGAAAGAGGACTACACATTATATGCTTGCACTTCTGGAAAGAAGTGGTTATGTATTAAATACCTCCCTTCTGCCTCACTACTTCTTCCTCCCTGCTTCAGTGAAATATTTTTCTAATATTTAAGTTCATCTGCCATTTGCAAATGGGAATAATTAGTTCATTTAGGTTTATATTTTCAAGTTCCAGGGTATAAATTTAAGCTGGTGTTTATTAGAGACTTCTGAACTTAGAACTCATATATTTTTGCTGTCAGTAAAAACCTGACAGAATGATTACACTTCACCATCTTCATAAACATGGTATTTCCTAAAACATGTTGTAGTTAACTTTTGATACTAAACTCTAATGAATACTCAGAAATGCTTGAGAAATTCCATATGCTGCCATATACTTCCATATACTGCAAGGCATCATTGAATCTTCATATTTGTTCTTAGATTACATGTGCTGATACCTCTCCTCTTACTACAGCTTGAACACATGCTCTAGCTGTTTCTAACACGTACAAGGTCATCAATTGCCTCGCTCTTGTTTACAGCATGCAGAATTATGTTAAATGCCTCTGCCATACTCAAAAGATTGGCTTATCTTTCAGTGGAGATTTTATGTCTAAAATGAGGCACCAGAAGTGATTGGCAATTTGAGATCCATTTGTGTGAGCAGGCTACATTCCTCCCCTCTACTTTCCTCTGGGGTCAGGGATGCAATTGGTAAACGTGCTTATAATGCACCTTCCTCATTCTAAGTGTGGGTGCTTGGCAGGATATTCTTCACAGGGATCTCTGATGGCTTTGAGATGCTTTCTTGCTCTTACTCTGAGATGTTCTGGAGTTATTAATTTTGAGCCATAAGGCTTGGCTCATTAGTTCTGACTATCCTTTAAAGAGCGTAAAGAATCATGAACTCTAGTCTTTTCTGTGTACCCTGGATATTAGCTATTGTTTGTGGGAGAAATAAAACAGATTTAATTTTCATTTTTGCAATCTGAAATAGCTGATAGGACATGGTAGTTACGGTCCTTAAACTATACTAAATTTCACAAAAGAGAAGAAAGAAAACTGCAGTTTAACAGAACTAACTGGTAGTTCAGGTATGATTTTTAAAAGATACTACACCTGCTATTGACATAACTTACCTTTATTTTCCATTTAAATATGCATGATTTGCTGCATTGGTAATGCATGAAAATACACCTTGTTCTTTCTTAGAAAGGTAAAGTTTTTCTTAACATGCCTATCTGTAGTCTCTGCCTACTTTATGTTTGAGCTCAAACATATAAATACCATGTTGTGGTCTTTCAGTGATCATCAAGATATTAATTTGCAAGCTGTGTTTATGTAGGCATCTACCATGTACAAATCTCTCAGTGGAAATGCTTGTCTGTTATTTAGCTCACCATACTTTTCTAGACCACTTTCCAATGCTGAAGTTTCTAAGTAATCAACTGTTACATCCAGTAAAAAAAAATATGTCATTACCATTTAGCACCAACTGCAAGGATTTAATTTTAAACCATATCTCCTTTTCCTGACTGAAGAAATGCCTCTGCAATAATTTTTAACCTTTCATCAGCATAATTGCTAAATAATTAACAACGGTTAAATTATGAGAACCTGGGAGATTTGAAAATTATTACTGAAGTATGCATTTCACCAAAGCAATGACCTATATGCATCTGCATCAAAATAAAAGCAAACTATAATTACTAGCAGCAGCAGCACAAAGTCTTTTTATGTGCTTATTCCTAAGTCAGCTGCCTTTGGTCCTATGTTAGGGCAAAAAGACACATCTCACTACTTGTGTGCTGAGGCTGAGCTCTCCTTCTCCAAGGTTATCTCATAATGCTTTGCAATGCCTTCATTTCCATTAATACAAATTAGTAATTCCACAGAATAAGCCATGGAAAACAATGTAAAGGCTCTACAATACCTTTCTATTTTTATAGCAGATATTATTTCCTTTCTTCTGTTAGCTGAGCTGATTTGCATTTGCATGCTGAGCTTTTCTTCAGTTTCTCCAGTCTTCTCAATGAGCTCCATGTGCTGATTTTGGATCTGCCTTTTATACACTATTTAGGAGCTGACAGTCCTTAGTCTCTCCATCCTGTCCCAGCTCTGTGAGTCATCGGGATTTACTCACTCTCCTTTGTCTCCTAACTTGGGTTAAAAACTGCACAGTCTGCTGGCATCCCACTAATCTGGCTTCCAACAACTTGTGGGCCCTTATGTCCTCTCCTGCCCTTTGTTCCAGGCACTCCCATTCATTCTCCAGTCACCACAATCTTACCATTTCTACTGCAACTCTGTGTAACAAGGGGAGGAACAGGAGGTATGTTCTGGTGGGGGTAGGATCATGAATGTACAGCATATATCTGTCAGAAGCCTGGCGGATCCCTAAATGATTTATCTTTTCAAGTCCTTCTCAAGTTCATCTTTTGGGTAAATGTTTGTCTTCCAAGCAGTTCTTGGCAAAAATTATGGAAGGTTCACATTGACTTTCACTCACCATTTTGAGAATGTGCATATATCTTATATCTAATCACATCTCCCCTGTCCATAATATTATTTTACATTGGTGGTGCTTTTGGCGGTGAATGTGACTCTGCAGCTGTAACTACCCTTTGAATTGCAATTCCCAATTTCAGTTTCATCCAAGCATCTCAATAGCCACTTCTTTCTTTCTGCATTCTTTCATCTACTATAGTGCCATTCATATTCAGTCAATTTCTTTGATTCCTGAGGGAAATACTCATACTTTTGGGGGAAGTAGCGGCAGAGAGCTTATTTTGTTTTTTCTGTTAGAGGTTCCAAGTACACAGTCTGCTGAGCTATCAGTAGTGTCTATACAATTCTAATGAGCCTTCACTCACTTTATGTATGCCTTTGAGCTGTTTAAATCAGAGGCACCTGGATGGAAACAAAGTGAAGTGGGCGCCTGAGCATTTTTACAAATAAAAGTAATGTATCTGGTGCTTCAACTAAATGCCCACCACTTCCTCCCAGAGTATTCAGCACAAGGGTGTTCAGCAGGCTTTGGCTTTGTTGAACACCTGCTCAGAAAGTCTGCTGACTACCAGAGGCCCCAGCAGCACGGCAGCGCTTCATGCTCGCTTTTGAAAATGTTGGTCTAACACCAGCACAGCACTGTGATCCTCTCCGACAAAGTCCTCTAAATGCAAATTTTAATCAATGCCATTTCCTCATAAATCAGTCCCTCTAGCTTTGTAATTATCAGCACCAGCTCTGAATTGTCATTACACTTCTCATATTGATGTCCAGATTGAAACTGATATCTTCCTGTGTTGCACAGGAAAGGATTATCACTTAGCTGCTCTGTCAGGGATCTGAGAATAGGATATGAAGCTGATTAGCACACCTTCCTCTCTCCTGTGCACACATTTCCACCACTGCAGTTTTCCTGCTATAAAGCTATTTATTTTTTATTCCTCATTTGAAACAACCCAGATAAACAAAATCTTCATTATGCTTGTGGAGTACTCTCATTTATAGCTATTTTTAAGAAATGCTAGAATGAGAGTTGAACCAACATGAGCCTTATTTTATTGTGCAGTTCACAAACAATGTGGCCATAATTGCTGTTTCTCTTTCCTCCTATGCTAACATTTTTGCAGCCTCCTACTTTTACTGAGCAACTGAAAACCTCTTAATCAACAAAAAGAAAGTGATTTTTTGCTGGAATGACATACAGATGCCTAAGCTTTCAAAGCCACTATGAAATAATTCCCCTCTCAAGCAAAAAATATGTGAAATTTGTTGGCAAGAAAATGCATGTACTGTTTCATGTATAGCTAGAATTTTAAAATAGTATGATTTTTATATTAGAATTATTTGGAAGATAATTGTGTGCATCCTGTTTTCATTACCAATAAACAGAGATGCTTTATTGACTTAATTATGTCAAAATAAAATACTTCTATTAGTTTGTTTAGTTTCCTTATGATTGGATGTAACTTGGTTATAAGTATTATATATATATATATTATTGGTGGTGTTGTTAATATAGTAATGAAAATGAGAATATGATCTTATTAAAAAGTATAATCCTTTTACTGCAACAAATGGTAAATATTCTGCATATTTTATAAAATTTATTTCCAATTCTTTTAATGGAGAGTCTTAAATAGATTTTTGTGAAGTGGTGAGAAAAATCTATCTTTTTGCATTTCAACTTGAAATTAAAAATGGAGATAATATTTTTAAAAGATTGTATAGTGATTCAGCACTCAGGATACTGTAGTTTATTAACAATTTTGGGAACCATGTCAGTTTTGCAGGGAAGCCTAAAAATGTGATTGAAAAATGCAATGGTGGCCACTGATAAAAGTAAAGATACTAGTTAATATGCAGAATAGAAAAACTTTACATTTACTCAAGGGGGGAAATTTTAAGGCATAATCTGGATAAAACCTAAATGCAATGTTTTATTTACCAAGTACGAGACAAAAAATACTTAGGGTTTTATTTGTTTTCTGTTTTGCTTTGCTGCACATTAACTGCTGCAAATATTCCAAACTCCATATTCATGTTCTGCCCCATGAGAAGAAGAGAAATGCCATGCATTTTCAGTTGTCATCTGAGAGGGATCCTACACACTGGCTCTGGGAAGGAAACTGCCTTTGGTTAGAGCAACTTGGGTCTGGACTCAAATGGACACTTCACAGAACAGAGGTATCCAAAGACAGGTTTGTTGGTTTGACTCATCTTTCATTCAGCTCATTGTGCTGTTCTAAAAGACTGCTGGTAAATGGAAATCTGCTTTTAAGTCTTTTATAGTATTTGCATACTTACATGGTTTATAGGTGATCTAAAGTTCAAAACTGCCAGTGGAGCTACAGAAATATTTGAGATGAACAGGGCTCCTTGTCACTGGAGGCAACCTATACAAGATTTGCACTCTGGTGCAAAACAGTATGTCTATTTCTGCAGATATTTTACTGAAACAAGCAACTTCATATACATGAGTAGTCAACTTTGAACAAGAGCACTAATTGTACTGATGAGGCTTAGCAGGACTGAAACAAGAATTAGGAAAATACTTTTCTTCCTGTTCTATCAAAAATGGTTTAATTTCTTACAATGGGTTGAAAATTAAAAAGAATGATGGAAGGAGTTGCACATAACTTCTAGGGTAATATTTGTGCAACTGAAAATTCTGGTTGATGTCAAAACATTTCTGTGTTACTATCACAGGATAGGTGTGACCTGCCGCATTCTGGTAGAGGTTGACATGTTCAAAAACTGGAATATTGAAGGACTCCTGAACTTTGCTGTCTCATCAGGGTGAAGCCATTTGAAGAATGTCACAGAAGCAGCTTAGAAAACCTTGGCTAATCAAATTTGTCAGACAATAGGAAAATATTTGAAGAGAAGGATTGATACCAGGAAAGGCACGATGGACCGAGTACTGTGAGGGAAGGGCATGTGAGACTTAACAGGAAGGATTTTCTTTTTAACTCAGGCTAGAGTTTGATGAATATTTCCTTTGATGGAAGTGCTGGATAAATCAGCTTTGTAGGGGGAGAAAGAAGCTGGTTTTGATCTTAGTTATTTCTCCAGCCTGGCTCACTGTGTGACAGCACAAATTAAAATGCACAACAAAAGGCAGTGGCAAGAAGGGCAGGTGACAGTGAAGTTAGGGCTTATCAAAGCCTGCCTGAGATGGCCCCCATGGAGAAGAGGCTGTTTGGAGACATGTACTGACAGAGGCATGGGAAGGCAGAACGGGTGCATTGAGAGCCGTCTGAGCTAAACCCAGAGCCTGCCTGGTAGGAGGGAAAGGCAGGGAGGAAACCTGAACAGAGAAATGCATAAAGAAGTTTCTACTGTGAGCAGAAGGCAAAGCTGAACAGGCTGCTTGCTTCCCTCATGGCACAACACTGAAGTGTAGCCTCCAGCACTAAGCAGGCCAGCAAGTCTGAGCTCAGAAAAGGACTTCACTTCAGCTAGAGAGGGTGCTGAGGAAGTTTTGTAGAAGAATGGGCACTACCACTGGTGACAACAACCAGCAGGGCTAAGAACCTCCTTCTGTGAGGCTTGTAGGTGGCCAGACAATGAAAACATCTGGGGCTTGGTTATCCTAAAGAAGGTTTAAAAACCTACTGGTTATGACTGCATATGCTTAGCATGCTCATGAATTTTAGCAGGACAGTTTGCTGCTATGTCAGGATAAAGAAAACTGAGAGTTTAATTCAGAGTATGTTGCATTTTCAATCTGCTCACTGGTACATGGGAAGTATATGAGGGATTTTAACTATCTTTTCTTTAGAAAGGATCATTTGCTGATATAAAATTTTCTATGAGCCTCTAAGGAAGGGAATTTTTAAATCTTTTTTACATATAGAAATGCAAATTTCCACATTTTGCAAAATTTTATGTAGAGTAACTTAGTATATGATAATATTCTCTAACAATATTTGTTTATATCAAAGATTTTCAGAATTACCTTATTAAGTAAAAGTTGCTGCATGATTTTGCTAATCTCTGCCCTATTTTCCTCTCTCTCAGTATGAGCTGTTCTGAAATTATGTTCATGTACTAGAAGACAAAGTGCCAAGTACCTAATTTAGTACTCAGCAGTTACATCCAAATTTCAGTTATTGTATAACACCAAATACTCTAAAGATGACAAGCTCAAGAAATACTTGCCTCAGACTGGAAAATTATCAGCACTTTGGATTAGACAGTATTATTCAAATTACATTTAAATTGCACTTTATTCTCTAGGTGGCCTGAGTGACTTTAACAACCTGTTTGTAATGTGTGTGACCTCTGTGACTAAGAGAACTATTGCAGCCTGATTGCCCACAATTGTACAGAAAAAAAAAAAATAGGAAGAGTTTTACAAACTGCTTGTGAACTAAGCAAAAAACAAGAAAACAAGGATCAATCAATGGAATTTTAAAACACTTATGTGGATTAGAAACATGTACTGTGATTAGGCGTCCAGGGCTTTTGGATGTGTTTGAAAATCCTTGCCATTCTGACAAAGATTTCAGAAATAATTTATCTTAAGGATAAACATACTTCATTAAATTTGAAATTACCCTTTCAAAATGCATTAAAGCTTGTACACAAAAGTTTCGACAAAGCAGTGAGAAATATACTCCACTCATTCCAAGATGCTTTATTTTTTAGTTATAGCTACAGGTATAATTACTTTATTTGGAAAAATAGTTGGATTTTTAGTCATGATATTCTGTCTTGAAGAGAATTTCTGACTCTGGGTGAACATTGAATATTAAGTCATTGAACATGAATCTCTATAAAATAGAGATTTTATCTTTTTGACTCAAAGGGTTACAATTTAAAGCTTCTACATAAACATAATAAACTATGAAGTCAGGTAGCTCTAAGGACATTTATGTAGACACAGAGAAGAATTTTAACCAGCTCAGCCACTCACTCCTAAAAATTACTTTTCTCTGAAAGCGAAGAGTTCTGCCTCTTATTGCCTCTAAAAATAGCTCATATTACTTATCCTCTTTCAATTCACTTTTGCTAACAATGACTGTGATTAGTGTATAACCTAACCTTGAAGCATGCTGTTGTTTGTAATTTAAGAGATTCGAGCCATATGAAGAGGAGCCTATGCAGAACTTTTACTTATTTGTGTAAATTAATAGGTTTTGTCAACGTAGAAAGATGATTTATTTAGAGAAAAGCCTATTACTGGGAAACCCCTTTCAGTTTATCCTCTTTCCAAACACCCCATTATGGCCCTCCAAAGAAACTTAGAGAAGAGTTTTTTTCTCAAGAAGGTGCTTGGTAACATCACCATGTCTGAACTGTGCTAAAATGTAGAATCACACAATAATGCATGCAAAAAATGTAAAGCTGTCTTTGTCTTCCCCTTTTCTAAGACCACACAAAGTAACAGTTACAGTACAGAACACCCAATTCTCAATCCCTGACCAACATTGCCATCTAACCTCTTTTATGCTGTGAACATTTTGCTAATAGTTAATTTTGAAACTGAAAATGAACTCTAAATCTAATGTAAGCAAAAATGGTGGTGGTACTGAGTGTGGCTGCCTCTGCAGTGCTAATATACTCCATGGCTGAAGAGCAAGGCAGTTGCAGGGAGATGGTAATCAAGTCTCATTAGAAAAATCCCTGTTCTTTCCTTTTTTAGGGTGCAAGCAGAAGAAAGCATCACGGAGCTGCAAATATGGTTCCAGCAGAACATTAGGTGCTTTGTACAGGAGTCATTCAAAATGTCATTGATTATCAGCTCTCTCTCTCTGTGTTACTTCCACAGTCATGTCTTCTCAGAGCTGCTATGGCTCCTGTGATAACTAGTATGGTAAGTACAGTTCCTCTGCTTCAGCAAACACCAGCAGTAACCCCTGATCAGACTGAGCCATTGGGAGACAGAGCATGCTGCAGACATCCCACCAAACCTGCTCAGTGGGATGGCACAAGCACCTAACAGAATAAGAAAGTTGGTCCTCGTGTCCTTCCCCTGTGGCCACAAACATGACCTGAGACGTGCCCCTCTCCATTCTGCTGCTGTGTACCTTCTGAGTGAAGCTATAGGATCAAGATCCCTGCCCTTGTATCCCAGGTTGTTTGTGGCCACAGGGGAAGGACATGAGAAGCAACTTTCTTGTTATGTTAGGTGCTGTGCAGAAAGGAAGGCATTCCCCCTTGTATCAAAAATGCTCAAGGTCTACTGCCAGCCATAAATCATTTTTCCTTCACAAGATTAAATAAATTTGTAAAGAAACTACATTCATATTTAAGAAATCTGAGCAGCAAAATACTAAGCACAGATAGCTTTCCTTCCTTTTAAATATTTCTCAGGAAATGCAGCCTTTATGCTTCTATTTTATTTTATACAAGAAAGACCAAGTTATGAAGACTATTTCACAGAAAATAAAAAATAATTAAAGAAAGTAACAAAAGTCACTGCCGAGTTTGCTGCAGGAAGCACAATCCAACAGCCTCTAGTACTTGGAAGGACACGATAGGGGTACTTTATTGTTTGTACTTGGGCATTAAGAAGCACATGAAAAAACAAAACACTCCAGATTCTTCAGAATCTTGCAAAGTTTCATCCTGCTGTATCTCATTATAAAATGGTCTATGGTTTTTTACATAGAATTGAACAGAAGAACTTTAAAATTATGATGAAATTTTTAAAATATTGTTTTACACGCCCTCTGAAAAGTACAATAAAACATAGATCCTTCAAAACCTGCTAGGTGCTGTCTACACAGAGTGCCAGGCTTTCTGCCTGTGCTAGTCAGTAAACAAAATCTCATGGGTTTGGGCTATTTGGGATTAGAGTTTCAAATTCTATTAAGAGCACAATTTAAGGCATTGTTGTAATTGTTTCAGAAGAAACAATCACTCCTCAGTTCAGGATTAAAACCTAGTATTTGTGTTTAAAGGGTCATTTAAAATCTGAATGCTAATAGGTGAATGTGGCTTACCTTCAGGAGCCAGTGAATGGTAGCTCATGTACTGAATTCTGCAGATCTTTTGTTTGTTTCTGTGATGTTTTGAATGTGCACTGAATGCTTGAATTTTTCTGTCACTTGCACTTCCCAAACCTCCTATCTATCCTTATAGAAGGGGCTTTTTTCACTGATTTTCCAACATGAATCTAGCTGTATGACAAATGCATAAGGTATTAAAGTAGTAGGTGCCTCTGCTTCTTACCTGTGAGTATGATGATACCATCTTTTCATGATCAGAAAGCTCCATGTGGAAAATATTCCACAGCTTTTATTTATAATTCATTGCTGCCAGCCTACACTTATCCCACTGCATATAGTTATTTGCTTATTTTTAGTATATACCTTTTATCAACTGGACTATTCTGTAAGTTGCATTTCTTCCCAATACCCACTAGATACCATTTACTTAACTGTTCACATTCATTTTTGTGCTACAAGTGAAATCAATTGCCTATCTATTGCAGGGAGATGTAGAAGCAAACAACAAGCAAGGCAGCAAGGTAAATCATTCCAGGTGGAGGATTTCCAGCCCACCAGGTGCAAGGCTGTGCCTAGCAGCACCTCCCTTGCCCAGGGGCAAGTGGAGCAAGAGGGAAGGCGTATTACAGACCTGAGGGGAGCTGCACAGGATGGTCAGTGTCTCATCTGAGTGACCAGTGCCACCATGAGTTGGTGTCCAGTAGAAGTGTATGGGGGTTTTGTTTGTTTTTCTTTGAAGGCTGATTTTTCTAGAAGAGCAAGGGCTGAAGCTGGAAGCAGTAACTCTGTTGTGAGAGCACTGCTCTGCCTTGTAACAAAGGCTCTGTTGTGCTGGCACACAGCACAGTGCCCAAAGCTCAGGATGTTTTCAGCCTATTTGCTTTCATTTGTATTTGAGTTAATCTGGCACAGCTGCTGGAGAATAACACCATATATTAAGGGTCATTTTAATCAAATGGATCCTTGATACTCTGATTTCTTCCTACTGGCAGTTTGCATGGAAAAGGCAATTAACTACAACTCTAAACTGATGGCATGACCTTAAAAATATTAATTATGTCAGAGTCTGTCCTGGTCACTCATTCAAAAAATGGAGCATGGAAAACAAAAGTCAGAAAACCTGTTGCAGTATTTTTATATTTAAACTAGCATATCTCCAACCAGAGTACAAATGAGTGACTTTTGGGTAATTCTCTCTTATGGAAGGCACTGCAAGAATTCTGTCCCTCCTCTGCAGGAGAAGCCTTGTTCTGTCTTTGAGAAAAGACTCTAGTTGGGACCAGAAAAATTGAGAAACAGGGTCTATATCCTTTTGGACTGAATTCCTTTCCCTCTCTCTCCCACTCCTCTCCTCTCCCAAAAGTAGCCACAAGAAAATTTATCAGGATTAATGAGTTTATGTGTACTGAAAATTAGAGATCTACAAGGCAAAGCAAAACCACTCAATTTATAGTATAGGCTATGTGATAGGAATGGTTCACAGAGTGTAATAAGTGCACTATGGAGGATCTTAGACATGTGAAATCAGAAAGCAAAATTAATGTATGACAATCAGCTGTAGTTTTTCCTTTGTTTATTTTTGTCTTGCTCCTTTTAAAGATATATGTGCCAGAGAGTCCCACTGAGCTTTCACGTGTCAGGCATCAGATGACTTACCTGGTGTTCTGAATTACTATTTGTCCTTCAGTCAGAGCTTACAAAGATCCAGCCTGAGAGATCTCAAGTCAATATTGATGAATAGTGAAAGTTTCTATTATCTTAACTTTTTCCCACAAGTGTGCAATAAGCATAAATGTAGAAGAGCGATGTAGAAGTTCTATCTGGCACATTTTTAAATCATTAGTGAACACACCTAAAGAGGTTCTGTACAGCAATTTACTTTTGTTGGGAAGCTGATGAAGATAACTTATCTCTGTTTGTCTCTACAAAGAAGTAATTAAAATGTGAAGGAAGTAATTTTGCCCTTTCTTTTTCTTTGCTGCTGCTGTTTTAAGTATTTTTCCGGGAAAGAAAGGTCCAAGAGAGAAGGTGTGTTCTCGAGGCTGGCAGGCCTTGGCTGATAGGCCTCATCTGAAAATCTGTATGACAGTATCTTTTGCTCGTGCATGTGCAGTGGGTGGTGTTGCTGAGAGAGGGACATATCCTGAGTTTGCAGAGGCCAGGGATGAGCTCAGTGCCACAGGTGTGTCCCAAAGGTGGTGGTGGCTGCAGCAGATGTTGACTGGACACCAACCAGGAAAAGTGGTGAACAGAGGCGGCTCTGCAAACTCTTGTCTTGAGGGAAGAAACGAAGCAGTTGCAGCCTCTGTGATACAGTTTTCATACTCAGAATGAGATTCAATAAATTATATTCAACTGCTCTGGAAAAACCAGGAGCAAAATAAGATAGAGTTTGCAGAAGCCAATTTTTTAAAGAGCCATTAGGTCACCTAATGATGTATTCAGCAAGGAGATTTAAGACTCCAATATGTCCTAGAGTGGTTAGGCTGAATGTAAGGCAAGTGTCCCAGGCAGCTTTCTTCACAGCATTTCTTTCTGCATTTTTGCTTCTATTATTTTAATCTTGGCCTGACAAGAGTTTTAGGGCATTTGTCCAGGAGCTAAGATAGACGATGGGCTTTTATCTGCCATCAGAGGTGAAACAAAATAGACGTCAGTGCTGAATTGGACTAAATGATCCTCATGGGTCCCTTCCAACTCAGGGTATTCTATGATATATTTAGGATATTCTGCGATACCGTGAGTGCCGAATCGTCGTTGGCGAACGGCCCCGGGGGCAGCCGACACCTGCCCGAGGCACTGGCAGCGTTCACGGGGGAGCCGCTGGCCGCGCATCCAGCACGCACAGCGCACCTCCAAAGAGCGGAGCACAGAGCTGTTATCTCAGCGCGGCTGCCAGCGCTGTCAACTCCGCAGCCGGACACTGCCGCTGGTCCCACGCTGAGTGTTTACCACGACCGTCCGTAGCTGCGGCGGGCGGGGCCGGGCCCCGGGCGCAGCGCTCGGCACGGCCGCATTGTCTCCCGGCGGGGCGGGGCGGAGCGGGGCGGGCGGCTCCGCGAGGGGCGGGCGGGCGGTACCGCGGCTCCGCGCCCGCGGCGGGGGCGGCGCTGAGCGAGGGCAGCGGAGCGGGGGCGGGCCCGCCAGCGCCCGGCGCTCTCCGTCTCCTTGCCGACGGAGGAGGGCTCGGAGCCGCCCCCGTCCCCAGGGGCTGCCGCTGGGCGAGCGAGGCGGTGCGCGGCGGCCGAGGTTAGCCGCCGCAGCCCGGCCGGAGCGGGCGGGTCCAGGCTCTGCCCCGCGTCCTCCCGGCCCGGGCACCCGCAGAGCCGCATCGGGTGAGTACCCGCGCTCCGGAGCGGCTCTGCCCTGGCCCCAGCCCCGCTGAGGGCGGCGCAGGCCCTGCGGCCTGGCCGCGCTTTGTTCCCGGGCGGCAGCGGCGCTGCCGGCGCCGCGGGGCGCTCCGCTCCGCTCCGCTCCGCCGTGCGGCGGCGGCTCCGGCTCTCCCCGGGGCGGCGGTGGCGGAGCCGTGCCGCGGAGCAGCCCCGGCTGCGAGCTCGCCCCGCTCGCTGCCCCGCGGCGGGTGCCGCTGGCCTGCCGGGGGCACGGCGGGTCGGTGCGGCCCGGGGGAACCCGCGCAACAGGTTCGGGCATTGTTGGTGCGGCGGCGGCGGCGGCGGGGGGGCTCCCGAGCGGCCGCCGGCGGCGGAGCTTTTGCCTTTGTGCGGGCGCGGGAGTCGCGGCAGGCCCGGCGGGGCAGCAGGGGGCTCGGCAGGGAGGCCGCCGGAGGCGGGCGGGGCGGCAGTCGGCTCCCGGCCGGGATTGTGGCCGTGCGGGGCCGCCGGTCCGTGCGGGGGCTGCGGACGAGTCACGGCCGTGTCACTGCCGTGTCACTGCCGCGGCGTCGGCCGCTCCTGGGATTCTGGAAGCGCTGCCTGGTCGGGAAGCTGATTCACTGCTGAAGACGTGGTTGCTCATAGCTGTGGTTACCCTTCCTTTGATTTTTGACAGGTCTATTGTCCAGCAGTTTTGTCTTCTCCCCCATAATTGTAGTGTCCCTTGCTACCCCCGACAGAGCTTTCTAGCCGGGCAATTGTACGAAGGCAATGCACTAAAGCAACTGTTTTTGTTGAAGAATTTAAACGAGTCTGTGGAAGCACGAGTGGAAACAATTAGGGAAGAGTGGTTCTTTATTTTTTTGACTTTTTGTAAGTTTTATAGTGAGCTAAATTGATGAGGTTTATGTGGATATGTATTAATAGATGCTTTTGTCTGTTACTCTCTCATCTTTCTGCATCCCAAAGGAAATATTGGTCCTCTCCATTTTTAGTATTGCAGTGTCTGCAGTGTCCTCACAATTGGATCTTGACTTTGTTCATGTATTAAAATTCACTGTGATGAGGCAGTACTGGGTTTCCCCCCCTTTTCTCCCTTCTGTGACATTGCCTGCTAGGATTAAGTGTATAGTAAATAATGAATACTGTTACTACATTATAGAATTACTGGTAGTTATTAATTACTTTGCTAATAAGGGTTCTCCTTTTTTTGAATGTGAGCATTTATAGTCCTAATGCCATTGTCTGTACCAAGCAGAAACTGAAGAGAGAAAAGGGGGAAAGTGGACTACAGAATAGAACTGAAGCTTGCTCAGGGAGGCCATGGCTTGCTGTGTTGCTGGTCATGCCTAGCTCTTTCGGGAAAAAAGCAACGAGGCAGAGCACTGGAGCAGGCTGCTCAGGGAGATTGTGGAGTCTTCCTCTCTGGAGGCATCAAAGCCCCTGCCTAGGCTGGGTCACCCCCAGCAGTTACACAGGAATGTGTCCAAATGGGGTTCCAATAGAACCATTCAAACAGATGATCTCCAGAGGTCCCTTCCAATCTTAATGATCCTGTGATTCTGTGAAAATCTTCCACCAAAACTAAGAGTAATTACAGTGTAGTTTTAGGGGCAGATTTTCGGATTTTCCACAATTCTTTGTCATTGATTGCTGCTTGAGGAGTGCTGTAAAATAATCTCAGCTGACTCTTTCCTGGAGTACTTTGCTAATAGATGGTATTTTGTTTGAAGTTTATTGATCAGTAACACCAGTTTTCCTAGAAGAACTATTTACAATAATGAAATAGATGTGTTTTTAAATTGTAGGCTGTAATTCTAAATTTACTATGGATTCTTACTTCTCAGTAAAGCTTATGTAAACAGGGGAAATTCACATAATTTTGTCATTTTCTGTCAACAAAATAAAGGAGTCAGGTGAATTTCAGTTCAGTTTCAGTTGGTTGTTGCTTGAGAGTGGTAGTAGGAAGAGAAACCAGAGGAATTTCTGTAAGAACTTTAATACAGTGCTGCTTTACTGTTAACAATCTTTGGGAATAGATTATAAAGAGGAACACCTTTATTCCCTAGTGGTGATGGGTGGGGAAATACAGAACACCTTCAATAGACAGCTTCTGATAAAGTAGGCAGAGCCTACCCTGGAAGTGATGTTGCAGCATTTCCAGCGTGTCTGTACTTAAGCTGTCTCAAGGACTTGCTGTTTGCAGTTTTGTTCCCAATCTGTAGGTGTGTTTTCTTGCCTTCTCTCCCATCTTTTTGAGGCTGACTAGAAAACTTCCATTAATACAAGGGTGTTTTTAATATAAAATTTGCTGTTGGTTAGATTACTGTAATAACTGATCTGTCAGATTTACTGTAAAACCAGTGAAGTGTGTTTGTCATCTTGACTTTGCTTTTTACACAGTATACACAAATTTGAACTTTTAGGGTTTTGCTGTTGGGTTTAATTTCATGGGTGGAATTTGATAAACTACAAGGTTTCATTCGAGTCTTACAACACTTGCTGAGGTTTAACATTTGATGCTTATATGTTAATTCCATATCTTCTAATACAAAGAGGAACTATTTCTATTTTCTTACTCAAGTCATACTTTGCCTTTTAAAATTTTATAGCAGTGAGTACCTTTGTAGGAATACCTTCTTCCTCTCCACAAAAAAAATCTACTAACACTGTTGTATTTTCAATTTAGCCTAAAACTTTGTGTAGGTTACCTCTGATTGAAAGCATACTGCAGGGATTCTGGTTCTTGTTACTTTCCCACTGCTTCCGGTGCTGCCTCAGGAGCATTGCCTGCTAACTATAAACAATGTTGATGTCTACCATATGTTTTGGTAGAAAGTGCAGGATTCCTGCTGTCCCACTAAACTCAAATGCCTAGCTTACTAGTGTTTGTGAATATAAAACAGAAATGTTGACTCCCCTATCATGTAGCGCTGTAAGAAACTCTTGTTTTCCACCTCCAAGGAAATAAAGTTTTAGATTGAGTAGCAAAAGCAAAAAATATGGTCAAATACTTTTTCATTTAAATTTACAGAACCCAGGATCTGGAGCCCAAACTTGTAACCATAGCAGACAGTTTTGCATTCCAGTACCAATGGTAAGTAAGATAGGTCTCTTCCAAAATTAAATCTGTATAATTTTCTTGTATTATATTTGCTTCTTATGAAGCTTTGAAACTGCTGAATATACTGCCTGGAACATGTTTGCAGTTGCTTTTGTGGAAACTTACTTAGGCTTTAGCTCATGCTTTCTTTAACTTACCTGCTTTACTTTGTTTTCATTTTGTGACTTCTAAAAAGTCTTTAAAAGACACTATAACATAAATTAAAAGTATATTAAATGACCTTGTTTAGCTGTGCAGCACACAGAGCAGCTTGTGTTCCTGTGCCTCACGTAGTGGTAGTGTCTCACAAGGAGAGGAGTGGCTGCAGATGTGTAAGAGAGTGTTTAAGCATAAGACTGGAGAAAAGTGAACTCTACTTTTAAGAGGGCTCTGTGGTAGTGGGTGAGAGTAAGGAAAGAAATTTTAATAGCATCGAGGTAATTGTTGCTGCTCTGATGGTGTTGATAAGCTTGTGCTGGAAGATGAATGAAAGAGTTGGGAACCTTGATTGAGCAAGTAGAAAAATGTGTTGGCAAAGCTTTTTGCTCGTCAGACTAAATAAGAGTGAGAGATTTTTGAAGTGAGGATAACCTTACAGCAGATGCTAAACTCAACAAGGAAGCAAGTGAAAATCAATCTGGAGTGTTGTTTTCCTGTTTCCAGGTGAGAAGATGAACTGCTGCATTTTGGACAAGCTGAAGTTTGGAATGCTGGGACATAAAGAACCCATTAAGAAGGAAATTACAGTAGTTAAGAGGAGATGAAGGTATGACTTAGGGCTTTGCAGAAGCAGTAATTCAGGGGAGATAGATGTAGTAGGTACCTAAGAATTCAGGGCCAAGATCACTTCCTATTATGTTAGCAGAGTTGTATTTGAGATGTGTTCTTAGTGAGGTATCCTGAAGGATAAGTGTTGACCAGACCAAGTAAGGCCAAAGCAAAAATGTGTTCCAATAATAAAATAAATGGGTTTGATGTTAGCTTGATGTTTTGGTCACTAAATGATATCTATGGCTGAACTTGAGACCTCAGTGCAGGTTGTCTGTTTTCTTCCTGTTGGTGTTCTGTTTGCTAATTCTTTCATTTTACATTCTCACTTGCAATAGTATCATTGGAAAATGTATGAGTATTGCATCTATGCAGATGTTCCAGGCAGCAGCTGAGAGAGCTTGATCTTATTTTCTCTGAAGCATGTGACCTTTTATGTATTAGTTTATTGATTTATTTATTGGTAGTGGAAGGCTACATGTTTTATTTTGAGGGGCTAGGAGAGAGGGAGAGGTGTTGTGATTATTGCAGGTGGTTGCTGTGGCTGATTTAATTTGTGATTTGCAGTTGAAACGTTCAGAATTTTTAATCTGAGTGCAGAATTTTTGATCTGAATACAAAAACTGAAGGCATCCATGAAAGTTAAGGATTTTTTCTCCTGTACCCACTAATTTAAGGTCATCTTAGGTAATTATTTTTTTCTTTGTAGAGCAGTGAATTAATGGATTTCTGAAATACGTGAATAAGGTATTTATTTACCAGTCTCTTGTACTTATTCAGTCTCTTGTACTTTCATGTTTGGTTAACATTAGCAAAATTTTCAAGTTATTTATTTCTTATTGAAGGGATTTTATTATTACCCTTATAATGGGTACTTTGTATATTGTGCAGTAAGGACACAACAGTAATTTTTAATTTTTTTTTTTTGGGGCAGACGAAATTGTTCAGGGTGTTTCAAGGTCTGCACAAAATCATACTCTTGAGCTGGTAATTTTTTGGTCAGGTGGCAAACCCAGAGTATTAGAGATTTGTAAACAGACTTTGTATTAGCCCCGTCTTCATTATCATCTTGTTGTGGTCGGTTTCCTCCACTCCAAAAGAATGACTGCTTTTGTGTCTGCTGTACGAGATGGCTTTTGGTGTAGAGGAACATTTCTTTTTGCTTCCACTCCATGGAGTGTCACTATGCTGAGCTGGGAATTGAATCCTGAAGCCCTGAGCCACATGCACTTGTAACCAATGCCAAATATGTGTATTGTTATGAAGTGGTAGATTGTTTTCTTATATAAGTGTTGCAAAAAGAACAAGAAGTTCTAATCTTGCACCCCAGAGGAAAGTGTTTTTCATTTGTTCTAGACTGCCAGCAGTTGCACTCATCAGTACAGCTGTTTGTCTTTTGACTTGGCTGCCCATGGCTTGCATTGTCCAGCTTCATTCCACCCACTGTCCTAATTCGTTTTATGAAGTACTGAAGGCATAGAAGCTTCCTGATCTTTCATCACAAACTGGTTTTGGACAGTTCCTTAAAGAGCTGGTGATAAGGTATTTATTTTTCCAAGCACTTCTGACTTGTATGTTGTTTTGTTTTTGTTTGTTGTGGGTTTTTCTGTTTGTTTGTTTTTAAGAAGAGGGAGCTAGGAGAGGACTATGTAATTTTATTTTACTATCTGTCGGTTATTTTTCTTCCCCCTAATCTCATGAAGTATTTCTATGGTAGAAGTTGCAATCCATGTTATTCTGTACTATTCCCATGAGACTTCTGACTAAGGGAAATTTTAAGACCTAAAAATTAAAATTTTCTTTTAATGAGTTTTAGCGCAGTGTGATAAGGAGGAGAAAATGTCTTGGCTATGCTTTGAACATAGCATTTCAATTGGCATATTGCTATGAAGGTGGTGGAAGAAGCAGCTTCTCAACTTGCATCATCTTCTGTCTTCTGTGGTTACTTGATAGTGTTAAGAGAGATGGGACTGTACCAGATGGTTGCAATTTCTGCTGGTTTGGCTGCTTGTTGTAAGGGAAGGAGGGTATGGGGTAGATTGGTCTTCTGGTGCTGGTGGGCAAGCTGTAGGGTTCTACAGGAAGGTAAATGGTGTCTCTCATTGTATGTGAGAGAATGGCAAAATGTGACCGGAATGTTGCACTAAAGGGAATATGGAGATGCATCCAAAACCTGTGGCTTATTTTCTCTACTGTTCTAGATCTGAGGTCTGACAACTGCTATAACTTAGCATAGAGCGTGTGTGTGCCTTGGGCTGAGGCTGGACAGGGTAGAAAACTCTAGCTAACTGTCACCTTGGATGTCTCGTGTTGCAGCATCATTATGAATGTCTGCATGTGCTCCTTTGGGTTGGGCAAGTTCACTCTCTGAACGTGGCCAGTGAGTCCAAGGAGTGTTGTTCTTCGGGAGTGTGCTCGTTGCTGCACAGGGCCCTGTGGCTGGCCCTGTTCTCTGGAAAGACTGAGCTGTTGGTATTGTCTCACAGCTGCACACGCAGGTGTTATTGTGCATCCTGAGTTGCATTGTTCCTGTGCTTGGTACTCTTCCTTTTTTCCCCTCTGGCACTTGCTTGAAGTCTGAGGAAAAGCTCTGCTTTTGTGTGAAATGAATAGCTGGCTGTGATCAAAGTTAGAACTCAGACACACAATGACTTTTTCTTCTCAGATGGCGTAACCTCTCACTCACCTGTTCTCCATTTGCTGGTTTGCTATTCATTATATTGCTCATCGCTTCCTTTTGTTGCTTGTCTTTTTATTTCACTTTTCACAGAATGCTGAGGGATTGAAAAGGGTGGGAAATGAATATGGAAGATGGGTTAAATATAGGAAGTAGTTAACAGACAGTTCTTACAAATTCTATCATTAACTTTAGTTAGAAGACATGATTTGAACCTTCAGGTGAAAATGGAGTGGAATTGGAATTTTTCCAAGCTTAAGTTTGTTGTGGCTGTGACGATGTGCTTTGGATCATGGTCAAGCATGCTGTTTACCTCAGCTTTAACCCAAGCCATAGCACATTTTCAGTGTGTTCTTTGAGCTGCCATGGCAAGTTGCTGAGTTGGAGTACTAACAGTGCATGTGTAATGGAAATGGCATTGAGTGGTTGCATCTTCCTTTAGAGTCAAAGCAGCTTACATACTTGTGAAATTAGTCTGTGTTTTTTATTTTCTGACTTCTTTATTGTGAATTAGCAGGTTAAAGAAGATTAGGAATGTTTTTGTTGTGTACAACTTCAGACATAGTATAAAACTTCTGTGGGTTTTTCTGGATAGTTTTTACTGATAGGAAAAAAATTAAAAATACAGAAGTGGTTGAAAAAGCAAAAAACTTGATATTCCTTATATATCTGAAGTTACCTTTTCTCCTGAGGGCTTTAATGTTAAATATTTATTAGTGCTGCTCATATCTTAAAGAGTAAAAATCAAACACTGTATTTGCATATGTGAGCTGATGTTCCTCCATCAGATTTTATTGTTATTTTGAAACTGTCCAGCTGAGTAGCTGAGTTCCAGGTGCTTTTTAATTGAAGAAAGCATTAACTAATAAATATTTACAGCCTTTTTTTATTTTTGGGGCAGGTTTATGCTTCTTAAATTACCCTGGGGCATCAGCCCTGGAGACACCTTCGTTTGTGTTCTCTCTTTGTACAAGTTTGCTGTGGGAGAGATGACATCCTTTAATGTAGCTTTAAAGGAAGGTGAAATAATAATCTGCATAGATAATTGTGATACTCAGCTTTCTCCCTGTCTTTTACACGTGGATTTTATTTCTGTGTGGAATAGATGAACTAGTTTTAAGCTGATTCAGGGCAAAAGAGGATAATGCTTTGTAGGCTGAAGTTAGTGTCTCAAAAAGCCTGCGTGCTGGCTTTGGAGAATGAAGACATTCATTTTGAAGGTCTGCAATTCAAAAGTTGATCTAAAAAGAAAAAATGTTTTCATTCTGCGTGATTTGAGGCTTTTTTTCCTTTGGTACTTCAGAATGTCTATTCTTATGTGTGCTATTGTTTGGACTTGCAAGCTGCTACAGTTTTGAACCTAGCTGCCCATCTGCTCCTTGGTTATTTATAGGCAGATTTGTGGAGCTCCTTCTAATCCCTCAAGTCTTCAAAAACATTAATGAATTAAACATCACAATACTCTTGTAAAAAGAGAATTAAATGGAGAAACTGAATGGAGACTAAAAGAGGATAAATGACTTGCTGAAAGCCATATGTATATTTCATAGCAGAACAGGGAACAGAAACCAGATTCTTTTTACAGAGCAGCTACATGCTCTTGTGAGGTACATGAGGTACATGCTACAGGAATGAAGAAAGAAGTTGTTCTTTGAATCTTGCAACAGATGCTCATGAGTAGACTAAGCCATTTCAAGACCTTGCACCATGTATTGAGAGTATTAAAGGTTTCAGGTCTAACAGACATTAATAAACATATTAATATTAATTCTCATTAAGCCTGAATTTGTTTAGATTGTTAATGTTTTGGAGCAGTGGTTTCTACTGGGTTGCTTAGAAAGAAAACACCTGTTACTTGCAGGAGAGCTTCTCTCTGCCATCTTACTTCTATTTGTCCAGTCAACCTGTCCCTCTTCTCCTGTCCTTAATAGGCTTTTATAATGGCTTTAAACAGTGTCTGGACATTGGTTCTTATTTATTTTTTTTAATTCAGTGGTAGTGAAGATAGGTTGCACAAAATGCAGGCAAAACTTTGCATTCATCAGGAATTTTGCACTTTGGTGAATTTCACATAGTATTTATTGTGTGTGAGTTTTTTTATATTTTGGCTTTTTTTATTGGTTGGAGTTTTTTCTGTATATTTATTGGGGGCATTGTTTGTTTTTGTTTGGTTTTTGTTGTTGGAAGAACTTCCAAAATTTTAGATGTGTGGAGTAAAACATTGTAATTTGCAGTCGTTCCAAAGTCTAGAAATGATGGAGGATGCAGCCTACTAAATTGTGATTTGATTTCACATTGGAGTGCAGCCTCAAATATTGTTTTGCAATTTTTACCTGTTTTGTAATTTCTTTGAACTATTTGTTTACTATTTCCCATTCTCTCCTTAATATATATATGTTTCATGTATGTATACATGAAATTTCCCATGCTCTCCTTAATGTATACATATTTGTATGTAAGAGAATTTTCTCCACAAATAGTATTAGTTTCTGCTTGTCAAGTGGATTGGAAGAGTTTTCTATTTCACTGGAATGCCCTTCAAATATTTGGGTTTTAAATAAAAATATTAAGTGAATTCTTTTGAAGATTTCCACAAGAAGATGGCAACACTAAACTCATATAATATTTTTTCTTTGTTGGAGACTGACATTGCTATATTGATTTAATAACCTGGAAGCCTATGTCATTCTAAACAAGTTCAGTGAGGTTCAAAGTGTATTGAATGTGTCCAGGGAACACGTTAAATAAAAGAACTACAAGTTCTACAGTTTGCTATGTGGTATTTTATGGTATTATGGCAAAGTAGATTCTAGGTGGGCACACAGCACTCTAGATTATTTCTGAAATTCAGCAAACAAATTTAACCTCTTTGTTTGTTTAATATCTGTAACAATTCAGCACATAAAAGTTATGTCTTTGGATTTGGAAGTGATAAAATGCAACTTCCTGAAGTATTTCACTTTCTTCTCATGAAATCTGTTCTCTTCAGTGCTTTTGGTTTTCTTCAGTAGCTTTTCTGTGTTTAATGAAACCAAATGGGTTTTTTATTGATGAATAGACACTGAATCTGTTTCTTTCAGCTACATAGTGGTAAAATATTAAGCAACAAGTCACTCTTTCCTCATTCTAAATTGAGACCTTGATGGAAAATTTTAATTTTGTCTTCCTCCAACAAATTGAAGACTTTGCATATATTTGGTATGTCTAAATACATTGCAAAGATACAAAGCACTGTACCTTTTCAAAACACCTTTAGTAGCTCCCGTTGGAAAGTAGATGCCAGCTTTCTTGAAATGCTTTCACTTTCCAGTATTAAAAAAAGACATTTTGTTTCATTTATCCTGAGACTCTTTGGACGTCAAAAATAGAGAAGTATGCTAAGCCTGTTTTTTAAACTGAATATTTTCATTTTTCTGGTATGTTCTGATAACCTGCTCTGGTGAGAGTTTGCTTCTAGATGAAACCTATCAAAGCTCTCACAGAAGAGAGGTAATTGTGCACTTCAGGAGTTTATGGAACAAAGGCTAGGTGTTTGGAATTGCCAGCAGTTGTTCTAACTGGTCTGACTCACCTCCCTCCACTCTGAACAGAATGCTTTATTTGCTTCCAGGAAATACTGAATAAAAGAACTTTTTTGATCCATGGACAGTGCCACTACTGTGGCAGAAAGCCAAGCAATGCTTTCATATTAAATAAATAGATCTTTTCAGAGCAGCAGAGAAACATGTTCCCTAGAGTCAGTAAGCTGATGCAGACTTTTGTTCCAGTGTGAAAGTATGAAGATAATGAAGTGTGTGTAGGTTTGAACTTTCTTCATTGATTATAATAAAGAGGCATTTATAATAATTTGGAAATGTAACTTGGGGAGGAGGGGAAAAAAAAACATTCAGGTATGTGTTCCACATCTTGAAAAAAGGAAAATAAAGAAAAGTGCCGAAGTTAAAAAGCTTCCACAGAGTGGTTTGAGAGACAAAAATGACTGCCTGCATAATTCTTGAATTTTATGCAACAAATAACTACAAATCTTCGTCTAAAGTATACAGGAATCTTTAATAGGATGCTTTTTTGAGTAGTTGTTCAAAGTGCAGGCTGTCATGGGACTCAGTTCCCTGAGAGAACTAAAAGTTGTTCATTTCCTTCTTTAATACGTGCAGTGTGAATTCTATATAATTGGCAAAATTGCACTTCAGTGTGGAGATTTTGGGATAAGAGGTGGGAATGAACATTGTGACACATTGGAACAGGAAGAGACAGTAAAAAGCTGTTTAAATGTTTGTTTTCTGTTTACAATAATATGATAGTTCTTGTTTTTATTTTGTTATGAAGCTCATTGTTGTAACATGAAAACGAATAACTATTTTACCTCAGGCTGTTTGGATTTCTCTGGATTTTTTGAGTTTTCTTTTTTTTTTTTTTTTCCTAAATCATTTATAGTTTTTATTCAGGTAACTTCCCCTGTGCCAGGAAAAAAAAGTTCTCTTTATGTGCATTCTGAAGTATCTAGAGGGAGAATTCCAGTACAGTCCAAAGCCATTTTGGTCTCTTTTTAATTTGTCTGATATTGGCATATATCTTGAATAGAGTATTTCCGAGCAGAACTAGGTTTCTTAATTATATGAATTGATCTGTGGAAGTAGGACCTCAGAAAGTTACAAGCAGATATCAGTTCCTACTTTGTGTTGGCAGGAAGAGGAGGTTGCAGTTCAGGCATCCTGTGGATTTGTCAGTGAAGCAAAAAAGCTTCATCATGGTGAATAGCAGTTCACAGTGCAATAAAAAATGCATGAGAGTAAGGAGGCAGAAGCAGCAGGAGCGTTTCCAGGTATAGATTATAGGTAGGATGTAGTTATTCAGGCTATTGCATGTTGGATGTTTTTCTTCAACTGAAGCCCTGCTAATGACAGGGTAATGGCTGTGTCCTGACAGAAATGTAGCATAACATATTTAGATAATTATTATATTCTTGGTAATACGAGACAGACTGTGCAAAATTACAATCTTATTTGCACTTATTTTACAGCTGAATGAGCAAACAGATGAGCTACCTGAAAATTAATTGTAGTTTTTTAAAGTTGGGAAATTTGATTTTATATACATTATCTTGTTGTCCTTGGTTGAGATTCTGCTTTGGGTTTTGTGGTTGGACTGTTTGTTCCCCACAATGAGGGAAAGGAAATCATTAATTAAATATATGTATGAATAATGCCTATAATGATGTTTTTTCTAAAGTTTTTACAGTGTTTTAGATTTTGGTTACAGTGTTCTGTTCTTCCTTCAGAAGAATACGAAAGTGTAACACGGCAAAACACTGTAACTGATTTCCCATGCTTGATAATTTCAACTTCTTGTGTTTCAGAGCTGCGAAAAGTATCTGAAGTAGAATGGAAGCGTCAGTAATATTACCCATTCTGAAGAAAAAATTGGCATTTCTTTCAGGTACAGTTTCAGTTTTCCTCAACTGATTCCACCCTGCATAATTTGGGTGGGATATTTAAGGTGGTTATTTTTATTTTCTGGATGTATTTAACACAAATGTGTTGTCATATTCCAAAAAAGAATCTCTGGAACCCTTTATCTAGTAGCCAAGCTGTTGGTGTTGGTGTTTAGGACTTGGTTTTGCTGTAGCCTCTAGCTCAACCCTCAAAGTTTTAAAGAAGTTTCAGTCTGTATATAAGAGACTGATGATTTAATAGACACCCAGAAATATTCCTTGCTGGTTTGGCTTTTTAGTATTTTGGTTTTAGAAAAACAGAGTGATTATTTTCAGGATTTTCTGTAGAAAATTTTTCTTTCCTTTTCACATGTCTTTTCTCAAGCTTTGAAACACATGGGAGCAAAATTAGCCATGCATTGCAACAGTTTGATTATTGCCAATTAGTTAATCCAGGGAAAGCTGTAATTATCACTGTATTTATTAAAACTTCCTGAATCTTACATTGAAGGTAACTTTTTCTCCTCCCCCTGCCAGAACAAAAAAAAAAAAAAGGAAATGCTTCAAATGGTGAATGACCATCCCTTGCTGATTCCACTGCTGTTGTAGATAGCTGTGCTAGTTCTTGGTGTTTGATTGTCTGATGCAGTGTAGGTAGGTAACTTGCAGAACACTTGTCAACTTCAAAAACTGACAAGTGTTGCCATAAATATTCTTCTGGTTTAGTTTATTTTCATTTATGTTTTTGGCCAGTCTAGTTTAGCCTGCTCCAATCACCTGAGAAGTGAAACCTGCTCTTTTTGTTAATGAACTTTATTTTGCTTTGAATTTGCCCACTGTCCCCAGCAATTGCAAATCTAACAATTCCTTTTCAAAAACAATCAAACCCTAAAACCCAACTCACATTAGATCCTGGGACAGTTCTTCCACAGTAACAGCAGATGTGGTCAGTTGCTTGTTCAGCATTATATTGCAAGGGGATATTCTCATTAACTAGAGTGCATTTTCAAATTGCTATTAAAGCTGCCTGATCTGCTTTGAAATACAGATGTTCTTAGTGGAAAGTAATTTACTGAGTGGCATTTTAAATGCTAGGAACCATTTTGGACCTATGTATTTCTAAGTAGGTTTGATCATTCTGGAATTGATTAATATTAATGGATGTTTTAATTTAATGAATGGTAAAGCTTGATGCAGCAGGATTTTTTAGTCTTCTTCAGTGTAAGTCAAGTAACTTGACACAAATCAGTTCATCATGTCTCTTTACATCAATTTTACTCTATATAGTTTCATAATAGTTTCATTAATTATTAGAAATATATACTCAGAAAAATAATATTTTAGGAAAGTCCTGCAGTGTTTATGTGCTGAAGTCTGTTGTCATTTTTGAGTTAAATTGGTACAAATGATATTGATCCTGCCTTTTTCTGGAAGCAAAACAGTGGTATCTAATGGAAGTCCATGGCTGGAGTAGCTTTCATGCTGATAAGTCATTTATTACACATAGCACAGAAGAAAAGGCAAGCTCCTAAATCAACAAAAAGCCTTGAACAACCACTTTGGTGCAAAATAAACTAAAAAAAATTTCCTTTTTTTTTTTCCTTCCTTGTGTGATATTTTCAGTTGCTTTTCTTAGCAGTGTTTACAAGCTGAGGGAAAAACCTGTCAGTTGTTACACAAGATGTCTTGTAATGAAATAATAATTTAGATAATTATTCTGTTTTTTTTGTGAAATGTCAAGAGATTATATTTCTGGGATTTGAGTTGTGCTTTGTTTAGTCAGTTCAGCTTGTTTAAATCCAAGTATTTTCCCTTTTTCTCTGCTTCCTCACTCCAATTTTCAGGCTTTTTGCCATTCAGAAACAGAAGGGTGGACAGTCTGTAAATAACTGTTGCTGGAGATTGTTTCTGCTGGAGGCATCTGTCCATTTGCCCTTTCTCATACAGCACCACTCTTCAATTCTTCAGTTTAGAAATACAGTTATTAAAAAGTATGTTGCTATTTTACAGCAACAATTTTCTTACAAAAGCGAGGAAGGGAAGGGAACATAACTGCTGCAGTGGACCACTGGAAGTAGTAGGTTCTTTATGAAAATGCGGAAAATATCTACGTATCAGTGGATCTTTAAAATTCCAAATTTAGAGTGCTTGCACAGCTTTGGAGACAAGGAAAAAAGGCCTGTTGCAATTAAGATTCTAACATATGTTGTGTAAATAATGTTTGTTCATTCTCTTGCATGCACCTCATGGATGGGGAGAATTCTTACCAAATTATGTTGACATATGTGTATGAGTCTGCAAGCATTGCTGTGCTTGTGCCTTTTCTTGTTTCTGCACGGCTGTTACTATTCTGTAAAAAGTTGTTCTTATTGATTAGATGGAACTTCAGTTTTACTGAAGAACTTTAGGATGCAAAAGCATAGTTTAATTGCTTTAGCCATGTGAAAAACAGTTTGAGAATAAAGATGTTATTTTTCAGATTATGGGAATTCACTTTGCTTGATTTTTCCACAAATAAACCTGTGATTATAGATGTCTTTTTATAGCTTTTTCTAAAATATAGAGAAGATTGTTTAGTAATTGACTCCTACATGTGCTTAAGTATGTTGTGGTTGTGGTTTTTTTTCTTAATAACATAGATAATATATCAAAATGTACTGTTTCTAATATTGTTTGTATAAGTTTTACCAGAAAGGTTTGAAAATGCAGATGAAGATTAAGGCAAGCTGGAAATACATCTCTTAATTGTAAGGTGACTGATAGCTGTTTGTAAGTAGGTCTTGAAATTGTTCTGTGTTTGAAGTTAGTGCCAGTTTAGAGAATGTGCCATGGGCAGCCTCTGTGGTAGGAGATCCTCCTGTAGTAGCCAGTTGGACGAGGAAAGTCCTTTTCTAGGAGCTCCAGTGGAGCTTTTGGGTACATGCTCAGCTTGGGACTGGACTAGGTTTCTGATAGGCTGGTAGTGTAGAAGGTCTAGGAGATGCTTTTAAATAATATAATGTAAAAATGCAAAAAAAAAAAAAAAAAAGCTTCTGGAACACTTGATTTGTGTTGTTTATATTGAAAGTATTAGATGAAAAATTGTGACAGCTGTGGATGTGGGCTATGCTCTGATGCCCTGGTGATGTTTTAAATGTCCATGTGGTGAGTGAATCTTCACAACTGATAGATGAAATATCAGTTGAGGTTTTCACAGCAACTTTAAAAGATTGCTTTTGTGATTAAGTTTGAGACCACTTAGCTGCAAAGTATTTCTTCTGCTTAAACCTCATCACATTAACTTTGTAATTACTTTTTCTTTCTGAAACAGGAGGGAAGGACAGAAGAAGTGGTCTCATTCTGACTATTCCATTATGCCTTGAACAAACGAGCATGGATGAGCTGAGTGTCACACTAGACTATCTCCTAAGTATACCAAGGTGATTTGGAAGGCAATCTGTTCAGAGCTGGTTTTTTTTTTTTTTCCAGTTGTAGAAGGGATCATTCTGTTGTTTTTAATTTTATTTGCTCTTCTTTACCAAATTAATTTTTCGTAAATGTTTGTTTAGAATGTGATACTGTCTGACTGAGCTAGAAACAAACATCCCAATAAGCTAAGGGATATATACTAAGGCTTGCCTGTGTCCTTTTATGTCCTTATGTTCCCTTTTCTTGGGATAGCTTTTTTCATAATTTCTTTTTAATGACAATGCACTTAAATTGCTAAGTAAATTAATGAGCCATTCCATTTGAACATTGCCCTTTCTGTGCTACATGGCTAAACTTTGAAGCTTTTAGGGCTTCAGTTTAAAAGTGCACTAAGATAAAAATATAGTCTTACTGCAGTGAGCAGCTCGTGGTACTGCTTAAATGTGCTGCCTAACAACTTGAGTATGCTCTCATCCATAGCTTGCTGTAAAATCGTTGTTCAAGTTCTCTGCGTGTACCACTGACAGCTTATAGTGACAGTTTTTGGTCCTGGCTTAGTTACCTGTATGTGTTTTCTTTAGATCCAGGGATTGATCTTTATCATAATTTTTTTTTCTCTCCTGTGCCACTGTTTTATAAATAAAAGAAGCCTCTCAGATAAATATTTGCTTTTGTATCTTTTCAAATTCCTCTTCTAGAAACAGAGCAATAATGGCATAACTAAAGATATCCAGTGTACTTTGCATATTGTAATCTATGAATATTTATAAAGCACAGTTAAAGGATCCAGTGTTGGGGTTTTTTGGTAGGTAAGACTTTTAAAAATCCTGATTGGTGAGAGAGAAGCAAAGAATAAATTCAGATGATTTAAAAGTAAAACATCAGAAGGTATATGAGTATACTGCACATTTTAGTTGTCTAAGTTTTTGAAACAGCTTGTTGTCTTTTGTAAAGTGGTGGAACACCAAATGGTCATCCACACAAGTCATGTCATTGACTTAAGGACTTGGCTGTATTTGTGGAACAGATGCAGGCATTCTTGTTCCAGTAAGCATTAATTATTCCACAGTCTCATCCTGATGTATGTCTTTACATACATTAGTGTAACAATAATGGCCTAAAAGCTGAACCAAAGTGCTCTTTGTATTCAGTAGAAACTGGGAAATCTATTTGAAAGTGAAGTCAGTGTTCCCACATTTAATGCTCTGTATCAGTTGTGGAAAAAATGACCTCTCTTCTATGGTGGCAGTATGGAAAAATCATTGTCGATTTGGTTTGCATGTTGTTTTTCAGTGGGAAATGCAAACTTTGGCCTAAGCACGTCTCTATTTTTGTTCTGGAAAGACTTTCTAAACAGTGTTTGGGGAAAATAGGGCTGAGGGGAGTGATATTGTCCCAAACCCAGATAGCTGTCCAAGCAACATACATACTACTTTTTTCCCCAAGTTCTGTGTGTAAGGTAATATGTTTGACTTTTAATTCAGTTGTGTGTGGTATACGACTGTGTCACTACAACTGCTTTGAGATCTGCAGGCTAGTGTGGATTGCTGTCTGTGTCCAAAATTGGAGAGGCATAACTGCTTAAAGTGTCTTGGATAGAATTTCTTTGGAATATGTGTGTAAAGCCATTCTAAAATTTCAGACAACTTATTCCTAGTGTTGAAGTATACTGTCATGCCTTTCTTTGATGGTATTTAAAATTCTCAGATTCTGAAGAGGTCTGTTCAGAACTGAGGAAGAATAAAAGTGGCAACATTATGATATGTTGTCTGTTCATACTAAAGTATCCTTTCTTTGTTGTGTTCTCTCTATTGTGGCTCAAATCTCCGAACTTTTTACTTTTTATTTTAACTTGCATACAAACACTTACATTGGCTAACCTTTCTAGAAGTGGTAAGTCACTTCTGAATTTGACCAGTTGTGTATTTTGTTGGGTTTGGGGGGTTTTAATAGGTTAGTAGTAGAGAAGATGCTGATACTGCTTGATTCCAGTGAGCCTAAGGAAGTCATGTCTCAAGATGCTGTAGTAGCACTTTTCACCTTATTCTTCAAAGCAATAGCATTGTGCCCTCTGAGTTGGTTTTGATTGTGCTAGTGAAGCCTGAATGTTCAGACTGCTTCCAGAAACATCATATGTGTGATCTTAGAGATTACTTAAAACCAAAAGCATTCATGGACTGTTTAAACAGCCAAGTTGAATTATTTTTTTCCTAAATAGGCTAGTAAAGTTACCTTTTTCCCTTTTTTTTTTTTTGAACTTCAAGGTGAATTTGTCTTTCATCCGTACCAGATGAAGCTCAGCTTAAACATGAAATAAATAACAGTTAATTTCTTGTTATGAAGCGTAATGCTTATTACTGCATGCCTTGTTTTTTGTAAGCTAAGGAGATCACAGAAATAGCTTTGTTTTATAATTGCAGATTTGGGAAAGATTACATAATGCTTTCCTACCTCTTGTAAATGTCATGGATTTTAATTGCTTATAACTTTGCCAACGCAAGAATTTCGACCTAGGACATGATATCTAGTGTGGTAGCTAACGTTAAACCATAGGCTTACTTGCAAGTCCTCTTCTGGATGCTCCTTGTAAAAACTGACATCCCTTTGTCTTCCTTATGACACTGTAAATTGATCTCTTTTCTGAGCATTTTGTCAAGTTAACAGTTATGAGACCTTTTCAGAGTTGCTACAGAGCATTAAAATTGGAAGTTATTTTATAAATGAGTAAACTTAAGGTTTATAAGACAGTGTTTCTGTAAGGAAAAAAGCTATGTAGCTGTATTTTACAAGAGGCTTGAAATCCAAAGTTGTCATGGTATGACACTTGTTATAACATTTTATATTTTTCTAAGTGGTTTTTTTTTTTCTTTTAGTGAGAAGTGTAAAGCTCGAGGATTCACTGTGATAGTGGATGGCAGAAAATCTCAGTGGAATGTGGTAAAGACAGTTGTGTTAATGCTCCAGGTAAATATTTATACATTCATACTTGAATGATCAGTTTTATGATGTGAATGCAATGGCTGTGTTATTGTAGAGACAGTAATTTCCTTAAAATGTGGTTCTGTGATGAGTTCTGTGCAGCAGGAAGAAATTCTGAAAAGCAGATGATCAAGAGAGCAGCTCACTCAAGAGAGAGACAAAATCTTTATATGCTGAGTACACACAATTGTAGACCTTTTTCTGAAACAGAGTTTTAGTTAAAAAAGTACACAAATATTCTCCTGGCATCACCAACTATGAGCAGCAGGAATGTGTGCAGGGCTGCAGTTCACACAGATACTGCAGCTTAGCAGGTTTTGATGCAATATATGCTGTATGCCAGGGTTCCTTTGCTATAGGATATAGTTGACTTAGTCGTGGATCATAATTCCAAATACAAATTACATTGTGCGTACTTCAAAAAGTAGGAGAAGAAGAGAAGTGACTATTTCCAATAAAATATTCTAAAAAATATTATTTTAACTCTTCAGAACTGTGGGCTTACAAATAGAGTCTTATTTCTGCTGAACAGTATAGATTATTTTCTGGTCTCAGTGGTCAAAGAAAATGTGAGATACAGTATTTTTAACACATTAGAACACTTGGACTACTGTTCTTACTGCACAGGTGGTTCCTCTTTATCAGAGTAGTTTTCCTCTCAGACTTAGGTGAAGCCTTAGAAAGTATGTCAAATACAAATGATTTCTTTTTTTTTTTTTTTTTTTTTTTTGTCCTGCTGGGTCATTGTTGCTTCTGGGTTTTGAGGTCTGTGTCAAGGTGTCTTTCACCTATTCTTGACTAAGATGGTTTCCTGTTAATAGAGTATTTGAATCCCTTGTCTTCAGATAATGATCTTGACTGGGTTTTGCTTCAGCCACTGTGTAGTTGTGAGGTCTCAGTGGGAGCTGCAGCTTGTGGGGAAGGTCAGCTCTTTGCCAACACTCTTATTTCCCTGGCAGCACTCATCCTGCCTCTGCAAGGCTTGCAGAAACATGGGTTGCACATCTGTGTCTTGAGTTTGAGAAGGAACCAGTAAGGAAGATTTTCCTATGTGAATTGATCATTTGTGCAGATCACCTGAGATTTCGGTCTGCTTCATCATTTGTAATTCTCAAAAACACTTCTGTGTTCAAAATATTGCCTACTTATAAATAGTTTTTGCATATTTGTTAAAATGGTGCAAGAATGAATTGGTTTTTTTGTTGCTGATTTCTTTAACTTCTTTTGAATTAATTTTTTATTAATAAAATTAGGTATTTAAAGAGAAATCCCATGGGTTGTGTCACCCTTATGTCACTACTCTGATTAACTTCTTATTGCTATAGCTGATGAGTAATCAAGAGTCTTTGTTCCTTGATCTACATTCAGTGTGGCATCATAAAATCAACGTAGTAGATGAAATTACTGATTTAGTCTGAGAAATGTTTTCCTGGTAGTACTTCAATGAAATTAATATATTGAAATGTTAATATTCAACCTTTTCATTTTAGTCTAAGTAATATGTACTAAAGAAGTATAGGATATAATCTTGACATGTAAGCTGATAACAAATACACAATTTTTTCCTAACTTTATGATTACGGTTTCCTTCTACATAGAAGATAACATTGGTGGAAAGCTTTGTTCTTAACATTTCTTCTTCTCTTTAATGAAATACCATAAATTAAATTAACTCTAGCCAATAGTTCATTTTTCTGTGCTAACACAGCACAGACTAATGGTTTGTCATTAGGACTGGGAGTAAAGAGGTTATATTTTCTTTTCAGTTTTGACACAGTTTGCTATGAAATCTTGTGCAATGTTACAAAGCAGGATGGAGCAAATATGTGATGTAGATTAAGCAGGCTTCAATTTCTGTCTGCAGTTTTTACATTCTTGTATAGATGATGAAATATAAGTGGAATTCAGTTTGGTGGTAAATGAAGGTTTAATCTTGAATGTTTTACTTATTTTTTCATTTCTTTTACAGAATGTTGTTCCAGCTGAGGTGTCACTTGTTTGTGTAGTAAAGCCAGATGAATTTTGGGATAAGAAGGTTACACATTTCTGCTTTTGGAAAGAGAAAGATAGACTTGGCTTTGAGGTATGTTGAGCTTTTGTCTAGTTCAGTCGAAAATACTGTTTCTAAAATACTGATGTAATTGGATGACAACTAAAGTGTCTTTAAAGTAGCTGTATTCTTGATGCTTTGTAGCTTTTTAAAGTTTTCCATTTTTAATGAGACTTTCTTCATTGATTATTCTTAACTTAGAAACTTGAGGTATTAGGTTCTTTGCGTAGCAAGAAAATACATCTCTGATACATATGGGTGTTTTGAGTCAGAAACAGTTGTACAGGATTTAGTGTGAAATTTTTCATGACTTCTCTAATTGGCTATAGAGATACATGGTGTATGGTGTCACTCTATCAGTTGTAACCATTCTGACAAACACCTTGTTTGTATTGCATGCATCTTCTCTCATTTTGTGAATTCTTTGACATCAGGAACAGGTTATAGATCCCTTGCTAAATCCAAGCTGACATTGTTCTGAGTTGTGAGACAGAGCATGTACACAGGACTACATGTTAATGTTAGCACTTCCCTTGTTATCTCTGGGAGGTTAATGGAAACTTCAATTTTTCCTGTCTTTTTAGAAAATCTGTGTCATCAAACTTTCCACCCTTTTTTTTAAGCTAATTTTGTTTGAACTACATCAGGCATGTAGCATGCAGCCCAGTCACATTGTCTTTAATCAAAAACATGAGTGTGGTGGTACCCACTTTTATAAACTAGCATATTGCTTGGAGCCACATCCACAATGCGAATTTAAAAAGCTTCTGAACTAACCATCTGTACTCAAAAATATGATTTAAGAGCTGCTGGTTAGAAAATGATTTAAGTTTGCAATATTCAATTTCACACAGATCTTTCACAACATAAGGTAAATGTCAGAGTCCAGAGAACAGCAGTAATAGAGGCAAAGCCCCTCTTTAGAAGTCTCTACTGTGTGATTTAGGCTCTCTTTTCCCAGCTACACTCCTGTAAATAAAGTCCTTGGGTAAGTCTTCCTTCAGGAAGTCTTTGAAGTCATGATATGAAAGTATGTGCCATAACAGTAGTATATGATAGGGTTGCTAGTTTGGAAGTTCATCCTTCTAGAAGATTATTCCTGGGTTTTTCTTTACCGTGACTCAGCTAGAATGCATTTTTAGACAAATAAGCAGAAAGCTTACAGAAATTATATCAACAAAGCAGGGATAATATTACATTACTATGATGATAAAAGAACTTTTTGTTTCATTCTAAAGTTTGGCTAACTTAAATGATAATCCATTAATTTAGTAATCTCAGTAATTTTATAAAGCGTGTTCCGTGCTAGAATCATGTCATTGTTGGCACAGGCCACTGGAATTATGGTTTCTGTTACTTGGTTGCAGTCGGGAAACTTGTAAAAATGACCCACCTTCTCTGGGCTCAAAATATTTGTGTCAGAGGCAGGAGTATTCTTTCCTCTATTCCAAATACGAGTGCAGAGCACTGATAAGGCCATGGAAGGCTCCAATGCAGGCACAAATCTACAGCTGCATAATTTTGCATCACTGGCAGTAAAAACAAACAACACCCAACTCATGTTTTGGATCACAGATTAGATATGTTTAACTACTAGGAAAATTCAGGATTGATTTTGTGCCAATGAAATAATTATGAACTAAAAATTGTAATTAAAATACAAAATCTTTTTAGTCACATGGGTATAATCTCCTTTTATTTGAAGTAAATCCTGTTTGACTGTGATTTCTAATGGGGCATCACATCTACCTCCTATTTCCTACTACCTGATCTGTTCGTAATACCTTGCTTAATATTCCCATATGAGGCCATTAATCACAGTGTCTTCCTTTCTGTTCAAAGGCAGAGATCCTCTGCTTCAGAGTGAGATGTGGTGATGATGAGTTGCAAAGCACTGAAAGTAAATGTGGGAACTGAGATCAAGCAGTACTGGGTGGATAAGTACAAAGAGGTGGGCTGATTCAGCTGAGTAAAAGTTGATATCTTTATTTCTGGTTAGTATTAGTGTTGGTTTTGGACCTGCCTCAGGACAATTCCTATTTGTCCTCCAGCAGAACTTTATTCTATAACTTCATTCCTCCCTTATTAGCAATCAGTTCATGTGTTAATTGAAGCAGTTTTATCTGGTCCTGTGCCATGCTTCACGAGAGGAGATTTGTCTTAATTGTTTTGAAGTTGTCTTCCAGCTGAAATGTTTCATATATTACACTGTAATACTTGATGCTGTGTTTTAGAGAGTTGGGAGGTGGTGCTTTTTGCTTTTTTATTAACATACACTACATACTAATGTGAAACAAATCACTCTTTTAGTAGATGTAAAGTGTTGTATTTGAGCGTGAGCTTTTCTTATGAGAACAATGAGCATTACTGGAAGAAAAAAATTAGCAGAAAAATAGAAGTATACAAATTTGTACACAATGCAAAATTGCCTATAGGTTGGTGAGGTTATTTCACACATGTCAGTCATTTAAGGAACTTAGAAGAAAAATAATCTGAGCCTGATTTAGATGTTAGATCAGTACTTTGAAAATCAGTTTGTCAGGAGCAGGAAGGAAGAGGATGTGCTTGCTGTTCTTGTCCTTGTGGAAATCAGGGAGCAAAATCTTAAAAGTTCACTGAGAATTTGGAGAATAGAAACTAAGTGCATAAAAAAAGGAATAAGAGAAAGGACAAAATGGATGGTAAACTACTATGGGTTAGTTGAAAAAATTAGAGTGTGTAACTTAATGATCTTTATAATCCTGAAGTCCAAAGTTTAAGTACTTGTAAATGCTGCGCACTTCTACTGGAGCAGCTGACAGCTCTCTCTAGTAGAGGGTGTCAGAAATATCTCATGATAATTTAGCTGCTCTGAAAAATATCAAGTCTCTAATTTACCTTTTAAGAATTATGCTAATTAGCAGAGTATTGCTCCACAGACTAAAAAATGAATAACACTTTGTAGAAACTATCTAATTTTTGTCCATTTTCAGTTCAGTGTTTTAAGACTGAGGCACCAGAATTTATAGCTTTCATGGACTTTTCTAAAAAAGCATATGGAAGTTCCTGTCAAAATTTTTCATTTAACTGCAACTCTTTTCATCTGTATGCATCTTGGTTGCTACTTTAACATGGGAGGCCATGGGTTCTTGGGCAAATCAAGGAATTGTCTGTGTGGAGCTGGGGCACGTAAGCCTGCATTTATGTCACGTCCTGAATTCTGTTCAAAGAAAGTGTGTTGAAAAATACAAGAATCTTTGCCTATTTTCTCTTCTCTGGGATGTAAAAATGAGAGTGTGCTAATTATTGTGAGCCCTGGAGGGTAAGGTGAGTGAGGGGGTAAAACCACAAGTGAAGGCGGCAGTTCCTGGGAGTGGAATTCATCTTGTGTTTATCTAGGTTCTGCCAACTGCTCTTTGGTTTCTAGTATGACAGATTTCTATGGCACTGGCCAGATAAATATTTACCTAGTGTTTCTTGGTGTATTGTTAAAGGAAATTATCTTTGTTTAGATTACTGTTCCATATTAAACAAATAATACCCTATGCTACTCAGTGCTTAATCAAACAGTATTTTTAAAAAATGGATTGAAATAGTATTTAGTATCAAAAATAGGATTATTCTCCTCAGGAAGATGTAGCCTTTGCTTTACAGTTCTGTGGCAATGAAGAGCATATTTAGATTACACTTGTTTAAATTTTATATTCTCAAGGGACATGTGTGTTGTTCTCTTTTGGAAAGTAACTTCTCCTTTTCAGATTCAGTAGTGTGGCTGCTCTGATACAACACACTTCAGAAAAAAGCTTCTTGTTACTGAAATTTTACAGCATCCTCTTCTCAAGTAGCTCCTGGGTTTGTCTCTGTGACATTTGTGTTAAAGAGCTTTTTCATTTCTTCCCTTAAGAGAGAAAGTTCAGATGGGAGTATTTAACATTTTGGGGCACTATTACATGTCCTCTTGAATATGTAAAATTCTTCTCTCATCTTGACTTCTGCCTCTATCTCCTTGTAGATGATCAATGAAAATTGCAGAAAACAGAAATGACATAGAGAGGTCAGCTTACTGCAAACAGTATTTAAAGCTTTTTTACTACAAAAGATACATGTTGCATGAGTCAAAATCATATATTTTCACTCCTGAGAAATAGAATTTTGCACTTAAGGCACAAGACTTTGCAGTCCATGTTTTTAGCTTTGTCTTTCTTCTTTTGCTTGACAGCTTTTACAAACGTTGTTTTGATTTTATTAAAAATGCAGCACTTCTACTTTTCCCAAAGCACTGTTCTGAGTTATTCCTTTAAAGGCTTTCACAAGGATTTAGCAGGCCAATATTGTGCAGAGGAACTTTACTGACTAGAGTGGAGCAAGGATGAGAGCTGCTACCACTCCTCCAGGTTTGAGAAAGAGCTGAGTGCAGATGATGATTCCGTGACTCTGGTCAGTAGCAAACAGGACATGTTTGAAACTACTGCCACTGTGAGTTTATTAGCTGTCCCTGTTGGCAGAAGTGGGTGGATCAAGTGAGAAGGGAAGCAAAGATTAAAGGATTCAATAATTTATACTTTTTTTTCCCTGTTTTACCATCTGTCCAGATCTACTTGTTTCTCCCTCGGGAAATTTAAGCTCTTCATTTTAACATCCAGCTATAATCTGCTGTCCAAAGGCTTTTACTTTGGATTATGAAAGCTGCTTTTTTTCTCCCTTTTTCTGGAATCAACATAGTTTGACTTGGAAAAAAAAGGAAAACAAAAAATCATTGCAATTGCAAGAAAACAGGGTTATTTCTGATTTTACAGCTGTAAATTACCTTAGCTTTACCTGTGGTAATACTTCAAAGGGTGAAATTCAAAAGCAAGAGTGAAACACTAATTCATAAGGAACAGCTTTTTCTAGGATGTGGTATTTTGACATCTATTTTCACAAAAGGTCAAATATAATTGCTCTGTTTGGATTTTGAAACATTTTGGAAACCTGACAGCAGAAGTTTGCTGAGCTTGAAGTAGAATTCAGATCTGTAAAAGTGAAGTGTCTTCTCACTGTCCACATTGCATTTTTCAACATTTTTTTATTTCTTTGTCTCTTGGTCTGTGTACTTATAGGCTATTAATCTATAGTAGCTGATTAAAACATTACTTCTGAAGCTTCAGAGAGACAAACTACACTTTTGACACCTAGAAAATATCAAAGCTGATTGATTAATTTAAAGCATATAGAGGATGTTAGGTTAGCACTGCCACTAGTTCAGGTTTAGAGCAAGAGCTAAATTCTGTTCAGGAGCCCTCATTTCTGCCACAACCTTGTCAAAAATTCAAATATTTGTTTATATTGTGAAAAGTTCACACAGGATTTTAGCAGCTAGCTCAGTGAACAGTCAAGAAACAGTTTAAGAAAGAAGTGCTTTTTAAATGAGAAACCTAGAGAATGAATGGGTTTGGGAGTAATGCTTTAAGTTACAATAGGATTTACTAATGAGGTGGAAGTTTTATTTTTCAGAGTTTTTCTAATTAGATGTAGAAAATTTGGGTTTTGACCAAGTCTCTTTTCTGGGTGTTTATTTTTTGTCAGAAGATTATTTTTTCATATGGCTAAAATATTTTTTTTTTGTGCAGGCTTTGCTGTTTCAGATTTTTTTTTATTTTAAAAAAACATCTCCCTAGTGGGAGTTTGAGGGCTATCCCTTGCCCACTGTCTTTCCTGAAGGATCTCAGTTAAAAAAAATCTGAAATAAGTGGTCTCAGTGCAGTCCATCTATTTTGTCAGGCTATTTGGGTCTTTTCAGAACTTATACTTGAGTAACAAGAACCAGCTGCCCTGTTTGCTTTAGCTCCCATACCAATGTCCATACCAAAATTAGTTTTCTTTTTTTGATGAACTTACAGAGATTAATGTTAAAAATTACCTAAACTATTAAGGGTGCCAAAAGAAGGAAGAACAAATGCTTTTTTTTTTTCTCCTTTCTTGGATGTAGAATTTTCTGGGGTTTGGGCTGGTTACTGGCATTACCTAAAGAAACTGCTAGCCAATTCCATTTACAGCAGCCATGTACCATTGAGAGTACAGGGCAATAGTGTGTATTTGGATGTTGTTGAAAGGCTTTCCTCTGCAATAATAGACCATTTGTTTGGAGCCACTCTGAATTCTGTAGTTTCAGTATCTGCAGGGAAATGGAACTGGAATAGAAGTCTCTCTTTAGTTAGCTCTCCACATATTCTTGTGCCCTGCAAAAGTATGTGGATGATTTGATGGGTTATAGAAATTTTCTTTGATTTTTTTCTTTTGTTTCTTGTTTTATATTCCCAATATGTCTGCTTCAATAGAGATGTTGTTTTGGGTTTTTTTTCCACAGGAGTTATTCCAGGCTTAGCATATCATTCATCAAAGCAAGCTGTGCTGCCAACTTTTGGTTTGGGCTTATATGAATAAGGCTCATTCAGGAGCCTCTAGAATGCAGAAATGAAGGCAAGAATTTAGTTTTCCACCTAGCAGTGGACCTGTGTTTTCCTGTATGCCCTGACAGAGCTGATGAGCTAGATTTGTCTCCTGGGTAAATGACTCAGGCTTTTAAGCATACTAAGATTTGAGTTTTTGACTACTCATGGAAAGAGTATGATTGATCCAGCTTTTGCTGAGCATATTTTCACAGTAAATGCAGGCACTTAACTTTTATGGCACAAATTCGTCTCTGGGACTGAAAGTATTGCCAGAGAGTGGTAAAAATACCAAGTGCTTTGCGGTATGATAGCCTGCTACTATATTCATTAGAAATAGATCATGTGGTATATGACTTAATGACAAAGAATCAGCTCCCAGCAGGAAAACAGATATGCAGGGAACACATTGCTTTTTCCCACTAAGGTGCTAGAGGTGATGCACTTAAAAGATTATGCATGAGGCATACAGTGCATGTCAGAATTTCTTGTCTTGTTGAGGCCCACATTAATTGCAAAGACCCATAATTCATTTAAACATTTAGCAGTGAAATCTGAATCACAGAAAGATCTGCTCAGTATTTCTAGGCACACTTCTCAGATACTTAAGGAAAGTATGAGCATTACCTACAAGTGACCTCTTTTATTGTTGCAGGTTATTTTAGTATCTGCTAACAAGCTGACACGATATATAGAACCGTGCCAACTAACAGAAGATTTTGGAGGAACTCTCACCTATGATCACATGGATTGGTTGAATAAAAGGCTGGTTAGTCATCTGTGTTTTGGGGTTTGGGGGTTTTTTAATGTCTCCTTCTTGACCCCTGAAATTTTTATTCATGTAGGAACTGCAGAGTGTGTAGGAAATGGTCACATTTATAGTTGTGCAGTTCATTTACAAGAATAGTCTTGTGATAAGTAACACTGCCTTTACTCAAGGGGTGACAAAGCTAATGTCATCAATTTTTTGAACAACCAGTTCCTTAATGAAGCTCTTTTAGTAACACTAACTCTAGAAGACCCTGAGTATATGGTATAGTTGCTATAAGGGGAAATTGGCTGCTGTAGAAGAAGATCAAAACAAGCAAAAAATACCTGGACTCTGCAGATCCTCCTGGGTTATCACTTAGGTCTTTGTTCCTGTGGTTTTAAGCTGTCCTACACCAAAACATTTGTTGTCAGTGCAGTTTCCCCAGCAGACCAATAAGCAGTAAATGTCCAGGAGCAACTATACCCTTTAATTATTAATCAGCAAAAATTTTTTAAGCAACTGTCGGTGTGCATAGCTCTCCAGAATGTTTTATATTTTTTCTTCATTGATACTTGCTTTTCAGTTATTTAAATAGAATTTTCAAAACAATGTTTAATCTTCATTTACACAGCATGTTCCCTTCCTGTGTAATCTATTCTTAAAATGTGTGGCTCCATGTGGGATCTCCATGTTTCTTGCAACTGCACCTGCTTTCCTCTCAAATTTCAAGTAGTCCTAGAGAAGTTAAGGAAAGTTCATTGGCAAGCTATTGATTAATAATTCAATAACAGCAAAAATACCTGGAAGTTACTGTGCATAAGACACCCAGTTACGCTCAGTTCTTTTAAAAAGCAAAACCAGCCCTCAGAAGTCAGGTACAGAGGAATTGTCTGAACACTGCACAGTGTCTTGACTGTCCAGGTGTTATCTGAGATCAGAGGGCCCTGAGTTCAATGAAACTGATGAGGTTATTTTATTCTATATAATCTTTCTGTATAATATAATACATTTTTCTTTTATTTTAGTTATTTATTACAATATGTCCATTTTAATAGTGATTAGAAGCTGGAATCTTTACAAAATTATTTTAATCCTTCCAAGTAAGCTGGCCACTAGTTGTGTAACATGCCTTGATTCTCTAGCATTATTAAAAGTTTAAATGAAATTGTAGAATAAATATATCCCTAAGATCTTACAGGTTTTGCAGATATCTCAATTTTTTTTTCAGTATTCATTATATTCAGTATAATATTTACTTTCTCCCTAAGGAATCTTAGTGCTCTTAAGTGTTTGTTTTCTGTTGTTTCCTCCCTACCCTCTGAATGCTGGGAAATAATTACATTGTATAGAGACTGAAGTATACTAATGGAACTACTGAAAATAAACTTCCACTGATGCCTTCAGCTAGCTAAAATTATTTCTTAAATTAAAACCTTCTTATTTAGGTATTTGAAAAGTTCACTAAAGAATCAACGTCTTTACTGGATGAGCTTGCGCTAATTAACAATGGAAGTGATAAAGGAACTCAACAAGAGAGAGAGAGGTATGTGACTTTTGGATTATAAAATTTCATTTGAATTTCAGAAAAATACTTTAAAAATGATACACTTAAATACCTTGAAATGTGTAAAGAAATTCTACACCTCTATAATGTAGACTACAAAGTAAGTGAGTGTGTAGATGGACACTCATTCAACTGATTATATGAACCTCCACTTGTGTTTTGATTTAATGAGTTAAAAAAGTAAGGTCTTCACTGAGAAAAAACCCTAGTCTTTTAAGACCCTTAGGTAGTTCCAGCCTTAGCTGAAGTTTTTAGTGCTATTATAATACAAATTTTAATAATGTGTTTGTTTTTTTTTTCAAAGATCAATAGATATGAACTTCCTTCCATCAGTTGATCCTGAGACAGTATTGCAGACAGGTATAGTAAGTCAAAAAATTAGAATGTTGGTCAGTAAAGTGACATAATTCATTTTAGGACCCAAGTGGAAGCACAGATGGCACAGTTGTTATCTTGGCCAGTGTAACAAGCTTATTGACTTCTGTAATCTTTGGGTTTAAAAAAGTGATGCTAAGAAATGGAAGAACTCCAAACATGTCTTTTTAAGTACTTTTTCTATAATACCACTAACATCTTTACAATATTACCATAAATGTTATGTTTAATTTTGGGAATGCTTCGTTTCTTGCTGATGTTAATATATTTGCCTTATAGAATGAATTCATCTCAGTAGCCCCCAAATGGTTACAATACAGGAAGCATTTTGCAGCAGAAAGGCACTGCTGGTGGTTTAAAAGCGGGCAATCTTACTACTTATTTTTATGGGTTTTTTCTTTGAATTTAGGTTAACCACATCATTCTGTGTATTCTTGAAGGTCACGAGCTGCTCTCTGAGCTACAGCAGCGCCGGTTCAATGGATCTGACGGGGGGGTCTCCTGGTCGCCGATGGACGACGAGCTGCTGGCGCAGCCGCAGGTGATGAAGCTGCTGGACTCCCTCAGGGAGCAGTACACCCGCTACCAGGAGGTTTGTAGGCAGCGAAGCAAGCGCACACAGCTAGAGGAGATTCAGCAGAAGGTAATGCAGGTAAGCTTCAGTGTCTTCTCAAATGCAGTGAGGTGGAGTTTTGAGCACAAGTCTCAGACTGATTTTTCTGCAAAAATCAGAAGGGGAGACCGTCATGCCTCCTGTCACTTCACAAATCTCAGTGTGCTGGTGTCACACAGTGCTTTACATTGTGGCTGCCACGGTGACTTTCCAAAGGCTATTCTGATACGTGAAGGTTGCTATAAATCTGCTCTCTTGCTTTGGGGCTGTCCCTTTTCTGGGCACTGTGGCAGTGCATGGCTGCATTGTTCGAGCTGCAAATGCCTGCCCTGCTGGCATAGAGAGGACGCCTTTGATTGAGCATCAGCTTTACTTGAGAGTTGAAAACTTTCCCCTGCTCACATTATTTAAAGTGTCCGTTACTGAAGATAAGCCATTATTTATTCCTTTATTTGTCTGATGCTTGGCAATTTAAACTAAGCTGAAGTGCTTAAACGGTCTGTATTTCAGGAACACCCTGACAAGAATGAATATAAACTTCCTAATCAATTGCATGTTATTAAAGGTCATGATAAACTCACTTGGTCCTTTGGAAACAGCCATGTAATTAGCACTTTCAACATTTTCACAGCAGAGTCTCAGTAGAGAAAATCAAGGAAATTGAGTTAATTTATTCATCTTGTGTTTATCACTTGAAATTTGATATGTGTATTTTTTAGATTCTGTATAGTTGAAATATGCAGAAAATTGAATAGATAATTGCTTTTAACCTTTCAACATTGGCATTTCTAATGCATGAGGGGCGTGCGTGTCAAGTACTTGGACTTTCCAGCATTGTAGATATGAGTAAAAATGAAAAACTAATCAATTTTGTGATGTCTAGAATTGAAAATAGAAATCTACCAAGGAGATAATTTTAATTTCTATAGTAATTCGATTACTGTAAAAAAAATCTAAAAAGCAGATGTCATTTGTTGATATATTGAGCTGGAAGTATTAAAAATATATGAAATATTAATATAATTCTACATAAAGCATATCAGCACAGCTGTGGATATAATCAGGTGAAGCTTCTTTTCCTGTGTTTTAGTGGTTAAACAAGATGTGATTTTTATTGTACTTTGGCAAACTGACCTTGCTAATGCATTTAAATAGAATAGTTTACAATTACTCAGCCTCATTTTGCAATATTTGTATAGAAATAGTTACGTGTTTGCTGTGTGTGCACTACAGATGTTGTTACCTGACAAGTGAACTGAGTTTCAGTACACAGGAAGAATGTGCTTTGCTCTTTTGCCAAATGAATCAGGTTTTTTTTAAGTGTATTTAAAAGCTTTCTAAATGGCATACAAATATTTGAGAAAAACTTACTAAATCTAGGAAATTATTTTGTTTCCTTTGGATTTACAGCAAAAAATTAGGCTAATAGAGTTAAAGGCTAAAAATAGGAAGCTAATGATGTGCAGAAGGAAGCCGATAGAGGCAAAGTGCCGTGGAATTTATTTTGACAAAATAAACAGAAGTTGCCATATAACAGTACTTGCAGTACTTTAATTAGAGTGGATGTTTTTCCCTTGTGCTGCTGTTGGGTGTTTTTTTTGTGTGTGTTTTGATCTTCTGCTAGCTTTCTTTACAGTTAGATTCATATTTTATTATTTTTGTACCATCTTATATTGCTAACCACTCCTGGATTGCTTTTGTGTTCCTGTTTCAATTTCACTATTTTTTGCTTCTCCTTACTGTGATGTGCTTAGTTCTTACTCCTATCTCAAAGCCCTCTTATCCAAAACCAATTCTCTCCCTTATGCCTTCAGTATCCTACCCTCTCTTTTGAATCACCCCTTTTGCTTCTGTTCCATGGTTTTATTTTCCTCTCCTTTGTCTTTAATTTTGTAATGTAAAGGCTGCAATAATTGTCAAATGTTTTGTAATAAGCAGTTTTTCTAAATGCTACTTATTGTTGTAACTGTGTAGATTAGGATAAATTTTGGCTTTGTCCCTCCTTAGGCAGAAGTGTTAATTATTGTTTTTCTAATCTTAATTCACAAAAATAATGTGACCTCTTGCAGTAGTCTTGTCATTAATGATTTTAAACTTTATTTTATGAAAATTACATCACATTTTTCTGCATGCATTCTAGTAACTCTTCCCTTCTCAGTTTAAGCATCTGTCACAAGAGCAGCCATGTGTTGGCTTAAGCAGCTGCAGAGTCAATGCAGTAGTTGCTGCAGACTTGTAATGGGGAGGTGGTCTTGGCCAGAGAGGGCAACTGCTGAGCAGTAGCTTTGTCCATTGCTTCAGGCTTGCATGAGAACTGTCATTTCCATGTGTAAGTTTTCCAGGCCACTCTGACCTTAGAGGGGGACATCTGGGTCCCTTCATTTCTAGGTCAGTTCCATATTTAACCCGTAACAGCTGTGCAGAGGTGCTGAGTACAACAGGAAGTTTCTCTTTAAACAAAAAGAACCTGCAACTGTTGAGTCTTAATTTGTCCTAGAAATGATAAAAGCAGGGAAGACTCAGAATGCTTTTGGAGCAATGAATATATGCTCTGAAATGGTGCTTTGGCATGGGGCAAAAATGGGCAGTGGGAAGGCAGACACGTAATGACTCAGAGATGGAGTGAATTGAGTAGCCTTCTGTAATGATTGTTCTTGATTGCTGTTGCAGTGCAGTCTAGCAGCACTGGGGAAACGGTCCAATTAACCCTGTTTCATTTGTCTTCATGGTTCTGGGGTTACATTGTGTATTGTATTCTGTTTCCTAAAAGTCTGTGTGAAGCTGTCTTATGATTGATGTTTAAACAAAACAAACATTAAAGACAGGAAGCTGGCTTCCTATGCCTTTTTATTAAGGTTCAAAATCTAGAGGTATTCCTGCATTTCCTTACTTCAGGACTCCAGTAATAAGTGACTTCTGCGCTTGGTTTCATTGCAGCTATCTCTGTTTCCCAGATATTTAAAAATTTATCAGGAAATTTTTCCATAGATATCGTCTGATAATTCAAATTTGTGTAAGGAAACCAGAATTTAAGACATTCTGCTTTGCTTTGAATAATAGCTACATCAAAAAATAGTTTCAAAATAATAATAAAAGAAATCCAATACTGTAGTCCAAAGTTGTGTTGCTGTCACTCTGCAAAGACAAATTTCATGAGATGTGGCCACATAAACTCAGTTACAGGTTTCTGTTATTTGACTAGAACGAGTTGATATGTAAGTTTAATTTTGGAACAGGTATGTATCCTGTACTTGTGTTAGTTTATTCAGCAAAAAAAGGAGAAAGCTCTCAGGTGTGAGGTTGAATACAACCGTGCATTGTAATGACTTGGGCAAAAAATAATCTGGTTTGAACACAAGACATCTGTTATTATTGTGTTTTGAGCTCTTTTATTGACAAGAGATATGAAGTGACAATTGTCTGTTTGAAAAATCTTGTCATAGCTACGACCTGTTTGCACAGAGCTGACAGGCTAAGGTTAACTAAATGTAGTTTCTACTTAAAACTTTGAAGGATGTGAATGGATTCAATAACAAGATTTTTACAAAGCTGAAAAAGATCTGTTTTTTTCATAAACATATGGTTTATTTAAATTTCTGCTTGTGTTACAAAATTCTGCTTATACCAGTTTTTGTATAATTGATTTGCTACTTTATTTTTCTCATTTTTGTCATACTGACAGGTTGTCAATTGGCTTGAAGGACCTGGATCAGAACAGCTAAGAACCCAGTGGGGAATAGGAGATTCCATTAGAGCTTCACAAGCTTTGCAACAGAAGCATGAAGAGATTGAGAGTCAGCACAGTGTGAGATTTCCTATACCCTTTTCAAGTATCAAAATAATTCTAAATACATGTCGTTATGAGCAATGTATTTTGGTTATGAGTATCTAGGAATTTTGGATAGTGCATGATTTTCTGAGTTACAGAGGAAATTACCTGAGCAGGATCTAATATGGTCATATTTTATATATATTTGCATTTTATTTTTTTTCCATTGTAGAAAAATACAGATTTCTATCTGTGATTTTTCTTGGGTTTAGTATGTTAAAGCAGTTCTTAAATTTTCATGTAGAGTAGAAGGAATAAATTTACTTTCTCCTCTCTGCCAAAATGTCTGACAAGTCCTGCACTTGTCAGGTGAATAACTCCATGTTTTTGTTTCTATTAGACAACACTTAGCAGTAGCTGAAACTGGCTTAAGGCTTTAATTGATCAAGACTTTATGTTCATAGTGAAATCATGAGGATGCTATTTTGTAACTACACTAACTTGATGTCTTTGCTCCTAATTTTGAATACTTCCTAAGCGTCAATAGAATTTTGTCTTTCCATCAGATGATTAACTATAATGAGGTTATGAATATTCAGTGCTCCCAAAGGGAGTTTTGCTCACAGTTCTGTTCATCTTTTCTGACTTTCGTTGATGTAGACATGGCAACTCTGTCCACTTTTCCTAAGTTCTGTTTGCAGCCACAACAACAACAGTCACTGGGTTATAGTTTTTCAGATGTAATTTAAGGGGGAAATGAACCCCCAAACCTTTAGTCTGAGAAACACAGCACCCTAGACAACACTAATTCTCAGTAGAATTTTCAGTGAGTATGGTTTCCTTGCTGGATGCAGCAGTGTAGGTGTTCTTGTTAGGTTAAGTAAATCCCATCTCCTCTGTCTTGTCTTTGCTTTAAGCTCTTCAAGCATTGTGGAAATCAGTATCTTCTGAAGTGTAAAACATCATGCAGTTTAAATCCTAATTGGAAAGGGAAAAAAAAAACCCACAAATACCCTAGACTACCTATTTCATTGACAAAAGTAAATTTCAGTGTCTTTTAGTTATATTGGTATTTCATATTGAAAAAAGAAAACGAGACTGAACATACTTTGTTTTCACTTGGATATTTGTAACAGGGAACTGTGATTTAGTTTGGGGGTAAAAGCAGTCCTTGAAATCATTGAAATCCCACTGAAGTTTGCAGGCTGCCCTACAGTGTGCTAAGCACTGGCAGCGTAGAACACAGCTTGGTTCTCAGGTGCTGGCAGGAGTTTGCAGAAACAAGAGTCAGAAAAAATATTTTATTTTATATCAAAAGAATTAATTGGAAGACCACTGTCCTACCTTATATTTGGATGCCTGTTCAGAGATTAAAATAATTGTCAACAGCACTAGAAAAGTGTGCTTTGCCTTTTCCTTTGATTTTTAGTGTATGCTTCCTCTTTCCTTGTTTTCCTGTCTTTTCTCTCCTAAGAATTGAATTGACAGTTTGTATGCTTGCTTTTTTTCATCACCTTCTGTTTAATATTGATATAGTGTTTTGAAGAGACTTGTAAAAATGTTTGATTTGTTTTGAAGATACTTTTTTACTTCAATTTACTCTGAAGTGACAAAAATAATTTCCGTAGGGTGCGTTTTTGTTTGGATTTTTGTGGGGAGAGGGTGGTTGGATTTTGGGAGGGTTTTAATTCTCTGATAGTTTTATTAATGAGCAATACACTGGAACTGTTGTTTTTGAGCAGGTCTTTGCTCCATGGGTTTGAGCTGTCACATAAAACTGTGTCCAAGTTCTCCCATGAAAAAGATGAGAAACACACTTTTTTGCTGGTATCGTAATTTTACTGACAGCTTGATCAAAATAAATTACTGCAACTCTTACTTACTTTAATGCTAAAATTAAAACTGAAAAAAAAGAAACAAAACCCAAAAGCCCTAAACATATTAATCTAATTGTTTTTTACTTCTCATATTGTAGTTTATATGCCACATTTAGCTGGATTTGTATGCTCAGTATTGAAGAGCTATTTCTGTGAACTGATTATGCTGAATCTGTGTATCTATAGTACATATGACACAAAAGAAGATGTTTTCACATTATGTCATCTTAGTTGCCCATTTTGGGACAGATGAGAAATTTTTTCTGCTCTTAAACATTTGACTGATTGCTAATTTAACTTTTTCATTACTTTCTCTTTATTTCCCTTCTTGCTCTTTTCCTGCTCTCTTTTTTTCTGTGAGCAGATGGTAGAGACAGCTTTGGGAAAAAAGAAAAAAATTCACAATATGGATATTTCTACTCTGTTTTGCATGATTTATAAATAAATGATGCAAAAGCTGAAGACATAATTTACAAAATTCTAAACATCCCGATAGGAGCAAGACAAGAATACAAATTAAATCAAATATTGTAGACCATTAGATGGTGCTGTTCCATAGAAATGCATAGGACATTCAAGGTCAAAATTAGAGCAAACACATTTTGCTTTACAGGCATCTCAGTCATGCAAGATGTGAATGTGATCTGGATGCATCAAGCTGTTTTTATATCTCACCAAATTGTTAAATACTTGAACTATTTTCCTCTGCAAATACACCAACAGGACAACATAACTAAATCTTGTGTATGTATTCAGTAATCAAGCCATGTGAACAACAAATCTGCACATTTTGAATTAAATAGTATAAAGCTTTCCTTAAATAAGTAACAAGGATCATTTTGAAGTTTCTGTGCATGGACTTTCCTTTGTTCAGAAGATAGAGATTACTTCCACTTTGTCAACAGCAGTATTTTTCTAAATATTTTAAGGAAATTAATTGCTAGTTTTAATCATGTCACTGAACATAACACCTGGATTGTCCTGTGAACAGCTTTTTAAAAGAGCAGATCACTTGGCAGAAATGATCTTTTGTTTCAGTAGACCAGTACAGACATTTAAGCAGTAGAAATTTGTTTTAAAATGGTGAAATTCCTTTTTTGGTGGAAGTTTGTGCTTGGGACTAGGAGCCATGCATTGAACTCTTCCTGTCTTTCTGCACTAAATTTCTTATACTATAACGTGTGTATTAACATCTACTAAGCACTTTATTGAGAGTTGATTTGAAATCAGAAATATTTTTTCCTCTGTGAAATAGTGCAATCTGTAATAACCTCATTTTTTCAATCTGAGTATTTATTAGCCTGCAGTTGGATGTATACCATTTAAGAAAAATAAAATTGTATTTGGCATTTTTAATTTTTCATCTTCTTGTGTTTCTAGGAGTGGTTTGCTGTTTATGTTGAGCTTAATCAGCAGATAGCAGCTCTTCTAAATGCAGGGGATGAGGAGGACCTTGTGGAATTGAAAGCATTGCAGCAACAGCTGAGTGATGTGTGTTACAGGCAGGCCAGTCAGCTGGAATTCAGGCAGAACCTGTTGCAAGCAGCACTTGAATTCCACAGTGTTGCCCAGGATGTAAGTGTTTCTTTTTAATTTTTTTTAAGTCACTGTCAACAAATTAGTGCTTTAGTATTGTAAATGTTGAATACATTGGAAAAATATTCAGGGAGATGAGAGGAAATATAATGTCACTTGGAAAATGCTGTAAGTCATCATTTACTGTAATTGAATCACTGAGAAAATTGGCTCCCCCTTGTTTTAGGAGGGAAGTACTTTGTAATATGTCTTAGATTTCAGCAGTATTTGAAATAAAAAGGTTACTAGTTGAAAAGTTACTTTTTTGCCCCTCTTTTTTTTTTTTTTTTTTTTTTTATTTAGAGGCATATGCATTGATTGGACTGGAATTTGTTGTACTTTTCATAGTTTCTTTTTGTGAAATGGCATGTTCATATCCTATATTTTTCTTAAAAACAAGTAGAATATTGGCTTCTACTCTCCCACCATTTAGAGATGTATGCTCTTGGATTTCTACAAGGCAGATGGGTCATTTATCTTTCATCTTGGCATTCATTTCCTGTAGCTGCAAAGAGAAATTTGAAAATGACAAATTTCCAAACATTTAGAATATTGTAGACTCAACCATCTGAAGCTCAAACTTCTTTTTAAATGTCAGCATTTATGTTCTTACATTTTAGTTGTCTCAGCAATTGGATGGTTTACTAGGAATGTTGTGTGTGGATGTAGCACCAGCAGATGGAGCATCAATTCAACAAACATTGAAACTACTGGAAGAAAAATTGAAAAGTGTTGGTAAGCAAGATATTTCTGCATTTCAGACACACACATTCTAATGAGTCCATTACAGGGGGAAGAAAGAGTAATCCCTTTTTTAAAAATCACCAAAAAAGCAGGGGGAAAAGATCTTACAACTTCTGACTCCTCACTATGTAATGTTCCACTGAGCTACTTTGGGTTGCCTGATGCCATCTGCTGTGTAATAGTTTTGTCTGGGGAGCTGATCTGGAACGGTTATCTTTTAAATGTTTTAGATCTAAGATATATCTATATATATATATATTTATTATATGCCATTATGCTTAGATGATCTTTTTGTCTCCAGAACTGATTCCTTGGTGATTCAGGTTTTATCCACTCAGTTTCAGAATGCTTGTACTGGGTGTTTTGCAGTAACTTTGAATGCATATGTTAGTAAATGGCACGTTGAAGGTTGTTACACTGTCAAGCATATGGAATTATTTCAGTTGGAAGGAGTCTGCAGTGATCAGCTTGTTCATTAAGTTGTGGGAGAAAGAGCTGCAAAGAAAAACAATTTATGGTAGAAGTAGGTATGATTGCAGTATAACAGTTTGATGTATAAATGAGATATTCCTTCAGGAAAACAGATAATAGAGCTGCCAAATAAGAGATGTAACAGCAGATCCCAAGGGTTGACAAATTTCAGTGTAGAAAATTATGTCAGCCATATCAGATGTATTATAAAATAGTAACTTCTGTCAGCAGTGGAAGAACACTTAGGTACAACTGCTTAGCAGTGATAAATATTTTAGGAATTATATAATTATGTGGATGAAAGACATTAATTAGCTGTGTATATGCTGAAAAGCTGACATGCTGTCAACTTTTATTCTTTTTCTTATTATCTGCTAGGTCATAAAATACCAAAGCCTAATTCTTTGTTCATACAGACAAATGGCTCACTCAGATGGGAGTTGGAAAGGGCAGTGAAGGACATAGTCATGTCCTTTTCATTTTCCAGGTTCCAGTCTTCATTCATGTATGATTCTGTTGTATTTTCCCTCTCCATTGAGATAAAAACCCACCAAAACTCTTGAGTGATCACTGACCTTTTTATTCCCTTTTTCTTATTAGACTTAGGCTTGCAGGGCTTGCGTGAGAAAGGTCAAAGTCTTCTTGATCAGATATCTAACCAGGCATCATGGGCCTATGGGAAAGATGTGACCATTGAGAACAAAGAAAATGTGGACCATATCCAAGGAGTGATGGAAGATATGCAGCTAAGAAAACAAAGGTAAGAACAACAATTCGAATCATTAAGAATTTTGTGTGTTAACAAGTCACTTTGTACAATTTAGTTTGTTGAAAAGAACCCATTTTATTTTATGTTCAGTTAAGGGATGTATTACAACTGTCATTTATATTTGTAGTAATTTGAATGGGACAGAAACTTCCCTGACTAATCTGTTGTAGTGTATTTCTAAAAACAAGCACTTTTTATATTTTGGTACTAGATGGAGTACTTGAATGCTTTCCTGTCCTTGTAAACACTCCGAAGTGAGACATTCCTTTTAGATGGCGTTATGAAAATATGCAAGAGGTGTCTTATATGTTAGCAGTTTGAGATGGGAGTATAATATAATTACAGTAGTGGTGATGGGTGTAAAATTACATAATAACCAGCCTTGTTTATCTTCTTCATTACAAGTTCTGTCCTTTGCATATGGTGTTTTCATTCCTGAAGATAGGAAGACAAATAAGGTGAGGGTACAAAATGGAGGCACAGATTTCAAAAGAGCAGATGATGGGATACAGTACTGTACAGTCATCTCAGGACATGGGGTTTGAGTTTTGGAAAATCGTACAGAGTGGGGGATGAGGTTGGGAAAAATGTTGGAGGGAGCTGAATTTAAAAGAAGGATGGATTTTGCCGGTCATCATCTTCCTTCAAAATTTGATTATTTATAATTAAAGATGTAGTAGTACTGAATTTTCTGTAGTACTGCCTTTTTTTTCTACTCAATAGTGTGAAAGAATTAGATGCTATGGCCAGTATTACTGCTGGAAGCCCTGAGACAATGTAATACTGTCCATAGAAAAGGTCTGATGAGCAGAGAGGTGCCTCTGGGCAGCAGCAAGTCTAGTGAGCATCAAATTGCCCATATTACAAATTAATTCCAGTATTCTTAAATTGTTTTCTTAGGGAGCTTAGTGTTAGGAGCTATGTGTTTTGGTAGTGCTTAGAGAAAATGCTGTTCTAAGTCTGCCCTCTGAATGCTATTAATTTAAGCAATACTTGTGTTTAGAGGACCAGCTGCAAAAAGCTACAGAGGACGTGTCACTGTGCAGTAAAATGGCAGATGGAGTTCCACAGTGAGAAAAGAGATGTGCATGGGAGAAAGACAGACTTTGTAGACACAGTAATGGTCTCTGAATCAGCTGTGAACTCAAAGATAAATACTGGAAAACTTGCAGAAATTGCTTTAGTGTTTCAAGCACACAGGGACAAGCAAGTAGAATGCCAAGAATTATTAGGAAAGGAATAAAAAACTGAAAGAAGAATGTCATTGTGTCACTGTATAGACTGGTAGTTGATTTCTGTTTGTGTTAGACAATTCTGGTCCGTGTTCTCAGAAGGGTTATAGAATTGTGGGAAGTCAGAGGACTAAAACATCAATAATGTTTTCAGACAAAGGTATGAAGCAGCTTTCAGATTGGGAATGATTAAACAAGGTTATTTAGCCTGGACGAGAGACAAAAAAGTAAAAGGACTAAATATCTCTCAGTAGCATGTAATAGTATTTTTTGTGACATTTAATTTTACTTTTTTTCCAAGTTCTGTTGAATGCTTCCTGCTATTTACATACACATTTGTTGTAATGCTTATTTTTAGGGGCATTTTGCTGCTTTATTTATGATTTTGGAACCCATAAACTGTTTTCTTGCAGCAGCTGATGTCCTTTCTGTGAGCATTGCAGGACATGAAACAAAATGCAGCATGCTAACAAACTGTTCTTTGGAAGAGCTTGTGTTTGTAACCAGTTTGGAAAAGATCATGCACACAGTCTTTTGCATTTGTTTATAAAGCCAACTGTTGTTGACATTAGTAATTCTCCATTTGCACTGAACAGGAGCATGAGTCTTGCTGTCTATTTAGTAGGCTCTGAAATTGAAGTGGAAAGCATTCTGCTGGATGTATTAGCTTAGGTCTCATTGTGGAAAGAGAAGAATTTTCAACACTTTTGTTGGAATTCCGGAGAAAGAACTGAAAACTGTGCTCAACTCAGAACAAGATAATTAGGATTGATTTTTATATCAATTAGATTTTGAAATGCTTCCTGACAAGTAAAGCAAAGGGCATCATCATATAAGGGTTCTGTAATCAGTTAAAAAGAAAATGGAAAAATGTATTATCTTTTAAACAGCCTCATTGTATGCATCAAGAAAACATTGCCCCAACAAACAGTATAATTCAGAATTAAGCCATGTTGAAACTCACTTTCATCTGAATTTTGATAGGCTAAAGTCTGTCTTAGCCACGTAAGCCTCTGTTTTGCAGAGCTTACGAGTGCAGCAAAGTAAGGAACCTGGGTTGCTGCTTCAAGACCTTGTAGCTATCTCTGGTGTTACTGCCTCCAGCTTAGCCATATCAGGAATCTTGCAGATCATCATTTTGGTGACTTGCAGTGCTCAGTTCTATTTATTGCAAGTTTCGTATTGTTGTCTGTGTCATGAGGTATTTTGGTCAAGCTAAGCAGCTTTGATCACCTTTTCATGAGTGCTTGTATCTTAATGTTTCTTACCTGAAAACATTGTTGTCAGTGTCAGAGTGCTTTGTGTCTGCTGTACATGTGCTGATGAATCTTTCTGTGTGCTGTTTAAGGTGTGAGGATATGGTGGATGTGCGGCGACTGAAGATGCTTCAGATGGTGCAGTTATTTAAATGTGAGGAGGATGCTGCTCAGGTATGGAAATACCTCTAGAATTTTATCATTCTGATCTTTGTAGTCCACTGGGTTGATTTATGGGGGCTGGTAGTTTTACAGTACTTTTTTTGCAACTTACAAATGTGTTTTATTTAGGGAATATGTACAGTGAAAATAAAGGATATAGCAATGTCTACAAATAGTATATTTGAGGATTGCATACATGATCCACCAGCTTGTTACAGCTCATTTAACTTTTTTTCTGTATCGAAAGTATATGCTAGTACTGAACTAATGTCACCCTTCTGGTTTAATTTCTTTTTAATGTATTTGTTTTTTATTCTTTTTGACTTGTTTTTAAGGCAGTAGAATGGTTAAGTGAACTGTTGGACGCTCTGCTGAAGACACATATCCGACTGGGAGATGATGCTCAAGAAACAAAAGTTTTACTGGAGAAACATCGAAAATTTGTTGATGTTGCACAGGTGAAATGTGAATTTTTTAGCAGTATGGGGTTTGTGCAGTTTCACATCCTCTCCTAAACAGATTCAATATCTATATGGACAGTCATTGAACAGCCGTCACTGGTCTTACTGGTTTGCCCCAATGCCTGAGTGAAGAAATTGATTGCTAAAGATGGGCCTAATGAGATGTGACAGTTCCATCAAGAGCAGCGATGCTGCAGTTCACTACCTTAGTTAACCTTCACATAGGCAATGTAAACAACCAACCAAAGTTCATTGGCTTTTATATCTCAAGCAGTCTTTAAAATTACTTTTGGCAAGCTGGGCCAAAGCATCTGGTCAGATGTTTTGTCAGTCATTTACTGCTTTTAGGAGTGTCTAATTTAGACTTGTTAATTAACAGATGTGATGTTTTCTAATTCCACCTGTTGCACTGGAACTGATTTTCTCTTTTGATGAGTAAGAGTTGATGATGACAGGAGGGTCATTTGCTGTTACAGTGATGTGCCTCAGGGCACCTGGATGCTGGCTGACCATAGACATGGTGCCAGTGGGATCAGGGGGACAGTCCTCTCAGCAGTGGATATCAAGTATCCCTTGGAAGATTCAAACAGCTATTCAGAATTCTTGGGAAGCTGTCTTCTTTTGCCAGTGTGAGCACTAGCCAGGAGCAGATACTGGATTTTTTTTTTAAGAGTGAAAGCACTGTTTGGTCATTACCATTTTGTCCTTACTTTATCAGCATTTTCTAGTAGACCAGATAAGTTCAATGTACATTGTGAACCTGAATGGTGGAGCTTCTATAAACTTGCCTGCTGTTCCTGCTTTAAGATGCTGTTTAATTACCAGGTAAAGTGCAGGGTATTTACATGCACTTACTCTCCCTTCCCGTCCAATTTTTAGAGTACTTATGATTATGGGAGACAGTTACTGCAGGCAACGGTGGTCCTGTGCCAGTCCTTGCGATGCACTTCAAGGTCCTCAGGGGACACACTGCCCAGGCTGAACAGAGTGTGGAAACAATTTACAGTGACTTCTGAAGAAAGAGTACACCGGTTGGAAGCAGCTGTTGCATTTCATTCTACTGCTGAAAAGGTGAGTGTTGTGTTTTATTAAGAAGAACAATTTCTTACCTGAGTTCAGGCAAACAAAATATAAGAAATATGAAGTTGTCAGTGTGTACATCTACCCTTTCTAAATATTTTGTTTTAAATGGCAGAAAGAAGAATTTATGTATATTTTTGCAACCATTAACTTCAGTACTTAATGTAATAATTTTTCATATACCAGTATTGGTATAGGGCTTGCTTAACAAAAATGAGAACAGCACTCTTCAAATGGGAACTCTGATATTGATGATAAAGCATTTCTTTGTGTCTTTTAAGACCGTAATTCTTACAAGCCAGGAACACTTCTTTGTGCAAGGTGTGATACAAAGCTATCAGGTCATTTAAGTTCTTTAGAGAGTTAAAGGTGTATTGCCCTTTAAGCTGTGTGGATTTTGGATGGGATAACCTTCTCCCAAACTGTAAATGAGGGCAGCTCATGCCACTTTAATTTCCACACATGCTGTCTTGTTCCATCTCGTATTTTGCTCCTGGTGAGGTTTGAACATGCTTTCTTCCTGAAAGTTTTCTGGTTTTCTGACTCCTATAACCAAATGTCTCACTGCTGCACCCAGTCAAGTGATGCACAAAGCACAGTGGAGGATGAGCAGTCAGCAACAGTGTGATGAGGATTAGTTGCTATTGAGTAACAGCTTGCTGAAGGGGAAAAATGTTGAGAGCTTTCAAATGCTTACATTTGAGACAATGTCCTTTAATGTAGGTCATGAGAAGCAGGACCTTTTTGTTCATAGCTGCTTGGTTTTTGTGGTGTGTTTTAAAAAATCAGTTTAGAGTATGTATTTCAAATATTGATAATAAAATTGTATATAACTGCAGTAAAATCCAAATCTTGGACATGGCAAAATAAATTAATTCTGTCATTGAAAGAGAGCATGGATTCAGAGTTGATTCTTTTGTTCCTTGGTTTTATTCATTTCTTATTTGTATTAGTGGAAGATACGTCGAATTTGCAGGCATTGGGAGTTGATGGAGGTTCACAAAAGCAGAAATATATCATCTATGCTTCCAGAGATTTAACTGATACCAAATGAAATTTCAGTAGTTCATAAACTCCTAGAAGAGTGGAATCTCTCAGTCCATATTATGAGCATTCTTTCATTATTGCAGTAGTTAATTCCTGGGTTTAGGCAGTCTTAAGTGTGAAGAAAAATAAATTAATGGCTGACAAAACAATGCTCTTGTTCAAAAACCTTATTCTCCTTTCACTGTTGGACATATGAGTCTGTGTGGAAAATAGACCGTTAATATCCATGCTGCTTTGGAAAAAAGTAAGAAGTGGCAGAGTGAGAAGTGGAAGAGAATAGAGTACTGAATGCTAGTATTGGATTACAATCCTATCTCGAAAGACTTGTGTTCAGATTTTTTTATTCCTACCTGTTCTGTGCCAGATATGGTTTTTAGTTTTGAAACCTGTTGTGAGGAGTCTTCATTGACCATGGTGTTTCCATTTTACATTACTGTCTTGTATGTTTAATGTTGTCAGTCGCTATTTTTATGCATTTCACATTTGTTCCAGGAATATTGTCTAGGAAGACTACTTTTTATTCCCTCTCAGAAGTAATGTAAAACATTCTAATACAACACACTGGTAGCCCTGAACTGTCTTCTTAATCGATATTTTCTTTTTTTGAATTATATATGTCAGTTGATCTCATGTAAATGTGTCAGTGGAAATGCCAAGAGAACATTCACTCTGACAGTTAATGGCACTTAAAAAACTACATGCTATCCCTTGTGTACTTTATTCTGTATTTTCTTACTTTTATTAAACAGATTTTGCAGGAATGTCCAGAGCAGCCTGAAGCTTTTAATGAAATGGATCAATTTGATGAAATTGAAGCAGTTGGGAAATCACTGTTGGACAGACTAACAGTGCCTGTAGTTTATCCCGATGGGTATGTAGAATGGTTTCTAATGCCTTTGGAATAATGCTTTTGGTAAAATTGTATAATAGTCTCATATGTAGAAGAATCCTGAAGGCTTATTGCTGAAATAGAAAAGTGAGTATGTTTGTTTTATAAAATTTGAAATAGGATCTGTCTGCTTTCTATGAAAAAATGGGAAAGAATTAAATCACTGCCTTTTTAAACTAGTGACTTTTTCACACTGAATGATTATTAGATTTATGCAGTCTTTGCACTAGCGCAGTATGCAGAAGTAACAGAAGAATGACCAGTCCCAGTCTCTTCTCCCTGAAAAAAAGATACCAGATGAGAATTACAGGATTTCTATTATTTATTTGCAATTCTATCTATCTAAGCCAGTATATTGAAGATAAATTAATATTTTATTTATTTGGTAAACAAAACAGTACTTCCCTCGAGAATTATTCATATTAACTGTAAACTGGTTATTCTCTTGAGCTACAAAAGCAAATTGAATTTGGAATCTCAGCCATAATGAAACTCAGTTCTCTCTGTTCAATGATGTCTATTGTTATGCTGAGCTTGTAGTTAATTTGTATGTGAGTTGCAGCCAAGCTATGGAGGAAGTCTCTGGTGTGTAGGATGTCACACCATAATGAAAAAGGTCTGAAATAAGTATATCGAATTAGCAGCTGAAATCTTACGAGATAACATCAGGCAACTGCATTAGGCGTTACCTGAAGTCTACCTGAAAAACACAGGTGCAGGAAGCTGGTCATGAAAATTTATTGTCATCATATTTCCAAAATGCCATATGCCTTCTGCAGTGCAGCTTCTTCAATACAGAGTGCTAATCATGAAGATGAGACCAGGCCTGAATGAGTAGTGATTTTAACTATTCTTTCAGTAGTGTGTTTGAAAAAAGTGGAGAATTTTATAGCTGTGGAAAAAAAATCCAAAACAAACAAAAAAAAACTGACCAAAAACCAGATCAAGAAGTGTTTGTTGAAGTATTTTTGTATAACTTCTGTATAGCAGATTCTAGTAACCTGATAAAAGTAGCAACTGTTCAATCCTGAATATTATTTTTGACCCCTCTGGCATTTCAGTAGAGTGTTGAATATCCCCCTTCACAAAAATGGTGTGGTAGTTGTCCTGTATCTCAGGACCTCCTGCTCATCATCCTGGCATTCTGGTTTTGAAGTGTTTAGCAAATAGTTTGCAAAGGGTTTGCTCATTATTAGAAATACTTTGAGATTTAAGAACATGCAAAATGTCATAAATGGTTGAAAGCATTTTCATTCATCTGTTCACCTCTTCAGACCTTTACCAGTATCTTTTTGGAAGCTCAGGTCACTGCTCCGTGTCCTGCTCATGGCTTCTGCTGTGTATGAAGAAATGCTGTGATCCATGTGCAGTTATGCAGTCTGACCAGTTACCTCCTAAAATGAGTCTATTCCTGCACAGAATAACTTTTCTGTCCAGTTTTGCCTGTCTGAAAGTCCTTTGTCCTACTGCCATTTCCAACTAGATTTAATACCTGTTCTTCTGAAACACGTGTTCTGTTCAAACCCTCCCTTTGCTGACAGCTTGGTTAGTGGTTTGCCTAACATTTCAGCTGTTCTTTTTTGTAGCTGAATTACACAGCCATGTGTTCCTTTCAGTTTGAGAGGTAGATGGCATAAATTGACAGCATGTGGCTGACTTAATATGTGAAGAGTCCTTCAATAATGCAACAATTTTATAAACTCAGAATTCATGTATAGGCAGGTATCATAGATTGTCACAGTATGCAAAATTGTCAGATGGACTTGGGGGAGACCCAGAGAAGGGAGGCAAGAAAGCGAGTTGGGAGGCGTCCAGTTGTGCTTCTAGAATAGTGCTTTGCTGTTCAAGTCACAGATTGGTTTGGTTTGGAAGGGACATTAAAAATCATCCAGTTCCAATCCCTCTGCCATGGGCTGGGGCACATTTCACTAGACCAGAAGTGTCTCACCACCTTTGAACTTCTGTCAAGAGTGTCTTTTGGATATGAAAGGCTCATTGAGTATTTGTAACAATTTCATAAAAATTTGCTGTTGAGTCTTCATCACTAAGTCTCCAAAGCTTTTTAAAGGTGGCTTTTAAATGACAAGAGGAAAAAGTGGCTATTTTTCTTATGTGCTTTGTGTTTTCTACTGCAATTAACAAGTGTATTCATGTACTGACTTACTTACTACATATAATTTATTGTGGTTTGGGTTTTTTCTAGGTCTGAGCAGTACTTTGGGAGCCCAAGTGATATGGCTTCTGCAGCAGAACACATCAGGGAGAAGATGAAGTTAGTTAGCCTGAAAAAGCAGCAGCTGAGACAACCAGAAGCCACTACCCCAGAGAGCTAATACTGACCTTATCTATGAATTCATAACAGGACTTCAGTTTGTAATCCAGCATGTTGTTTGCATATTACAGAATTTGGTATAATATATTAAAATGCATTTCACAGCTGTTACGAGTCACATATTTTTTTCATAGATGTTCTCAGCATCTTAATACTGTACATCTATCAAGCCATAATTATTTAACATGCTATGAAACCATAGACTCCAAGTATCTTATGAAAAGGAACTGTAAACTTTGCACTGAAATTTGCTGTAAAGCTTTACCTGACCTGTCAGCTGTTTCTTAGTTAGACAGCTGATGCAAGCTTTGAGTGGTGCTAATTAAAGTGTTAGAAGTTCCATATTATGAAACTAGTTCTTTGCTTCCCCCATGCCCAGGTGATGTAGTAATTTTAGACTGTAAGGAAAGTACCTGCAGTGTAGACTGTGGTAACCCTGTAATTTTAATTTGAAATACTTTAAAAAAAAATCATTTTTATTGTGCCAGTATGCAACCTGCCCATCAGATCTTTGATATATCAAATTCATTAAACAGATGTTTTCCTATTTGTATTGATAATGTATTAAAAGCTGTTTGTGCTTAATAAAAATCATCTTTTTAAAATCTAAGATAAATTTGTTCTGGTCTGTATTTCCAAATATTATTTATGTTACATTTTTAAGATAAATGGTAGTAAAAATAATTACTCCCCCAATATATTTAGAAAGTCTGTATAATTTTTCTTATGAGATACATTGTAGCTATAAGGGAACTGCTCTTGAATATTATTTAATGTATATGAAAGTCCTGGCTATTTTTTTCTTTCTTCCTTGTAGCAGTACTTCCACAAAAGTAAGATAGTATTTGCATAAGTCAGTATTACATTGAGCATAGTTTTGTTCCCTTGTAAGACTGGTACATGTCTCCTGTGTTTTGTTTCTAAGTCCTTTGTTTCCCTTTGAATGGAGAATCCTGAATAATGTGAATATCCCTGTTGGTACCTTTGCGGTTAAAGGTTTTTGTGTAATGAAAGAAATTAACATGAGGTTCATAACTTAAAACCATGAGATTAGTAATAAAATGAAATTTATTCAGAGAAGGGAATTGGATTAAAACCAAATCTGCAGTGTACATGGCTTGGTTAACTTTTTAATCTTCAGAATGCAATCTGGATACATCAATTATTATATTTTTGGAAGATGGTGTGGGATCTGACCATTTTAGAGTATTCTGTGTGGAACAAACAGAACTAACTGAAGTTTTACAGACCTTGTTTATAAAGAGATTTTTCTGATACAGTCTTTTCAAATTTAATTTTGTTGTTTGCATTTGAGAAAGCTGATGTTATTACAGCTAATATTTGGAGGATATAAATTCATTTAGAAATAACCGAAACGTGAAAAGTATGCATATATTTAATATAAAGTGCAAACATGCAAGTAAACTAATATGGTTATTAATAAGCACTCTGTCTCCAGTTCTGCAGCATTTGTAAATTGAATCTGCTTACAGTAAATCATGGTCTGCAGTATAAAATCTCATTAAAATATTAGAGTAAGAAAGTATTACAAACACTTTAAATTATTTTCAGGTTTTTATTTTATATTAGGGTTTTTAAAATTTAATTTTATTTTTTTTACTATGTTTAGGGTCTCAGTGCTGTATGCAAACCCAGGGCAGTATCAGAAGCTCTTCACTCATTCCTGTGACAGCTGCATGCACAACTTGGGACTGATGACTGCTCACCCCAGTAACCCTGATGTTAATTTTGGCTCAGTGTGTGTAGTTCAATCTTGACACTGCTCTTATCTGTCCTTTGACATTCCTAGGGGCCAGTGGATCCTGACTTTCACCTCGTTGACTCTAATTGAGTCTCTAGTACAGCATCTTGGGCTGTGCCAGCTTTTGCTCTGCCTTTCTGCTGTCTTCCTGTGGAATTCCTTGCCTTTAGGCAAATAAAGTGTCTTGCAAAGGGCTGTTTACCAGCACTTTGCCATTTGCCCATTTTCTATGTATCAGGAATGAGGCAAGTAGTTTTCTACATCGTGTTGCATGAGATTCTGCCAGATGTTTCAAATCCTATGAACTCTGAGACTTCCTAGCCTACTGAAACAATGGAATAAATGTTTTCTGTTAATACTGCTTTTGAATGTAACTGACTGAGAGGGGGATTTTTGTGCTGGTCTTTACTCTTACTCTCTCCTCTGTGGTTGTACTTGGTACTGAACCTTTAGAACTAAGCAACCTTTAATAGCCATCAAAATCAATGAGATACAGACTTACTAAAAAGCAGAAAACCCTCTGCTCAAGTAACCCATTGTTACTTGTCTATGTATTTACTACTGCAAAAAGAAAGGTGGCTCTGCTTGTAGCTCTTCCTCTGCAATTTTTGGTTGCAAAAATCACGTGCAGTGGTTGGTACAGTGCTGCAAGGTGTGAGATGGGGAGATAGCCACAGAAAGGGGAGGACTGTAATTGTTATGCCCCTTGCTACATTACAACTAATGACTTGGAAGTGATGGAGTCAATTCTGTTCATGGTAATGAAATGAGCACTGAGATTTTCTGTGTTCCTGTTAGCTAGCTAAATTTGGATGTATTTGAAATGTTTAAAACTGTGGTGACTATTTTTTGCTTTGCAATGTAATCCTGAGTGTGCAGTTTTGTGACAGTGAATGGAAAGGTGATCGACTCAGTATATGCCATCCCTTTTTCCTAGGGATGGATCAGTTGTGCAGACTGACAGGCATAGAAAATGCTTATACCTACAAGCTCTTTTATTGCAAACTGTGTGTGGATTGTTGTATTAGTGTCCATAAAAATGCTGTTAGGTGCTGTTCACCACTTAACTTTATATTGTGTTCAGTAGGATTAATGGGGTTACATTTTTCTTGGGAAATAAATAGATTTGGACCATGGACTTACACAGCATTGTGGGATCAATCAGCATTCAAATAAAGCCACTCTGGAGGTGCAGCAGTGGGTGGAGAAGGGCTGTGTGCAGAGCAGGATCATATAGCACTTCTTGTTCCATCGTGTTGGCCAAGGATATCAGTGCCAGCTGACAAAAAGATGAGGAACATTTTTTTTCTATCACAGTAAAAAAAGTGTCAGTAGGTCACGATCACAAAGCGAAGTTGTCATGGGCTTTCTGCAAAAGTAATGACATGTAATGGTGTTATAATAGCCTCTAGTTTTCTGAATTCTTTCTACAAGATAATTTTAATTTGTTTAAGGATATTATTAAGGGCGAGGGAAAAGGAAAGCTTTTGGAGCTACAGGTGAAATTCTCTTAACAGCTCTGAAGGTAAAATGCTGAGAAATGGATGAAAGCAAAGGTTTGGTAATTCCTAACTTCTGAAGGATTGACTTAGTATCTCTACAGATTTTTGTATTGGTAAAAAGGGAGTTAGGACTGTAAAAATACTAGGTTGTTAGATTTCTGTTCTAGTTTTAAAAAATATCTAGTTAAAAAATTTATTGAAACATATAGAATAAAAATACATACGTATGTAATAGCTGCAAAAGTGCTTGAATGTGAGCTGCAGAGCCACAAACAGTTTGAGTATCTGGATTTGCATAACATGGTTCCAAGTAATTAATTAATTAATTATCTCTTTGGAGAGATACCATCTTTTCCAGGTTGGTGGAGAACTGATGCACTCTGAAATAAAAAGGCAAATAGGCAAGCAGTTCCTCTGTTTGTGGTTCCTTGCACAGTCACAGTGAGTCTCAGTGGATTGAGTTTTCTGTAGTGTGCCATTTCCACAATTTCCTGATTTGTAACAATGCAGGCAATTGCAGAGTTCCTTATGCAGAATCAAAACCAGGTGTTAGGAAATTATTATGTAATATTGTTTTTAAATTATTCATTTCCACAGGCATCCCACTTAAGTTTCTTTCCTTCAGTTAAATAGTGACTGATGCCTGTCAAGACTGCATCTTCATTGAAAATTCTATTAAAAATCTAATTGCATATTTTCTGCAATGCTATGGACTTAAGGAGTACTTCAAGATATTTTTCATTTAGGTTTACTATGTGGAAATACAAGTAAGACTAAATAACCACAGAAGAAGGAGATTGGTTTCACACTTCTGTTGGGTCCCTTTATACAGATCTCCCAAACACAGGGTATTTTAGGACCATTTTTCTGTGATTCCAAGATTAATTTGGAACATGAAAGTGAATTTCTGAAGGAACTTGTGAGAGAGAATACATCTGATTCTGTGAAATTGGAACACAACATATTACATATCAAAGATACTCAACAAAATAGATGCTTGTGTGACTGAAATTTTAGTTATGTTGATACAAGAATGAATAGAAACAGGATATATTAAAAGATTTTTAGTATATTTAAAGCACCAATGAAACACTTGGGCTCAAAATAGCAAGTAAAATGATTGTAACAGCCTTCTCTTTTCCTGTCTGTTGACTTTAGTTTACATGGATCTCTATTACCACAAAAATTATGGGACTATAACAGAGACAAGAGGAAGGCTGAGTCAGGAGATAAATACCTCTTGTGAAAAAAAAATGCTTTCTTAAAATTTCATATGTGCTGAGGAAATATATTGGAAAACATTACGAAGAAAAGTGAAAATCCCTATTTTAATTTAAGTTCAATGAGAAAAGTTCAGCTAATTTTGCAGATACTAGTGATATTTACAGTTTATAGGCCAAAGAAAGAGCAGGGCTAACATTTTTGACTTTTGAATCCTGAAGAAAAGCAAAGGAAACTTTATTTGGTATAATTTTGTGATACAGGGGAAGAAGGTTGTTAAGCGGAAACAATTGGTTGTGTTAGCAAATTATTTACATTGTGTGCAGATAATTTACATTCTTTTTAGTGCAGATAAACCACAGTTTTTAAATACTAATGCAGTTTCATTGGCAGTTTAATGACAACATTGAAAACATCAAATGTGCTGTGATTACTGCATGCCAAGGAGAAGCTACCTTTTTGGGCACAGGTAACAGACAAAATGTGTTTCAAAGTAATTGTGCTTAAAAACTTAATTTAAAATTATTATGCATTTTTATCATTTTACAGTGTTAAATATATATTTTTTACATATTAGGAAGCCTTTTAGCTTTTCCACCAGCAGCTAGCTGATAATTGCTATCAGACACCACTGATGCAAGCTCCTGTTGGGAAACCTCTTAATGCACCTCTTAATTGGATTTGTATATAAAGGGGGGGAATGCTGCAAGCTATGTAAGATACCCTATTGATTTCCTAAGCTCATACATCTGTGCTTAAAATGTTTGAGTGGACCTAATGTAAGCACCCCTACTTTCTAATACTCAGAATGTGAAACTGTGTTAGAGAAGGCATATTTAGCCCCAGATTGTCTGTCAAACTCCTATAGCAAACTATGTCACTGACTGTTCATGGCCCAGATGGCCGATTCCTTTGCACATCCTGCTAAGACATTGTGGCCACTTATGACATATAAATACACTTGGCTCTTCTGAGGCTCCCTATGGGACAAATCCCAGTCTTGTACAATGCTGTCACTGTCAGAAGGCAGCATACATTATGTGGATTAGAAAATAGTGAAAAGGTTTCATGGTAGCTGTTGGTCCTAGAGCACACACAGGAAGATGCTTGGGCAGCTGTGTAGATGTGTTTTGTGCTTGGAATAAGGCTGTGACAGCTCATGGTAGAACAGCCCTGATACTTCAGTGAAGTCCTGAGAATTGCTGGCTCCATTTAAATGGATATAAATGTTTATAGGTTGGGCCTTAAAAACTCTTGAGCCTTTTCCTAGACTTTACACCAAATGTTAATTCGAATCATCTCTAAATTTTGAAAATAAAGTGGAGAGGAAAGTTCATCTTGGCTCTAAGAATAGACTTTTGGAGGAACTGAGAGAAGACCTGTAATTTAAAACACTATATCAGAATGAAGCATGAATGAATACCTATCAAAACCCTGATTTTAATTTGTTAGTGTTCTCCATTTTGGCAGGAGTAGTCAGTGTGTTAATTTCAAAGGTGTCATTTTCAGGGATGGTTCACTATGTTGTCCTTGGTCTGCAGCGAATGAGTTGCCATCTCAATTTTGGGGTTTCTGCTTCCCATGTTCATTTTCTAGCATGAGTTGCAGATGCTGGGTGACAACATATTCCCACTGTCATTGCTGAATTTCCAGGCATGCCAGGATTGATCATGATTCCTGTGCCTCACAGTATAACAGGCTGCAGCATTCAGTGGGGCTGTTGAGCTCTAGTAGAAAGTTTCTCTCAAATATTGTGCCAGGATTTATGTGTGATAAGCATCTTTTAACATGCCATTTTCCCTTTAAGGTTTTTAGACTACCAGGAATGAGAGTAGCTTTCATGGTGTCCCAGTCATTTTCAGAGGTAAGCTTTACAGCATGGTTACTCGATATTTAATATGATTGTGTGATACGAGTCTGACTTTCAGAGACTTGGGAACAAGCCATATTCTAAACTGGTACTAAGAGCAGCCTGTTCTTTTTCTCAACTCTTGTATACAGCTCTGTGTGCCTCTATTGGAGGGTACATAACTGCAAGCTGGGCTCAGCAGGGTGGGGATTGTGCATTGTATTCAACACGTCTGAGTGCCACTCCACATATCAGTGGTGACGATGTGTATGTGATGCCCATTGTCTGCTTTATATCACTCGGTGCCTCTCAGAGCATGGCCTTCCTCCTCTCCTCCTCCCCAGGACTAATGTATCCAAAGGAACACAGTAATTTGTGACACGTAAGCCAGGGTTAATATTAGTGCTTTGCTTGAAATGGCATCAAAAGGCTGCAGTGAGCCGTGCGTTCAATGAGCCTTGTTGGATTTTATTTCCACTCATCGCATGTGGCCAATTTGTTCGGTAGCTGCTGTTTGCAGGCATCATTTTCATGGTGCATTGCCTCTGCAGAACCAGCCACACATGAAGAAGCAGGGCATTTGTTCCTGCAGGTGGAAGAAATGTAAACTATTGGAGTGATTTTGTATTATCTGTTAGCTGTTGTTTCCAAAGAGGATTTACTTCTGGGATGAAATAGTTGGTACTGCCAGTGTGTGTTGGGAGGGGGTGGCAGCTGCATTCCCCTCTTCACAATGTTGCTAGAAAGGAAACCTCATCAATATGAAGGAGTGGCAAGACCTTATAGTCATGAAAATCATGCACACAAACCTTTCAGATCTGGGATCACAGCATAGGAGGTGCCAAAGGAGTGTGCCCCTTCTGGAGCTGATCCAGGGTCCTTGTCCCTGGAATCTACAGACAAATCCAACAAGGACATGCTGGCAGACCACTGGTACAGCCAGGTAAAGGTTGTGATGTTCTGTCCATATCTCTGGGGAAGGGAGTCTTCTGGTGGTATTACAGCACTGGGTGCAATGGTGTGGAAAAGTGACAGCTGTCTCTGGCCTGGGAGCATAGGCTGCTATGCTTTTGAAATCAATCCCTTCAGGACCCTGAGCTGTGACAGAAATCCTCCTGTAGCAGTCTCTTGTTCAAGTACAAATGTCCAGGTCCTACTCTGTGTAGGATACCCAGTCCTGGTGCCCAAGTGAGCCAAATGTGCAGAACACCAAGTTAACAGAGCTCTCTATTCCTTACAGTCCTAGTTCATAGACTATTGAGCCTTCTCATGGGAAAAGACATGGGAGCACCTTGGATTCTTGTGGATTTGTTTGTGGGGAAGGAATAATTCCTGGAAGAGTAGAGGCCCAGCTGTGAGGATACACTGGAGTAGCAAGCATGGGCAAAGATAACTGGTGGCCCAATATGAGTTTGAAGGACGTTGCCACTCGCTGAGTAGTGTTTCAAACAAAAGCTGAAGCTTGAATGATGAAAATGAGAGCTTCTCATCTCTCATTCTTGCTGCTACTTCTGACCCAAGAAGACAGCATCCCTATGATACCTCATCCACCCAAGCAGGCACAGAGCAGTAGGAGATTAGGAGATAACAACTACTCATAACCAAGACCTACAGAGCAAGTTCAAACCCTCAGAAGATGGGAGGAGAACACCTCACTTTTCAGGTTCTGGAAGAAGAAATCAAAAACACCAGCTATGACACAGAGGAGGTAATGATGTCCTAATGATATGAACATGACATCAACCTGCATTAAATTTCCCATGCTCAGAGCTTTTTTGCATAGTTAGACCATAAGAAAAGCCACTCCAGGGTATAAAAAAAAAATCTAATAACATTTCAGGGCTTTCCCAAGGTTTTCCACTAGGATAAGCATACATTCATTCCAGATGATGTCCCCACAGGAGTACACCATGGTGTCTTGTAGTACACACTGTCATGCAGGCAGCTCACTCATCATGGTGTCCCTTGGAAGCAGCATGAAGAACACTGATCTATATAAAGTCCTGGTCCTGAGTTTCTGTCCCTTGAACCTCTCCTTTTGCAGGTGAAGAGAGGTTCAAGAGGAGAGGAGAACCCACCTGCTGCTGCAGAGAGCAGCGCTCAAATCCAAAGCAATTTGAGCACCCAGAACAAGGAACAAATCATCTACTCTTGGTGACGGTGTTTTTGCTATGGATGGCAAACAATGGCTCTGGAACACACAAATCCCTCTTCTCTCCTCTTCAGTGTTTAAACAGTACTGAGTCGTGGGTTGGGGGGGAGGGAGGAGTTTTCTTCTGGTTTTTTTTTTTTTTAATTATATGCAATGCTTCATAGATTTATGTGGGTCTTGAATTCTGAAGTGTTATATGCTAACCTTCATAGAGTGAGGGGTCACCTAATCTGGGAGGATGGAGGGAGGATCCTCATACCCTGTAGCCACACTCCTGGTACATTGGGTAAGCACCATTTGTTTAACAGAGCTCCAGGCAAATAAACTGGGGTGGGTGGAGCTGGAATGCCAAGATAGCCTCTCCTAAGTATGTGACACCATTCCATACTTACCTGAAAGGGACAGGCAGGATCCATGTTTGAGGTATCAAGGTCTGGAAGAGGGCAATGTGTGGCCAGAACATACAGAGGAATCCTCAGCAATGTCAACCTTCAAGTAGCAGTTTTATGCAGGATGGACTTATCATTTTAAAACAAAACAAAGCACGCTATTTATAATCCCACTAATAAATGACATTTTTAAAAAGGTGTTTAAAGCCTCATGGTTCTCTAACACCTAAAATTCAAATGCCCTGCTGAATATTTCTTTTCTGGATAAATATCAGAGGTGTGAAGTAATGTTCTATTACAAGCGTGTCTGGGAAACATATTTGTGTACATGTTCTAAATTTAGCATCTGGAAGTTGTGTAACTCAACTTTTCCAGACAATCGCAACAATATGGCTTTTGTGGTTTGGTGTGGTTTGCATGATTGTATCTATTTAATTAATCCCCTATTAACTGAATGGCTCATACTGATCTTTTTGCATCTGCTGGCTAATTATGTTTCATAGGTCTGAACAGAGACTTTTCACTTTTAAAAGATGGTCCTAAGAACCCAGTTACACTGCATGCATTCTGAACAGTCTGAGTGATTTTTAACTGTCGTTTTTATTTCACAAATTTACATAAACATCTGTATTTATGTATAAACATCAAAAAAATTAAACTGAAATAGTCTTTTAATACAGCTGAAATTAAATGCAAGTTAAACACAGAAAGTAGGGACATGGGGCCAAAGTGCCCTAATTACCTTATTAGTGGTAGTTTATAGCTGCCCTGAGAGTTCGATGTAGATTACTAATCTGCATCTTAATCTTCCTTCTTTCCAGAGAGAACAAGTAGCCTGTCTCACATCTATATTTGGTGCAGAGTGCATACTCCACTGTGCTAACACACCACATCAGGAAGGAATTTCAAATGCTCCCAAGGAATTCAGTAACAAAAGTCCTGTTGGCTTTCCTTACATGCATGGGCAAGGGAACACAGTAATCCTGTGTAATAAACTCTTCTCTTTCTGCTGCTGCTGCTGGAGCCTCAACAACAGACCAATGAACCCTCTAATGTCTCTTCACCCTCCTGACAGAGCTGAATACCCTGGGCCACCGTCTTGGTTGACAACCTTTCAACTGGGCTGACTTGTGCGCATGCCACCTGTGAGCTGCTAAAACTCCTTCACTTTGCATTCACCAGGGTACAGCTCCATAGGCTGTGCAGCATTTGGTTTGGACAGCACCCAGTGAGACAGAAATGTTGAGCTTCTCCAGGGGTCTGATGGGGTAAGTCTGTTCACCAGCTGATTCTGTGGAAACTGGAGAGCCTCACTGCCATTTCTGCAGTAAACTTAAGAAGAAGTGCTGATGTCTTCACCTGGAACATGAGAGAGAATAAGACATGATCCCTTTGCAACTGTGAACACTTGTGAATTGTTTTCTGTTTTGTTTGATTTTTTTTTTTTACCCCATTCAAAAGTTAAAATTTTCACTGTCTATATTTTGCCACTACATGTAAACTTGAACAATCATCAAGTCACTTATGTCTTTTCTCTAGTTATCCTTTGAGGAAAGGTGTAAATCCAGCTTGTATTTTTTATTGTCTGTGACAGCAAAATCAAATTAAACTTGCTAAAAATTATGATAGCAAGTTACTAATGTCTTTCAATTTGAAAAAATCTGTTCAGAGAGCTTGACTTTGAGATAGAACTGTTAATCACTCAGAGCTGTCAATTACTTCAGAATTATTGCAGGGGCCCATGTTCCCCTCTCTTCCTTTCCTCAAAGTACTTTTTATCCTCTTCCTCTGGTTTATCATTGTATGAAAATACCTCAAGGTCTTCTGCAAGTAAAGAATCTGATTTTTTTTTTTTTTTTTGCATGAGGTTAGTTTTAACAAGGAAAGGAACTTCTTTCTGAAAACACTGATGTGTTAATCCATTCTCAGAACAAGAAATTTGTTTTGCTGCAGGAGTTCTTAAGTGGAGAATCCAACACCTTAGTTTTTTATGCTGCCCATTTTGAATAATGTGCTAGGATAACAAGATATGAAGAAAGCAGATTAGATGAGTGCATTTCTGCCAAGCTTAATTGTTTATTGTTATTGTTTATTTATTATTTATAATTATTATATATAATAATGTATTATTATTGGTTATTTCTTATTATAATACAGAAGCATTTCTGAAAACAGGGCAGTTAAACCCTCTTCTAGAATTCAAGCCTAATGAATAAAAATGTAAGCAGTCCCTATGTGCTGTATACCTCTTTATCTTGTCTATAAGACTAGCAAAGAACTGGAAGACAATTTTTTGAATAACAGATGCTAGAAAGAATGGTGCTTTTTTATATAACACTTAGAATCTGGAGTTCTAAATTTAAAGGTTATATGAGCTTTCTTAAAATTAATGTGGAGGCTGAAGTGACATTTAACCCCAGTTAAATTTGCTGGATTTTTCTATTATTCAATAAAAAATAGAGATTTAGGTACTATTTCTTATTTAGGGGTTCTAGGCACAAATAGCATGTATACTTTGTGGAAATCCTCTAGATCCATAAAGAGGGATACAGAGAAGAGAAAGCTTCAGGATGAAAGAGTGGAACATGATAAAATGATGACCAATGGACTGAAATGTTTCAGCTGTCATTGCTCCCCGTGTCTATTACTGTATGATTTTTTTAAAAAGTTGTTGTCCTTGGAAGCAAACAAATAATGATTTTTGCTCTTACCATTGCACTGAATTAGCAGTGTTAAGATGTTTGTTGGTTTCTTAATCTCTGATAGGCTGCTGGTTTTACAGTTAGCAGTGTTGCTTTATTTTCTTTCACAGAGATGTTCAGTGTGACAGGGATAACTTTCCTTTTGGCAGTTTCTCTGCTTTGTGTGACGGTGTTTTTGGGGTAGCTTTTTGGACAGCTTTTTCGTTTCATGCTGATTTCTTAGTGTAGTATGAAGCGTATTCAGGGCAGGTGATTAAGGAAAAAGAGTAGAAAAGTTTTTGTTAGGGGTGATGCACCGGAAGAATGGGAATATACAAGAATATATTTCTTCGCTATACATTGATGTTTTGAAATAAAATTAATCTGGAACTATTGTTTCTGGAACTGAACCAATACCCCAGGCTACACGGACATAGTGTGTTCTTGAAACTTTTTGCTGGAGAGAAGCAGGTTTTCTATTTTACCCCTTTTTCATTTTTTCACAGCTGTTTCCTAGCCCTTTACTGTGACTTCTCTGCTTTCTCTTTCCATGGCAAGGACAGGACAACCTCCTTTTGGGGCCACCAGAGTCCTGGGCTGCTTTAGAGCCGCCTTTTCCTGAGTTCCTGAGCTCTCAGCTGACACAGAAATGCCTTCTGCCTGTGCTGCAGCTCTTACCTGCTGAAGTGAATGTCCTTTACCCTGGCTGGCGCTTTCTCTCCCTCTTGCCCTGCTCACAGCTCCTGTCCTGCCTCCAGAACTTGGCAGCAGTGACCCCTCAGCAGATTCCCCAGGCTCAGGGATTTGGTTTGTGCCCAGCTGTTGTTGGTCCTGTCCCCCTGGCCCTCAGTAAAAGAGAAAAGGCTGCAAGGGCTGCTGTTCCCTTCTGTTTTGTGTCAGCCTTCTCTCCAGGGCAGCTCTCTGCAAGAAAACTACTTTCCACCTCAGTGTTAAGAAAGAGGTGATATTCCAAATTACTGCTCCCCACAGGCCTCCATATACTGTCGGACCTCTGCTTCATTTCTGTGTCCCCTGACTGGGGTTTTCATCATTCTTGGTTTCGGGTTTTAGGAATAACGGGTTAGAATTTCAACCAGTTTGTCACCCTAGAAATTTATTCAACTAGTTTAGGGTAAAAAGAGGCCTCTTCCAGGAGGAAAACCCACCTTTTGCTCTGTGCTCACCCTTGGTGACCTCCATGGCTGTTTTATGAGCCTGGGGGCTTGCAAGGCTGCTTGCTTTTATGCCTTATTCCTGATGACACCTGGAAATTTTCCCTACTCAAAAGGTAAGACCGCAGGAACCAGTAAAAAGCAACAATCACAATCTTGGAGAGGCCTGATGTCTTTGTCCCTGTTTCAGGTGGGGCTGTGGAAGCAGTGTTTACTGGAAGCACCTTTTTGGAAGCCTCATGAAGCCCAGAAGTCTGAGGGATTTCCTTCCCTTCTTTGCTGTGTATTCCTGTTCTCCAGGTCTGAGACAAGGAAGAAAGAGGAGACCCACTGCATTTACAAACCAAAGTGAAGCACCTTGTGTCTTTGAGGCTGCAGGGAGTGAACTTTGTCTCTCCCGAGGCATTTTCATAGTGCATCAGTAGCTTAAAAGCTCTCAACAGAAACTTATCTCCAGGAAAGTCAGACCCTTTTTCTATGTATCACTATCAAAACTGTTATTAGCATGCTTTGCTTGCTACACATGAGAAAAACCTGTGGATTGGACACCCTATGTGTTAAAATGAAGTGAATTTTATCATATTGACCTCTCACATCCTTTTTACATACAGTTGTTTCAGATAATGACATTATTTACATGAGAGAGACTTGATCTTTTTTTTCTGTTTTCCTGAGACTGTTTCCTTTGTTCCTTTGTTCAGTTGTGTTGTTTCCTGTGGACAGCTGGTGAATGTTCCTTTCTTCTTGTCATTCTCTTCTTTCACACAGCAGTAGCAAAAGGAAAATACTTCTCTCTCCTGACACAAATAACCCATCTTCTTCTGGCTGCTACCAGGATTTTTGTGTGTTTCAGACAGAGGAACAGAGAGATAAGTAAACAAGACAGAGAAAGGCGTGCTTGTTAAATTTTGCTCCTTTGGACACAGCTGAAACTGCTCATCGTGCAGTGCCAAAATCCTCTTTTATTTCTCCCAGGGTTATGTTCTAAGATGTTTTGATTCCATTATAACCTTTCTCTGCCACTATCCTGATGTTTCTCTGTCTCTATCTTCTATGCTTCACATAAGATGAATAAATACAATATCCATGCATTTGTTATCAGACATTCTGAGTCACTTGACTCGGTTGTTACCAAATTTGCTTATAGTCAACTTCTTGAGTGTGGCATTTTTCCCTTATTTCCAGCTGTCAGCACTATGAAAAATGATACCTCATTTAACTTGAGTGAAAAACAGCTCTTATGTCTGGCTACCCCAGGGAGATGATGGATTGGCCCAACTTGTGCCATGAAAAAATACACTTAGAATGCTCTTCTGAGAGAACAAAAGCTCAAGGATATAATATCAAAATTGGTTTGTAACTCATTTTGTAAGAGTAAAAAGAAGGTTTGCCTGTGTTTTCATAATTAGTTTTTCCAGCAGCCAGGTGCTTTTTGTTCTCCAAGTGCAGTCCTGCCTGCAGGGTAAAAAATCCAAAGTTGCTTGTCTTCAGGAATGTTTTTTCGAAAGTTGGAGTATTTAGCAGGTTTTGTATAATGGACCTATCTTCCATTCAAACCAAAAGAGGGCTTTCTTATGTTTCAATCCTGATGTTTTCTTTAGGACTTCTGTCTCCCAGGTTTTGTGTTGGGATTAATTATCAAATTTTTGTTCTGCATACTTATTAGAGGAATACATACAAGTCCCAAGGAGATGTGACTAATATTTCAGTGGCAGGGTCCCTGGGTCTCTTGCAGGTGTTAGAAAGTGTTTCAGAAAACTGTGTGATATTTGTCCTTTGGTTGGCAGTTTGAGGGTTCATGGTTGTGTTTTAGCACAAGGGATGGATTTTGCTTTGCCAAGATCATTTTGTTCAGCACAAACCACAGTAAAGGGCTTCTTCATATCCTGTTTGAAACTCATGGTTTGAAGGTGGTGCTCAAATTAAGAATCAAATCTGCTAATATTTGGAGGGAGGGAGAAATGAACAAACAAAAAGAAAAATCCTACCTTGACACATAAATTGAAATTCCATGTAACTACCTTAAGTTTCTTCTAATCCAAACTATCTTAGAATTTGCTTCCAGATCTTGATTCCATTGCAGGTGTGCATGTTCTTGTATGTAATTAGAAATCGAGTTTACATAAAAAGGTAATGTTATATATTTTTAAACAAACCAAACAAGCAGATGCTATGGGGAGACTTATGCATGTAGTTTCTTGGGTGGAATTGCTTTTCCAGAGTGACCTGCAAGCCTAAACACCAGTGTCACTTTCTCAGCTGTTCAGTGGAAGGAAACCCAGCAGCTGCTGTCCCATAGTGTGGGCTACTTGTGGCATGCTCTGGACTAATGGCAATAAAATTAATATGTCAAACCAACATTGTAATCTAAACATGTCTATAATTCCCCACATTGAATAAAAAACTTAAGCAGTGTTTAAGCAGCTATTAGAGAGGTCTCCCTTATGCTCGTTTAGAACAAAATTAAGGCTCTAGAAACAATTTAAGATTAAATTGAAAAGTGAGTAAATTATCTTGATTTTAGGAATAAAATATTCCTTAGGGATTCAAAGTGCTTGATTTCCTTCTATGATTGTTATGGTCACTACACCTTTAAGTATTTTTGGATTAAAAATCCCTTCTTTTGATTTAGCATTTGATATATATACACATGCTCATCCTGTTTAAAGAGTTTGATTCAGCAGGAGAATCATGTTGAACATATATTTTCAGTAGCTAGTAAGTGAGAAAGTATTTTACTGGCATAATGTGAAAATGTTGATTTGATGGTTGCATGTTCGAAGCCTCAACACTGGGTTTGTCAGTATAGAATCAATGGAATTTTTTTTTTCTAGCTGTTTTAATTTGAGAACTTTTAAAAATTTGGTTAACTGATGTCAGGCAATGTCCATGGAAGAAGCCCTTCACACTTCAGATGGTGACAAAAAAGAACAGGCAGCTTAATGCTACCAAACTAGGGGTGTGTCAAATCTCTCTCAAGAATGATAAACTCAATGGAGTTGTCTATTTTTAACCTCCTGTTCTTTCCTTTTGGCAGACTAATCAGTGTTAGCTGAGCCGTTTCGCTGAATGAATCCCAGCGACTCCGGTGCTTTCTGCAATGAGCAGTGGACCCTGAGAGAGTCTCAATCTGCTTTGATGTATGCAGTCCCCTTGTGAAACACCATGTCAGATGAAGCCAGCTCGGAGCAGAAGCCTTCTACAACAACAGTCAGCTCAGTTTCTGTGCAGGCTGGGGACGCCAGTATTGTCATAGCTGTGCTGAAGGTAAGGCACCAACTGCTCTCGTCCTTCTGCTTCTCCGTCATTAATGCTTTCAAATATTCTCTGCAAATGAGAAGTTAGCATGAAACGGTACAGCAAGGCCATTTGATTAGTCAATGTCTAATAGGCTTTTCTTGGAAATTAGCACTTGTTTCTGTTCACAATTACTCTTGGTGGCTTTTGAGTTGTTGGCTGTTTTTTTCCAATACAATAAAGAGTTTGGTCAAAATACATAGGGTCTTGGAAGGAATTCCTCTTACTCTGTTTAAAAAGAGTTAAATGGAGAGTGGCATAATAATGTGTTTAAAGCATGGTGATTGCAGTTCAGCCTCCTTGAGTTACTTTAACCTGTACTCTAATAATTTTACACAATAAGTGTACAAACTCCACAGATTAAGTATTTTCTGGGGGAAAAAAAAAAAGTCTAAACTTAAAAATGAGTAGTTATTTTTGAAAGCTGTGAATCTACCGTCCCACATGTTTCAATAAGCCCTTGTGTACATACAGTTGTGTCTATAAGTATGGAAAGGCCTGTCTCGTGAGTTGGAATCCACACCTTCAGTTGACATAAAATTCGGCACTGGGAGAAAATCTAGATGCTAATAATGAATCCCAGCTGGAATTTATTGGCAGTTTGATTTTCATTCTCCAGGCAACCTGAAAAACGTGCTAGCCTCAGCCATTAGAGTCTGTTTGTAATGCAGAATAAGGTGATAATGAGTTGAGTTGTCACCTAATTCAGGTGGTTATTCAGGATGGCTTACCTCAGTTGTGGGAAGGTTTTTTGAGGTCAGTTTTCACCCTTCCTGTGAGTCGGTCTGCTGTTTGCAGGGGAGTAATTTCATTGCAAGGAGACTCAAATTGATGGTGAAGCCATTTTCCCTCTCTGTGCTGTGGAAGGAACCATGCTAGCTTCCAGTGACATCACAGCTTCGGTCCTTATCGGCATCCTTTGGTCCCTGTCCCAAAGGCTGTTCAGTGTCCCTGCTGCTACCTGTGCAATGTCTTGTTCCATATACTCACTATAGAGGTACATTGGACCCATGCAATAGAAATAAGATCTGAGGATGTTTTTTTTTCATCTTCTGTAATGCATTTGTTACTTCTGCTTGCCCCGCTAACCCATCAAGTTCACTTAACTGTGTCATCTTTAGCTAAAAGGGGAGATGAGTCAGAGAAAAAATTTTGGCTCATTCTGATGGTTTTACTCTTCATGGGCAAAATCAATATTGGAACATCTTCTGGATAACACTAGTCTGGGATTTTGTTACATGTTTCAAATGAAGTTTGTGCTGTATTCTCTGTGACTTCCTTGCGTGTATGGTCCCTGTGCACCTATGACCATGGAAAGTACGTGTGAGCTGGGAATCTGTGTGAGTGAATAAATGAAGGAAACCTTGTGTTTTCTGAAGGCTGTAATTATGTGCTTATTACAGTGTGGAAAATGGGTGAAGCTTCAGCTAGCTGAATCAACACCGAATATATTAGAAATTGGCAGCAATCAAGATGAGACTAAAAAACTACTTCAAGATCATGAATTCCTCCTATCCAAGCTGAAGGTAAGATGTCATCAAATTGCTCAAGTCATTACAGTTCAGGTACAACAGCTGATGTAGCTGTCTGTGCTTCCTATTGCAGTATGGTGGTTAGATTAAATTTGACACGGAGAAAAATATGTTCAGCTTTTGTCAGTGTAGCAGATCTTCAGTGGTCCTTGTGGGTTCCTTCCAATTCAGGATATTCTATAATTCTCTGGAAATTAGGCTTCTTTCCAGGAAAAAGATGCTTCTGACAGCAGCAGAAAAGGCACAGTTTTTTCTACTTTATACACCAGTGTCAAGTGAAAAAATCCTATAGCTCTCAGTAACTGCTAAATATAAAGGAATGTAAATTCATTTTTTAAATTCTCCAATGTTGTGAAAAGTCTGATTATTTTATAACAGCTGTGAACACAAGTAAGCCCTTTGTAATTCTGAAGTATATATTCCACAAACATTTTAACTGAATCTTAATTGATCTAAGTTGCATTGGGATTGATACTGTAGGATTAAAACAGCTTGTCTTGATCTAGGAATATTTTAATTAAGTGACAGTCCTAAAATCAGGTTTTGGCATTCCTGAGAGCAGATTACAGCAATGGTGGCATTTGGACACTGAGTGACAGGCTTGCATGAAAGAACTGAATCATTTTAAGTGCGGGTGTTTGACACTGAGAGAAATCTGAAGTCACCTAAAAAGAAATGTTTTAGTGTTTTGATCGGGCCAGTTGACAAATGAATTCCTCTAACATAGAAGCTACGAAGAGTAGCTTATCCATTTAATTTTGGGGGAATTACATAAATTTGAGATCTGAAAGAACAAACATGATTTGGATAGGATCAAGTATTTTATTTAATGCCAATGATTATGTACTTCCCCAATCATTAAAAATATCCAATGAGTGTGAGGGAATTCAGTACAGTATATAGAGAATGTAGCTAATACGCTGCACTGTGTGGATTTTGAAGAGTATGAAGAATAGTATTATGGAAAAAACCCACCAAATAGCCAAAACCAACCAAAATACTCAAATCCTAGTGAGAGATGGTTTTGCTTTCCTTTTTTATGCAAAGTGCCTCATCTTTATTGTCACTGATGCAACATTTGGGTGTTCTTGGAACAAGCTGCTGTGTCCTGTTTAAGCAATTCAGAATTAACTGAGTTCTTGCACCCTGATGACAGGAAGAAGCTGGTTATTTTTTGCCTAATTTTCAAAAATAAATATTAAAGAGTGGAAAAAGAAAACAGATAATTCCCATCTCTGAAAGAAACTCCCATTTTTTAAGAAAAGCAAGGTTTCAAATAATATTTTACAATCAACTCAAATAAGATCAGAACATTTATTATGCATAAACTCTTAAAGAATACTTTTCATCCAAATACATTGGGAACAAACACTCATTATTTTATGTTTTATTCCTGTGGCCCTTTCAATTCAGCATTGATTAATGAATATTCTATAACATAATTAAGTTCAAAATTACTACTTTTTCCTTAATGACATGAGCTGTAATAATAAGGGACTGCACTGTTGTTATAATTCTTCCTGGCTGTGTGTGTTTCAGCCATGACCATTTGTGACTTATAGCAAGTTGTTAACACTTGTCAGTAATTACATAGTCTTAAGTCACTGAACCCAGTCGTAAAAAGTTTTTCCAAGATTGATTCTCAGTTTTTGAACTATTGTTTATGGTAATTCTTTTCCACTTAGCATTTGATAATGAATTATACCTTTGCTGTGTAAAGATGGGCAAGAGGCAGTTTGAATTGTTTCCCCATTTCTTTTTTATTGTTGTAAATAAAAAGGAAAATAAATCTTGATAGATACCCATACTTGATATGCATATGCTCAACTTTGCTGATTAGACTAACCCAATTCAAAATAAAATTTTTGTGCAGGTCACATAAAAATTCTTGAACGAGTAATAATTCAATCATGAATCTAGTCCAGCTTAAGGCCAGGGTTAGATGATTCATACTAAATACACCTTTGGAAAAAGTAGAGACAAACCTATCAACTTTTAGAAGATAATTTATGGAATAGTTGTTCATTCTGGCATTATCCCATGCTCTTCTGTAAACTTGTTCTAGGTTTTGATCACCCCTTTGCTTTTTAACTTCATTATTTTCATCCCAGTATATTTATTGCAAGTTATAATCAAAATAGTCCGGCCAAATTCTTCTGTCAGCTCAATATGTTGAAGATTCACAGATGTAAGTAAGGACAAAGTCTGGCACAGTGATCAGTTTACATACAGTACTTCTGATGCTAGAGGAAAAGGAATGTAATCCAGCTCAGTATTTCAGGGAATTGGTTTTGACTAGCAATGCTAACAGGGTTAGAAAAGCCCAAACAAACAGTTTGACATTTAGTAAGGCAGATGGTGCTTTAAACAGCAATTGGAACAGATTTGTTGAAAGACAAAACAGTAATTTTTAGAACATTTTTGAAATTCTTTTTATGTTCAGAATTATAGTGATAAAAATTGGTGTGTGGTCTTCAGGGCTGTAGGGAAAAACATATCCAAAATACTTTGCTTTGAGAGAATGCACTCTAGTTTATTCATAACTGATTTACATTTGTTCTTTTAAATTTAGGAATTGGGAACACCCTACTACTTAAACAAAAAGCAGAATACAAGTTTTGAAAAGGGCTCCACTTCAAATGTTTATGGATTAGGAAATGGATGTTTTGTTATTATTAATAGAGTTGAAAGAATAATTGTTGAGCAGCAAAGATTGAAACTGAGACTAAACAGAGAACATGTATACAATATTTACATCCAGATAAAATTCCCCTCAGGAGCCTCATTTAATAGGTTCTGATTCTAAGCCAATATAGTCTGTTTCTGTCTAAATCAGACCATATCAGCAGCACCAGTTTTGTTGAAACCATCAACTTCTGTGATTTCATGGAAGTCTCTTTCCCAATATCTGCCTCGTCCTTCTTTAGGTACTTTCAGCAGGTATATATGTTCTGGGAATATGTATATGTGAATTTGGATGTCTCATTCTTCACAATTTAAAAAGAAAAATGAGAAGAATCAAACCTATAAAACCTGAGACAAGACTTCCAGGAGGTAAAATGACCTGGATTGCACTTTGCACAGACATTTCTCTGCTGTTCTCCTGTGTTTCCAAGAGAAGCGCTACTTGGGGATAACATGATTTCTTAGTGCTTGGGTCTCTCAATATTAAAACTCACTAGATATTCTGAAAAAAAAAAATAAAAAAAAGAAAAAGAGTGTATGTATGTCCATAAAAATGTGAAAATTCCCGATAAGGCATTCTTGCTTTGCTTCCAGAATTCTGATTTTTATCATGAGAGAGACTGTGGCAGAACAGCCGCAAAACTGAGGAGAATCCAGTCCATAAACTTAAGTTTAAAAACATTATTGTTATTAATTTGGCTCGTGAACCTGAGGATTGCTCCTAATTATTTTATTTACAGAGCATAAATTGCAAAATATTAATTTATATGCTAATAGCCAAGAGAAAAAAACTAGAAAATTACAGTCATCAAAAAGCACTAATATAATACACTAATTTTTTGCATTTGATATCTTTTAAATAAGCCTTTCAGTTATTTCAAGCAAAAATGTTTTGAAAATGCTTATTTTAAAGTTATTTTCTTATGGAAGAAATTATTGTTAATATTTTTGAATTATTAGCATCAAAGTTCAGCAGCATTTTTATCAAACCAGAGCTGACTTTTGCAAGTGATTAAAAAAAAAAAAAAAAAAAAAAGAAAAAAGGAAAAGGTAAAGTAAGATGTAATAAATATGGTTTTTTCAGTGTTTGTCCAGGTCACTCATCAATTTCAATATTTATATGAGAAAAATTCCCACCAAAATAATATTTGTCTTAAGGTAGCTTTATGACTATTTTCCGGTTTCAAGTTACCAACTGTGCTGTATTATCTCAGCACTGCCTTTTAGCACTAACTAAAGGTTAATTTTAGCAGCAGCTCCGTGCTAAGAGAATGTGAGGGTAGTTTACACCTCTGAAAATTCCAAGTTATGTAGTCAGCGTACAACAGCTCAGGAAAGGCAAAAGATAATTTCCCCCTCTCATTCCTTGCTCTTTTAACAGAAGGAAAAGTACTCTAATAATGGACTGTGATCAAATTAATACAAAAGTTATGCTATCCAACACAAATTACATGAAAGAATTTTCTGTCTTTGCTGCAATATCAGAGGCAAATGTACCCTGAGACGGAGTGGGGGGAGAGGTGTGGCTGCACAGCAGCTGCATCAGCAGGCAGGGAGCATTCCTGCTGCAGGCCTGGGATTGCATCCTCCCAGCATCCCTGCAGTCCGTCTGAACCAGGACATTGCTCGCTGTAAGCTACCAGCGCTCTTCTTTTGCTGTGGTAGAATTAGACATTGTAGATATTTAATAGAAATTGAAATTGGTCTGCTGTTTTCAGAGCAAAGCTTTTTTGACAAGGTTTTACTGGCAGCAACAGAAGTTGCATGTTTGCATGAGCTCCTTTTTGACTACATGCTAGGCATTCCTTGTATTGTCAGGCTTCATTCCAGCTTCTCAGCGTCCAAAAAGAAACTCTTCTATTTTTTTGTGTTCACAGGGAATGAAACACGAGATTCCAAAATTGTTTAAAATAATTTCAAGTCTTTACTGGAAAGCTCTATTAAGTTCACTCAACTGAAAAAAAAAACCCAAAAAAAACCCATTAAAATACAGATTTCTGTGAAATAATTTTTTTGATGGAAACACACATTTTTCCTCTTCCTACATTTGCTTCTAGATCGAGAGACACAAGTTGGAAAAATGAAAATACCAAATGGATATTAGGAAAAAAAGTTTGACCACAAACTGAGTTCATTCTAGAAGAGGTTGGACAGAAAAGTCCTAGAATTTCCATTGTTAGGGATATTTAAAACTTCATGGGCTAAGTCCTTGAATAAGTATAGCAAGGGATTAGACCGATGTCCTGAAGAGTCCTGTCCAAATTATTCCTTGGCTCTGTGTTGATAAAAGGATTATATTTCAAAGAGAAAAAGTAGAAAACCAGTAATATCAGTCTACTTCATTTAAAAATGAACTATTCACATATGTAGTCTATAGAAACTAACATAGTTGAGGATAATTTTTTTGAAAGTTCACAGTAACTAGTGGCTTTGACAGTTGTGAGAAACATAATTGTAAACTCAAGGCAATGAAACTTTAATATCACTCTGACCACCTAGGGTATTTGAACCGTTTCTCAAAGAAAGAGCAGTTTCCTGTAAAATGTTCCTCTCTTCTATTTTAAATTAGTCTGTCTTCTCAAAATGTAATTTTCTCTGTTGCAGAGGAAACAGACAACATGACAGCTCTTTTAATAGTATATTGGGTTTTTGTGGCATTACAGGAGTTATTAATTGAAGGCAATATAATACACACCCATTTTAAATTATTGAACCATATTCAATCCATGCTAAAGAAAAAATTAAGTCTGTATTTGAAAACTTCCAATTATCAGTTCTAAACACTAAAAGACTATTACACATGAACAGTTTCATTTTTTTTTGTAACTTTATGCACACTAGTTTTGCATTTCATTAAATGCAGTAGTTTGGTTTCCTTTAACCTTCTGATTTTCTTTGGCTGGATTTGAATTCATCCCATAGTAACTGAATTTTAAAAGGTGCAGGAAGCATGACTGATAACCTTTGAAGGATATTCCAGTTTTCTCTGTGTCTTAGGGATTAGCTATTCCTCACAGCTAATCAATTGCTAGAAAACAGAGCCTACTTGCCAGGGATAAATGGTAATTAACAACCTGCTCAGAAAAAAAGGCTTCTAAAAGAAGAAAATCTTCTTCTTGGTCCTACACCATTTTTGTAGCATTCTTCTTGTGTAGTTAGGAAAGATTTAGCATTTGAAATGTCTTTTAAATATGTTGAAGCTGATGTAATATTAGGATAAAAGCATACCTAGTGCTATTTCAAAATATAAAATAGTCAGCTCTTTGAAAACTAGTCTTTGCCAAGAAATTCCATGTGGAACTCAGATGTCATCTGGTTTTCTACAGTGTATTCAGAACATCTGTGAAAGTGGTCTGATGTTTTGGTATAATTGACCTTCTAGTGACAAGCAGTTTGGGTGTAACATTCTGAGAATATTTTACCCCTTTTTTTTAATATCAGCATTGTCATGACTATAATGCTTCTCATTAATTGATATTAAGATGTTGAGTTAGTAAAGAGACTATCAATATCTCATATACTCATTTAATTCCTGTTATATTTGTTACAGAGTCAGTCTAGAATGTTAATAATATCTCATGTTGGATGATTAATGAATGCCACTGCTTTTACTGAGTTGTTATGCATGTAACAATTTTATGCCTCATCAAGAAGGAAACATCATAAAGGCTTCTCTTAGAGTTGAAAATCAAATTTTTATCCAGTAGTATGTGAATGGCTGTTTTAATTTCCTAATAAACATTTATTTTTACATTACATATTCATGTGATAGCACCTCTAATTAAAAAAAAAAAAAGAGTGACACTTCATTAATTCATGCTCATGAGAAAACCCAAGATGGGGGTTGGGAAGAACACAGAAAAAATGTTGATCAATTTTTCTGACACACTGAAGGTTTGTAACATAAGATGGCTAGCAGTAATCTTTCTTGTGGTGAGATTAGGAATGAAACGCAGAAGAATTATTTTGACAGTAGAGCATTATTATTTGGTGGCCAGCTTGACCAATGCAGCAAGCTGAACTTGAAACATTGCATAACTTAGGTCTGGGTTTTTTTTGGACAATAGTTGTTTATGTTCAAACCACTCTTGTCTGGATTGCACTGTAGTCATCAGAAATTTAAGAGTAAATTACCTCACAAACTTCTAAAACTTCTAACGTCCAGTAATATAATTTGATGACATATGAAAGAGGAATCAAAATATCTGCACTATTACTTCCACTTCCAGGAAGACGTGTTTATGGAGATGTAAAAACTTTGGAGCATAAATATTGAATTTTATAAAACTATTACCTCTTAAGTGCAGTTGAAATTCAGAAGCTTGCTATAAAACATGCAGAAATAGTTGCACTCCTATCACTGGGAAATGGAAATAAAGTAGGTGTAGGAGGCTTGTGGCTCCTGTACAGACCCAGTGTAAAAATATCCTAACACTGGTATCAGCACAGTCTTTTGGATTTTGCATACACATTCCTTATGTTTGTGCTGTTTTGGTATATTTCCTTCTCAGGCTTTGGAAGACAAGGTATGGGACCTGCTGCAGGAAGCAGACAAGGTTGCAGAGGAGAACAAAGAAAAGACTCAGGTTTATGATGCCATGGCGGAGACCCTTGGGGATGCATGGGATGCCCTCATCATTATGCTAGAGAAGCGACAGGCACTTCTGGAACTTACTTCAGTGTTCTTTGAAAATGCTCTGGAGGTTTGTATTTAAATGAAATAACTGTTAATTTAAGCCACCCTCATCTTACAAGTACTCTGACCACTGTAACTTTAATATGTTTTATATTGTTCATTGTATTCCTAAAGTTTGAGTCAAACAATAAAATTAAATTATTGGGATCCTTCCTCAGGATCCTTCCTTTTCCACCTTTCAGATAGTGCAGGATGAAGCTGAACAAAACACCGTGTTGACTTTAATAAATATTTTAGTCATATTGTCTCCCAAATTTGTACTTGACAGAAAATGCCAATGAAAAGTGGAACTGGACCAAACCCTAAAATATGTATTTCAGTGGCTATGGACATTCTGCAGAATAGCTTTCATTCCTTATGACTAAAATTATTTGGCATTGAAAGAACTTACTCTCAAGTGCCTTTACTGATGCACATTGATGATTGGTCACTGAAAGTTTTACACCAAAATATCCATAATTTCACAAAGCAAACATTAGTCTAACTTGACAGTGCTTTACCTGAGATTTTGCTGTGGAGATGGACACAAAAGAAAAACTGTGTGATCCCTGTTTACCCATTTATCTCATCCTAATTCACTGATACACACAGGGAGCTAAAGAGAGGGATTCCATACCCTGCAGGCTTTTGCCCACTGTGTGTAGCCTCATGATCAACTGTCCCCACATCCTGGAACTTGAAGAGTTTAATAATTCTCCCTGATAATTTTGTTTCCAGTGCCTCCTATAAATTGCAGAAGCAACCATGGGATTGCTAACTGTCCCAAGAAGCCCAAGATGAGCAATCTACTAATTACTGTATTCTGATAGTATGTATTATACAAAGAAATTAGATTTGGCACAAAGCTTTGTAGAAAAGATGATTAACAAAGTGGCAAATTGTAATTACAGATTGTGTCAGCTAAAATCCTTCAATCAATCAGTACCTGAAAGAAAAAAACAACTCAGGAAGTGCATAGAGGCCACAAAGCATCTGTATCTGGCAGTCACTAAAAATGCCTTTCTCCAAGAATTTACAAATTCTCCTGAGCTTTCCCAATAACACAGAGATTATGATGTAGTTATGCAAAACACAATTACAGCGTGCTTCTCCCTATCTTTTGTTTCCTTAATGCAGTTTGCTGTTAAAATTGACCAAGTTGAAGATTTCCTAAAAAATGCTCAAGAGTTTGACAATATTGACTCTTTGAGAGAACTTCTTCTGCAACAAGAGCATCATACAAAAGGTACAAACAGTATTCCACTTCTGATGGCATGTGCTTGTGTGCAGACTTCTTGATGGAGTAATTTTATTCTTTCTGTGTGTATTAAAAAAAAAACCAACAAAAAACCAAAAACAACCCAAACTTATAACAAATATGCAGATGTTCTGTTTGGAAAAAATATAATGGTGAGATAGATTTTGGCAGACTGCTGAAAGATGTGAAATGCCTGGTTTCAAGCTAGCCCTTGCATGTCGCCTTCAACAACTTTCTTGTACATATCTTTGCCCATAAAGTTTCTTTCACATTAATTACTTTTCTTTATTCAAGCTTTTGTGTGAAGAACCTTCTACTATATTGTGACACATTCAAATCAAAAAGAGAAAAAAGGTCTTGGAAATAATCTCATTGTGTGGCTCTTTAGACACCTTTGCAATTCTATATGGTTCTGCATTTTTTATAAGTCTTAAGACTCTGTCTTTGTAATCTTAATCAAATTTTTAAATTAAACTTGGCAGAATATCAATTATACTTTATTATTCACTAATGGAGCACTAGCTAAAACTTTTTAGCTACCTTGAACACCAGTTATTCTTTCTGGGAGTCTGAATAGAGAATCCAACTTGGATAACACTAATATGGGTTTTGAGTCTTCCAAATAGCTCTTCATGGGAGCAAAGTAGTCACTGCATACCAATTTAAACTTGAAGTATCTGGCAGCAATTTACTGCTGAAAATATGGTCTATAACTGTAAGTATCAGATGAAATTATTTGCCAGACAAAGTCTGCTTTGATGGAAATAAGACTTCCCTCAGATGGAGGAAAGTGGCTGCAATTTATTGACTTCTTATTCTACCCTGAAATAAAATAAAAATTTTGAAAGCTGATATTATTGAGTATTTGATAAAAAGCAGAGCTTTCTACAGGAAGGATACTCTCTACCCACTCCAAAGACAGGTGTCTGAAAATACAACCCTGGCCAAGTATTGACTCTACCAGTATGCGATAAGTAGTTTATCACAAATGCTTATCACTCTGGAATTTAAAAAAAATATTTTAACACAAATGTACTCCAAAATGGAATTTAAAAAGTGAAAACTTATTAAATATATTTGTTTACCCATTTCTATGTATGTTCAATTTTGGATGGACTGAAATGAAACATTTTTGATTAATACCACTTTTCTGGAAGGCAAGAAGTAAAATGGACAGGCTTTTTACAGTGAGCTCATGGACCCTAATCTCTCTGATTAACCCTTGGTGACTGAAGAACTAGAGGCCTCCCACTCTGCTTCTTCCCTAAGTGTTTTTGTTAAAGGTGGGGATTTAGGGTGCTTTGCCTTGAATTATCACTACAAGTACTCAGCTGGGAAGAGGTCAGAGTTCAGAGTTTCAGGAGGATTGCTTCTTGTTGTTTTATTGGAAGACCCTGGTAAATATTCCTTTCTTTATATTTTTCTTCATGTCTACCTTGCCACTTATATTGGTTTGTCCCCCCTTCTTCCTCATTCTGTGCCTAAAAAAAATCCCTTATCACTTGAAAGATTTAGAAATATTGATCATTGTCCATCTAATAGATTTGGAACGATATGACTTTCAGGAGATGGAACAAAAATATATATGTCACTAATAGGTGATTAAAGTGGAGTAGTCCACTTTTAACCAGAATTTTAACCCTGTATGTGTCTAGGTTAAAACTATAGAAGAAGGTAAGAGTTCCTGATACCCCTGACTTATTTATAACAGCCCCCAGGTGTGAGAACACTTTTTTTCCCCAACACCTGTGAGGGATGTAAAGACCTAAACTTAGCTTCATTAGTGAAAAACTGCAGAGGGTAATGACCCACATGGGAAGCAGGCTAGAAAATTACACTTCAGCTTACCCACAGGTTGGGAAACCATCAAAACGAACTCAGTTTTGAGAAAAAAAATGACACTTCTTGGTTGTGATTTGATGTCTCTCAGTACACCATTATACATGTGTGTATATATGTGTATGCACCATTGTACTTCTGTGGGTTTACATAAGAGCTGTCCAAATTGAAATATCTTAGAATATATATATCTTCTAAGGTAAGCATTCATGTTCATGCAATGCATGAAAATATGTTGTGCTTGTGTATGCAAATAGATAGTTTGAAAGATACATGAGTAATTTGAAATATGGTACTAGAATCAAAAAGCACTCTGGGTTTTTCCTGATGAAATTATTTTCTTACAGAACTTTTGGAGAAGTCATTTGCTCTTTTAAACAAAAGCCATGACCTAACTCAATTCATAGAAGAATTCAAATGTGAGGGGCCAAATGCAAATCCAGAGCTGATTCAAGGAGCCCACAGCAGCTGCTTGAAGATTGACAATCTCCTTGAGATGCTGCAGGACAGGAGACGCCAGCTGGACAAATTCCTCAGACATCAGCGCCAAGGGCTGGAGCAGGTTCTGCAAATTTGCTTGTGGCACCAACAGGAGACCCAGGTAACACATAAAATATCAAGGGAAACCACTGTATAAAAACCAACCCAGCAACTGCTTAACAGTACAAACAGAGAAGGAGCTTAAATAGATTTATTAAGCCTATATTTCTGGGCTACTTCTGTTTGAGGAAACCCTAACTTTTGAATGTTTGACTGATGTTAGTGGGAGTTAAGGGGATACAGAGCAAAAAGAGGACTGGAGACATGCTCTGCTGTATTGAGTCTAAGAGTAGCTTTTTGCTCTTTGTGTTGCTTCTGTTTTTCTAGGCACAGATGTGTAGTCTAGAAGGATGCAAAATCTATGTGTTGTTTATCCCTTACTACCAGGTTATGAAACACTGAAAATGCAACATCTCCCTTTGATCTCTAACTGGAATGTGATGATCTGATAGTCATGATTGTAACATATTTCTTTTTTAGAATTTTCAATGTGTGAAAGCGTATTTATTTTACATAGCTTCCTTTATGGAAGTGTCAGCATCATATTTTCTGATATCTCTTTCATTAATGAAAATCAAAGCCAGATTGGCCTATTTTATGCATAATAAATCATCTTTGGAAGAAGAAAGTAATTAATCTGGTCAATAATTATTGTAAACAAAAGATAAAATCTGATTCTTGAAAAACAGGAGTGATTTTAGATTTCAACCAGTCAAGGAATGCCATGTCTTTTTCTAGCAGCTGTGTTAACCTTGTCTCCTTTCCCATACCTTCAGCAATATCACTGAAAGTGGAATTCTGTGGGTTTTTTGCTTACAAAGCAAGTTAAGAAGTCTCAGCCATTTCTTCAGAGCTAAGGTAGCACAGTGAAATCACTCAGAGGTATTGGCTGTAGTGGAAACCAGCTGATTAAACTCACTGTAATGGAAAGGAATATTGTCAAGTGGTAAAGGGGTGAACACTTTGTTATAACAGGGTTAAAAAATTACTTCTTCCTCTGCCTAACATTACAGATATACTGGCTTGTTTTGTTAAACAGATACATGATAAAAATCCCCCAGACCTAATTTGCAAATAAATTTTTATTTCCCTTTTAGCACAGGTTTTATTGTCCACTCCATTTATTTGTTTTTTGATGAACTCAATAAATATTCTGTGAAAATGTGCTTCCAGGAAAAATGTTTCAGTCAGGAAACACATCTGGATGATATACTCAATAGATGAAGGCTTAGTATTAAAATAATTTCCTTAATTTCCTAGGTCTCTTGGACTCATAATCTGAATAATTTTTATGTGTAACTGAAAATACTTCCAATATATTTAAAAAGTTTTTTCTTTTTTTTTTTTGTAATTGCTTAAATTTATTACAAATAACATGATTTTACATGAGTAGATAAAACAAAAACAAAAAGTCTCTAGTGGGCTACTAAAATCTGTAGAGTATAGAGATTCTTCGTATGCTGCCTACGATCTAAGTGTAGTGGTGATATTCCAGACTGGAAATATTGGAGGAAGTCCTCTTGATACCAATAACTAATTCTGGATACTATCTTAAAATGTGGAACTTCACTTGGGAATTCTTGCCATGTGTTGTTTATGAAAAATGTGAGAGGTACCTACTATGAATGAAGCAGGTACAAATGCAAGTAATTCTGTGGAATTTAGAATATTTAATTGTATGCTGCACATGTTTGCTGCATATATTTGCTGAAGAGGTTTGTAAGACGTCGTAGATTTGTACATTTACATAAGATTGGGATACAATAGTATCCCATTGTCTTTACTGGGTTTTTCAAGCCAGGGTTGGAGAGGTTCTACTAGGTCAGAAGTACTCAGATTTGTAGTGTTTTACTGTATGCAAGTATTTAAGTTACTGTATGTCAAGGGAGAATGTACAATATCTTTATGGTATCAAAAAACATGCATTTATTCTGTGCGTGGCTATAACTTGATTCTTCTTTTACTGTGTTAATTCACAATCTTGATACTTGATCTTCATGCTTGATGAATACATTTTTGTCTTGTTTGTCATATATATCCACTGTGTGCTTGCTTTAGTATTAGTCCTTTCCTTCAGCATTTGTTATGACACAAATGTAAGTGTTTAAATAGAAGCATGAACATTAGGAATGAAATATTAAAGGAATGAAAATGTGAGGGTTTTTTTTAAATTAAACTACCTTGTACATATTTTTAAAAATGGACTTCTCAAACTTCTTACTGAGTTCTTTTTATTATTTAATTATTTAATTAGGTAACGTCTTGGTATAAGAAAAACATCAGAAATTACTTTCAGAAGCAAAACTTAGGCTCATCACTATTGGAAAATGAAGAGTTACTTCAGGAACTTGAAGAAATGGAAGTCAAAGTGAAAGTAAGAAATACCATAATTGTTTGTTGAAGCAACTTTAAAAATTAGTAGCAAAACATGATCTTGGGCATTGAACAAGCACAAATAGGAGTAGACATTTTCTATATGTACATGAGATATATATCTCTATGTCTAAATTATTTTAGTAATTTTACTGCTTTTAATGCATGGCCTCCATGTTTCTCAGATTTTTTTTTTTCATTTAAAATTTTAAAAGCTACCCATAAGCTATAAGACGAATAACTCTTGATGTTGTTTAGTTGGTTTTTCAATCTCGTGATCAAATTCCACACTGGTAATTCTCATGTAAAATCCTGTGGTGAAAAATACAGAAAAATAATTTTATTAGAATTTTAATGTTAAATTTTAAAATTTAACATTAAATTTAAATTAATTAAATTTAATTTTTGTTTAATTTAATTAATTTTTGTTAAATAAATTTAATAAAATTTAACATTTAAAATTTTATAATTTTAATGTTTATAAAGGACAATACTCCAACCATTTGTACCATAAGTAATTGTCAGTGAACTGAGTACATGATTGGAAGAGGTACTTGCCCATTTATTTCTTGTGATTAAAAGTAATTGAAACTGCCACTTCCATAGTTAATATCAGTTTTCCAGAGAATAAATCTGTTATTGACACTCATAAAAGCAAGATGATATTAAATAAAATGATGCTATGAGAAGAAAGAATCTTAGTATGAAATAAATTGCCTATATTTAGAACCTTTTTTAGGTAACTGAATTGTGCCATAATCAGGTAAGTGCTGCTGCTGGGTCAGGACCATTCCCCAATATATCATTCTCATGCAATTGAATTTGGATAACCCAGATGACCAAGGAGATCTTTTTCATCCAGAAACTATTCCAGTAGAACTAAATGTCTTTTAAAAGGTTATTGTGTTGATAATAAGAGGCTTCTGATTGTTCACAGATCTGTTTCCTTGTAAGCTTTGTAGTTAAATGTCACATGTTTGCCTGTTTGCATAATTAACAGGTAACTGCTTCAAGGCTGTCATGTTAACACAATACAATAATATTTCTAATGCTGCTCCAAGCAGCATGTCAAAAAATAGTTTTTGTTTTTAAAGAGAAGATGAGCATGTAAAGATAAATTCTTCTGAACAGACCTTTGACACAAGAAAAACAGATATAGCAGTAAATGAGTACACTGTGGAATGTTTTCAGAGAGAGAGACACACAATAGATGTTCTAAAGCATTGCTGAATTTTAACCAAATAATAATTAATCTTCCCCACATTTCATTTTCACAGGCTATTCTTGTAATTTGCTATCTGAATTAGAAATAAGGGTGTAAGTGCAGAAAGCAAAACAATACGCATTTTCATTTTGTATAATAACATTTTTCATGGTTGAGTATCTAGAAACTAACTTATAATAATAACACTTATTACAATTTCACCTAAAAATTCTTCTCCCACACATTATGCCATAGATCATATAATTTTAATTAATTTCTTTTTTTAATGAGATAATTTTGAAGTGTTTAGCATTAAATGTTTTTGTTACGCATCCATGTGAATTATGATTTCGAGCATCTTATTTTTAAGCCTTTTGCAATTCTTACTATCAGCATGTTCTAACAGAGGGAAATTAAATTCTTGAAGGGAATATTACTGAACATGTAGGTTTTGCTTATGATGTGCGGAAGAGTGGCCAGGTTGAAACTGCATGCTGAAAATATAATTGAGAAAGTTGTGACTTATGGGGCTTGGAGAAACCTGTGAGTTATAGGCATTGGTTTTTGCAGCACTGAACTGCAGATGTTGGAAACAGAATAAAGGAGGTACCTGCTCCAAAGTAGCATAAATAAATATTTTCAAGTACCATTTCATATGTGTACTGTAGCTCACAGCAAAATGTTTGTGTGCAGTAGATATGCAGAGCAAGTTCAGTGTTCTCACAGGGAGTAAGAAAGTGGAAATTTCCAATGTCTGAAATTTCACACAATGTGTTTACTTACATGTATTGCTGTATCAGGTTGAACAGCAGAAATGGTTTCTTAAATTGTTCAGAGGCCAGCCTAAGAGAGTTTTACAGGCCTAGCATCTAATTTATGGGACTGGGCTGAGAGGAGAAAGGAGAATGATTAATTATTATTTTCTCAATCTGGTGTCTGATGTTGAACTTCACCTTGATAAGAGATAAAACCCATAAAAACATTATCACTAGTTTGTAAAATTATCAAGACCAAAAACAAACCTAAGAAATCATAACTGGGGAAAAAAGCCCTCAACCCTCACAGACTTTAAAAGAATCCTCCTGCCTCCCATTCCTGCAAGGACTTTCCCAGCTCCCCCCAGCTGTTGCCACCAAGATTTGAGAGAAGAGAAACATTTAGAGCTGGTGTTTCAATAAGGGAGTTCTGGCACTGATTACCTGCTTGCTGTTACATTTCTCTGTGCCTTGGAGGTGCTTGACATGGCAAAGAAGAACTGCTAGCACCACTTTGTGGCCAAATAATTTTCAACATATCTCAGCAATTTTCTGGGACAGACTTTGAATTACTTTTTGCTCTTTCTGCTTGTTGATTTTATCAGCTCAGTGTTAAATACACTGCTACAGCCATTCACTGAACTTACCAAAAGACACACTATATGGTAATGGTCATAGCAGCTCACAGCCCCCTGTGGTTTTATTAGTGCCCATCACTTCTTTTGAAATTTGATTATAATATAATATGACTATATTAGTAGTTATACTGCAATGTAGTTCTTGAAGAGGAAAGCCTTTCAAATATTCATGAAGACTAAATTATCAATGTGCGGATGTATGCAATGAACAGGCAGATTCAGGACTCAGAAAAATTCAGTGGTGGATATTTTTGCATATGAGAGAATAAGCTAATTTATCACACATTCTGGAAAAAAATGCATGCTTTTATGTTTAACTTACTTATGTTTTACTTGCTGCTTCATCTAATATGTGGATCATGATCTGAAGTCAAATAAATGTGTTTCAAAGCTTAAGCGTAGAACATTACAGTGAAAAAAACTTTTATACAGCTTCTGAGGTTTTAATTCAAAGTTCAAATGTTTTATTGTATGGACAAGAAAATCAATTCATCCCATAATAATTGTGTAATAACAAGGTAAATTTTTAGGTATTTCCACATTTTTCCCCCCAGACTTGTGCTGAATATTTTAAAAGCAGAAAATCGTCAAGATTTTTAATTAAAGCTACATTATTTTTAATTCATCAGTTTTAACACTCTTGAAAAATACCTGTTTAATCAAAGAACCTAGAAAGGACTCATTTTCCTTGCCAAATGGAATAGTAAAAGCGAGTTTTTAAGACTTAGTGTGAAGAAAACAATAGTGACAAGAGCTAAGGAGGCACATTCAATATGTCTTTGATGTGTCAAAGCAATTCACAAGCATCTCCTGGTAAATTGAAAAGTCAATGAAAGAGTAGGCTGTGTGTGCCTTTCAAGGAAAATGAGTAAGAAATATGTTAGTGCCGACTGGCAGACTGTTATGAATTTAACATGTTGGGGTCTGAATAACAGAAGAACCTAACTAAGATTTTTCCACTGAGTTTTTATGTCCTGTTGATGGAAAGCCCAGGCTTTTTATGTATAGAAACATTTCCTTATAAATAGAAAGCTGAAAATGAAGTTGTCACTAGCTGTTTTATAGAAAATTCAACCAACTGAGGAATGTTTAAACAGGATAGCAAATGAGTCTAACCAAATTTAATACCCTCAGAAAGTGTGAAAAGTTGTAATAGTTGTGGAATGTTTTAAAATATAAATTACTATAATAAATTGGGATTTTGAGCTTGTGTGAAAACTTAGAGATGAGCCTTGCCTCAATATAAACAAGGCAAAGTTTAATATCTGATTTTAGATCACCTAAAAGCTGCTGTTGGGCATCTTGTACCAAACAAATTTATGAATTTTGTTACAATGAAATACTCTTACATGGAATAATTTCACTGTAAGTTGATTCATTTTCTTATTATAAGTCTTGCCTGCTATAATTATAATTTAAACATATAATACACTGGAACAATTCAGAACTTCTGTCTTTCCATATTTGCTTCTAAGCTAAATATGGACAATTTTCTTTCCACTTGTAAAAATGTTACATATGCATTTTCATTCTTGCATAAAATATTATTTTTAATTATGATACAAATAAAAATAATAGCAAAATGAGGATTCACATATTCAGCTGCACTTTTCTTGCGATTTTTGTGGTAAATTATTATTAATCCAAGTTCAAAGTGCCTGACTTCAGGCTTGTTTTCTAATTATTATAAATATCTATATGTTTAAATGTAAGTAAAACTTACATTTAAAATTATCATTAAAATCTGACCATGCAATTCATACCAGTCATTCCAGCTGAAAATATTGGAAAATGACAATGTTGCAGCGCTGATATAATTGGAAATCAAGTCACTTCAGCTGTGTCTATAGGGACACCTCCTTACTATTGTTTCCCCCCAAGACAAATTTGTCAGGTAAAAAGTAACAAATACAGCACAGCAGACTGTGATTTATTATGCCTAAAATCCACATTCTTGCTTAATATTGCTTAGGATAGAGAGACAAAGGATTTTATGAAAGGGGAACTGTGCATTAAATAATAGAGTGCAAAGTTTCACTTAATTAAAAGTACAGGTTGAAGATTATTGCATCCAGATATCTGCAATGGTCATTATTTTAATTTGAAAAAGAAGTTTTACAAATTAGAAAGATTTTGCTATAGCTGTTTATCAGTAATAGATACAATGAAAAGAAAAATTGCTTTTCTTGTTCTCACGATTCATCTCTCTTGATTTCAGTAGGAAGCTGAGAGTATCCAAGTCAAGACATTTAGGGGATTTTTTTGGAGTATTTTCTTGAGAAAATGAGCAATTTCTTTACAGAATATTCTCAACCAGCAGTATTTTAAGAAGCATAGAAGGAAATACAGTGGGCAGGATTTGGCCTTCAGATGCGTGTCTGGGGAAGAGATGAACTTTAAAAATATCTGAGAAGGCTTTTCCTCCACGTTCCCTTATGGAAGGAAAGAAGAGTTAAAATGAGTGAGACAAATTTGCATCTTTTTAGGCACACAGTGCAGGTATATTGAAGCACAACCAGAAACACAAAAATAAAATAAAGATAGGTTTGTTGAAATATATGAAATTAATCGTCTTACTAAAGCCCTCAAAATCTGATTGAAACATTTTAAGGCTATTGAATTTTTTTATGATAACAATTTTTTAGAATTGGTAATACTATAAAGTTAACTTTAACTAAAAGTTAAAAATAGATTTAATATTTAAAAAGTGAAAAAAGCAATAATTTAGTTCTACAGCTTTTTACTGTTGCTTCATCTTTCCATGGCAGAAAGGTAGGAGTATTCACCACAGCAGAGAAATAACATTCCAGAAGTTGATTTATATTTAGGTCACTACAGTAGAAGCACAAGTCAGTTCAGTGTGAATAGTTGAAAAAAGAAAGAGGAGTTAAATAGGCAATCAGTTATAATTAACTAAATGTGCTTCCAAATGTTGCAACGTAGACCAAAAACCTATATGCAAACTTGTACTGATTCAGCAGAATCCATTTTAAAGTGCTTTAGTTTTGAAGTACCTGGCTCAATTGTCAGAAATGTTTCTGACTCTATGGCTTGGAATTCTTAAGCGTAATCTTCCTTTTTTTCCTTCTGTCTCTGCCACTAGAAAGATTCATGATCAGATAAGATAGAGATATTTTTTGAGTGAACTTAAGATTTTTGTGTAGGAAATCAGGGAAACTGTGCAATGGAGAATGACAAGGATGATGGCACAACATGCTGTAAGGGAGGGTCATTTGATTGAAGGGATTACCAGATATCTCTTAGCAGAAATTCTGTCACTGCAAGCAGCTATTTTCTAGGCAATATTTTAATTAATTCTTGATTAAATAGGTGAGCTGAAGGGCTGTTTGCCACAAGAGTGTGGTCTTACCAGGAGGTTTTTGTCTTTGTTATCCCGACCATATTTCTCAGTAGACACCTTAGTAACTGCTGCTTCTGCCTGTCAAACTGTGTCAAAAAGGTAGAATGCCACTGCTGGAAACTCTTATCACTAAAACCATTATTTGCTGGGGAGCCCGTCCTAGTAGAAATACTGTTTTAAATAATGATAGCTTTCATGCCTATAAAAATACACATTTTCCAATGTTTATATTATTACCATTCAGTATATTATTTTTCTATGTGTAGTTGACTAAAGTGGAATTTTCCCCACTAGGAATGGAATTACACTGTGGAACAATTAGAAGGTGAAGCATTTAGGATCTTGCTTTCAGAGGACTATACAGAAAAGGAACATCTAAAACTTTCAAATCAGAAAATCTGTCTGTTGCAAGAAGAAGTGTGCTCCCACATGGAAGAAAGGAAAGCCCTGCTGCAAGAGGCCAATGACTTCTTTCATGCTGCTGGCAAGGTAGGTAAGAAGCCAAGTGTGTTATAATAACCTGACAAGGAAACTATTAGTGTGCTCTTGAAGGCTGGTGGATGTGGGATTATGCAGACAGTAGGCTAAGCAATTTGAAGTGAAAAAATTCAAACCCAATTACCCTTTTCACATGACTTTTTGCCTCAAACTTATATCCAAAATGACAAATCTGTTCAAAAATGTATTCTCTTTTTTATTTCCTTTAAGTATATTCAGTGCTTGGTTTGGAAATAAGGTATTTGGGAATTTTTTTTTTTTTTTTGCCAAGAATTGGGCTTTAAGGTTGTTTTCTGGGAGCACCAGAAACCATGCCTATACTTGCAGTGGTCTCCACAGGAGCTAATTATAACCAGTATTGTTAATAATGAAATCTTTTTTCCCAAAAATCTTTCTGTTAGAAGACTATTTAGAAAAGTTTATATTTCAGAGTGTCCAAAGACCAAATGGTCTTGTATTTTTTTCAGGTATATTTTTTTGAAATCATTTCTAGAAGTTTAAAAAACAGATAATTTCCAATTATGGTTCCAACAGAAATATTGATATGTTTTAACATATGTTTTTATTTTTTTCCTTCAGGTACTTGATGGTCTTGAAAGTATTGAGAATTACCATAAAATCTCTATTTCAGAAGGCTTACACTTACCTATATTGACACTGAAGTACAAGGAATTGCAGGAAGCAATTAAAGGTTGTACAGCAACTACCATGCAGAAGGGACGAACTTTAGTTAATAAAGCAGATTCTCACAGGTATTAACATAAGTGTCTGATGGAACTAAAGTAATAAAAAAAAATTATTTTGAAAATGTTAATTTTACAGAAATTCTTATGATTAATATAAATTTAAGTAGGAAATAACTTGATGTGAGGGGAGAGGGGGTTAATATCAAAATTTAAGTTCTTAATTGTATGAGGTAACTTCTTTACTGTCTAAAGTGGAATGCCTCAAGTATTCAGGTTCTGAATTTCTTCCCTGAATTATGGTTTAAGTTATAATGCAAGCCACTGTTTTATTAATTGGTGGGGATTTTTCTCCCATTAAAATAACATCCTTAAGGAGAGGTTGACTTAGAATGTATATGGCATTCTTTTTATCAGCTACTGTAAAAACACTAAAATATTTTAGAATCCAAAGAAAACATATTTTTTCAAATAGAACTGGTATGCCATATATTTTCCCTTTTAAGCTCTTCCATTTGTCATTTTAGTTTTTAGATAGTATAGCTAGAGTGAAAAGGGAAATGAGCTATTTGTCAGTGAATCAGGCTATGTGTCTCGTGAGGATTAATATATCTGTCTTGTGTATCAACCTTAGGCACTGGTGACAAATTATTTGTTTGGAAATTTCATTCCTGTGTTTTGCTAATTATCAATTTAATTTGGATTAATTTTAATATTTTTCTTGGTTATTTTTCTTTAAGGGTAACAATTTAAAATTTATAAGTTACTCATCATAATAATCAACAGAATGAGTATTGTTTTTTTTTTAATCATAATCATCCTTTATGTTGAGCAAAAAAAGAGAAATAAATGACAGTTCTACTTTTCTATTTTAGCTCTTGGGTGGCTGGAATTCAGAAAATGATGGAATATATTCAAAAAAAAGTAGATCAATTAAACAGCCAGTGTCCAGATTATGAAGAATTTACTTTGAAGAAACAACAGTGGACTGCCTCGCTTGAAGATCATCTGAGTAAGGTACATCATAGATTCATAGAACGGTTTAGGTTGAGAGGGACCTTAAAGAACATCTCATTCCAACCCCTCTGCTATGGGCAAGGACACCTTCCACTCAACCATGTGGCCCAAAGCCCCATCCAGCCTGGCCTTGGATGCTCCTGGGGACAGGGCAGCCACAGCTTCTCTGGGCAACCTGTGCCAGTGTCTTACCACCCTCCTAGTGAAGAATTTCTCCTGTGTATCTAATCTAGACCTACCTGGTTTCAGTTTGAAGCCATTGTCCCTTGTTCTGTCACTCTAAGTCACCCCTGAGCTTTCTTATAGGGCCCTTTAGGTACTGCAAGGGTCTCCTACAAAGACTTCCCAAAGCCTCCTGCTCTCCAGGCTGAACTGCAGCTCTCAGCCTCTCACCATAGAGGTGCTCCAGCATTCTGATCATCTTGTGATGGCTATTATCCTCACTGTAGCACATCTTCTTAGTGTATTCATGAACAGTGCATTGTATTTCCATAATTTAGCTATAGTGAATATTGGAGTTGAATCAAATAATATTAAGTTTTTTAGAGAGAGAACAGTTGCAGTTAGAATGCTTAATGCTCTTATCAACACAAAGAAACCAAAAGCTGTTCTGTAAAACTGAGCCATTTCCACAAGCACATTTTACTAGTGATGTTCAATTAAGCATGAATTTGCTTGGATAATGAACTATTATAATTTGTTCTTTCAGAAAAGTGAGCAATCAGTCCTGTGACCCATAACCAGGTTTCCTTTACTGCTTCTGTCTTCTGTTTTATGTGTCTGAAGATAAAAATTAAAGTGTGGCAAGAATTGAGGTTTAATAAGCACAGTAACTGAACCACAGCAAATTTTCAATAAATGTGAAGCAGACTAGATCCTATTCACTATAAAAAAATCCTTTTGTTAATTAAGGTATTGATGCATCAAGGACATGACAACCTTCTTTAAATGGTTGAATGTCATATAGTACTACAGACCTTCTAAATGACTTGTCAAAGATGGAATAGACAAATAGCTCCTAAATAAGTTTCCGTCTGTAAATTCAAATTTTAAAAAGTATAGTCTTTTAGCAAGGTTCATGTGAAAGAAACCAGGAGCGTAGATGAGAAAAATAAATAAAATTTAATGGCTGAATTATTAAGTCTGCAATCTGATATTTTGTATTTGCATGATGTTTATAATGAACCATTATCAATCAAATGTGAATTTAATTTGCTACAAATTTGCCGTTTTCCATACAATTTATGTTTATAGAAATTATGTCACTATTGTGTTGTGAATTTTAGCTTAAAAGTTAAATTATGAAGGCAATTTTTACTTAAAATATAAACCTTAATTTGAACATAAGGTTTCAATGTGCCATTTGTTCCAATGAACTTGTTCCCAGCCTTGCATTAGAGAACATTGTGCCATAACACGATTGTCATTGCAGTAAAGAGTGCTTACTGCTATATTGTTACTGAGCAATACACTTTTAATCCCAACTCTCTAAAGTATCCCAAGAAATCTGGTGCCAAATTCAATTGCCCCTCAGCCTCATATAATAAAGTTTGAACCTCAATTGGCAGCCAGTTCTTAAGAAAAATATTAGATGTAAATTCACATGTCTAATAATAACTGTGTGTGTTGTGTCTGGCGTCATCTGCCTGAGCTCTTCATAATCTGTTTTGTTATTATAGTGCATACATAATATCCTAGTGACAGTGGAAGGGAATTCTGTACATGTATCTGCACAAAAATAGGTCTCTTGCTCTGTCAGAGAAGCTTTAAATGTGCTTTTTGATTCTGGAACAGAATCAAAATATTTCTGCCAGGGCTATAATAGCAAGATTATAATGCAGTTGTGCCATATTGAAATCACAAGCCTCAGATATTTAGGGTAAAGGAAAGCACTGTCAATAGAATGAGAGCAAACAAGAACCGGTTTTGATCATGCCTGTCGAAGAAATAGTAGAGTTGTCTTCTCTTATATAATTCCCATCTTTCTCTGAGTATACATGGTATAAAAGCACAAGTTTTACCTTTTCTTCATTTCTTCTCTCCATCCCACCATTTGGAGTTGAGAAGTGTGTGTGAGCAGCTGTGTGGTACAGCTGTCATTTGGGTTTAAACCATGACATTATGCCCAGAAACATAATCTATACACCAACAGAGAAGTGTTGCCTCATTTTTTTTCTATAAAAAGTGGTATTTTATACTGGTTTTTGATGTCTGCTTATATACATTAACCATGTGAATAATACTTTCAAATAAAGGTGTCGCAATCAATTAAAAAACTCGCCCCGATGCTCACAGTTGGGATGGAGATTGGCTCGTATTTGTCTGAGTCAGAAAGAGTTTTGAACAACTACCTTGAACTGGCTAAACAAACAAAGGTAAAAAACCTTTAAATAATGTTGAGTGCTTTTAGAAACAAATGTTTCCTGTATGCAATTCTAAATAAGGTCAGAGTCTGAGAGTTTCTTGTAAAGAAAATAGATCTGTGGTTTGTTTTAAAACTGTAGTTAATGAACAAAACCACAGATAACATTACAGTCATTAAATCAGTGGCTTTCTCCACTGTCTCTGTCTCACTGTGTTATTTGTTACTGCCTCAGGATCCTTGTACCAATTCTCGATAGGAAGACTCTTCAAATGTGGCTTGCTACTCCTCCGTGAGGCACCAGGTTTAATAATTGTCTAGACAGCCAGAGTCAGAGGAAAACCTTCTTGTGGTTATTGTGCCAAATATTATGGATTAATTGGCAAAAAAAGAAGTAGTTCCCATTTAGAGAAGCTGTGATGAGAGCTCTGACGAGATCCATTGTTCATGTTAGGAGTGCAGCCATTTGATGAGAGCCCTGCAGCACTCGGCTCTGCCACACTGGGGCTGCTTTTATCCAGGGCTTTTCCCAGTCCCACAGCAGCCCTGCAGTACCTGGAAGTGGGGTCAAACCACTTGAATGCCTTCCATAGCCTTGGCATAGGTGCAAATTTCAGCCTAAGCTGAACAACTTGTCAGCATGTATTTTAGGAGTATCCTACATATTTTCAGTACTTAAAATTCCATTACTTCTGCAGAGTTCTTTCTTGTTTCAGGCAACAGCTTATGGGGTCCAAGAGATAGATCTGTACAGTACCTGTGGAAATTCACATTAAAACAATTCTGAAGAGCACATAGTAACAATATTAAAATCTCAGCAGATAAGCAAGAACATATTTTTATTCCTCAAGACTTTATTATAGTTCTAAGTGCATTTTCTGCCAAAATTTTGCATGTCAGGGTGTTACTTCTGTTTGCTGCAGTATCTTCTTTGCTCTGACAGATATATACACTCTTATAACTCCACACCTCTTCTAACTATTCCTTCTGGGGAATGTGATATGGTAGCTTTCAAAATAACTATTTCAATAACCGCACCTATCATTTTTTAGGAAAGAAATAGATATTTCTGTGATTTAGTCTCTTATTGTGAGCTCTTCTTCAAAAAAGTAATAAAACTATACATAAAAAAGCAATCCTAATGAAAATTAACAATGTGATATCAATAGTCACAAGTCCTTTCCAGTCATTATACATTTTTTTTTTTCTATGCTTGTACCTTCAAAGGAAACTTCATGTGAACTGAGAGCAGCTGAGGGAATCATCAAAAATATGGAAGAGTTGGAACCTGAGCAGGTGGCGGCTTTTTCTAGCAGAGCTGCCTTTCTGAATAAAGAGCTGAAAAAAATTGAAAAAAATATTAGTTCAAAGCTAGAAATTCTGGAAACTTATGTGGCCTTTTTACAATCAGCTATAGAGGTATGGATTACTTATTTATTCTCTGACTAAACTGTAAAAATCTTACAATTGAAAAATTTGCATCCATTGTAGGAAGGATTGTAATTTATTTAGATTTTTCTCCTCTCCACATGTGCAGTCTCACTATATACATGATGAAAAATGCTTCCTTATAGGTATTGTGAATATTAAATTTACTGATTTGCTGCATATAACTTTTAAAAATGTCCCATGATATGTTCATAGGGATCTTTGTTGCTATCTTGCACTATTCCCACTGGCAAGCCAAT